>NC_048595.1:401117911-401717911 GCF_003668045.3 Cricetulus griseus
ATATTGGTCATATGAGACTATTCTTGATAGATACAAGATAAGAATATCTAAAAAAATGTCATTTCAAAAAGGCAATACATTATAAAACAATACTAGAAACAGCAGCTAGAATAATTTTACAGCCACTCCTGGAAGACATTCTTGTACATTCCAGAGAACTATGAGAGGTTTAGACTCAGTTATAAGTCATTAATTTCTTTCTTCTGTTTGTTATATTTAGAATTATCTTCATGTTGAAATTCTGTGAATATAATAATATATAGTAAAAATATATTTATTTGAAAGAATTGCTCATATATGTAAGTGGAATTGATTTTTATTTCTGTAACATAAATGTTTAGGACATGATCCATGTGGAAAACTGAATAGACCTTGTGCAAAATGTGAATTTTGTTGCAAAACTGATTTGAGGAGACAAACATAGGAAACTTCTAATGATCCAAAAAAAAAAAGTTGAAATCTTAGAAGAGTAACGATGGGAGGAAAACATAATAAGAATTTCCACCTTGTTTAGCAGATCTTAAATTCAATTAGAGAGCCACAGAAAGTAATGCATGACATTACTGAAGCGTGAGATTTAGCGTGCCCTGATAGTTGTTGATGTGATTTGTAGCTATCATAGCTGGGGAGGATAGCTGCCTGCCTTCCTCCTTTGGGAGGGTGCATGGGGCCTTCTGGCACCTTGAAGGCTTGTCCTCAGGGAAAGGGCATTCATATAAGTTCCAAATCAGGGGTCTCTGGGCCCTGTATCTAATGTGCTTGGTATCTTGAGTAATAGGGACATACTTCAGTACTTTAGAACAATTTTAAGTAATGTTATTGAATAAATTATGTTAATTAAAAATTCAGTGACACTGGTAAGTTGGAGTGATGTATGTAAGTTGTTATCTGAAATTTAATAACTGGAAGTAAAAGTAATCTACATGGAGCATTTTAGATTTATTGATTAATGATGAATATGTTTTGTTATTCAAAATAAGAAATAATAGTGGCTATAATAATAATATCAGTAATAATATGGCTATAAGGAAAGAACAAATTGAACATCTTAAAGGATATTGTGCTAAGAAAGTCTTTTAGATTGTTTGTTTGGTTTGGTTTTTCAAGACAGAGTTTCTTTGTGTAGCTTTGGAGCCTATTCTGGTACTCACTCTGGAGACCAGGCTGGGCTTGAACTCACAGAGATCCACCTGCCTCTGCCTCTCGAGTGCTGGGATTAAAGGAGTGTGCCACCAACGCCCGGCTTGAAAGTCTTTTATCAGGTAATCAACTTTCAAATATAAATTTGAATAATTGGTGTTTGCATATGACAAAAATTGAACCAAGTTTAAGAGGTTGTAAAAAAGATACTGTACAGAGCTAAGAAGGCGTATGTCATTTTCCATAATCACATGATCATCTAAATATGTATGACTTTGGGTAATGAGAACTAATAAAATTAAGAAAGCTTTGAAATACAGGCTCCACATAGTTTATTCAACAATAAATACAAAAGCAAGGAATACAACAGAGAAATGAAAGAAAGAAATAAGAAACATACAGCAGTGTCTATAGCTAATAGCATATTCTGAGAGCTAAAAAATAAAGGAAGGCAGATTTAAGATAACAGAGAAGGATCCTATTTTAAATTAAGCAAGTGTCCTTGATTCTCTCCAATGGGGGAAAGGGAAATCATTTTAAAAGATTTAAATGGACTGTGCAAATATTGACTTGATAGATTTTCAGATATAAGCAGAAACCACGGGTAATATCACCAATGATTTGGCTGGGGCTTTTTACTTTTAGGAGTGGTGGATCTGTCTGGGTGAAAAATTATGCATCGGTAAAAGTTTGGTGCCTGCCAAGAGACCGTGGGCGGCACTAACAAGCTCAGAGGCTTATGACTGCATCCTGAGAATTACAGGCCAGATTCCAAGCTGTAGGGGCCAGCATGTAAAGCTTTTGGAGTTCATTCAGTTCAAGTGCTACTGTTCTGTGCCTTGCCGGAAAGCAGTCCTGTCTTATTAATCAGAATCCACAGCTGTTGCCACAATGGATGTCCAGTGTTACTGCTCTCAAGCCAAGAATGTCAGAATTCTCATCTCCACACAGCGGTGAATGTCACATCTCAGGATCTATGTGGGGTGACCTTCAGCTGTTAAGGCTTGGCAGTCCCTAACACTCTTCTAGAACCACAGCCTCATTCACCTTCCTCAGTTTGGGCTTTTCTACTCCTGTAATCTTCAGTCTTCCTTCATAATCCCAACTGCCTCGATTTCCTATCACTTCTGCTAAAGATTCCTCTCTAGAATTCAGCCAAATTTTCATTGCTGCTGTTGTGGCAGTGGCTAAGAGGGCCACTACTGTTGCTGCTCTATCTATTTCTATAACAGCTGAATCTGCTCTATACATTGTAAAAGATCATAGATGAGCAAGACAAAGTCCTGTGGGACAAACTTTTAATGGTCCAATGAGACCCCAGAGGGCAGCACAGGAGAATGACTCCCAACCAACTACAAAAGTTAAGTGAAGAGTGTGGTTATTTAGCTGGAGCTGGGTGTGTATGTGTATGATACATAAATGTGAATTAATATACCACTCATCACAGCTTCTGGTTCCACCATCAGTGTTTCATAAGAGTTGATACCAGGCCTCTGTACAATTATCCACAGGCCTTGGGTATACAGCCATCCCGACCGTTCTGCAAGACATGAGGGCAACTATTGCTTTCACTGATTGGTAATCAAGGTATCTAGAGTTCACCATGGCTTATCTTAGAGCACTGCCTCACAAAGACAACACAGGTTTCTTGAAGTGGTTGTGGCTACAAGTCCTTCTGACACAGATGCCCTGGCTTTAGTTGCCATGATCCTTGAAGTTGGAATAGAGTATGCTACTACATAGGGGCAGAGATCTAAAGCAACTAGGCTTCCTTGGAGGCATTCAGTTTCTTCGCTTTTGGATGTCAGTTTCCCACTGGGTACAACCAAACATGAGAGAAATCTGGCACTGTCTATTTGGGCAGTTTTGTGGCTTTTTCCTGGTTGTTCAAAATTTCAAAGAGAATAAAATAACAGATTATGTATATGAAATAATTAGCATTCTAAATATTGCTTAGTGGTTTTTAAAAATAAAGCATAGTGTTAACCCCTGTCCCACTGATCAATCTCAACAGCAAATTGGAAAAGAATAGGGAAGAAAAAGCTGGGAAAGCAAAGGTACAGGAATTGAACAGAAAGGAACAGAAACAAGGTCACATGTGTTGATAAGTTTGTAAAATGAAGGAAATATGAGAATGATTAAACCATAAGAATGGCTTAATCTGATTGATGTGTTATAAAAACAAACAACCACAACAGCAAAAAAAAAAAAAAAAAAAAAAAAAACCGCTACCACATCAGAGGAATAATAAAGTGTTGGTGTTCAGTACAAGCAAGGGTGTGTTAGAGGCTTAGTCCATGCAAATAATGTCAAATGCATCAGAGACACATGAGACAGTGGTGACTTAATTATAATTACTGGTTGCAAATCACAAACCTTCCATGAAACGTGAATGAAGATGAAGATGTTTCCAGGATTTCTCTTGAGGATTTGACTTGACACATAAGCAGGTGACAGTGTGAAGTATGAGACCAGTGCAGAAGCTTATGTCTATTGTGTGAGTGAGTGCACAGAGTAGGAAGGATAAACTTGGAATATGTTTCAGGTGAGACATCTGTTCCACACTCAAGCAAAATGTCTGACTGTTTACTTGAGAACTCCCTGTATCAGGAAGAAATTTAAGGCTATGTTTAAAAAATGGGTATATTATTAAAAAATTAAGAAGAAGCAAAGTTCTCCAGACATTTCCCTAGTGCCTGATTTCTCTGTAAACCTAAAATGTCTCCCTCTATTATGATATCTCCATTCTTGTTATCTTCTATTCTTCACCTGACTCAATCTTTCTGCTCCCTCATGCCCTCTGCATCCCCCCTCTTCTCCCCTTCTCATTCTCCTAGCTCCCTCCCCCCTCCTCCCATGCTCCCAATTTGCTCAGATCTTGACCATTTCCCCTTCTCCGGGGGAACATGGATGTTTCTCTTAGGGTCCTCCTTGTTTACTAACTTCTCTGACAGCGTGGATTGTAGGCTGGTAATCCTTTACTCTATGTCTAAAATCCACATATGAGTGAGTGCACTAGGGAAATGTCTGGATATCTACAAAGATGATACCAGCTAACAATCTAAGTAACAGAGGAGAGGCTACCTTAAATGCCCTCCCCTGATAATGAGATTGATGACTGACTTATATGCCACCCGATAGCCCTCATCCAGCAGCTGGTAGAAGTAGAAGCAGACACCCATAACTAATCACTGAAGTGAACTGGAATCCAGTTATAGAGAAGGATGAGTGATGAGCAAAGGGGTCCAGACCAGGCTGGTGAAACCTACATAAACAGCTGACCTGAACAATGGGGAGCTCTTGGTCTCCTGACTGACAGCTGGGAAACCAGCATGGGACTGATCTAGACCCCAGGAATGTGGGTTTCAGTGAGGAGACCTCGGAAATCTATGGGACCTCCTGTAGTAGTTCAGTACTTATCCCTAGCATAGGTGTGAACTTTGGGAGCCCATTCTACCTAGAGGGATACTCCCTGAGCCAAAACATAAGGGGGTGGGCCTAGGTCCTAGCCCAAAGGATATGATAGACTCTGATGACACCCTATGGAAGGCCTCACCATCCAGGGGGAGCAGAAAAGATATGTGATAGGTAGAGTTTTAGTTGGGGGAGGAATGGTAGGGGAGGAAGAGAGGGATAAAGGAACTGGGATTGTCATGTAAAACAATCTTGTTTCTAATTCAAATTTTAAAAATCTGCAAAAAAAGAAGAAGCAAAGGAACTGGAAGTTTTTTGATGGGCCTGGGATACTGATATTGAATGAAAGAAAACCAAGATGAAGACAGTGCCACTCTAGAGAGCTTTAATGTAAGATAAAAAGTAAAAATGTACATAAAGAACATTAGACAGGATCTATGTTTTTGGGGGCAAAATAATCTTTATTAACATATGCCATTTAATATAAGCAAAGATATTAAGAGAGCTTCAGCTGGTGTGTTGTGCAATTCTTGCCTGAACCTGAAAACTGGACTTTAACAACTGAAAAAACAATGAAATAGAAATTTTGTTTAAGAGGACTTCAATTTTGTTATCTTTGCATACTTTCATAGCTTTAATTTAATTGATAAATTTTTAAACAGACTGAAACTCCCACAAAATTTAAATAAAAACATACCTCACTTTTAATGAAGAAAACACATGAAAAAGCCTGTGCCTCAAGGCAGTATTATTCTTATACAAACAGTAGCAATATCTGTTAAAACATTTTAAAAGGCAAATTACACCACAAAATATCAGAAACCTACAACTTACTGAGCCAAACATTGCAAATATTCATCGATTTAATTCCACTCCTGGCAAAGGATTCAAAGCCCAGGACATAGATAAATAATAAAACTTGTTTTCTTAGAGGTTGCTCAGCCATCACCAAAGAAGCTTCCTTTTTAACAAATGGGAACAAACATATATAGAGAGATAAAGCCAGGCAGTGTGCAGAGAGTGTGAGACCTTGCAACACTCATCCCTAAACAGGGGTTCTCTATCAAATATCTCCCCCCAGGGAGTTTATATTTTCTTTTGGCTTGTATGTTTATCAATTTTTCTCCATTCTCTTTGATTCTAATTTATGAAGCCATTCCTCTGTGTATTTCCCTATCTAGAAACATTGATTAGAAGTACAACTAATTACATCACCCATCTGGATTCTTATTATACCTTAAGTCCCTTGATAGTCTGCTATTTTCTACTGTTGCACAGTTATGCTTATATTACAGTCAGGACCTAGTTTATATAAACTATGCATTAATATTACTTTAAGCTGATGACATACTTTTAATGTTTATTTCATTGAACCATATGCTAGCTTTTAGAGAAAGATGACTAAATACTAATTTTACTGAGTAACAGAAGCAACTGTAGTTTAGAAAAATGAATGTATTATGTGATATATTTTGCAATTTTTTAAATTTATTGAACAGCATTTTAAAATATTATATCAAAGTCATCCTAACAATAATCAATGGATATCAGACATATGTGCTCATATGCAAACAGAAATCCATGTTTAAACTATTTTTAACAGTTACTAGTAACAATTTTAAAGACAACTTTTTAATTAATACACAATGTAACATTACAGAATGATAACAAAAATTTTTCTTTCAAAGCTGAAACTTGAAATAACACAAATATCTTACATGATCTTTAATACAAAAGATACAACTTTATAAAAGTTGATTATTTGTATGCAGATGTCATACAATGACTTCATTACCCTTCTGTGAGTTGTTTGATATTGACCTTCAGTTAGACAGTGGCGCTCATCAATTTCTTGAGCTCCGACTAATTCAAAAGCTTTATTGAACTAACGTCCTACCTCTGTCCTCTCTCACTGTGCTACATTTTAAACCTAAGGGAAAGGATAAAAATTAAGATGAAATAATAAGTATTAAAATCAACTGCATGGAAAATACATACAGTGGTTTTCAATAATAATTTCCAGTTTAATAAATAAGATTTATAGCACCATATATTTTACCTACCTATTGAGTTCATTTATGTAAAATATTGCCTATAAGATCCCATGGGAAAGAAAGCCTCAACAAACTATAAATACTAACACAACAGACTCTTTAAAATATACATTTTGAGCTAGTTGTAATATAATAGAAGGATAAAATTCTAATAGTAAGAAAATATTTATTTTCCACAGTATTTCTATACTTTCCAAAATATCTTTCATAAGTTATTGCCTTTCATAAACACAACTTTGCTCCTCACAAGAAAAGGCAAACCTGAGAGCCATGTAAGAATGGAGAATCAGTTAGACAATTTTAGGTAACCTGTAACTGGAGGTTTCTATCCCATCCACCAATTCTGGAATAACCACCCTGAGGAGTAATATTAATTACAGATTGTTTGGCCAATGGCTTAAGCCTCTTACTGGCTAGCTCTCTATATAAACTACCAAATTTCTAATAATCTATATATCCTTATGTGCCCCATGGCTTACAGGTAATGCTTTGGCTTCTTACTCCTCTGGAGGCGGCTGGTGTTCCCCTGATTCCATCTTCTTTCTTTCTCTATCTCTCCCTGTATTGCTCGCCTAGTTATAGTCTGTCCTGCCACAGAGTAACCAGCTTTATTCATCAACCAATAAGCAACACATATTCACAGCATACAGGATATCCCACATCATCTCCCCTTCTCTGTCTAACTAAAAAGAAAGGTTGTAACTTTGAAATGGTAAAATTACATAAAACAACACAATTATCTAGTTAGAATTACAGTTATAGTATTTAGTCCATTTGTATTTGGCAAATTTAAAGAAAATACTCTATCATCTATCCTGTCTTTGTGAGTCTAAAGTTTCATATCTGTATCTTTATCATAATTAGCTATCTAGTCTTCAACTCCATCAAAGACCTCAAAAGGATAAAATATGATGTGAGTAACATGAAGTACATTGTAATCAACTTCCAAAACTCTAGAAATGACAGAGATATCTGGCTGCCTGGACAGTCACCCGAAGTTCTTCTGTAATGTTGGGGCATCCACCTTCAGCCTATAGGTCCATAGTATCTGGCAGATTCTTGGTAAAGCAGGAAATTTGAAGGACTGTCCCACCTTATTTTGGCAAAATTCACCAGTAGCTTTTTTCTGTATATTGTAAAATGTCAGGCAGACTCTTTTATGAAGCAGGAACTCTGAAAGACTGTCTCACCTTGTTTTGGCAAGTTCAGCAGTCATTTTCTTGTGGGCACTGAATGTCCAGCTTATACAACATATTGTCAAGCAGTCCAGGCAAAAAAGCAGTTTCTTGTCCAAATGGTTAGGCTTCACACATTGAAAGCAGACTTATCTTATCGGACACCAACAGAAGTGGTCTGTCTTCCCAGGTTCACATGGTGACTCTGCACTTTCTTTTACTTTTCCTAGAATCCTCCTTGACTCCTAGTCCCACCTATCTTGTTTTCCCATTGGCCAACAGTACTGTATTTATCAACTATTAAGAGAATCATATACACAGAAGGACCTCCCCCTATCACCCAGGAGCAGACATGTCTCACTGTTGGGAAAAGTCTAAGTTCTTAAAACATTTTAAATGCCATATTCTGTACGTCTTTGAAGTATTTGAAGATTGCCTATCCATCTGAAATATACCTCTGTATATCTAGAAAACCTAACTAACATGGCTATAAGTTTGACTATTATAGAGGACTATTAATTTTTATTTCTTAACTATGCATTACATTTTAAATGATCTGCATAAACATAATACCTTAAACGAGAGTAGAAATATATATATAACAAAATTGACTTTAAATTTGTGTCAATAAACCAAAATCCATACCAATGTAAAGTATTCATTTCTATACCATATCACCCCTTTTTCTTCAGAAAGAGATAGACTATGACCATTAATTATTACCATCTCCCTTTAAATGAAAACAAACATTTATAAACAATATTTTGGGAATTTGAGTGTAGCTTTTTATACTACTTCCTGATGGCTGAGAATGCTGTTATTTTATGGGGACCCTGAGAAAATTTATAATTATGGTTAAATTTGGATGTTGTAGCCTGTGAGGCTGCATCATTTCAGTCAGTTGCTTTGAAGCTGTTCTGATGGGGGATGTCCTTCTGTATGCTGTGAATATATTCACTGGTTCATTAACCAGTGACCAATGGACATGCAGGACGTAGCCAGGCAGGAAGTATAGGTGGGGCTACGAGACTGGGAGAATTTTGAGAGAGGAACTCAGAGAGTGAGTCGACAGGGAGACACCATGTAGCTACTGGGAAGATAGGACACTGGAAATTCTCTGGTAAGCCAAGACTACATGGAGATACATAGATTTATAGAAATGGGTTAATAATTAAGAGGGAGCTAGCCAATAAGAAGCTTGAGCCATAGACTAAACAGTTTATAATTAATAGAAGCCTCTGTATGCTAATTTGGAACTAAAGAGCTGCAGGACCAGGCAAGACAGAAACTTCTGTCTTCACTGTTCTGGATGTTGGATCCATAACTTCTCACCTTCTGTAGAAACAAAAGCAGAACCTCTTTTCCAAAGCAATATATCCTTAGATCCAAATTTTGAAGTCAAGATACAATATGACTTACGTTGGTTTAGCTTAGCAGCTCCTACAATCAAATGCCTCTCTTTAGTTAGTTCATTAACAGTCAAAAAATTCAAATAAACCACAATAGTATACACAATCCAGACTCTCTGTGTATTTTCCATCTTTGCATGGCCCATTTTAGTTATTTTATTACTGTATTTCTCATTTAAGGACCTCAGTATATTATCATCAAATATTTTTCATTTGTGACTCTGTCTATCCTATCTCCTATCTCTCCCAAGCCCATACATCCTTATCAAACATACTGGGACACATTTAGAGGTTGTTTTTTTTTATCTGAATATTATCTTATTGTGTATCTGTAATCCTTTTTTGACCACTGTTTTAAATTGTTGAGTGCCAGGATAGGCTCCAAAGCTACAGAGAGACCCCTATCTCGAAAAACCAACCAACCAACCAAACAAACAAACAAACAAAAAAAAAATTTAAGCAGATGTGGCTAGAACCAGAGCAGCTGGACAGACCACTTTGGCTGTTATTTCTACCCTGTTTGGCTTTCCAACATGACAGGGGTACCAGAGTGAGTCACGTTTACCTTCCCCTGCCCCAACTTGGGGAGGCAGTACTAAGTAGCATGCAGCTGTGCTCTTAGACCCACAGCTGTGTTCCCAAGTCCACAGGCAGTGGCCAGGAGAAGTCTCTGTATTTTGGCCCTTTTAAGAGACTGTGGGAATTTGCCATGCTGCTTAGTTCATGGCAGTTGGCAGCCAGCTCCATCTCAGGGGCAGCTATCTGTAGATGTGTCTCTGTATTATGGCCAGCATGAGAGACTGGGAAGCTTAGTGAGACTGTTTCTGTGTTCTTAGAACCCTTTTCAAGCTTTTTTTTTTTTTTTTTTTTTTTTTTTTTTTTTTTTTTTTTTTTTGGTCTTATGTGAATGCACACCACACAGTGGATGCCAAATAAATATAACTGGAGTTTTCTATCCTGCCTGTCAGTTTCCAAACAACCACTCTGAGGCTTAATATTAATTACAGACTGTTTGGCCAGTGGTGCAGGCTTCTTGCTGGTGAGCTCTTTATATAAATTAAACCATGTCTAATAACGTGTATACCGCCATGTGTCCCATGATTTAACAGTAATGCTCTGTTACTCCTCTGGAGGCTGATAGTGTCTCCCTGACTCCACATTCTTTCTCTCTGTCTCTGCTTGGGTTTCCTGCCTAGCTATATTTTGCCCTTACATAGGCCAAACTAGCTTTATTCATCAACCAATAAAAGCAACACATATTCACAGAGTACAGAAAAACATCCTGTATCAGTAGCCTGCTGCAGCTTAGTTATTATTAGAACAGGGCTTAGTCCCCAGATCCTACAACAGCACCTTTACAGTCATTTTCTTCCATCTTCCAGTTTGTCATAGGTTTAGGGAACTATCATAGAGTATATTGATATATTTTTTTGACAAAAAGGAGTTTATCTAGTCTCTATGAATCATGAAATAATTTTACTTAAATTACTATGGAGACGATAAAACTAATTTTTGTGTTGGAGGATGTACGTAGTTCATTTACAAGTATTTCCTTGTTGTTGACTATACTTCTTTCCCAACATCTCAGGGTTTCTAAAGGAAGAGGGTATTTTGGGGAAGCTGCATTGTTCTGGGTCTTTATTTAAAGGAGATACTGGGTGGTACAGAAATTAACTTCTTCCTCTATGATGAGTATAAATGGGGCAAAAAGTAAAAATCATTCCTAGAAGCCCTTTTTTCCATGCTAGAAACCAGCTACCCAGAGTATGCCTTTCTAGTGATGGACATATCTTTTCTAATATATCTAGAATAAAACTTTTTTGTATGTATTGCCTAAAATACTTTCCATTAATTAGTTTTGGTTACCACTAAAGACAAATAAAGCAATTTTTGAAAACAAATCAGAGAAAAATATCACCAAGGAATGTAGCACTGAGCTACATAGAGTCAGGCACTTCAGGCTCTAACTACATGAACATGTAAATTCTTCAAGCACATTGAAATCTATTTTCAATTATTGGTAGCTATAAACATTTCTCCATTCTAAACTGAAATTAGTTACTGGTATTCTCAGTAATTTATATTTATTTCTAGAGGTATCAATGTCAGAAATGTGACCCATAGTCCCATGTTACTGTTAGCATAATATGTTACTCTAGGATTCTACCATGGCAAACGCTTTTATAAGCTTTTCCTGTTGAATCTTCAATGGGGTCCCAATGACTTACTCTCATCATTGTGGAAGGAGTCCATATTACTTCTTAATTCATTCTAATAGTGAATTCCTACAATTAAATACTTTCAATCTCATGTGTCCTTTTCTTGGGATGTATTTTCTGGAATTTACTGTTTTTGGTCAACTTCATTTTTTTTTACTGTGGGCACATCATTCTTAAGTGAATTCTAGAAATGAAGTAAAATGAAAATATTTCAGAATAAAAGAAACTTTAAAATGTGTACATTTTCAAGAATATATATTTCCAGAATTAAATATGCTTTCCTCATATGTTATCTGAAAAAGATTTTATAGAATAATCCTTAAAAATAGTTTCTGTCAGAGGCTTTCTCTGTATACAATGAGATGATCATGTCCCGCGCGCGCTGTGTTTTCTCGGCCGGCAAGAAATCACACGCAGGACACTCGGATCCTTCTGCAGACAAGCTTTAATGCATCTTGTGAGGGGAGAGCATAAGCTTTCCAGAGCGGAGACTGAGCGGAGACACTGAACCAAGAAAACCATCCCTTATAAAGGCTGACCAGCCGCCTGGGACGTGTTACCCTATGAATGGCTTTAGCTCCTCAGGCCAAAATGAGCCACAGGATAGGCAGAGATCAAAGGAATGGAAATTACCCAGCGCCTGTGAAGTAATTTACATCTTGGTGTCATGGATAATGCAGGAACCGGCTCCCTACATATCCCCCTTTTTTTATTAATTAATGAAAAGGCTTTATATTTTTACAAGCAAATAGGTCACCCATATGTTGAGGGATAGAGGCAGAGGTTGAACCTTCCCAAAATCAAACATTAAGACTGTGTACAAGAGTCGCCATCAGGCTGTTAGCTTGACCCGAAGTGCTCTTGACCTGTCCTCTGCCGTTTTTCTGGGAAAGGGAGTCTCGGGCAGGTAACCCTTATGCAGGTCAACGTACCTCCCAGAGAAGCCTGCATAATAGGCAACTCTGTGCGATGCCTTTGCTCAGCATCCCTCATTGGGGCTGCCCAAACCAGACACTCTACCCTGTGCAATGAGCCTAGGCTCCGGGTGTGCAAGAGCTGTCTGGCCGGCGGCCTATTGCTTAAGCATAGTTAGCCAAAATATAAGCGCTTGGGTGATCTCTTGGTTTGAGCCCTGGAGCTTACATGCCAGCCAAAAGTAACATCAATCCGCAAACGGCTGCATCAAACAATTCCACCCCCACCTCTTTCTCATAGATCAGCCAGAGGTAACAGCAATCCGCAAACGGCTGCATCAAACAATCCCACCCCCACCCCTTTCTCACAGACCGGCCAAAAGTAACAGCAATCCGCAAACGGCTGCATCAAACAATCCCACCCCCACCCCTTAAGCAGTGGCCATCTCTCCGCCAAGGACAGGAGTTAATCTGGATAACAATAGCGGCTCTCAGCTCCCGGGGAGAGGGTGGAGTTCCGACTTTTGAAGGTCCGAAGAGGCTCTTCAGGTTGAGTCTTTCTGGGATCCACAGAGGATTCTCTTCATCCTGTGAGAAAACATAATATCGCTCCCCTGGATCTTATGAGAATAGGATCCGGGCCTCTCCAAAGATCAGTTAAGATATCTTTCCATTTTACCATTTCCTTTTGGCCTTTTAGGTTTTGAGGTGAGACACTTGGCCCGAGCGTCAATGTTTATGAGGCTTTAAAGCCCCAGGCATTCCAGGCCTTTAAGAAGTGTTGCATAGCAGGCATGGCCTTTTCCCCTATCAAAGACTGGGAAAGCCATCTGCAATTTTGGCAGCCGATATCTATCGGGGTGGTATCGTGCTGTCTCCTCCTCTAGCTCTGCTTCCTTGCTAGAGTCTAAAATCTCAGAGTCTGAGCTGCTTAACTCCAAGGCCTCTAGTTTCGTTGTAGGGCAGAGGCTAGGTTTTGTTTTTGTTTCTTTTTTACCTAGCTGAGCTCTTTCCTCTAAAACTTTATCTCTTGAGCTTTTAGAGTCATCAGAGCTATCAAGATTTAAAGCTTTAAACTTATTTATAGAATCATCTAACAAATTATTCACTCCCTTGTCAGTAGACATCCCAGGAGGTCCTTTTTTCTTATTTGTTGTTGTTCTTAACAAATTATTCACTCCCTTGTCACTAGACATCCCGGGAGGTCCTTTTTTCTTATATTTTATTGTTAGGCGCGCCCCATCTCTCACCACATTCGGTTTCTGATATATAATTCTGGACTTCTTTAAGATTGCTACAACAGTGAGAAAAGTCAAAATAGCTCCTAGTAAAAGCATAGAAGCCTCTATATTAACCTCCCACAATAGCAACATTCCCAAGCCAAAGTCCAGAAAAAACATACCTCTCCGAATTTACCACCCTGCAGTTCTGAATCCGCCTTGTAGCCAAGGGGTCTCCGCGGTGCCAGAGATGTTCACATGTTCCCGGGTTTCAGCACCATATGTCCCGCGCGGGCTGTATTTTCTCGCCAGCAAGAAATCACACACGGGACACTCGGATCCTTCTGCAGACAAGCTTTAATGCATCTTGTGAGGGGAGAGCATAAGCTTTCCAGAGCGGAGACTGAGCGGAGACACTGAACCAAGAAAACCATCCCTTATAAAGGCTGACCAGCCGCCTGGGACGTGTTACCCTATGAATGGCTTTAGCTCCTCAGGCCAAAATGAGCCACGGGATAGGCAGAGATCAAAGGAATGGAAATTACCCAGCGCCTGTGAAGTAATTTATATCTTGGTGTCATGGATAATGCAGGAACTGGCTCCCTACATGATCATGTGGTTTTTATTCTTTCAATTTGTCTATATGATGGATTACAATTAAAGATTTCTGTATGTTGAACCAACCCTGCATCTCTGGGATGAAGCCTACTAGGTCACATTGGATGAATGTTTTGATGTGTTCTTAAATTAAGTTTGCCAGTATTTTGTTGAGTATTTTTGCATCAATGTCAGAGGGAGATTGGTCTGTAGTTCTCTTTCTTTGTTGCATCTTTGTGTGGTTTGTGTATCAGTGTAATTGTAGCCTTATAAAAGGAGTTTGGAATGTTCTTTCTGTTTGTACTGTGTGGAACAATTTGAGGAGTATTGAAATTAGCTCTTCTTTGAAATTCTGGTAGAATTCTGCACTAAAGCCATCTGATTCTGAGCTCTTTTGTTTGGGAGACTTTTATTTCCTTTATTTCCTTAGGGGTTATAGGTTTATTTAAATTGTTTATCTTATCTTTATTTAATTTTGGTATATGATGTCTATGACAAAATTGTCCATTTCTTTTACATTTTTGAAGTTTCTGGGGTACAGGTTTTTGAAGTATGACATTATGATTCTCTGGATTTTCTCAGTGTCTGTTGTTATGGCCCCCTTTTTGTTTCTGGTCATCTTAATTTGGATGTTCTCTCTTTGCCTTTTGATTAGTTTGGATAAGGGTTTGTCTTATCGATTTTCTCAAAGAATCAGCTCTTTGTTTAGCAGATTATATGCATTGGTCTATTTGTTTCTATTTTACTGATTTCAGCCTTCAATTTGATTATTTCCTGTCATTTACTCCTCACATAGATGTATATCTATCCCCATGCACAAAACTCAAGTCCAGGTAAATCAACATAAATGGACCTCAACATAAATCCAGTTACATTGAACCTGATAGAAGAGAGAGAAGGAAGTAGGCTTGAATCCACAGGATAATACCTCCTAAATATAACATTGACCCGTCCCACTGGTCAGTCATTCAAGATTCCGAAGGGGGGCTGCCTGAAAGAGTCATGGGCGAGAGAAAGGAAGGAGACCAAGCACGCAAAAGAGGGGACCAGAGTCCATCTGTGCAATTGTGAAGGTCTCGATTTATTGGGGCTCAGAGTGGGCTTATATAGCCCTGCAACAAGGAAATTGGGTAAGCAGGGTAATAACAGGAAGGAACATCTGGTGTATGCTGGGGCAGGAGCATTCTTCTTATCAGCCGGAACATCTTGTGGTCTTCCCAGGAACAGCAAACAGGAAAGCCCCGGGCCCTTTCTCGGAACAGAAGTAGTTAGCAGTTCTGTTTGGCCAAACTGTCTAATTATAGGTTATATAAGGCTCACAGAGCTGGTTTTAAGCCGAAAACTTAAATGTCATAAAAGGACTTACAAAGATGGGCTTTAAACCCCATAGTTTAGGGCCCATGGCCCTTAACATAACATCAGTAGCACAGACACAGAGAGCAATAGTCAATAAATCAGACCCCCTAAAACTGGAAAGCTTTTGTAAGGTAAAGGATACAGTAAATAAGACAAAAGGACAGCCTACAGAATGGGAAACGATGTTCACCAATCTCACATCTGACAGAGGACTGATTTCCAAAATATGTACAGAACTCAAGAAATTAGACATAAAAATACAAATTTTCCAAATTTAAAAATGGGATATAAAGAATTCTCATCAGAAGAATCTCAAAAGGCTGAAAGACAGTTAAGGAATTGCTCAACAACCTTAATAATCAGTGAAATGAAAATCAAAATGACTCTGAGGTACCATCTTATACCTGTTAGAATGGTTAAGATAAAAAATACAGCTGACAGCTTATGTTGAAGAGGATGTGGATTGAGAGAAACACTCCACTACTGCTGGTGGGAGTGCAAACTTCTACAACCATTTTGGAAATCCAGAATATTGGGAATCAATCTATCCCAAGACCCATAACTTTCGGGCATATACCCAAAGGATAATCATACCACAAGGATACTTGCTCAACAATATTCACAGAAGCATTAATAGTAATAGCCAGAACGTGGATAAAGGAAATGTGGTACATTATACAATGGAGTATTGCACAGCTGTAAAAAACAAAACAAAACAAAACAAAACAAAAACAATGACATCAAATTTGTAGGCAAATGGATGGAACTAGAAAAAAAAACATCCTGAGTGAAGTAACCCAGACTCAGATAGACAAACACAGTATGTACTCACTCATAGATAGATATTGGATATAAAGCAAAGGATAACCAGACTGCAATTCACAGCTCCATAGAAACTTGGTTCTCCAGGAGAGCACATGGATCACCCTGGGAAGGTATATTAGATGAAATATACTGGGTAAACTGGGGGTGGGGGGTAGGTAAAGGGGTGGGGATACAGGATGAGAATGTGAGGGAATGGGATGGTTGATGGAGGAGGGACAGAGAGGGAGAGCAAGGAAAGAGATACCTAGATAGAGAGAGCCACTATGAAGTTAACGAGAATATCCTGGTACTAGGATAATTTCCAAGAATCCCCAAGAATGACCCCAGCAATAGTGGAGAGGATGCCCCAAATGACCTTCCCCTGTAATCAGATTGATGAATACCCCTACTGTCATCATAGAGCCTTCATCTAGTAATTGATGGAATCAGATGAAGAGATCTACACCAAGCACCAGGCCAAACTCTGGGAGTCCATTAAAACAGAGGGAGGAGGGAATTCAGGAGCAAGGGAGGTCAATATCATGATGGAGAAATGGAGAAATCTTTAGAGACAGCTGAGCCGAACTCATGGAAACTCATGAATTCTGGACTGACAGCTGTGAAGCCTCCATGAGACTGAACTAGACCCTCCATATGTGGGAGGGAGTTGTAAAGGTTGGGCTATCTGAGGGGCCTCTGGCAGTAGGTCAGGTTCTGTCCCTGGTGCATGAGCTAGCTTGTTGGAGCCCATTCCCTATGAGGGGATGCTATGCTCAGCCCTAACACCGGGAGTGAGGGGCTTGGTCCTGCCCAACTTAATGTGCCTCCCCATGGGAGGTCTTATCTGTTGGGAGGAGTGGGTGGGGGATGGGTTGGGGGAAAAGGAAGTGACAGGAGGTGTGGGAGGGAGAATTTTGGTTGGAATGTAAAATAAAATTTAAAAAAATAAATTGTTTCTGTCTGCACTATTTATAATTTGTTCTTAAATTATGATGAATTATATTCAGAGCATTGTTTCAAAAGTTTTCCTCCCACTTTTTAAAAATGACTTGAATTAAATATTTAGAAATAATGACCACATGTGTTAATGGCAACCACTTTCATTGTTACAAAATAAAGAAAACTTTTTGAGAAATATTAAATAATTGGAAATATTCAATAATATTAATTCATGATATATCAATGAGAACTTGATATTTTCCTGGAAATGTGGGGCTATTTCCATCAACAATAAACATTAGTGCCAGCCATCTTCTACTGGGAAATTCATAGTGAATCAGGCCTTATTCTAAATGCTTTTGACTAATAAATAATTCCCTTAACTTTTAATCACTGACCTGGGATACATGTCATCATTTAATCTATTTAATGGGAAAGAAACCAAAATATTTTAAATGTCTGGTGAGACCTGTTTAAAATCCTTAAGGCTGTGCCGGACCTTAAATCTAGCCATCAAGCAGAATGAGATGACTTGCAGAATTAGGACAACTAAAGAAATGGAAATGTCAGCAATAGGAATAGAGCAATGTTTACAGTTTAAAAGTCCGACTTCTTCACATAAATCCTAAGAATTAATCCAATTTGTAAATGACAGCTTAGACTGGAAGGGTTTGGCAAACTGTGTATCTCAAGCTTGACTTCCAGAGTCCATCTATGGCACAGCTTTCCTGAGTCCCCATCTCAGATGATTGATGAATCTTAACTGCTCAGCTATAGCCCATCTGTTGTGGCACTGATTGGAGAAGGAATAGAAATCTTTAAGTTTATTCTGCTTGCTCTAAAATTCAACATAATTATGCTTTGCTGCAATTTACCACAAATAGATTTTTAGTGAATTGTTTAGAAATGTCATTGCTGACTGTAATTGCATGTCTCTGTTGCAATGTTATTCACCTTCTTGGCCTTGGATGCTGGAATGCTTGAACAGGAAAATAAATGACTTAATGCAGAGCAGAATTCAATTTATTTGGCTAATAATAAAGGTGCTTTATTTTTTATTTTTATTTTTTCTCTCCATTTTTATTTAAATTAGAAACAAGATTGTTTTACATGTCAATCCAAGTTCCCTCTGCCTCCCCTCTTCCCCTGCTTCCCCCAACTAACACCCTACCTGTCCCATACCCTTTCTGCTCCCCAAGGAGGATGAGGGCTTCCATAGGGGGTCTTCAGAGTCTGTCCTATCCTTCGGATAGGGCCTAGGCCCACCCTCTGTGTCTAGGTTCAGGGAGTAATCCTCTATGTGAAATGGTCTCCCAAAGTCTAATTCTATGCTAGGGATAAGTACTGGTCTACTACAAAAGGCCCCATTGACTTCTGAGGTCTCCTCACTGACACCCACGTTCATGGGGTCTGGATCAGTCCCATGCTAGTTTCCCAGCTATCAGTCTGGGAACCAATAGTTCCCCCTTGTTTAGGTTAGCTGTTTATTTTTTATAATTCTTGGAATTCCATCTTACTGTTTTTAACATCTAGAAAGCAATGAACACAAGTCCCCCTTCCCATTAATATGACTGCCAATTTTTAAAATAATTTCATCCATTTGCTACTTCAATACTTTATCATAGAAATTCTAAAAAATAAGAAAAGATTTAATGTTAGACTACAGTTTCACTGTTCTTATCAAGTGGAATGATAATCAGAAACAGGCAAATGATTACATTGTCCTACATCAACTGGTACTCGGACACTACAGTGCATCCAGATAGAAAACAGGCAAGCTAGCCCAGGAAAACACTTCAGCTGGAACCCAGGCTGTCTGTGAACTTGCAGCAAGGTGGACTTCTTTCTTCCAGCATGATTCTGGGTGAAACGATATAGACACAGCTCATCTGAGTCTAGGCTCCGGCTGACTAGTCCTTCAGTGATCTCATGTGCTTGGACCAATAGACTGTGGGATGCTCTTGGCTATTCCCATCAACATGAGGTGAAATTGTGGAAGTCCTCAATAAGAGAGATTTTGGGAAAGTAGCAAACAAAGCACCATTTCTGAAAGATTTTGGGCTCTGGATAAGCAACAAACTTTGGAATGGGTGTTTCTATAATTGAATATCCAATGCAGAGACAAGCTTTAGACACCATGATTTAAAAAAACAAAAACAAAAACAAAAACAACAGCAACATCAAAAAACCTATTGGCAGACCCCTTGCCAGTTGTTTTGCACAACCCATGCCTGGAGTCAAACTTAACACTGAAGGAGTGCCTCCAGCAGCTTTTGGCTTTTAGTACAATTTACTTTTAGAGAGACTGAGAACTAATCAAGGAAATCAGTTATCTGGCACAGATGGAGCCAGGGAGTGCTATGGATGGACTTTGTGAACAAAGCATTGTTGAGGCTAGCATGAAGATGTCCATGAAGAATTTCTTTTGCAGGCGCAGCCTTCATGGACATCACCCTGGGTATGCCTTGGATTAAAAAGATCATCAGTGCTATCAAGGCCACCAGCTCTTCAAATATCACAGTACAGATAGACAAGGATGAAGATGTGATTACAGGCACCTACTGAAAGGCAGAGTTGAGGAAACCTTCCTGCAGGAGACAGCTCTTGACCTGCTGTTCAACCTTAGTGGAAAATGAATATTTGACAGTGGGCCACCAAGTTACCATGTGACCTGAACTGCCCATCATGAGCTGGGTGCTATCTGACCCACATAGTCATAAACTAGGATATGAACAGTAGCAAACCACCATCAAAGGGAAGTGGCATATATATGATAGGGCCTGAGAATTTCTGGAAGGCACAAACAAATTATATGTAAAGGTTTCCATATGCCTATGGTTTCTGCTCCTACAAAAATATCCTCTGCTGTTAAGCACACACTTAGAGCCTCATAGGGTGGATAACTGATGGTTTTGCATGTCATGTAGGCAAAACCCAGAAGTGGACAGCTGCAACATTACAACCCCATTCTAGGGAGACCCAGAAAGACGCCAACAAAGGGAAATTTTCACTGTAAGTAGAACTTAATTCAGTACACTCGGTCATACATTTTGTTGGGAAGGAGAAATAACCAGATGACATGCAATTATTCCGATTTTTGAGCTGGAAATAATGAATTGGCTGGATGGTCAGAGTCTTGGAAAGAGCATGATTGGAAAATTGGTGAGAAAGACTTTTGGGGAAGAAATATGTGGATAGATTTCTCCAAATGCTCAAAGGATATAAAGACATATGTGTCCCATGTAAATATTCATCAAAAGGTGACTTCAGAAGAGGGGGAGTTCAGTAACCATGTCAATAGGATGATTTATTCTGCAGACAGCCTGCTGATCATTCCTGTCTTTGCACAATGAGTCATGAACAAAGTGGCCATGGTGGCAGAGATGGGGGTTATGCATGGGCTTGACAGCATAGACTTCACCAAGGCTTGACTTGGCTACACCTGCAGCTGAGTGCCAGATATTTCAACAGTAGAGATAAATACTAAGGTCTAGATATGGCTTCATTTCCCAGAATGACCAGCCAATAACCTGGTAGCAGGTTGACTCTGTTGCACCACTTCCTTAGTGTAAGGGCTATGCTTCTTCCTTACTGGAATCGGTACTTACTCTGGATAACCAGAGTAAGGAAAAGGACCAAGATCCGCTGAGGCTCTTGCCAATGCTAAGATTCATTGAAATGAACTGGAATGATCTCTTTCCTTAAAATGAGTACTTTCCTTAAAATGTGTTTTTTTCACACTATTGGTATTTGATTGTAAAAGCAGAGGCCTGCCCACATCACTAGCTAAATTTTAGGTCAGTATGCAATCTAAGAGTCCACAGGATAGTGCATGAAATGTTTTCAATATCGTCTCTACCTTAAAGAGAACTTAGTATTATGGTGGTTTCACTATGTTCTGCTGGAATAGTGGAAAAATGCTAAATCCTTTTATCACTGAGAAATTCTCTCAACCATCCTCTCTCATCAACAAGCTGTAGATGAATCAAAAAGTAAAAGTGCTCTAAGAATTATTACCTCAGAGAAAAATGTAGAATGCATATATTATTTCTTTCACTAGGTCACTGCTCTTTTATAATGGAGAAGTGAACAACTTTTATAAACTAAAATGAACTGGAGATTTCAAATTAACTTATGGTCATGCAAAATTAGATATTTCCTAAGGACCAATCAATTTCTGTTGCATCTGTTTTTGTAAGCTATTTCCTACTTACATCTCCATAAAGATAGTTACCAGAAGAAAACTTTAATGTCTAAAATAATTGTTCAGATCTTTGTAAGCAACATAAATCAGTTCAAATGAATTCTCTCATGACTTATGCCCCAGGGCATCTCTAGATTCAGATTCTAGAAATGATGATCAGAGACTCTTCACACCGTGAAAGCTGTGGCAATGTTGATCAGGTAAGCAGTTCCCTCTGATGGATGATGTTTAGAAGATGGAACTCCATTTGTGTGTGTGTATTTGAAGTCCAGAAGTCTTACCTACTGTTAAATATACCATGTCCATAGATTAAAAACATGGTTAAATAGGGGAACTTTTGGCTTTATCATTCCTATCATTCTTAAATTTTTCTAGTATGCTTTTATGTAGTAACAAAAGATAGTCTAATTACTTTTCATAAAAAACAAATATTTATTTTCCATATTACAAAATATTTTCTCTATTACATATCACATCTAGTTTATATTAAGCTTATTTCTTAATCCATTATAAGAATGAGTCATTCTGCTTACTGTCTTTATTAGAAGTAAATAGATTTTAGAAACTATGATCCCCTCCTGTATCCTACTTCTCTCTCATCTTATAAAATGATAAAGGGTAAGTTTTTCAGTGTGATCATTGATATTGTGGTGGTTCCATAAATAGACCCTCACTGTGAGGCAGGATGCACAGTCTACATATACAGCTCTTATGCTAAGGAGATGGTGAGATGATGGAGCAGGTAAAGCACATACTGATGGCCTGAGTTCAATACCCAGGGTGGAAGGAGCAAGCTTGTACTATAGCATTTCTCTAAAGCACGATCTCACAAAGTTTCTGACAAATAGAATGTCCTTATGGTATGGCATAGTTCATGAACTCACCCATTTTTAATTACTTAAATTATGAATTTCTCATTTGCTTAAATACCTAAGTGATTTCTAAGTACTTTGACGAATATTCTATAGTAAGTAGACAAAACAAGTATTACATATAAGAGGTCTGGTTTATTATCAAACTCCAAGATGCATCAGTTAAAATAAATGTAATTATGGGCTATTAGAGAAGAACAATTTCGTGCCACTAAATGAGAATTGAATTGCATTTTCATAAGAATAAAGAAACCTTTCAGTAACACTAAATCAGACTTTTCAAGAAGTGATCTATAACCGACAATGCTGGGTACTTTTTGTCTAATTTACCATCAAATGTCTACTAGTGGACCTCCTCAGACAAGGTTGTAGGGTAAGCACCAGTGAACACCAGGGTGATTGAGTCATAATGGGAAAACTTTGGGAAGAGGCAGAGAGGCTGGGGCTTGAAGCAGGTCATGGAACATTTTAACACATGCTTTACTTTTGAACTGCACTCCCAGACTGAAGTGTTAAAAATAAAACAATGTCAAGACAAATTCTTTAATAAAGTACATGGTAATACATGTTCAAGGAAGCAGGACAGGGAAAAAGAAAAATGAGGGCAACAGGTGAATGGGATTCAGAACATTATACACATAGTACACAAAATGTCTGGATAATACTCATTATGTTTTAAAATAATATGCATTAATTTTCAAAAAGGGAGAAAATTTTCCCAAAGTACTTGATACTCAAAAAGCTCTCTTTTGAAAATAAAATGCAGTTCTGCTATAGTTCACTTCTCTTTGAAAATGAAATGACTCTTTATCCCTTAGTTATAGGTATTTATAACTATAACTACTGTTTATCATTCTGTATTATACATTGAATTATCATTCTGAAAGTATCATCATATCAACTTTAAGTGTTAGTAACTTTTTTGAACAGTGCAACTTTGAAGTATTGTTTATAGGTTTACTGTACATGTATGATTATATAGTCATCCCTGTACTCAGTAGACATCTGAATTCCAATTTTGTTTGAGGCTTTATGCTAAATACACACAAAAAATGCTAAGATGCTTGGGAAGGTGCAAATATGTTTGAAATCTACAAAGTACCATGAAAGAAGAACTATAAAATGCATAAGGTAATGTGAATAATAATCTAATAAGTATATGTGCACACATCATTCAGCTTTTTTTTTTTTTTTTGGTTTTTCAAGACAGGGTTTCTCTGTGGCTTTGGAGGCTGTCCTGGAACTAGCTCTTGTAGATCAGGCTGTTCTCAAACTCACAGAAATCCTCCTGCCTCTGTCTCCTGAGTGCTGGGATTAAAGGCGTGCGCCATCAACGCCCGGCTTCATTCAGCTTTAATATAACAACATTTTCATATATTTCTCACATTATTTTAAAAATAATGTCTTACTAATGGGTATGGAAATGAATGGCTATAATACCTGCACTTAGCGGGTAAACCGGGAGGATCAGAATTTCAAGGCTAAGCCAACCTCAGCTACATAGTGAGTTTGAGTCTAACATAGACTACATAAGGTCTTGTCCCTAAAATAATAACAATAAGGGCTTAGAAGATAACTTAGTTAGTAAGAGTAATTGCTGAAACATGAATTGAAATTTCCTGAACCCACACAGGAAAAAACAAGATCTGGACATGGACTCACACACTTGTGACCTTGGTGCTGGAGACTGGAAGCATGGAGAGGAAAAAGGGAAATTGCATGTGCCCTCTGCCTGCCAGTCCAAACTCAGGTCCATTGAGACAACTTATCTTAAGGAGCATGACAAAGGAGGATACCTGATATCCTCCTCTGGCCTCTGAGAAGAAATGCTTACATCTGTACACACACATGCATATACACATGCACACACACCATGCACATGGCACACACATTGACATATACACATACATAAATACTAAGGGTAATTATAACAATAAATAAAGAATTAACAATGCAACTGAAGCTTCCTATACAAACCTCTTGGGTTCTCCTACTCTACATTCCCCAGAAGTAACTTCTGCTCCATTACTTCCATTTATTTCTACTTTCAAGACATGTGAATCCCTGAGACAGCAAGTTAGGCAGGACTAGGAGTCAAAGAGGATTCTAGGAAATGTAGTAGAGAAGTGGTGATCTAGGTGATCTAGGCCGGAAGTGACATAGCAAGGAGACTCATATTTAGCAAGGAGAAACAGGAAGTGCCCCCTTTTTCCCCTCCGCTCTTCCTCCAGCAGAGCAATGTGATCCACCAACAAGGAGAGACGCCAATAACGTGTCTGATAAGATAAGTCTTATAAAAGATATAGATTTATGATAATTAAGACTGAGCTAGCAGATGAGAATCCTAGTCATTGGCTAAGCAGCTTTGTAACTAATACAAGTCTCTCTGTGTATTAATTTGGGCTCTAACTCGGCCAGGTGGCTGGCATAAAGTACACACATGATGGTTGGGCTCCGCGGCTTTTGGTGGAAAGAATTATCGTAATAGATCCCAGTATAAAGTAAAATACAAATCTGTATGTTTTTGTAAACAGCATCCTGCTTTATGCATTTCTACATAAGTTTTTACCCATATTGACACCATGCATGTGGGATTTGCTCACATCAGATCAATTCCAATAATTTCCTGATAAAAGCATTAATTTTGTGTGTAATTGTTTATATATTTCCTTTTTGTCATGTACAAGCCTCTCTAGTATGTGTTCCTAGAAATGAAATTGCTTCAAGCATAAAAGCTAAATCTACTGTACTCTCCACGTGCCAATTCACTCTTCTACCTTTATGTTTTTTTTTTTTTTTTTTTGTATCTCTGCCAACTATCTTGTTTTCATACTTTATACTTTTTCCAAGCCAATAAGAGTGAAGTACTTTTTATTTTGATTAGGAGAGAAATGATTTCTTTTTCCTGGGTTTGTCAACTTCTCAAATTACTTTTTGTGTATGCTGGTATTCACAGACTGCTTTTCTATGAAGCTGTCAGTTTGATTTTTAACAGACTCTGTGTATTTTAAAACTAAAAGTCTAAAACCATGGTATATATTCATATCAAGTAGAATACCACAGTGATTTATATCATAGCTTTCAAAGTCCTTATGGCTGTCTTCACAATTAAATCATCTAAACTTTCTAAAGCATTTATGGATGCTGGCCTATGACATATTCACAATAACACTAGTCACTATCATCATAGGTCATTGTCTTTATTATTTAAATTAGATATCATATTGCCAAATATGTAAACTGTATATTTAATCAGCATTTATTTTGTTTACTAAATGACTTGAGTATTTTCTATTCCCTTACCCCTACACAGTTGTGATCCTCTTTTGCATGTGTACTGTATATTCAGCACAGAGTGTTTTTTAAAATATACTTATTTCTTAGTAGGCAAGTAAAATACCTTTACATTCATGTGATTACTACAATAGCTGACTGAATTCTCTTACTTTTCTTCATCCTTTGTGATACTTTTTGATTGTTTCTGTTCCTCTTGTCTACACTTGAACTCATCATTTTCTGTGTACTTCTGTATCATCTGTGATGTCTGGAAGACAAATTCTGTGGGTTACTTCTAAAGTTTTTTGATTTTCTTTCCTCCTTCCTTCCTCTCTCTCTCTCCTTCCTTCTTCTCTCCCTCCCTCCCTTCCTTCTTTCCTTTCTTTCTCTTTTGCAGATAAGATCATGAACACAGCCCCCCCACTACCAAAAATTATATAGTCAACTTTCCCATGTTTGGGGAAATCACCAGGGACAGCACATTGGGAGTGCAATGGATAAACCTCACTCTGAGAAACTACCTTCACGGTCCTAGTAGCTCCACCTGCCAGCTGAGTATACATTTTATATACATTCTTAACTTTAAATATTTTATCCTGTTTAAATTTAAGCAATAGTTTCATTCTCTTCTTGAATACTACAAGGAACTAGACATGCTTTAATTGTTTATTGTCTAACCCTCCAATTTTGACATATATTCAAATTTTCAGTATACTCTTCGAATTGTTTTCAGTTGCAGGCTTATGATTTGTCTTTGCATTTCTAATCTTTGTAACTCGTGTGTGTGTGTGTGTGTGTGTGTGTGTGTGTGTGTGTGTGTGTAGGGTAGCAGTTCAATTGTCTTTATCTCTGAGAGTTTTGAGCTCACAACTATTCCTAAACATTACATTGTGAGGTTTTAGGCCCTCAATGACATTGACTTTGACAGTATTGTGTATTTAGTCTGTAAGTGATCATTGCTTGATTTATGAATTAAAAGCTAAATATTCCATTTCACTCTCCAACCCAAACCTGTCTTTCCAGACATAGCTCTCCAGGGAAGAGTGACTAGAATGTTTTTGCAATTTAGTTTTACAAGTAAAATGCCTCAAGATGCCCATACCTAAGCTGTAAACACCAGGTTAACTCTGATCACCACAATCATCATGCCTTGATATGCTTTTCAAATTCAATCTCTCCAGAGGATCAAAGTCATAGGTGCTTCTGCCGACTTTTAAATCCAAAGCCTTCAATTTTATAGTTTCAGTGTTACTGATTCTTTTTCATTTCCTACTTTATTACTCATCCACTGTTACCTTGGGCTTGTATAGATATGGGGGGCATTATGTCTTATGTATTTACACCAGAGAATAAATATCAAACC
The DNA here is from genome assembly GCF_003668045.3 of Cricetulus griseus. Lineage (NCBI taxonomy): Eukaryota > Metazoa > Chordata > Mammalia > Rodentia > Cricetidae > Cricetulus > Cricetulus griseus. Next base: position 401,144,868 of record NC_048595.1, read on the forward strand.
AAGAGCACCCTGGTCACTGTTAGCATGATTTTTTTTTTTTTTTTTTTTTTTTTTTTTTTTTTTGTGTGTGTGTGTGTGTGTGTGTGTGTTCCTAAACCAGGGCAAAATTAACATCTGGATTTAATACTGGGGAAACAGAGTTGTCTTATGTTTTATTTTAGGAAGCCATTTAGTGTGTAAATTTGGTGATAAGAATAATACTAAATAAATAACCAACAAATAGTCACTGATTAGTTAGCTATGTGAATGTCATCAAGGTTGTGTTACTTTTTTGAAACACAGGATTTTCATATTGTTTCACAAATGAAAATTTTTCACAGTGATTCAAGTGTTCACATTAAGGTGAACATTTTCTTTTCATGTATCAAGTAAATTAAATAATAACTCTTGATAAATAAGATATATTAACTAGTCACAGGTTGAGAGTTGCTTAATATCCCTTTGTGAAACGGGATGTAGTAATATTTAGATGAAGTAATGGAAAGAAAACTATTGTTTCACTTTTTTAAAATGTCACAGCTATATGAACCATGAAGTATCATTTTTCCCTTTTTTACTATTTTTTAAATTTAAATGAAAAACTATCTTATTTTACATACAAATCCCAGTTCCCTCCCTTGTTTCATCCTCCCATTCCCCCCACCATCCTCCCATCCCACACCCCATCCACTCTATTTTAGTCTACGATCTATATTTACTTCCTCTAGTTCCAAAAATCAGCGATACAATTTTCTTCTTTTAAAATACTTTCATGAATGAATAAAGAAAATATGGTACATTTATACTGAAGGGACCAGCTTCCCTTTTGACAGCCATAACGGCTGAACACGTGCTTCTATGACCTTGTCCTAGACACTAGAAAGTCAGATGCCTGCCTCGTGACAAGGAACCAATCAGAAGTTAGCTGGTGGCGCTATGCGTTACGACCCTGGGTGTGCTTTATGGACAAGCGCACAGCAATGATGCACAAAGTATAGCAACCACCCTGGGAGAACCTATGGGCCATAACAACCAGTTGACCAATCAACACAGGGCAAGCCCTCCAAGCCTGGAGGTACACCAATCCTGAGTCTGTGCGTACCCCTAGACACTCCCCTTACGCTGTCCTATAAGATCTCTTGGGAGACCCTAGGAGCCGTCTTTTCTAGCCATCCGCCATGGTGGGTGGGTGAAAGACCCGAGCTAACATGGGGTTAGCTCGTTAAATTACAATAAAGCCTTGTGCAGTTTGCATCAAGCTCTCGAATCCGCCTGGTGATTGGGGTGATCGCGAATGTGGTCTGGGACCCCGGATACTTGAGTTTTCGGGGTCTAACAATACAATGGAGTACTACTCAGTGTTTAAAAAAAAAATGACATCTTGAAATTTGGAGGCAAATGAATGAAAATAGAAAAAACCATCCTGAGTGAGATAACCCAGAACCTGAAACATAAACATGGTATGTAGTCACTCAAAAGTGGATATTAGTGCTGGGGCCTGGCTTGTATCAGTCCCACCCTACAGATGTCTAGACTGATGTCTTTGGGGGGCTGTAATCCAAGCCATCTGAACAGCCTTGAATCCATCCCGGAGTCGGGTGTGGGGGACGGTGGAGGTGGGGGTAGTGGGGGAATGGGAGATGGGGTGGGGGGTGTGGGGAGGGTGCTGGATGGGGAAACTCCTGACTACCCAATGGCAATAAAGATGAGACTCAGGCATCTTATCATTTCAGGAGGGCTCTCAGTCCATCCTGGAAACTGGAGTCTCTGGTTTATTCTAGCATCCTCCTAAATAGCTTTCCAACAGTGGGGGTGACTGCAGAAGGCATCTACTATCATCTATATAGCTGATATCAAATAATTCTTTCAATTCAAGAGTCTCCTAAATAGTTTCTAGGCAGGTAAACAAAGTTCTCAACCCAGGTGCAGGCACACTCAGGGCAGCATAGGTCTATTGTAATGCAAACTAGGAGACATTCTCCACTGAGGCCAAGCCATCAGGTGGCAATTTAGCCAGCATCTGCAAAACAATGGGAGTTCAGTCTCCTGTAAAATGGAGGGGAGGTTTGAACCCTGAGAAACTTTATATTCAATAATTTTTGGTCCCCAACATATTAGATGTAAATCAAAGGATAATCAGCCTATAGTCCATGACCCCAGAGAAGCTAGGTAACAAGGAGAACCCTAAGAGAGATACACATAAATCTCCCTGGGGGGGATTACACAAAATAAATACCATTTCTTAATAAACTTAAATCTAGTAGTGAAGAAAACACATAGTTCAAATATATATCATTTGCTTTTCAAGTAACAGCCATGCTTATTATATAATAAATGTTCAGGACATATTTCCTCTAAGAAGTTGGGCATATATAGACTTTATGTCTATCTCAATGAAAAAAACAAATGTAGCAATTACTATTTGTCTCATTGTCACAGTTGAGAAAAATTAAAAATAATCACTAAAAGATGCCACAAAGTTTTATTTTGAAAAAGGTCTCATCAACCCTGAAAACATCATTAGTGTGTCACATTCCAATCTGAAAAGCTTTATGACCATCGTTTCCTATGTACTAGACTGTAGAAAGAAGTAATAAAAATCATTAGTCAAATAGATGTCATGAATACCTATTTCTAAACAACATGGTGAATGCCACAGAATTCTGAAGCAACAGGCAAGTGAGGTTTAGATAATAAACATGGAAGAAGCCTTAAAGCAAAACTGGACTTTTTAGACCATTAAAAATTCAAAAGGTAGCCAGGCATTGGTGGCACACACCTTTAATCCCAGCACTTGGAAGGCAGAGGCAGGTGGATCTCTGTGAGTTCAAGGCCAGCCTGGTCTCCAGAGCAGTGCCAGGACATGCTCCAAAGCTACACAGAGAAACCTTGTCTCGAAAAACAAAAACAAAACAAACAAAAAAATTTTATGAGTTCAGATTTTAGGATCCCCAAAATTTTCCGTGTCCCTGGCAGGAAAGGTTACAGAGAAAGCCTATCCCACCAGCAAGCTGCAAGAGAACTTACTGAGAGAGCATAAACCGAGGTGGGTGCCAAATTTTATTCTTTTGTTTAATTAAAGATAAAGAAGAAAAGAGGAGCACAAAATGAGACATATTAGACATACTAACTGATTTATTATAAGCCCAGCAGAGTAGGGAGACTAAAGGAGAAGAGAAACAGGGTAAATGGCTGACCGCCATGACTGGTCGCCATAGAGAGGCAGAGAAAGTGTGTAGGTGGGAGAAGACAAGGGCAGAGCAGAGCAGAGAGAAGAGTAGAGGGAGAGTAAAGAGAGAGAGAGTAGAGAGCGAGTGTAGAGAGAGCGTAAATGGGCAAGGATCTGTCTTTTAAAGGGGTCCTCTGTACCTGCGTGCAGATTTAGTTACCATGGAACTCTGGGCTGACCAGGGTACTGCCTGTTCCACCAGGCCAGCATAATGCCTGAACCTTTCAGGTAAACTTTAAACGGAAACTACTTATATATATTTTAGAAGGTATAAAAGTCAAATATTATAATCACGTTAGTACTTTTGAAAGAAAATTAAACATCTAAAATGTGTTTAATATGAACATCTCTGCTAAAGAGGTAAGTAGGAAACATTTGTGCTCTTTTACCTATGGAAAAACATATTAATCTATACTTCCGGCATTTTCAGTTTTTTCAAAATGTTTATAAAGCTTGTTTCTAATGTGAAGTATTTAGAAATCATGAAAGCAATCCAGTTTTCTACCTCTTATAGTCAGGAACAAGTAATGTGTTCCTTGTCAGCTACACTTATGGAGGAATGTTGGTGAGGATGTGGAGAAAGGGAAACACTTCTCCACTGCTGGTGGGAGTGCCAACTTGTACAGCCACTTTGGAAATCAGTATGGCATGGCGACTCCTCTAGAAAATGGGAGTCTACCACAAGATCCAGCAATTCCACTCTTAAGCATAGACCCAAAAGAAGCACAATCGTACAACAAGGATGTCTGTTCAATAATGTTCATAGCAGCACTATTTGTAATAGCCAGAAACTGGAAGCAGCCTAGATGCCCCTCAACTGAAGAATGGATAGAGAAAATGTGGTACATTTACACAATGGAGTACTACTCAGAAGAAAAAAATAATGGAATCTTGAAATTTGCAGGAAAATGGATGGAACTAGAAGAAACCATTCTGAGCGAGGTAACCCAACCACAAAAAGACAAACATGGTATGTACTCACTCATATATGAATTTTAGACATAGAGTAAAGGATTACCAGCCTACAATCCACACTGCCAGAGAAGCTAGTAAACAAGGAGGACCCTAAGAGAGACCTACATGGTCCCCTGGAGGAGGGGAAAGGGTCAAGATCCCCTGAGCAAATTGTGAGCACAGGAAGAGGGGGGAGAGAGCTAGGAGAATGAGAAGGGAAGAAGAGGAGGGATGCAGAGGACATGAGGAAGCAGAAAGGTTGAGTCAGGGGAAGAATAGAAGATAACAAGAATGGAGATACCATAATAGAGGGAGACATTTTAGGTTTATAGAGAAATCAGGCACTAGGGAAATGGAGATCTACAAAGATGACACCAACTAACAATCTAAGCAACAGAGAAGAGGCTACCTTTAAATGCCCTCCCCTGATAATGAAATTGATGACTAGTCAGTCATCACCACCCTATAGCCCTCATCCAGCAGCTGGTGGAAGTAGAAGCAGACACCCACAACTAATCACTGGACTGAACTGGAATCCAGATGCAGACGAGTGAATAGCAAAGGGGTCCAGACCAGGCTGGTGAAGCCTACATAAACAGCTGACCTGAACATCAGGGAATTCTTGTTCCCCAGACTGATAGCTGGGATACCAGCATGGGACTGATCCAGACCCCAGGGATATGGGTTTCAGTGAGGAAACCTCAGAAATCTATGGGACCTCCTGTAGTAGTTCAGTACTTATCTCTAGCACAGGTGTGGACTTTGGGAGCCCATTCCATATAGAGGAATACTCCCTAAGCCAAGAGACACGGGGTGGGCCTAGGCCCAATTTCAAAGGAAATGATAGACTCTGATGACACCCTATGGAAGGCCTCACCATCCATGGGGAGCAAAAAGGATGTGTGATAGTTAGGGTTATAGTTGGGGGGTGGTGGTAGAGGAGGACAGGAGGGATAAGGAAACTGGGATTATCATGTAAACAATCTTGTTTCTAATTCGAATAAAAAAAATTGGAAAAAAATTACTTTTAGCTTTTTGAGAATTCTCCACACTGTTTTCTAGAGTAGCTTCACCAGTTTGCAATGTTACCAGCAGCTAATGAGAGTTCCCTTTTTCCTGCATGTCCTTCAACATTTATTGTCTGTTGTTTGGTTGATTTTTGCTATTCTGACCTAGATAAGATAAAATGTCAAACTTGTTTTGAATTGCATTTCCTTAATTACTGAGGAAGATGAACATTTCTTAAGAATTTCTTGGCAATTTCCTTTTCTCCTTTTGACAATTCTCTGTTCATGTCCCAGGCCTAGTTTCTGAATGTTTTTTTCTCAGATGAACAGGATGTGGCCGTGACTTGGAGGGGGGAAGTGTCAACCTAACAAAAAGAACCATCGGCAACTAAGGAATGCCACTAAGAGTGCAAGAAATATTCCTCCCAGGGAAAAACACACCAGTTGTTTACCAAACACCAAATGGTTAGCCTTGAAAACATACATGTAAGACATATATGTTGCATTTATATATTTAGAAATAAATATGCATATATATATATATATATATATATATATATATACATACATGTATGTATGTAACAATTAGTGAAAAATAAAAGAGACAATGAAGTTGACGGAGATCCAGGTAGGGGTATATGGGAGAGTTTGAAGGAAGGAAAGAGAAGGAGTAAATGGTGTTATAATCTCAAGAAATAAAAGAAAAATTTAAAGAGCAATGATTAAATAATATTATCAAAAAAAAGGAAATTAAGAAAAGAAAGCCATTGCTTGTAACTGTAAATCACTCTGATGTCACAAAGTCCGGCAATATAAGAGGTGATTAAAGTAAAACTGAGATAGTCAACATTGCTTTGGGTTGAGATAAGAACCAGGCTCTCAGGGTGGGGATGTAGATCAGTGATAGAAAGCTTTTCTAATGTATCAGTCACTTGTCTTGTTGCTCTAAAAAAATACATGACAATAACATCTTATTGAGAGAATAGTTTAATTTGGCTCTGGGTTGTAGCATACCATAACTGGGGAGTCATGAGGCAGGAACTAGAGGCAGGTAGTGACACTGCATGCACACCCAGGAAGAGAATGATGGATGCCTATGCTCATCTTACCTTCTCTTTTATTCAGCGCCCCCTCGGCCCATGGAATGGTAGTGTTCACAAGTCCTGCCCCGTCAATGAATCTAATGTAGAATGTAGATAATCCCTCATCAGCATTCCAGGATTCAGATCCCTGAGGGTTCTGTAAGTCCTACCCATCAAGCCGACAGCACCTAAAATTGTCAATGCTCTGTATTTAATCCCTAGTACCTCTATGAAAACGAACAACCAGAATTTCAGGTTCTTCGTTTCCTGGATTCTTAAGGACAGCTTTTCATGTGTCTGTGAGCTAGAAATTGACACACCATACTTCTCTTTGGTCCTACCTAAGAGGTCACTGAACTGATAAGTTAATAAAGGAAAATCTTTGTGTTGGAACAAATAAACTGGCTTCTTGGTGTAATCATTGTTTATTTCTATATCTTCTGTCAATTAATTTTTTTCCCAACACAAAACAAGATCATAGATCTGATGCCAAAATAATTATGTAATAGCTTGCCTTTAGACTTGCCTTTAGTAAGCCTAAAGAAGTACCTCCATGTGACCCTGTGTAGCTACTTCAGGTCTTTACTCTGGTGTTTGTTCTCTTCACTAAATAATACATTTTACTGAGTAAGCCTCCAAATGTTTGTGCACACTTCCATTGGGTGTCTCATAAGGAAATAGGATAAGAGGTAAGGAATCAGTGAATTGTAATTTCTAATCTTGTGATATATTGTATATTGTGTATATTCAATGTTTTCATCAGGATGATTTAGTATGTGAGGTCATATATATTAATTAGATAACTGAACTATTTCACAGTATATAAATATCTCAAAACATCATGCTGTCTATGATAAATAAGTACTGCTTATTTATAAAATTTTAAAACATTGTGAACATTAGATTATCAGTGTTCCAGGTCATTTAAATTCTCTAACAAAGTTTCACATGGACTGCTAAAAGGCACCACTAGATGTAATGTTCTATTGCCTTTGTCTTCACATAAACACTGTATTTACAGTCACACATTTCAAAATTCTAGACATCTTTTCACCCTGTTTAATAGGTTAGTCAAATTTTCTTAATTGTGGCATGTTGCTATATCTAGGAATATTACACTCTGTTAATAGTCTATACATATTGTAATAATTGAGGGTATGGATTCAAATGTTTATTTGAGTGTTCCTAGAAATCAGAATAATAGTAAACTTATGCTGACAAAGAAATACAGGAAAAATGAGTAAGAGAATGAATAGATTGACAAGAATAAGGAGTTGTGTGTGTGTGTGTGTGTGTGTGTGTGTGTGTGTGTGGTGGGGGTGATTTTCTGATCCACATTCAATGTCACCTTTACCTTGCTCATAGCCATGCTGTCATAATTTTATAATAAATGCTGAATTCTCTTGCATTACAATAGGTAGACATCCCTGTTTTCTGTCTTATGCTTTATTGTCTATCAGGTCATCCTTCTGTTTGAAAAATCTCAGTGACTCCCGATGACTTAATCACTGATAGCCAAACAGAAGCAGACATTGTTTCAACTTTTCTCCTGTGCCATGAGAATACATATTATCTGGAATACAATGAATCCTCCTACCTAGTTCTCTGTTATGAATATGTGTCTCATATTGGTCATCTTTGTTCTCTAAAACTTTTATTTGAAAACAACAATTTTCACCTCATCTTTATGTTCTGTCCAGGACCACCTTGACTTATTCAGATTCTTTTCTATAATGTAAGAGTTGAGCTTCAACTAGTACTCCAGCATTGGACTATTCTTTTTTATGCATTTCTTAGCTTAAACTCAGAAAACAACCTCATTAGCTTAGCTTAGGTGTTACACAAAAACCTAAAATGTTATCCCTAGATTATTTTTTCTTTTCTTTTCTTTTTTCTCCCCCCTTTTTTATTAGAAAGAAAATTATTTTACATGTCAATCCCAGGTCCCTCTCCCTCCCCTTGACCCCCCCCCAACTAAGGCCCTACCCATCCCATATCCTTTCTGCTCCCCAGGGAGGGCAAGGCCTTCCATAGGGGGTCTTCAAAGTCTGTCATATTCTTTGGGATAGGGCCTAGGCCAACCCCCTCCATGTGAAATGGGCTCCTACAGTCCATTCCAATGGTAGCGATAAGTACTGATCCACTATAAGAGGCCCCATAGATTTCCAAAATCTCTTTACTGACACTTACATTCAGGGTGTCTGGATCAGTCCAGTCCCATGCTGGTTTTCCAGCTATCAGTCTGGGGACCAAGCATTTTCCCTTGTTCACATCAGCTTTTTCTGTGGGTTTCATCAGTCCTCCTTCTCTGCATCTGGATTTCAGTTCAATTCAAGGTTTAGCTGTGGGTGTCTGCTTCTACTTCCACCAGCTGCTGGATGAAGGCTATACAATGGCATATGAATTAGTCATCAATCTCATTATCAGGAGAGGGCATTTAAGGTAGCCTCTCCTCTGCTGCTTAGATTGTTAGTTGGTGTCATCTTTGTAGTTCTCCAGACATTTCCCTAGTCCTGATTTCTCTTTGAACTTATAATCTCTCCCTCTATTATATTATCTCTTATCCTAGATTATTTCTTCATTCTTTCAGAGCATGAAAGAGGAAGAGGAATTTAATAGTTAAACATTATTTGTAATATGTAATATTCTCAGAACTGTGAATAAACTAGTTTAGCCAAGACAAATAAGCTATTGCTACAGCTGGAGCACACGGCTAGTTACTACCTGTGAGTGTAACAAAGGCCTTTGAGGTCCAGTCCCAAGGTGCTCTTCAGGTTTCATATTGTATACTACAGCAAGTGAAAGATACTTATTTTTTAGGGTATCTGAGGGTGAATGAATCATGTCACACTGTCTGTTCTGAACAAGTTCCTTGATTCTTCTGTTTCTATTCTAATTCTCCTGGCCTAATTCTAATTCCTCTTAGCTTCTTGACGCTAGCCTAAAAAACAAACAAAACAAAATCCTCTCTTCTTCAGGAGGATTGGAGAAATAAAAAAAATTACAAGAGTTACTTCTCATTGGTCAAAAGCACATTCCTAGGGTAAGCTATAAGGACTCAAGCCGTTTACCATGGCAACACAAGGGTTTCAAGGTTTCAGGAGTAAGACTGCAACCAGAAGGTGGGAACACAATGACCACTGAGATAAGCTTTGAGGATAGGTCTTTTATCAACTAGACTAGGCAGGTGAAGAATTGGCATGCTTTTCTTAGGGTGCTTTGTGTAGCAACCTTGGTTAGACACCTGTGACTCTGACCTTGTACATAGCTGTAAAGTTTTAAACTTATGATCTATTTACAAAAAGCCTTTAGTATAGTTTGAACTTATTCTGAGGTAAAAATGAGCTAAATGTGTACAGTTAGTTTGAGCAAAAGGAACAAGGCAGACTTTTAAGTGTCTATGGTCCTCATGGGACAAATCTAGTTATGAAACATGCCCTAGTATATTTCTATATATCAAATTATACAGAAAATGAAAAATAATCTTTGTGACTACTCACAGATATATGTCCCCATAAGATTGAGATGTTATCATGAGATCACATGAGATTATACACTACAACGAAAGTATTGTGGAGACACCCAGCTGCCTTAGCAGAGTCAATGGTCCTGCAGGCCTTGCCTGGACAGAATTAACCTCCATCAGAGAATCACTCCTCTGGTGGGTTGACATCTGAATTTTCAATTGCCACATGCTATATACTTCCATGGCCTCTTACATGTGTGCTTGCTGTGTCATAATTATTTTATTCTTTATACTGAGGATTGTAATATGAACAACTATATTAATAGATGTGAGCATTGACTGTATATATGTTTTCTGGTTAGGGTAAGTCTACCACATAATAAGAACTGTAATGTGTTACAGTGTTAATTAATAGTATTAACTTTCTGAAAGTTCTTATCAAATGATGTTTCTAATCCAAAAGTATCTGCAGAACTGACTAATGATTGTTCCCTGGACAATTAAAGCATAGTTATCATTTTTTATCTTCTGTGATTTTCCTTTAATCTGTAATATTGGATTCATACTTTCTGTCTCATCTAATCCATATTCTTAATTGATTCTTCAATTTGAGATAATTCATATTAAATATATGCTTAATAAACTTTTTCAGGGTCACTTTCAGTCTGTAATTATGAAATGCCTGTAAATGTGATATTTCATTTATTTATGTTCAAGGACAAACATTTGGTCAAATTTTCCAATTCTTTGTTTTTTGCAAACTGTTGTTCTAACTTAGAATTTTACCACATAAGTGTAGTTATTTAACTTCTTCTAGTAGAATATTCAGTCTGCACTCAGAATTTATTTATTCAACAGAGATCGAGTTAATTCCTACAACAAATGTTGGGAAAATTGATATTCCGGTTCATCTGTTTCCCTAATTATGAGCAATTATTTTTTAAAATACTTGCAGTTATTGTAACTAGATAATTAATAGAAATAAAATGTCCAAATTGCTAGTTAAAAGGATAAATTCCTTGAATACAAATGACAGAACTACCTGTAATATAGTTGATTTATTAATATTCACTAAGATTTATTATACAACAGTATGCAAACCATTGTACATAATGAATGCTATCAATGCCACTAAACCTTTGAAAAGTGGAATGAGAATGATTGAAGTTTTTATAATTTTATGAAAACCCAATTCGACTAAAGGGGAAAAAAGTAACAGTTTAGTGCAGAACTAGCTCCTATTCCCCTAGTATTGATCAGCATTGGACCTCTGGCCACTCCGTCCTTTAGAATACACTGTGTAGTTTATATACAACTTAAAAAATGCATCACCCTCTCCTTTTAGATGACTATATAATATCCAGAGATATTGTATCACATTCTGTCAGATTGTGTCACATCTCATATAATCTTCATCCATCTTCACATTTGATTCAAGACCCAAGTTTTTATTTACAAATGAGTTCACATAAAACAAATATAATAAAAATGAGAATAAACGGGAATCTTGAAAGACAGAAGTCAGTGAACAAAGCTGAAGGACATTCTCATCCTGCAGTTCATCAGGATCCTTTTAAATATGAAAGTGTCTTATCAATTGGTCAAGTCAGTGTTTTTTAGCATTAAAATTAACACCAGACAATAGCCATTAAAAGTATTGCTCTAACTACACATAAGCTAAACAGAAATGTGGAAATACCAAGAAAATAAAATCAATAGCACAGCTGGACTAAAAGATGGTGAAAGGAGCCAAGAACCAGATTGCAAAGCAATTGGGTATTTTTCAGATGAACAGAATGTATAAACTGTGCCAATGCACAGCTGGACACTCCAAGTAACTTCCTCAGACTCTCCACTAAATGTAGCTCGGGAGAATAAAAAATAATCTCTGATTGCCCTCTTCAACATCATCCTCAGATGAACCATATTCACCATAGATCTCTTTATTTCTAGTACTGTATTTTGTGTGTTGAGAAATTCAGTACCATGTTATATATGTAATAAATAAAACAAAGCATTTCCAATGGAGTACTACAGATTTTAAAGTAAATTTTATTTAATAAGGAGAAACTAAGATAAAATTAGCTGAGATTATGCACTCCTTTCTGGTAAGCAGCTCTTTGAAAATCTGAAAACAAAAAAGTTCCATAAAATCAATGTGTTGAATGTATGGGGTGTTTATCACCCCAGGAAGTTTTAAAGTATACCCGCATACCTGTGGCTCTAATGTTCATGGAACTAAAATACTCTTTGAAGGCAGAGGTATGTCAAGTTCCTTTTGTCAGAATAGATTCATGCTTCTTTTAAATAAGATTGTGACATAAAAAACAAATGCTATTTACAATTTACTATTTTCCCTATTGAGTGAAACCAAAGTTTTTATTAGTCCAATGGGTTTAAGTCATGAAAGCCTAATTAAATTATTTGCTTACTGTGTTCCTTTTTATGACATGTGGCTTATTACAAGTTGTGCTGTACTCTGCCAATAAAATCTATCAGATGGCACTTTGCAAATAGGCAATTAAATTAATATAAAAAGACACAGAAAATTCTATTTTGAGGTTCTAGTAAAACAAAAATGTAAGATAAATATTTGAAACACATGTTTTTTCAGACTACATATGTTACCTAAAAATTCAAATCATTTCATTATTTTAGCACATGTGGTATTATTACATGCTAACTCAGAAAAAATTGTTGTAAAAGTTAGCATTAACACTTAAGCAAAATATCTTTAGAAGAATTGCACAAAATGGAAATCATACTTAGAAACAGAGATGATATTTTACAATTGAAAAAATAAAAGTTAAAAAAATTAGCAGCATAAATAAGTAGTACAAGCATTTACCTATTTGCCAGACCACAAAACAGAACTGTGGAAAAAAGATAGACATATATTTATTTATGTCTAGATTTTTGACAACCAACATTTAAACATTTGTTTCTAATCTGAAAAGAAACATTTATCATTTGAATATTTATCAAAAGTAGTGTCTGAATTAAAAATACAGATAGCCAAGGAATCAAATTATGTATCCTCCTACCACCATGTCTTTGAAGTCAGATATGTGATTTATGCACAGATGGCTGGAGACAATGTTCCAAATCTTTGTGATGAGATGATTATTTTATTCGAACTTAGAAATGATTCACAGTAGAGTTCAAGAGAGTGAGAGCTACAATTCTACAAGACATGGTGTATAAAATAGTCCTTGAGGAGAGACAGGATGAGAAAATGTGGAAACTATCTGAAGAACTAGTTGACTTTTACATTCAAAGTGTATGTCAGCCAAAGAGAAGACAGAGGCACTGAAATCTCATTATGTTTTTGTTTGTGTCTTCAATGGAATGACATCTTTTCATTCAATTGACAAATTAGTCTGTAAATAGAAAAGAAACAGGAAAAACTGATGGGGGATCTCTATATGTGCTCTGCATTCAACAACACACCACACAATCAAATTTAAAGTATGAGCAACAGAAAACTGGAGGAAGGCATAAGTAGACTTGAATCAGCAGTCCCAGCTCTTGAATTTTATGGACGTGCTTAATTTTGTTCACCCCAGCTTCAAGATATATCTCATGCTTTTGCTGATCCATTAGATGAAATAAATTTCTCCACTCTTCTTTTCACACAGAAGCAAATCTCATAGTAGAACTTGGTAGAATAAGATTTAGGTACATAGTTATCAAAGGTTTACTGAATTCCTAGGAAAACTGATGAAACTGACCATTATGTTAAATAAAATAAGTTATAGTCAGTACCAGGGCTTCCTCTCATAAGTGAATGTAGATAGAAATAGAACTGTGACTATGTGAAGGGAAGAAGTCAGAAGGAAGAGAAGGGAAGCAATGAAGTAGTGGGAAATGTGACGTAGAAGCAGAAGGGAGAATTCTTGTGGGTAAAGGAATGGGGCCAGCGAGAGATGTGAGGAAGAATGAGGTATGGGAGAAACTTTTCAATGTCCATCACTTATTGTGCTAACCAAAACTTAATTTGAAAAGCAAAACCAAGATTCAAAAGATAGCCTTTTCTCTTTCCTTTATTTTGTTTCTTTCATTCTTGAGATTATGATATAATCTCATCTTCTCCTTCCTTTTTCTCACTCTGAAATCCATAGCCTCTTTTTATCATTAACTGTTGTTAGTTATGCATACACACACACACACACACACACACACACACACAGACACATGTATATTTTCCTAAACACAGATAAATATGTGCCCAGTTTGTGCAATGTTACTTGTTTGTATGTTTTCAGGGCTGGCTAATCCAATGGATACATCTATAAAACAATTCCCACAGCTAAGCCTCGGGGGTCATTACAGAAGAGGGAATGGAAAGAATGTAAGAGCCAGAGAATCAGGAGTTTTCTGTGAGACTATGTCTCCTACTAACAATAGAAACTTCACCCATAAAGTATATCACCAAAAGGACTGCTTAAGCATGAGCTGAGCAAGAACAACAATTACAAACATGTCTAAGTGGATGAGGGAGGACCACAGCCTATACAGGGAACCACAGACAAATATAGAAGGCTGAGAGCCAGAATCGTCTTTTTTTTTTTTTAAAGTTCAATCTGAAAGCCAAAGAATTGCTTCCTTTTCATTTTCAGAGACTTAATTTTTTCACATGTATGTAAATCTTATATTTCACTCATAGAACCATTGACTAAAGTTCATTGGACATCCTAATGGAGTATTCTATATTGACTTTTAGCCTACAGGGTCATCTTGGATATGACACCCAGAAGCATAGATGGTTTTTGGTGATCAATATTTTAACATAATAAATCATTTCAGTCTATAACTCTAAGAAGCCCTCACTCTTCACTTAACTAGTTTAACTAGAAAATATGTTGAGTAAACATAGAAGTTTAAGATGAGTTTTAAAAAGTGTTTTGCTGTTTATTTGCACAGTATACATAGCTGGACAGAAAAATTATCACATAGAGGGCTACAGGAAAAAAAAATCTAAGATTAGTGCTAGAATTGTGACCTGAAAGGTTTTCATGTTGTTTTGTTCAGATATATCTGAGAAGATATTTATTGTAATTAATGAGGACACAATGATTTGAAAAATCAGTTAAATTTTGCCAAGTACAGAGTGGGTAAAAAGTTTATTCAATAGAAAAAGCAAGTGTATATGTAAAATCTTAAAAAAATGAAGGCCAATTGCAGACTGTGAGCTATAACATAAAAGAGTAAAAAGAAAAACGTATCCTGAGGCACAGCTAAAGGATTTGACTATAAAATAAATACAATGAGCACACACTGAACAGTAGAATACAAAAGTTATACTCAATGTTTGGTAGAGAGTAATAAAAACAAAAAGAGCAGAATATTTTATCATAACAGAAGCCAGCATAGAGTGTGTTAAGGGGATAAGATGTAAACAAATGGCAGATGTTATAGAGTACATCTGGAAAACTAAAATGGTTCTACTATATAAATATTTGAAAATACATACAAATTAATATTTCACTCTGAAAGGAAAACATGTTCTCAAAAATTTATCTGCCAAATATATTAGATATACTTTTAAAAATATGTGTTAACAACTTCTGCTTTTTCAGTAGATTATGCCCAAACACAATGAATACCTTTGTGATTATCTACTCGACATGGCTGCCCTTGATATTGCAATGAAGGTTCTGTGTGTGTTTCATGTGTTATGTGCCATTTATTTTCAGGAATACATGCTTCTCTTTTGTATTTTCCAGAGTTATTCAGGGAAATACTTTCTTCTGTTAAGAAATACCACCTCAAAATGCATTCACTTTCTTTAAGTAGTTATTTTTATTTTAAAAAATCAACTTAAAATTTCTTCTTTGAAATTATTATGTTGTTTGAATTATGACCATCTGCACTTTTCTGTAATGGTCTCTATTCTTTGTAAAGACATGTTTCACTGGTGAAGAGTGAGAACTACATTTATCTGTAGGATGAGTGAGAAGTCCATTTATCTGTGGGATAAATTTTGTTATATAATTAGGAATTATGCTGGTCCAGTTATGTGACAATAGTAGCTTTCCTTCTAATATTCATGACTTCACTTACCTCTGATATTTGACTTGCTCTGTAGTATCAGGTATTATTTCTGTCCTATTGTGTTGCTCTGACATTCAAATAGAGATCTATTGGTTACTGCTAAGATGTGAGTTCCACTATTGCATATTAGGGATATGTTACAAGGCTAGTTGTTATAGTTCATAATGTCAGAGATGGGTAGTACTATTAATTTTTTCCTATCTTGGCAGTTTACATAGTACTTTTTGGCTCTATGAAAGCTAGACCACACAGAAAATGCTATCAGATTACATTCATATCTTTTGTCCAAAGAATGTGGTGTTTCAGCAATGAGAACTTACCTTCAACTCCTGAAAGCAACCAAGGTCACTATCAATGACCAAAATTGTATTATGAGCCTCTTAGCTTACCCTAGTGAGCCACTGCAACAGGTTTTCCATGCTTGCTACTAGAGTTTTTGTTAGTCTCAGGAGCATTATCAGTCCAATTGGCATAAATCATTTAAGACACTGTATTAGTTAAAGTTTTTTCCCTTTTTTTAAACATTTAAATTAGAAACAAGCTTGTTTTACATGTCAATCCCAGTTCCCTCTCCCTCCCCTTCTTCCCTGTCCCCCACCGACCTCCTATCCCATCCCCTTTCTGCTCCCAGGGAGGATGAGGCCTTCCATGGGGGGAATCTTAAAAGTCTGTCATATCATTTGGAGCAGGGCCTAGGCCCTCCCCCATGTCTCTAGGCTGAGAGAGTATCCCTCTACGTAGAATGGGCTCCCAAAGTCCATTCGTATACTAGGGATAAATACTGATCCACTACCAGAGGACCCATTGATTGCCCAGGCCTCTTAACTGACACCCACATTTGGGGGTTCTGGATAGGTCTTATGCTGGTTTCCCAGCTATTAGTCTGGGGTCCATGAGCTCCCCCTTGTTTAGGTCAGCTGTTTCTGTGGGATTTTCCAGCCTGGTCTTGATTCCTTTGCTCATCACTCTTCCCTCTCTGCCACTGGATTCCAGGAGTTCGTCTCAGTGTTTAGCTGTGGACGTCTTTTCTGCTTCCATCAGCTACTGGATGAAGGCTCTAGGATGGCATATAAGGTAGTCATCAATCTCATTATTGGGGAAGGGTATTTAAGGTAGCCTCTCCACTATTGCTTAAGATTGTTAGTTGGGGTCATTCTCATAGATATCTGGACATTTCCCTAGGAAAAAGTCAAGTTTTTCTAGAGGATGAGAACTGGTAGGAATATGTGTGTGTGATGTATAGAATTCATTATATATGTATGTATGTATGTATGTATGTATATGAAGACCAAATATATATATATATATATACATATATATATATATATATATATATATATATATATATATATATATATATTCTCTATATATGTTCTAACCTCGAGGAATTTTATTATTTTAAATTTATTGAAAATTATACACAGTGGAGGTAACTGTATGCATTAATACATTGTGGTGTGTGTGTGTGTGTGTGTGTGTGTGTGTGTGTGTGTGTGTGTGTGTAAGTATATATCTGTGGTGGTTTCAGTTAGCATGGTCCCAATAGACTTACCTATTTAAATGTTTGGTCCCCAGTTGTTGGAACTATTTGAAGGATTAGGTGTGGTAGTGCTGGAGGAGGTATGTCACTAGGGGTGGGCTTTGAGTTTTCAAAAGCCCATGCCAAGCCAAGTGTTTCTCTTTTTGTCCCCTTGCTGTTTGCCATTGTTCTCATTGGCTTATAGGCTGTGGTCCAGCTAGTCCAACAATGTCTGTCTTTGGAAGGGAAACCTAAGAGTTCAGTAGTTGTTCAGTTCATGAGGCTGGATGTTTCAGCTGGTCGTGTGTGTGTGTGTGTGTGTGTGTGTGTGTGTGTGTGTGTGTGTGTGTATCTTTTCTGTGTAGCCTCTCATGTCAGTGAAGAAATGAGAATTTGCCATATCTTTAAGTATATGAGCATATGTAAGTGTACAGTTATATACATTGTGTGTAATTTTTCATAAATATAAAATAATATGATTCCTTGAGCATGTATAATGAGAATCCAAGTCCCAACAAACAAATTTACAAAATAACTCCTATATCTAAGGCTCAGGGAACATTGTAGAAGAGAGAGAAAAAAGACTATAAATGTGAGTAGATCTGAAAGACTGCTGTGAGATTATGTCTCCCAGAAAGGACAGGGAAGGTACACCCATGAACCCCTAACAAAATGCCTACCTAAGCAAGACTTTCACAATGAGAATGTCAATAGAAATTCTAAATCAGAAGGGGGAAATATCAGAGGATCCATAATTAGATAAACAATTGTATAAGTAACTGTAACGAGTCTTTCTGTGTACTTCCTCTAGCTCCCAAATAAAGACAGGGACATTTATGATTAATTATGAAAGTTTGGCCTTAGTTTAGGCTTGTCTGACTAGCTCTTATAACTTTAATTAACCCATTTATTTTAATCTACATTCTGTCATGTGGCTTATTACCTCATCTTGCCATACTGTTCCTGCTGCTTCCTCCTCATCTGGCTGGCTACTCTGCCACTTTCCTTCTAGAGTTATCTCTGTCTCCAGAAATCCAGTCTATAACTCCTGCCTAGTTATTGGCCATTCTGTTTTTTTTTTTTTTTACACAAATCACAGCAATACAATTTTACACAGTGTAAAACTATCCCACAACAAATAATAATAATGATCAAAGACAAAGATGGCATTAGTCTGAAAGGAAGTGAAGATGGAATGGTAGGGATTGGAGGGAGGAAACAGAAAGGAGAAAGTAATGTAGTTATATCTTATTTCACATTTTTTCTTGCTGACTGTGTCCTTTGCCTTAGAGAAGCTTCTCACTTTCAGGAGGTCCCATTTATTAATTGTCGATCTCAGTGTCTGTGCTACTAGTGTAATGTTCAGGAAGCAATCTCCTGCACCAATTCGTTCAAGGGTATTTCCTACTTTCTCTTCTAATAGATTCAGTGTGGCTGGATTTATGTTGAGGTCTTTGATCCATTTGGACTTAAGTTTTGTGTCAAATTTTTTAATAAAAATTAATGTTCTCATTTTCTTTCTTTTTTTTTTTTCTTTTTGGTTTTTCGAGACAGGGTTTCTCTGTGTAGCTTTGGAGCCTATCCTGGCACTTGCTTTGGAGACCCGGCTGGCCTCGAACTCACAGAGATCTGCCTGCCTCTGCCTCCCGAGTGCTGGGATTAAAGGCGTGCACCACCAATGCCCGGTCTTTAATGTTCTCATTTTCACCTAGTGATATGATATCTACATAAATATGAATAATTGATTCTTTTATTTCCTAACAGAGAATAAAATGCACAATTTTTGCTCTCTTATATTTAAGATGATACCCATTATGAAAATCACAGTATGAGACAAAAGGGAAAAGTTCAGAGGATAATAAAATTGCTGATAAAATATTAGGTTAGCTTGGAAATCTACGGGACCTCCTGTAGTAGTTCAGTACTTATCCCTAGCATAGGTGTGGACTTTGGGAGCCCAATCCACATAGAGGGATACTCCCTGAGCCAACACACATGGGTGTGGGCCTAGGCCCTATCCCAAAGGATGTGATAGACTCTAAGGAAGGCCTCATCTTCCCTGGGGAGCAGAAAGGATAGGTAGGTTTTTAGTTGTGGGGGAGGGAGAGAGGAGAAGGGAAGGGAGTGGGAACTGGGAGTGATATGTAAAACAATCTTGTTTCTAATTCAAATAAAAGAAGGTGGAAAAAAATATTAGGTCAGCTTCAATAAGACCAGGAAGGAAATAGAATTAAAGAACTCAAAAAATATCAGAATACTAGTCCATCTTCAGCTTTTACTTCTGGAAATTAAAGGAAAGCCCAACTTCTTCATGAACAGTGACCTAGAACACATCCACAGGCTTCTGCAGTAACTTTTGCTGTACACTTTGTGTGCTTCCAGATGAAATATAGAGCACCCATTTCTACTTTTAAAATCTTTATCCCACTAAAAAAATGTAACAAAATTATATTTGATTACCTAGCCTTTGTTTTCTCTAATTTTGATACTGACATGTAGGTTGTAATTGTGGGAAAGTTATACTGAGTTGAGCAACTCCAATTTTTCTCCACAACATAAAACTGAATAAAATGAAAACAGGGGAGAGGAATACAGCTGATCTAGAACAAAACAGGTTAGTACTTCATATACTATTGAACCTTTTTCTTTTAAATAAGTCCTATTGAAGATCTCTGCTTTGCTTTCAATTGCATTATTCTTCACATAGTTTCGAGAAATAGTAACAACAAATATGATAGTAATATCTTACTCCTGTTTCATAACTACTGCTTTAAATACTATGCAATGCATCACAAAGTCAAAAATTCCCTCATTCTCCATCACTTGCTTTCTAGATTTTGCTGTGCTCTACATTTGAGACATCATACCTGACTTAATAACAGTATTTATTATATTATATTTTGACCTTAATTTTTTGTATATTTGTGTGGAATCTGTTATTCTTTCCCCACCTTGTGAAGTCTTGTTTATACTACAAATCTTGCCTTAGGATATGTTAAACTTTGCTGATCCTCAAACCTGGTTTAAATGATCTTTGCAATGTCTCCTATTAAAGTTAAAACTTTCATCTATCTTGGTACATAAAATATTATAAGGTTACTATGAACTCACCTATTATTTGCTCTCCCTGGTTGTGTGTAAGACAGACAAAGTAGAGAGAGAGAGAGAGAGAGAGAGAGAGAGAGAGAGAGAGAGAGAGAGAGAGAGAGAGAGAGAGAGAGAGAGTCAGACAGACAGGCAGACAGATAGACAGGCTGACACAGACACAAACAAGACACACTCAATCTAGCAAGTCATCTGAGTGGTGCCACCTGGTACTTGGTCATGCTGAGTCTTTCCTATAGTCGCCTATCAGATAATGACACTAGGAGCCATTGGCACATCTGCTGTAGGGTTTCTGCATCCCAGGCAAGGCCATCCTCTTCATTAATTCACTTGAGATAAGATTCCATTGCAACTAGAATTCTTGCCTTAGAAAGAATATCTTGTCAACTCTATGATAAAAAGAAATTATAGACTAAAGACAGAATTTATCTAATTTTATATCATTTGTTCACCTAAAAATGTGTTCTGAATCTTACTACTTTAAAAGTTTTCATGTTCCTTACTACTCTTACCCAGAAAATAAAACATAAAATGTTTTCACTGTTTCAAATGGATGCTTATACATATGCTAGAATTAGAGTACCCTCTGCGGGCCTTGGATATTCACTTTGTAAAAGTTCGTTAGAGGCTTGTGATGGGCATCCAGTATTGAGAGCCATGAAATGCTGTTTCTCCATGAGAGTTACTTGCCTCACATCATCTTGATGTGATTTGACATAGAATTTAATGCCTTTTCCCTCCTGTTACTAAAGAATGGCATAGAAATAAGCTAGCCTTTCTTATAGGCAAAATACTGAAACACAGAGAATGGTGGACTTTGCACACATTTAGATAATACATTAGAGTAGAAGCCGAAATGGAACCTATATGTCCTTTAAAGAATTTAGAGTTTGTTACATTCCCATGTCACTCAAATAGCACATTTCCAGTCTTCCCCTTTAGTTAGCATACTAATTCTAAATATTCTAAAGAATATTTGGGAAGCTTAGAAAGTATAATTGAAACTCAAGCCAGTTCCCATATTGAGGTATGCATGCCCTGCCTAAGGGGTGTGAAGAAGCAAAATGGGAGCAATATTCATACTATATGATAGTCAAAATGTCTGTGCACAAACAGCAAGTCAGTCCCAAACTTTGACAAACTGAAGAATGAAATGTAGAATAATAGCTACCTTACCTACCAACCCCTATACAGGAATGATGTGACCTAGAATGTATAGAGAAAAACTGGCAAAGAAAATCTTTCAAGAAACTGAGTTAGACAGTCTTTACTGCTGTCAATTTAGCGCCATCACACACATACACACAAAATCCTGCTGAAGCTTAACCAACTCCAGAAACATGAAAAGCTTTTAAGTCACACTGAAATCTGTGTGAAGAAAACACATTAATATGGAAGGGTTTATCAGAAAGATGTTCTAGCTCTTTCTACTTAATTCTTTCAAAGCTCCATTATTAATCCACAAGCCTCCTTCTTTGAGAACATAAGCCCAGGGAGTAAGGATCCAATATTAAGTAGAAAAAGGAAGCCAGGGATTGAAGAATCTGTCATTTTCCTGAGAATTATATTTTTTAGCTAGCATATAAAATGATAGGTTTTATTAAAGTTTTTCCATACATGCACATCATTTGCCTTGCTCTTATCTGCACAAACCCTGCCATCTCCCATTCCTTCTTCCACTTCTTGAGGGTGCTCTGCCTTTTTTCATGCAAAGTCTTTCTGATTTCTTTTTTCTATGGAAAATAGATTTTTTTCTTATGACCAAAACCTGTCATTTTTAAGCTGTGTATATAAGACACATGATTCTGCAGTTCTTGGGCCTTCTGGCACTGCAAAAAATATTTCTGCATTGATGTATAGGAAATGCACAAAGTTGATTTGTCACTTAGCTAAAACTTAACCTCTGACTAGTCACCTTTCTCTGTCTTTCCTGACATATCTGTTTTCAGTTCACTGATTTCACTGCATAAGCCATTTGGCCTTTTAGATACTCTCTTATTGAGAGAATGCTAACCTGTAAATGGATGGAGAAGCTACTATTCTGTGGAACAGAAACTCCCCATGTTGAAGTTATAGGTGATTTCTTTTTCAGCGTCAGTAAGTCTTCCTCAGCTTTCTCAATACTGAAGTGTAGTCCACAAAACCATTCCTCTGGTCCATGTGCCTCATGACTCAGGCCTCCTCCCCAGGTTATTTCAGCTCCTCATACTTGCTAACATAAAATCGGTATGGCAAATTCTTTTTAGGGCAGGAGTAATGAAATAGATATGGCCCTTTTTAAAGTAAGAGAAAATTGTATAAAAAAAGAAAGTGCATTCTATTATCTCTTTTAAATCAATGTGTTAAATGTTCTCCAAACTCCAGCTTTATCCTTCCGTTTGAGTTTTTTCATGCACACTTCTTTATTAACACAGCTGATATCTTCTGTGGCTTGGTCAAGTTCAGAGAAGGAAGGGTGCAGAGTTTACTGTCTGTTTCTCTAGAATCTGGGAGAATGGTCTGACATACAATATCTATTAGATAAATGTTCAACAGTGAACTAATTCATAACATAAATGAATTTAAGTTCCTGAGAGCAACAATTTACCCTTCAGTGTAGAACTCATCACACTTATGGGATCTCTGAGACTCATTATCAAAACAAAGAGTATCGATTGCCTATTACATGTTATACTATTTAGATAATGAGCAAGCATGCTCTCTCTGAACTAGAACACTCTTTTATTAGCAGTCTTTGAAGCTGGAATAGCATTTCCATAGTTTGTTAATGAACAGCAAAGGAGAAAGATGCAAGAGCAGGTGAAAAAGGAATTTAGTTCTAGTGTTCTAATTTAAACATAGAAGTAAAAAATGTTATGGAGTGATTGCTATGTTGTTAAGAACTCTTCCTGCTCTTCCAGAAGAACCATGCTAGACTCCCAGCGCCTGCACTATGGTTCACAACTCCAGTTCCAGGAGATGTAACTTCATCTTCTAGATTCCATGGGCACCAGACATACATTCAGGCAAACCATTCATACACTAGAATAAAATAGAATGAATTTAAATATAAACTCATGATTTCTTGATGTGTTGATCAGAAAAAAATTTAACTTTCAGTTCAGCATTAGAGAATTTTCATTATTCTTGAATACTAAATACACTCTGAATTTGTTGACTGTTTATTGCTGCATCTGTGAAATAGTGTAAGATAAAAGAGCCATTATCACATGAAAACATACATCCTGGGAAGACTATTGAAACCAAACAGGTATTTTCCTTGTAGATATTTGGGACACCCATAAAGATAATTTCTCTCATTCAAGTAAATGATTAGATTACTTACGAAAATAGTAGTTCAAAAATATTTAAACTTCATCCCTCTCTGCAACTTTCTAATCACTTTTAAATGAGATAAATGTTTGGTTGTATGCTCTCTGTTCTCAGTTTACTGCCAAACTCTTAAATATGTGAATCTTTTCAAACTCCTAATCAGTCTGCTTTTTGTTTATATTGTCATGAAATGATTGTCATCACCAAACTTTTCTAAATGACACATATCCAACCTGGCTTTAAATTCTAGACCAGTGGCCTCAACTTGTGGGTCACAATCCCTTGGGGGTCAAATGACCCTGTCACAGGGGTCGCCCAAGACCATCAGAAAACACAGATATTTACATTATGATTCAAAACCATAGCAAAATTACCGTTATGATGTAGCAAGTAAAATAATATTATGGTTGGGCATCATCACAATATGAAGAACTATATACTAAGCATCACAGTATTAGGAAGGTTGGGAGCCACTGTTCTAGACAGACATAAATGGATGTTTTATAATCCTGCAAGAAATGATTACTGAGCCACTTGATTTACCTTGAAATAAAAATTACTGCTTTTATGACAGAACAGCCATTTGGAAATTTAAAAAACCAGAATATTGAGGAGAATAACTGATACGAAATCCATAAGGTTAGGATAACATTTAATAGATAAATGACAGCCAACAGCAAGCCAGAGAGTGGCAAAAGCAGCAAGGCAAGAGAGCTCCCATGTGCCTTGTCTGTCCCTTTAAACCTCTCCCACGTCACTCTGACATCACTTTGACCACACCCTAATGGGCTAGGTTAGGCACACCTTTAGCCACACCTTAGGAGGCATGGTTATGGTGTCTCCCTACAATTCCCCTTTTAGTCTAAAAGAGGATTAAAACTTAACAATGTAAAGTATCCAAAGTTAACAATCATAAAGGTGATTGTTAACAATAGTCTGCTATGTCACATCCTAAGTGTGTCTATTTCAGCTAAACCCTAAAATCATCTGAAAGAGGTGTCCAAGCCTGAACCTTCTTCCAATCCCAAGCATAAACAAAAAGAAGCTATCCCTAACTAGGTATACACTATCCTAAGTGACAACAATGGGGGAAGGGGACTGTAGCATCCTCTAAGTTACTTCCTACTGAAATGGGTCGGCGATAGTCTAGTGGGGTCCTGTAGGAGGAAAATGTTAGTATAGTGAAAGTCTTGAATGGATTGTATCCAGTCCATGTCTCATGGTTACAGTGTCTCTCTACACCAGAATTCATAGATATGTTTTCTTTTTAAAGAATTTCAGTTCTGGATTTTAAAACCTGAGTAGAAAGGGAAAAAAAAGCTACAACTTATTTTCTGTAATGATGCACCCAGAACATCAATGTTGTGGACATCCATCCCTGAGACCACATCCCCAGAGATGTCCAAAAGGGTAATCAAACTTTTCAGTGGCATCTTTCTTTAAACAATGAAGGTGATAGTACTAGGGTTAATGAGATGCTTCCAGACCAGATTCACAGTAGAACTCCTATTGATTGACTGAAGCTGGTTTAACTTTTAAAGCAAGTTTGCACCTGGCTCAACACACTACAACATCAGATAGTTGGCAATATCTTCTCCTACCTGTTTGGCTCAGCTTAAAAATTCCAAATCAAAATCTCAGCTGGAACAGTGAGTGGAAAAGTACAGTCTGGTACCTTTTGACTCAGCCAACAAAAACTGCCAATGTGAATCCAAGGACATGGTGGTCTATTCTGAGTTATAGCACCTCCCAAAATTAAAATCCTTGGTATTTCTTGAATTGCTTAAATCTGTTTGCTAAAGGGGAAATGCTAGTTATAATTTCAAGGCTAATTAGATTAACTCAATTTAGTTTTCTTTCTGGTGGTTCCTTTGACCTTAACAAAATTTACTATGCATGTATTTAATGAAAGATATCATGGTACCTGTTCATGAACACAAGAGAAACAAATATAGACGATAAAACAAACAAAAAGGGGCAGAAATGCTAAGTTCAAAGTGTCTATAATTCAGTGTTTTTCTGAATATGGATGACCAAAGCAAAATAGTTTGTATATTTATTCAAGTGTATAATTGTTTGGGGCTTTTGTTAAAAGTGGCTAAAAACCAGAGTGTGTTAAATTACAATGGATATTAGTGAAATCCGTAAGTTATTGTAAATAATAGCTGGTAAAAAAAAGCTGTGTGAATGAGATAACATTTTAGTTTAGTTTATATCTAATGTTTTAATGCATTTAAAGGCATACCACCACATGCATGTGGAAGGCAGAAGACAAGAGTCAGGTGTCAGTACTCTCTTTCTGCCATGTATATTCTGAGTATCATTACACTTGGCAGCAAGTACTTTCATCCACTGAGCCATCTTGCCCACCCCAAGTTAGCATTTTGAAATATTGTGGGGAACTGAGCTTATACTTCAGTTAGTAGAAGATTTGTCGACATACATGAGGCCCTTGTTCAAGCTCTAGTGCAGTAATAGCCAGATAGTGGATATATCATGCAAAATGTGTGGAAAACACCACCGTGTCCACATTAGCCAGGGTACATCTTCCACAAAGAAGAATATGAGAAACAAATGTGAAGAAAGAGGAGGTAGATGGGTCATGAAAGGCCTTCAGGCTATAAGCAGTTTGCTGTTGTGACTATGCATGGCTTGACTGCAGGAGTGAAAAATTATAAGCATTATACTTTAGAAAGAATAACCTCAGGTGTTGTATGGTGAATTATTGGGAGCAAAAAGAATTCTGTCCATGTGGAAACAAATACTGAATTGAAATGAGAATAGTACAAAGAAATAAAAAGGAGAAATATAGGTAAAAATTAATTCCATTTTTAAATCTTGAAAGAAAATTTTTCATATTTACATGGATAACTGTTGCTGGGTCACATTTTATCAATGAAAGTGAACTGTCAATATTTTTCTACAATAATTTCTCCTGATGTCTATTAAAATTATTGACTTCTAATGGAAAATTTTACTTTCATTCACTCTGTGTAAGAAAAACAAATTTTGGATGCTTAAAAATGATTAAAACTTAAAAAAAGTATTTTGTAGTCAAACATATCAACACTCGGCATTTTACAACTATTGTCTTTCAAATCTATTTTTATGTATTAGCTTCTGGTTCTACACTGATGGCTACACTCATGTTGGACAGATATCAACAGCAAGGAGGGAACACATTATTAATAATAGGGCTAATATAAATGATGAAAAACAGACATGAAGATAGTTAACAGTCACCTGAATGTTGTACTCATGAAGTAGAAAGGACACTTATTTTCATAACCTCATGTCTCCACAATAGCCTGCTTAAGAAAGATACTGGCAGAAAAAAAGTGACACCCCCTCCCTTGCAGTCTTAATCAGGGCATCAATTCTCTGCTATAATTATTGCTAAAGATTTTGATACCAGGATACTTTTAAAATAGGGAAAATACATCAATGTTTCTAAGAATCTTCCAATCAATTATTTTCTTTTTTAAGTCTGTACTATGAATAAAATGTATGAGCAATGTAATTGCTTAGAGCACTGTTTAAAGTAGTGACAAATTGGTCACCATGTAAATTCTTAATTATTTTTGTTATGTAAATATGTACTTACATGTCCATACTAATTGTACCTTTGATGAC
Source organism: Cricetulus griseus (assembly GCF_003668045.3). Taxonomy (NCBI): domain Eukaryota; kingdom Metazoa; phylum Chordata; class Mammalia; order Rodentia; family Cricetidae; genus Cricetulus; species Cricetulus griseus. The sequence goes on from NC_048595.1 coordinate 401,172,208, forward strand.
TACAGAGGTCTATTTGTCAATATTAAGTAATATTTATTAAATTTATAAAAGCAGGCTAAGCCCTTTCCGCCACTGACTCATCACAGACCAGGTGAGCCACACCTTGCTTTTACCCAAATGTCCTAAGTGCCATTCACCCAGATCCCTCCAGGCTTGTCCCTGCTTGAAACAGACACGCCCAGGCAGGGAGGAGCTCCCTGAATCTGGGTACAGGCCAGTCTTCCTTCCCTTTCCGCTGCTGACTCATCACAGACCAGGTGAGCGACCCCTGTTTTTACCCAACTGTCCTAAGTGCCATTCACCCAGATCCCTCCAGGCTTGTCCCTGCTTGAAACAGACATGCCCAGGCAGGGAGGAGCTCCCTGAATCTGGGTACAGGCCACTCTTCCTTCGGTTTCCGTGGACCAATCTGCCAGGAGAGTGAGGAGACTACGAAGAGAGGCTAGAATATCCAGAGCTTCGAACATTGAATTCCTGGCCCACATACACTACAGTGTAACAAGAGGAGATAGAGAGATCCTACCTGCACTCACTGGAAAAAGATATGGGAAGAAGACAGAATAAGAACTTGCTCAACAACAGAAAGACCAATATGACACCACCAGAATCTAGGGACTCCACTCCAGCAAGACCTGAAAAGCACAATATAGTGCATGAAGAAGAGATGGACCTCAAAAATTATCTCAGCAAGATGATAGAGGCCTTCAAAGAGGAAACAAGAAAATCCCTTAAAGAAATAGAAGAAAAAGCAAGCAAAAAATTACACGAAATGGAGGAAAAGACAAACCAAAAAATTCAAGAAATAAACAAATCTCTTAAAGAAGCTAAAGAAACCCAAAATAAAACAACCAAACAAGTGAAGGAAGCGCTTGAAACAGTTCAAAGCATGAAAGCTGAATTAGACACAATAAAGAAAACACAGAATGAGGCGATGCTGGAAATGGAAAGACTGGATAAATGATCAGGATCTAAAGACGTGAGTATAACTAATAGAATCCAAGAGACAGAAGAGAGAATCTCAGCTATTGAAGACTCGCTAGAGGATATACATTCATCAACCAAAGAAAACCTCAAGTCCAACAAATCCCTAACACAAAATATCCAGGAAATATGGGACACCATGAAAAGACCAAACCTAAGAATAATAGGTATAGAAGAAGGTGAAGAAACACTGCTCAAAGGTACAGAAAACATATTCAACAAAATCATAGAAGAAAACTTCCCCAACCTACAGAAAGATATGCCTATGAAAGTACAAGAAGCTTATAGGACACCAAACAGACTGGACCACAAAAAGAAGTCCCCCCGACACATAATAATCAAAACTCCAAATCTACAGAATAAAGAGAAAATATTAAGAGCTGCAAAGGAAAAAGGCCAAGTAACATATAAAGGCAAACCAATTAGAATCACACCTGACTTCTCAATGGAAACTCTGAAAGCCAGAAGGTCTTGGATAGATACCCTACAAGCACTAAGGGAGCATGGATGTCAACCCAGACTACTGTACCCAGCAAAACTTTCAATCATTATAGATGGAGAAAACAAGATATTCCATGACAAAAACAGATTTAAACAATACATATCCACAAATCCAGCACTACAGAAGGTTCTGGAAGGAAAACTCCAACCCAAGGAACATAACTACATGCACAAAAACACAGGCAATAGATAATCTAATTTTGCCAAACACAAAAAGAAGCAGGAGGGCAAAAACCACACACAATGATACCACCAACAATAAATCCAAAACAAACAAGAACCAACGAACAATGGACATTAATATCCCTAAATGTCAATGGTCTTAACTTACCCATAAAAAGATATAGGTTAACAGAATGGATACGAAGACAGAATCCATCCTTCTGCTGTTTACAAGAAACACACCTCAACTTCAAAGACAGGCGATACCTCAGAGTAAAAGGATGGGAAAAGATTTTCCAATCAAATGGCCTCAAGAAACAAGCCGGTGTAGCAATCCTAATATCTAACAAATTGGACTTTAAACTAAAATCAATCAAAAGAGATGAAGAAGGGCATTTCATACTCATCACAGGAAAAGTCCATCAAGATGAAATCTCAATCCTGAACATCTATGCTCCAAATACGAAGGCACCCACATTTGTGAAAGAAACATTACTAAAGCTCAAACCACACATAAAACTTATAAAACACACACTTATAGTAGGAGACTTCAACACTCCCCTTACGCCACTAGAAAGGACCACCAGACAGAAACTTAACAAAGAAGCAAAAGAAGTTATGACCCAACTGGGGTTAACGGATATCTATAGAGCATTCCATCCAAACTCAAAAGAATATACCTTCTTCTCAGCACCACATGGCACCTTCTCTAAAATTGACCACATAGTAGGCAACAAAGCAAACCTCCATAGTTACAAAAGAATTGAAATAACCCCCTGTATCTTATCAGACCACCATGCATTAAAGCTAGAATTCAGAAACAATACAAATGGCAGAAAACCTGCAAACTCTTGGAAAATGAATAACACCCAATTGCACCATTCCTGGGTTGAGGAAAAAATAAAAAAACAAATTAAAGACTTCCTAGAATGTAATGAGAATGCAGGCACAACATACCCAAACTTATGGGACACTCTGAAAGCAGTGCTAAGAGGGAAGTTCATAGCAGGAAGTGCCCACATGAAGAAACTAGAGAAAAGTCACATCAGAGAACTGACAGAACAACTGAAAGCACTAGAGCAAAAAGAAGCAAACTCACCAAGGAGGAGTAGACGCCAGGAAATAATCAACCTGAGAGCTGAAATCAATAAAGTAGAAACTAGGAAAACATTACAAAGAATCAATGAAACAAAGAGTTGGTTCTTTGAGAAGATCAACAAGATAGACAAACCTCTAGCCAAACTAACCAAAAGGCAGAGAGAGAGCACGCTAATTAACAAAATCAGAAACGAAAAGGGGGATATAACAACAGACACTGTGGAAATCCAGAGAATCTTTAGGTCATACTTTGAAAATCTGTACTCCACAAAATTCGAAAATCTAATGGAAATGGACAGTTTCCTGGATAAATATCACTTACCAAAATTAAATCAAGATCAGATAAACAGTTTAAATCGACCCATAACCTCAAATGAAATAGAAAGAGTCATCAAAAGCCTCCCAACCAAAAAAAGTCCAGGACCAGATGGCTTCACTGCAGAATTCTACCAGAAATTCAAACAAGAGCTGACACCAGTACTCCTCAAACTGTTCCGCACAATAGAAGCAGATGGGATATTGCCAAACTCTTTCTACAAGGCTACAATCACCTTGATACCCAAGCCACACAAAGATAAGACTAAGAAAGACAACTACAGACCGATATCCCTCATGAACATTGATGCTAAAATACTCAATAAAATATTGGCTAATCGAATCCAAGAACATATCAGAAAAATCATCCACCACGATCAAGTAGGCTTCATCCCAGGGATGCAAGGATGGTTCAACATACGAAAAACCATCAATGTAATCCACCATATAAACAAACTGAAAAAGAAAAACCACATGATCATCTCACTAGATGCTGAAAAAGCCTTTGACAAAATCCAACATCCCTTCATGATAAAGATCTTGGAGAGAACAGGAATAACAGGAACATATCTAAACATGATAAACGGGATATACACCAAACCAAGAGCCAGCATCAAACTAAATGGAGAGAAACTCGAAGCGTTTCCTCTAAAATCAGAAACAAGACAAGGCTGTCCACTCTCTCCATACCTCTTCAATATTGTACTTGAAGTTCTAGCTAGAGCAATAAGACAAGAACAGGGGATCAAAGGGATACAAATTGGAAAGGACGAAGTCAAACTTTCACTATTTGCAGATGACATGATAGTCTACATAAGTGACCCGAAAAACTCTACCAGGAAACTCCTACAGCTGATAAACACCTTCAGCAAGGTAGCAGGATACAAAATTAACTCAAAAAAATCTGTAGCCCTACTGTATACAGATGATAAACTCAATGAGAAAGAAATCATGGAAACATCACCTTTCACAATATCCACAAGCAACATAAAATACCTGGGGTAACACTAACCAAAAAAGTGAAAGACCTATACAATAAGAACTTTGAGACTCTAAAGAAAGAAATTAAAGAAGATACCAGAAAGTGGAAAGATCTCCCATGCTCTTGGATAGGCAGAATTAATATAGTAAAAATGGCAATCCTACCAAAAGCAATCTACAGATTCAATGCAATCCCCATCAAAATCCCAACACAGTTTTTCACAGACATTGAAAGAACAATACTCAACTTTATATGGAAAAATAAAAAACCCAGGATAGCCAAAACAACTCTTTACAATAAAAGATCTTCTGGAGGCATCACCATCCCTGACTTCAAGCTCTACTATAGAGCCATAGTTCTGAAAACAGCTTGGTATTGGCACAAGAATAGACAGATAGACCAATGGAATCGAATTGAAGACCCAGATATTAACCCACGCACCTACGAACACCTTATTTTTGACAAAGGTGCTAAATCCATACAATGGAAAAAAGATAGCATCTTCAACAAATGGTGCTGGCACAATTGGATTCGAACATGCAGAAAATTGCAGATTGATCCATACCTGTCACCATGCACGAAACTTAAGTGCAAATGGATCAAAGATCTCTCCATAAACCCAGCCACACTGAATCTTCTAGAAGAGAAAGTGGGAATAACCCTTGAACAAATTGGCACAGGAGACCACTTCCTGAACATCACGCCAGAAGCACAGACACTGAGGTCTGCAATCAATAAATGGGACCTCCTGAAACTGAGAAGCTTCTGTAAGGCAAAGGACACAGTCAGTAAGACAAAACGACCACCCACAGAATGGGAAAAGATCTTCACCAGCCCCACATCTGACAGAGGACTGATTTCCAAAATATACAAGGAGCTCAAGAAGCTAGCCACCAAAACACCATACAATGAAATTAAAAAGTGGGGTGCAGAACTAAACAGAGATTTTTCAACAGAGGAATCTGAAATGGCTGAAAGACACTTAAGAAAGTGCTCAAAATCCTTGGCCATCAGAGAAATGCAACTCAAAACAACTCTGAGATACCACCTCACACCTGTCAGAATGGCTAAAATCAAAAATACCAATGACAACCTATGCTGGAGAGGATGCAGAGAAGAAGGAACACTCCTCCATTGCTGGTGGGAGTGTGAACTTGTAAGACCACTTTGGAAATCAGTATGGCGGTTGCTCAGAAAAATGGGAATCAATCTACCTCAAGATCCAGCCATTCCTCTCTTGGGTATATACCCAAATACTGCATGTCCATACAACAAGGACATATGTTCAACCATGTTCATAGCAGCATTGTTTGTAATAGCCAGAACCTGGAACAACCTAGATGCCCCTCAACTGAAGAATGGATAGAGAAAATGTGGTACATTTATACAATGGAGTACTACTCAGCAGAAAAATGCAATGGAATCTTGAAATTCGCAGGCAAATGGATGGAACTAGAAGAAACCATCCTGAGTGAGGTAACCCAATCACAAAAAGACAAACATGGTATGTACTCACTCATAGATGATTTTTAGATATAGAGCAAAGGTTTACCAGCCTATAATCTGCTTTCCCAAAGAAACTAGAAATCATGAATAACTCTAAGGGATAAATGGACCCCAGGAACAGGAAGTGGCATGAACTCCCGAGCTAATTGAGAGCATGAGGGTAGGGGAGTGGGTGCTGCCACAAGAAGAGCACAAGAAGAAGAGGAGAGGAGAAGAAATGGAGGAGCAGATATATTGAGTTGGGGGAAGAATAGATGAGAGAGAGCAGGATGAGAGATACCATATCAGAGGGAGCCACTATAGGTCCGAGAAGAGATATAGAACTAGGTAGATTTCCAGAGACCTACAAGGATGACACGATCTGACAGTCCGGACAGTGGAGGAGAGGATGGCCTAGAAGCCTGTAGGGAGCCGGTTCCTGCATTATCCATTACAATATGGTGCCTGAAGACACCAAGATGTAAATTACTTCACAGGCGCTGGGTAATCTCCATTCCTTTGATCTCTGCCTATCCCGTGGCTCATTTGGCCTGAGGAGCTGAAGCCATTCATAGGGTAACACGTCCCAGGCGGCTGGTCAGCCTTTATAAGGGATGGTTTTCTTGGTTCAGTGTCTCCGCTCTGGTAAGCTTATGCTCTCCCCTCACAAGATGCATTAAAAGCTTGTCTGCAGAAGGATCCGAGTGTCCTGCGTGTATTTCTTGCCGGCCGAGAAAATACAGCGCGCGCGGGACATATGGTGCTGAAACCCGGGAACATGTGAACATCTCTGGCACCGCGGAGACCCCTTGGCTACAAGGCGGATTCAGAACTGCAGGGTGGTAAATTCGGAGAGGTATGTTTTTTCTGGACTTTGGCTTGGGAATGTTGCTATTGTGGGAGGTTAATATAGAGGCTTCTATGCTTTTACTAGGAGCTATTTTGACTTTTCTCACTGTTGTAGCAATCTTAAAGAAGTCCAGAATTATATATCAGAAACCGAATGTGGTGAGAGATGGGGCGCACCTAACAATAAAATATAAGAAAAAAGGACCTCCCGAGATGTCTAGTGACAAGGGAGTAAATAATTTGTTAGATGATTCTGTAAGTAAGTTTAAAGCTTTAAATCTTGATAGCTCTGATGACTCTAAAAGCTCAAGAGATAAAGTTTTAGAGAAAACAGCTCAGCTAGATGACTCAAAACCTAGCCTCTGCCCTACAATGAAACTAGAGGCCTTGGAGCTAAGCAGCTCAGACTCTGAGATTTTAGACTCTAGCAAGGAAGCAGAGCTAGAGGAGGAGACAGCACGATACCACCCCGATAGATATCGGCTGCCAAAATTGCAGATGGCTTTCCTAGTCTTTGATAGGGGAAAAGGCCATGCCTGCTATTCAACACTTCTTAAAGGCCTGGAATGCCTGGGGCTTTAAAGCCTCATAAACATTGACGCTCGGGCCAAGTGTCTCACCTCAAAACCTAAAAGGCCAAAAGAAAATGGTAAAATGGAAAGATATCTTAACTGATCTTTGGAGAGGCCCGGATCCTATTCTCATAAGATCCAGGGGGGCGATATGTGTTTTTCCACAGGATGAAGAAAATCCTCTGTGGATCCCAAAAAGACTCACCCGAAGAGCCTCTTCGGACCTTCAAAAGTCGGAACTCCACCCTCTCCCCGGGAGCTGAGAGCCGCTATTGGTATCCAGATTAACTCCTGTCCTTGGCGGAGAGATGGCCACTGCTTAAGGGGTGGGGGTGGGATTGTTTGATGCAGCCGTTTGCGGATTGCTGTTACTTCTGGCTAATCTATGAGAAAGAGGTGGGGGTGGAATTGTTTGATGCAGCCGTTTGCGGATTGATGTTACTTTTGGCTGGCATGTAAGCTCCAGGGCTCAAACCAAGAGATCACCCAAGCACTTATATTTTGGCTAACTATGCTTAAGCAATAGGCCGCCGGCCAAACAGCTCTTGCACACCCGGAGCCTAGGCTCATTACACAGGGTAGAGTGTCTGGTTTGGGCAGCCCAATGAGGGATGCTGAGCAAAGGCATCGCACAGAGTTGCCTATTATGCAGGCTTCTCTGGGAGGTACGTTGACCTGCATAAGGGTTACCTGCCCGAGACTCCCTTTCCCAGAAAAACGGCAGAGGACAGGTCAAGAGCGCTTCGGGTCAAGCTAACAGCCTAATGGCAACTCTTGTACACAGTCTTAATGTTTGATTTTGGGAAGGTTCAACCTCTGCCTCTATCCCTCAACATATGGGTGACCTATTTGCTTGTAAAAATATAAAGCCTTTTCATTAATTAATAAAAAAAGGGGGATATGTAGGGAGCCGGTTCCTGCATTATCCATTACAATATGGTGCCTGAAGACACCAAGATGTAAATTACTTCACAGGCGCTGGGTAATCTCCATTCCTTTGATCTCTGCCTATCCCGTGGCTCATTTGGCCTGAGGAGCTGAAGCCATTCATAGGGTAACACGTCCCAGGCGGCTGGTCAGCCTTTATAAGGGATGGTTTTCTTGGTTCAGTGTCTCCGCTCTGGTAAGCTTATGCTCTCCCCTCACAAGATGCATTAAAAGCTTGTCTGCAGAAGGATCCGAGTGTCCTGCGTGTATTTCTTGCCGGCCGAGAAAATACAGCGCGCGCGGGACAGAAGCCCTTCCCCTAGAATGAGATTGATGACTACTCTCTATGCTATCCTAGAGTCCTCATCCAGTGGCTGATGGAAGCAGAGACAGACATCCACAGTAATACACCGAGCTGAAATCGGGAACCTAATTGAAGAGAGGGAGGAATGAAGAACGACGGGGTCTGTACCAGGTTGGAGAAACCCACAGCAACAGTTGGCCTGAAAAAGGGAAAGCATATCGACCCCAGATGCTCTTTGGGAGGCCAGTACAGGACTAATCCAGCCCCCCAATCATGGATGCCAATGGGGAGGCCCCTGCACTCCTGGGAGCCTCCGGAAGTGGACTGGCGTTTTGCCCTGGTGTGTGTGGGGGGGACTATGAGAGCCCATCCCACTTGAAGGGATGTGCTCTGTCTCTGGACACATGGGGAAGGGCCTAGGCCCAGCACAGGAAGATTTGGTTGACTTGGTGGAGCCCCGGTTGGGGGCCCCATCCTGCCTGGGGAGTGGTGGGTGGATGGGGTGGGGGTAGGTTGGAGGTGGGGGAGAAGGAATGGGGGTGAGGGGAGGGAGAGGGAGAGGGGAATTACATGTGAAACAAGCCTGTTCTCTAACTTGATTAATAATAATAATAATAATAAAAAGAAAAAAATAAATCCAAATAAATCACTGAAAAAAAAAAGCAGGCTAAATTCTGGTATAGTATAATCTTTATACATACATATGTATAAAAGATACATATATATAATATACATAAGTGAATGTATATATAATGTATTTATATAAACACACACACACACAAACACACACACACACACACATATATATATATATGTATATATATATATATACAAATATGATTAAAATATGAAAGGAATCTTCCCAATCAACTTTTTAGATAAGTGACTTCAATGATTATATTTATTTTATACATTCATAAATGTAATTTTTTGGACATAAACAGAAAATATACACAAGAAATATTCCACACTTAAATCTGTTGCACAGTGGTAGAAATGTGTAACATGAATAGAATAAATATAAATAAAATAAGAGAATAAATGTAATACATATGACTTCTATCAAGCCCAGTACCATTAAAGAAGGAAGTAGAAAGTAGGGTAGAACTTAGCAATATGGAACCTGGAATATAGTGTAATAGCAATTATCCACCCAAAGTTTAAGTATTTGATAGTTTAAAAGAAAATGGCCCCTAAAGGGATTAGCACTATTAGGAGGCATGGCCTTGTTGAAGTAGGTGTTGTGGTGATATTGGAGAAAATACTGAGTGATGTCCTTCTGTATGTTGTGAATATATTCTCTTATTGGTTGATGAATAAAGCTGTTTTGTACAATGGATAGGCAGGATGTAGCCAGGCAGTTAATACAGGCAGGGTTACCAGACTAGGTGAATGCTGGGAACAGGAATTCAGAGAGTGAGTTGTGACAGAGATGTCATGTAGTGGCAGAGGAAGAAGCAGCTTGGGCATCACCAGTAAGCCAAAACCACATAGAGATATGCAGATTAATAGAAATGGGTTAAAAATTAAGAAAGAGCTAATAAGAAGACCAAGACACCTGCCAAACAAACTTATAATTAATATAAGACTCTGTGTGTTTATCTGGGACTAAATGGCTGCAGGACTAGGCAGGACAGAGACGTCCATTCACAAAGTGTGGCCTTGATTGAAGAAGTGAGTCACTGAGTGGGTAGACTTTGATATCTCCAAGATTCACTCGGTATGACACTCAGACCAGTTCCTGTTGTCTGAAAGATGTAGGACTCTCAGCTAATTCTCCAGCACCATGTCTACCTGCATGCCACCATGTTCCACCATGATAATGGACTGAACCTCTGAACTGTAAGTGAGCCACCCCAACTAAAGATTTTCCTTTATAAGAGTTGTCGTGGCAATGGTGCCTCTTTTCAGCAATAGAAGCACTAATTAAAAGAAAGTGCTACAGCTGATTGGAAAGGTTTCTTCAATGCAAGTGTTGCAACTCTGAGGAGAAAGGTATCCTGTCATTCAGGAGCCGAGGAATACCACAAAGTCATACCACATAACAATCCTCAAATAAGAGATTTACTGGGAAAGACATAGTAGAGTGGCTGCCTCTGCTAGGGTGAGAAGCAGCAAGAATTGAGAAGGAGGCAACATTTCTAGGGGAGGGGTGGAACTTTCCATGTCATGCTGGAATAGGTGGGATTCTGTGACCTGATCTTGGGGCAAGTTAAGGGATTGAAGAGATTTTGAGCTCAGAGATTGGTGGGATTCTATGGCCTGATCTTGGGGTAAGCTTAGGGATTAGTGGGATTTGATGGTCTGATCTTAGGCCTTAGGTCTGAGATTACCTTTGTGTGAGCTGTTTCTTTTCGGAATGTATCAATTTTGTGTAGTCAGAGTAGCCATGAACTGACAGAGATCCATCTATCTCTAAATCCTGAGGCCTGGGATTAAAGGTGTGTGCCGGGCTCCTATGGCTAATTAGTGTGGCCGCTTTGCTATTTTGATCTCCAGTGGCTTTAATAAGTCATAAACAATATATCACCACAGTTAACACTGAAGAATCCTTCAGAATATTCAGAGTCCGCTTTAGATTTAGATTTTAGCTTTAGATTTTTAAAGATTTTTATTGTTAACTGTGAATGACCCTTTTACAGGCCCAAACATTGCAAACATGGTGCCAGCATATCCTGCCCATTTCCCTTCCCTCTACCTTGCTAAACTGTTACATTACATTCCTAAACCTATTCACCAAGGTCTATTCCCTTAATTGGTCACACATGCCTGACTAAAATCCCAAGGTCTGGGTATCAAAACCTCGAGGTTCAGCAATCAGAATTCATTTTTGGCTACAACAACAAAACTATCCAATCAGAATTTACCAACTCATCCTAACACAGACTTCCCCCTTTCTCCTTAGAAACCACTTCCTCAAAGTTCTGCTTCTGTCTTTGCCTGATCCAGAGTCAGCCACACCCCACCCCTGAACTCTCCAGGGAATAAATACCCCTTGTGCTGAGAATTAGGTGTCTGAGTGTGTTCTGTGCTGACTCTAAGACTCTTATGTGTATGCATGTGTGGGTTTGAACATGAGTACAGTTCCTATGGAGGCCAGAAGAAGACATTGGATTCCCACAAAAAGACAAACATGATATGTACTCACTCAGATGTGGACCTGCTTTATGATACATAGTAGTGACCGTGCTCTATCAGAGCTGTTTTTAATGATGTTGCTCCGAATGGTTTCCTCCCAGATGATGACTGAGAAGCTAATTTTAAAAAAAAATGGTGACAAGTACCACAAGAGTAACAGAACTGCGCTGTTTTCCGGGATTTTGTTTTTTACTTTTTTGTTGTTGTTGTTGTTTGTTTTTGTTTTTTTTTAATGGAGTGTGCTGGATGTCTCTACAATTTTGTTCAAATGACTGCAGAACCTGGAAAAGCTGTTGCTGTTATTGATGTATAACATATTGCCATTATTGCTCTTTTTATATAAATATATATATATAAGCTAATTGAAACTCAAATATGTGATGAATCCAAGGTGTTTCAGTGAGTGCTCACCTGTGCATGCAAAGTTGATGTCATCTTTAGTAAGTAGTAAAGTTATATGCTTGCCAAAAAAAAAAATAAGTGACACACTGGAAGACAAATGTCACATAATTTCAATTTTTTGTGTACCTAGAAATGATGAACTTATGGGAACAGAGAGCAGAATTGTGGCTATTAGGCTTCAATGTGGGTCTTTTAACAATGGGAAAACGATTGGTTTAAGGATATAAAACTGCAGTTGGACAAGAGACATGGACTCTGTGAAATCTTGAGGTCTACTGAGAGCATGATAAATATGGTTGATAACAATATGCTGTATTTTAAAAGTTGTGAGATAGTATACTTTAAGTGTTCTCAAAACAAAAATGATAAATATGTGTGATATAACATGTTAATTGGTTTAATTTAACCATGCCATTGTAAACATACTGTATTGTGTATCATAATTGTGCATGACTTTATTTATGAGCTAAATAAATGAATGAAAAAACAAAACAAAACAAAATACATTGGATTCCTTTGAAGCTGGAGTTACAGGTGGCTGTCAGCAGCCCAGAGTAGTTGCTGGGGACCAAACTTGGGTCTTCTGCAAGGGCAATGTGCACTCTTAATTGTTGAAGCTTCTCTCAAGTTCCAGACTATACAACTTACATATGGTCATTTGTATATGCATGTATACACAAGTGCAGGCATGCATGTGTTCACATACACATGTACTTATACCCATGTCACAATGTTGACTCATGTCCACCACTTTCATTAGTTACAGCTCTCCCCTTTTCTCCAGATCCCAAGTCTGTGAATCTCTGATCAAGTCTCTATTTTTATAATAGCATTTTAAGAACAATATAAAGTGGAATCATACAGAATTTTACCTTCTGAGACACATTCCTTTTTCACAGTATAATTCTCTTAGATGCAGCAAAGGTGTCTAAGGGCAAAGTTTGTTTTCTTTTGGAGTATTTTGTGGAAAAATTAGTTTTAGCCATTTTAGTTCATCTGCCTTTCCAAACAAAATTTAGAATATTTTTATTTTTTTAAAAAACAAACTTCTAAGACTTTGATAAAAACAACAACAACAAAAACCTCTCTTTATTCTGCAAATCAGCTTTACCAAGCTGTTACAATTCCTGTAAAGGTTATCTCTCCATTTATTAGATTATTTTAGTTCTTGCATAGTAGTTTTTTCATTTCAGCATTCATAGCTGGCAATTACTTTTTAGATTTATACTTTTGTTTTTCATTACAGTAATTTTAACTCTTCTGTGTCCACTATTATAATAGTAAATATAGATAATTGGTTCCTGAATACCACAACTTTGATCATCCCACTTGTTCTTTTCAAGAGTTGAATTGAAGGCATGATATTAATGATTTTACTTGGCCCAAGATAAATGCTACATCAATATTTTATTGGGGAACAATTTACCTAGATAATAGTAAAGAACAGCCACTGTGTTCCTACTCCAGAAGGTGTAGTCTCTGCCCTTCTAAAGAGATCTACAACTGGCAATGAAAGAGAGAGAGAGAGAGAGAGAGAGAGAGAGAGAGAGAGAGAGAGAGAGAGGAGAGAGAGAGAGAACCTGCTTTTCTCACTTCTCTACTTTTCAGTCACATCTGCACCTGAAGACTAACACAAATTCACTGGCAAGATGAGATGCTACTACCCTTTTAGTCTAAAGAAAAAGGTTTTAAGCCTGATGCAAAACTATATACAATGATAACAAATGTCTAGTATATTCCAGGAAAAGTAAAAGTAAAAACATACACAAATTAAAACCTACAAACAGAAGAGCAACATAAAAGCAATAGACACATAGTACAAATCCAGTTTCAGGGTAATGGCATAGCAGGTTACTCCAACAGCCGTCCTAATTTGGAAAGTCTTAAGTCTTTACCTTGTATTTTCTAAGATAAGAGAGGATATGACTGTCTACTCTTCAACCTCATTAAACACTAAGAAGGAAAATAACATTACTAGGGTAGGCAGGAAGTGCAAGCATATGACTTCCTGAAGGTGCAAGCAAAGACAGAAATGAATTTTTGTTCATGATTTATTTTTTCTAGGCTTCACAGAATGATCTGTATAGACAATAGCAGCACATGCAAATAGAAGATTATGATACCATTCCTTCCTGGTCTATTGGTTGACTTAGCTTGATTGGCATCATTACATGTTAAACTGTGAAATTATGGGTAGGTCAAGTCTCAAAATTTAAAACAATAAAATCTCTATGATTTGGTTTGCTTAAATTGTCTTTACTTATTTTGAATAAAGTGAACAAGTGAAAAGAAATAATAGCATAATTATTGTTGAGCTGTACTTTTATAATCAACTGCCACCAGTGTCAGCATAACAACATTAATTTGGTGATACATTGCACTTAACAGCTTTCACCTAAACACATCATAAATTTTAGTTTTAAAATATTTAAAAGGGACAGCAAAATGACTAACTAGATTAAGGAGACTGCCTCCCAGCCTCACATCCAGAATTCAATCCTAGGATCCTCGGGGTGGAGAGAACTGACACCCACAAATTGTCCTCTGACCTAGACACACACACACACACACACACACACACACACACACACACACACACACACACACACACACACACACACCACGGAGAGAGAGAGAGAGAGAGAGAGAGAGAGAGAGAGAGAGAGAGAGAGAGAGGACATAAATCTTTTTCTGCAAGTAATAATTTCCTACAAACATCAGGATATATGTGTGTGTGTGTGTATGTGTATAATACTTGAACTTATTGTCATTTCTGATTCTATTATAGAGGCCTTTAACTTAATCACTTCATGTAGAAATGAATAAACTTATTATCACAAATTAATCATAATCAAGAGTTTGGATCTATTTTGAAATTGTACTTTATAGATTTAAGTAGGAAAAAGTAATATTAGAAAACTGTAATTCTCCATTGCAGTACTATCTTGGGAATAAAATTTAATGTCAGCCTGGTTTTACCCTCATCCTGGGAATCCCCTGCATTGCTCAATCTGTGGAATCAGGTTAAGACACTGTTTTAGTAGAAGGTCTAGGAAATCAGGTTTCAAAATCAGGTGCATGAAATATTAGCCAAGACAGTTGTTCTAGGAGAAATGCCAATGTTTAAAAGGTAGAATAATACAAATAGTACTAGAATTAGAAGCATATTTAGAATAATATAAATCCTTAATAGTATCATTTTTCTCCTCTCCCCTTTCATCTTTCTAACCTCCTTTATCTCCCAACTTCAAAACCTGCTATTTTTAAATGTTGATCTCTCTCTCTCTCTCTCTCTCTCTCTCTCTCTGTCTCTCTCTCTCTCTCTCTCTAGATATACATATATATATATTCTTAAATTCATTACATAAAGAATTTAATTTATAGGTCTATATAATGTTATCTATATGGATATCATCTCAGGGTTGACCACTTGGTGTTAGATAACTAACTGTTGGTAGAATTCTTTCCTAAGAAGGAACACCTAGTCTCTCACTCTCAGTTACCCATAGTTCATAGCAGCATTATATGTAATGGCCAGAACCTGGAAGCAACCTAGAAGCCCCTCAACTGAAGAATGGATAAAGAAAATGTGGTACATTTACACAATGAAGTATTACTCAGCAGAACCCCCCCCCAAAAAAAACACCCCAAAACAAACAATGACATCTTGAAATTTTCAAGCAAATAGAACCAGAAGAAACCATCCTGAGTGAGGAAACCCAGTCACAGAAAGACAAACATGGTATGTACTCACTCATATATGGGTATTAGACATAGAGTAAAGGATTACCAGCCTACAATCCAAACCTCCAGAGAAGCTAGGAAAGAAGGAGGACCCTAAGAAACACATACATGGATCCCTGGAGAAGGGGAAAGGGACAAGATCTCCTGAGAAAATGGGAGCATGGGGGGAGAAGTGTGGGAGTTAAGAGATAGAGAAGGGGAGAAGAGAAGAGGGGATGAGAACAGGAGGGAGCAGTAAGATTGAGTCAGGACATGGGGGAGAGAAAGGAAAGAGATAGATACCTAATGTGGGAAATTACCAATACGGAGCCAGGTAAAAATACAAGGGAATTTAATAGGGAAAAGCCTTACTTACAGAGCGACCTAGCCAGCTGGCCTGGCAGCAGTAAGTACAGCAAGCCGAAGATGAAAGTGAAAGCCTTGCCAGCAAGAGATACCTCTGCCCATGTACCGGTGGAAGTTGGCAATATGGGACAAACCTGGGTGAAATCCAGATTCCATTTGTTGAACGCACAAGTAGACATTAGTATCTAATTGACAGTATAAAAATTATCTATATTTTAAATAGGATTGTCCAGAAATGTCCCAGCTACGCAATTTGAGTATCCCAAATAATTTTGAAAACCCATGTGTTTGACAGTAGGGTATGTGACATCTTTCTTTAATCAAAGAAAAAAGGTGGTTAGAACACAGGATGCCACATTACAGCTCTGAAATGTACTCTCCCAGAAACAGCTTCAACACTGGTAATACAATGTTTAAATTTGTCCTCAGTATTTAAGATGGTACTATTTACTCTGCAGCAGGTAGACACTGCTATGCTGAAGTAAGCCAAGGTCTAGTCCTATATCTAGGCAATATATGTATTCATAAGGAAAAGAAATAGTAGGGAGAAAGTTGCACAATATCATCTCATATGGTTCAGTATAGTATTTGAGGATTGTTCACTTGAATTATTAAAAAGCCATATTGATGTTAATCCCAGTTGGTTTATCCTATTGGGTGTTTAAAACCATGTAGGTGGCTAAAATTAATTACTTTTTATTATTATTAAAGTCATTTTAAGATCTGGTCCTTGGGGGCCACTTGGACTTGTGGAGAACCTCTGGTTCTTCTAGTCTTTCTTTTGTCTGTTTGTCCATCCATGTGATGATGAGTCAAAGACCTTGTTTGACCAGTGTTTTATTTGCAAGTGTGGAGGGAATTTTTATTCTGTGTTGACCATCTCTTTGTATACTGAATAATTGGTTAATATCCATTCATTGGTGTGTCCATGGCCTTCCAAACCAAAACACAACACACATACACACACACACACACACACACACACACACACACACACACACACACACACTTGTTTACAGGGCATTTTAAAGAGATGTGCTATAGTTCCCTGGGACTTATTTGACATTGGAGGATAAGGGAGAAAATATTCTCTTTTAATTCCTCTGGTCACAACAGTATAGGTCTCCAAATGTGGTTATTGAACAGAAGGCCAGTTGCCCCACCCAGTTTTGTGGTGATATTTTGTTTATTCTCTAATAAATAAAGTTTTCCTGAAAATCAGAGGGTGGAGCTTAGCCACTAGCTAACCATGGAGGTCTGGAGGTCTGTATAGACAGTTAGGAAATGATATGGCTGGGTGGAGAGAGGAATATAAGGTAGGAGGAGTCAGGAGCTTGGTTTCTTTTTGGTAGGGAAGTTGAGGAGGAACGGCGTGGATGTGGTTTGCCCCTTTGTCTCTCTGACCTTTCAGCATTTACCCCTATATCTGACTCTGGATTTTATTATTAAGACCTATTTAGAACTCATGTGTAATGTTTAAATAAAACTTGAATGGAAATTTTAAGAATTTTAAAATCCTGACAACTTACTTTTTATTTTAATACCATATGCCATAGGAATACCAAAAAAGAATTTTAACATCAATTGTTAGAATAAGGGTAGGGAGTAAGCAATGTCTCTCTCTCCTCAGAAGGTTCCTGCAGCAAAACAAAGGTGTATGTGTATACATATGGGTATACATATATAGGTAGATATTTACATATACATTCATAACATCCTGTTTAGGCTGTATAATGCTACTTGTATGTATGATTCCAGGTCTGGGCATTTTGTATTGGAGAACCAATTGATATGATCTTCCAAAATCATTTCCTGGTCTTTAACACCGGAGTCAGTTGCATATTTGTGGTGTTGTACACCTAGCTTCCCTAGATGTCACCTACCAAGTAACAGAAGAAAATGAGATTAAACAAATATTAAGCCCTAAAAATTAGCAAGTGAGTCACATTGATGGCAGTATGCTTAGGGAGTTTCCATTTGTGCTGGCAACTCAATAATTTGGATCCTATGATAGTCTCAAATGTTCTGCAATAAATATGTGTGACCAAAAAGATATTCACTAAAGACACATGGATATAGAAGTCCTTAAAATATGAAACAATGAAAATAAAACAGACCAGAAAAAGCTAGATATCTGGTAATATCTGTAATTTGGAAAATGCTAATTTAAAATATTTTACTTCATGCACCACCATGGATAAAACTCTGCTGTAGTTTGTACTTTCACACTCTTCTCAAAAGAGAGTTTGTGTCTAGAGATAGTTTGTTACAGCAGCTGTCTTAGGGGGAGGGAGTTCTCTAAACTGTACTCAAACTTTTATCTGGGGAGAGTCTTTAACTTAGAGTAACCCATCACATGCCTGACTGTTTACTGAGGAAATTTGTACCTCTTCCATTCACTATGTTTTTTTTTCCTCTCATTAACACCCTTAAACATCATTTATAAACCACCCATCAGCTCTGGAATAAAACCCCAATTCCACAGCCTGTCCCAAATATCTTCCTAGATTTCCCCATTACCTTAACTCCCCTGCCCCCTGAGTTCTGTGGTTTTGAAACAAATTTCTTGCCCCAGTGCCATTGTGCTTGTCTATTCTTAATTCCTGGCACAATCTTATGATTTCTGTATGTTTTCTTGGTCTTATCCTTCAGGTCTTGATCAGTGTGAATTATGTGGATGTACAGATTAAGATACTCTGGACTAGGATAATATAGGTTAATTTTTATGTATATACATATATATTTATATAAAAAACGAATAATGGCAGTATGTTATGCATCAATAGCTGCAACAGCTTTTCCAGGTTCTGCAGTCATTTGAACAAAATTGTAGAGATATCCAGCACTCTCCATTAAAAAAAAAAAGTAAAAAAATAAATCACAGAAAAACAGCACAGTTCTGTTACACTTGTGGTACCTGGCAGGATTTTTTTTTTTAAATCAGTTTCTCAATCATCATCTGGAAGGAAACCATTCGGAGCAACATCATTAAAAACAGCTCTTATAAAGCATGGTCACTGCTATGTATCATAAAGCAGGTCCACATATGAGTTAGTATATATCATGTTTGTCTTTTTGTGATTGTGTTACATTGCTCAGAATGGTTTCTTCAAGTTCCATCCATTTGCCTGCAAATTTCACGATTCCGTTGTTTTTTTCTGCTGAGTAGTACTCCATTGTGTAAATGTACCACATTTTCTGTATCCATTCTTCAGTTGAGGGGCATCTAGGTTGCTTCAAGTTTCTGGCTGTTACAAATAATGCTGCTATGAACATGGTTGAACTGATGTCCTTGTTATATGAATGTGCTTCTTTTGGGTATATACCTAGAAGTGGAATTGCTGGATCTTGTGGTAGACTCATTCCCATTTTCTTGAGGAATCGCCAAACTGATTTCCAAAGTGGCTGTACAAGTTGTCACTCCCACCAGCAGTGGAGGAGCATTCCTCTTTCTCCGCATCCTCTCCAGCATAAACTGTCATTGGTATTTTTGATTTTAGCCATTCTGACAGGAGTATGATGGTATCTTAGAGTTGTTTTGATTTGCATTTCCCTGATAGCTAAGGATGTTGAACACTTTCTTATGTGTCTTTCAGCCATTTTAATTCCTCTATTGAGAATTGTCTATTTAGTTCTGTACCCCATTTTTTAATTGGATTGTTTGGTGTTTTTTGAGAATAGCTTCTTGAGTTCTTTGTATATTTTGGAGATCAGCCCTCTGTCAGATGTGGGGTTGGTGAATAACTTTTCCCAGTTTTGGGGCTGTCGTTTTGTCTTGCTGACTATATCCTTTGCCTTACAGAAGCTTCTCAGTTTCAGGAGGTCCCATTTATTAATTGTTGATCTCAGTGTCTGTGTTACTGGTGTTATGTTCAGGAAGTGGTCTCCTGTACCGATTAATTCAAGGGTATTTCCCACTTTATCTTCTAGTAGGTTCAGTGTGGCTGGGTTTATGTTGAGGTCTTTGATCCATTTTGACTTAAGTTTTGTGCAGGGCGAAAGGCTTGTGTCTATCTGTAGTCTTCTACATATTTGCATCCAGTTATGCCAGCACCATTTGTTGAAGATGCTCTCTTTGTTCCAGCGTATATATTTGGATTGTTTGTCAAAAATCAGGTGTTCGTAGGTGTGTGGGTTAATTTCAGGGTTTTCAACTCTATTCCATTAGTCTACCTGTCTATTTTTGTGCCAATACCAAGCTGTTTTCAGGACTATAGCTCTGTAAGAGAGCTTAAAGTTAGGGATGGTGATGCCTCCAGAAGTTCTTCTATTGTACAGGGTTGTTTTGCCTATCCTGGGTCTTTTGTTTTTCCATAGAATGCTGAGAATTGTTCTTTCAAGGTCAGTGAAGAAATGTGTTGGGATTTTGATGGGGATTGCATTGAATCTGTAGATTGCTTTTGGCAAGAATGCCATTTTTACCATGTTGATCCTGCCTATCCAAGAGCATGGGAGATCTTTCCATTTTCAGGAATCTTCTTTAATTTCTTTCTTTAAAGACTCAAAATTCTTATGGTACAGGTCTTTCACTTTTTTTGGTTAGTGTTACTCCAAGGTATTTTATGTTGTTTGTGGCAATTGTAAAGGGTGATGTTTCTTTGATTTCTTTCTCCACCAATGTGTCATCTGTATATAGTAGGGCTACAGATTTTTTTGAGTTAATCTTGTATCCTGCCACTTTGCTGAAGGTGTTTATCAGCTGTAGGAGTTCCCTGGTTGAGTTTTTCGGGTCACTTATGTAGACTATCATATCATCTGCAAATAGTGAGTTTGACTTCTTCCTTTCCGATTTGTATTCCCTTGATCTCCTTTTGTTGTCTTATTGCTCTAGCTAGAACTTCAAGGACAATATTGAAGAGGTATGGAGAGAGTAGACAGCCTTGTCTTGTCCCTGATTTTAGAGGAATTGCATTGAGTTTCTCTCCATTTAATTTGATGTTGGCTGTTGGCTTGCTGTATATTGCTTTTATTATGTTGAGGTATGTTCCTGTTATCCCTGATTTCTCCAGGACCTTTATCATGAAGGTGTGTTGGATTTTGTCAAAGGCTTTTTCTGAATCTAGTGAGAAGATCATGTGATTTTTTTTTCCTCAGTCTGTTTATATGGTGGATTATATTGATGAACTTTCGTATGTTAAACCATCCTTGCATCCCTGGGATGAAGCTTGATCAGGATGGATGATTTCTCTGATGTGTTCTTGGATTCGATTTGCCAATACTTTATTGAGAATTTTTGCATCAATGTCCATGAGGGATATTGGTCTGTAGTTCTCTTTCTTAGTTGTGTCTTTGTGTGGCTTGGGTATAAAGGTTATTTTGGCCTCATAAAAAGAGTTGGTAATGACCCTTCTGCTTCTATTGTGTGGAATACTTTGAGGAGAATTGGTATTAGCTGTACTTTGAATTTCTGGTAGAATTCTGCACTGAAGCCATCTGGCCTTGGGCTTTTTTGGTTGGGAGACTTCGAATGACTGCTTCAATTTCATTAGAGGTTATAGGTCTATTTAAGTTGCTTATCTGTTCTTGATTTAATTTTGGAAAGTGAAATCTGTCCAGAAAATGTCCATTTCCTCTAGATTTTCAAATTTTGAGGAATATAGGTTTTCAAAGTATGACCTGATGATTCTCTGGGTTTCCTCTGTATCTGTTGTTATGACCCCCTTTTCATTCCTGATTTTATATATTTGCATGTTCACTCTTTGTTGTTTGGTAAGTTTGGATAAAGGTTTGTCTATCTTGTTGATTTTCTTGAAGAACCACCTTTTTGTTATATTGATTCTTTGTATTGTTCTCCTAGTTTCCATTTTATTGATTTCAGCCCTCAATTTGATTATTTCCTGGCGTCTGTTCCTCTGGGGTGTATTGGCTTCTTTGTTTTCTAAAGCTTTCAGTTGTGCTGTTAATTCTCTAGTGTGATTATTCTCCTGTTTCTTCATGTGGGCATTTAGCGCTATGAACATTCCTCTTAGCACTGCTTTCAGAGTATCTCATAGGTTTGGATATGTTGTGGCCGAATTCTCATTGAATTCTAGGAAATCTTTAATTTCTTGTTTTATTTCTTCTTGGACCCATGAATTGTGCAATTGGGTGTTACTTAATTTCCATGAGTTTGTAGGTTTCCTGTAGTTCTTGTTGTTGTTGAATTCTAATTTTAATGCATGGTCCTTCATCTGATAAGACACAGGGGGGTTATTTCAATTTTTTTTGTACTTGTTGAGGTTTGCTATGTTGCTAACTATGTCGTCGATTTTAGAGAAGGTTCCATGTGGCAATGAGAAGAAGGTAAATTGTTTTGTATTTGGGTGGAATGTTCTATAGATATCTGTTAAGTCCAATTGTGCCATAACTTCTATTAGTTCTTTTGTTTCTTTGTTAAGTTTCTGTCTGGTATTCCTGTTCAGTGGTGAGGGTTGAGTGTTGAAATCTCCCACTATAAGTGTGTGTGGTTTTAAGTGTGATTTGAGTTTTAGTAAAGTTTCTTTTACAAACGTGGATGCTTTTGTATTTGGGGCATAAATGTTCAGAATTGAGACTTCATCCTGATGGATTTCTCCTGTGATGAGTAGGAAATGACCTTCTTCATCTCTTTTGACTGATTTTAGTTTAAAGTCTAATTTATTGGATATTAGGATTGCTACCCCCGCTTGTTTCTTGAGTCCATTTGATTGGAAGATCTTTCCCCAACCTTTAATTCTTAGGTACTGTCTGTATTTTTTTTTTTTTGAGGTGAGTTTCTTGTATGCAGCAGAAGGAAGGATTCTGTCTTCTTATCCATTCTGCTTATCTGTGTCTTTTTATAGGGGAGTTAAGATGATTAATGTTGATGGATATTAATGACCATTGATTATTGTTCATTCTTGTTTGTTTTTGTTTTGGAGATGGTGGCGAGATTATGTGTGGGATTCTATCCCTTTTTTCTATTGACTGTTGGTAAATTGGGATTATCTAGTGCCTATGTTTTTCTGGTTGTAGTTAACTTCCCTGGGTTGCAGTATACCTTCCAGTACTTTCTGTAGGGCTGGATTGGTGGATATGTATTATTTGAATCTGGTTTTATCATGGAATATCTTGTTTTCTCCATCTATAATGATTGAAAGCTTTGCTGGGTACAGTAGTCTGGGCTGGCATCCATGGTCTCTTAGTGTAGGTAGAATATCAATCCAGGACCTTCTGGCTTTCAGAGTTTCCAAGAAAAAGTCTTTATAGGTTACTTGACCTTTTTCCTTTGCTACTTTTAATATTTTCTCTTTGTTGTGTATGCTTGTTGTATTTATTATTATGTGGTGAGGTGACCTTTTTTTTGGTTCAGTCTATTCAGTCTGTAGGCTTCTTGTATTTTTATTGGCATGTCTTTCTTTAGGTTGGGAAAGTTTTCTTCTATGATTTTGTTGAATATGTTTTCTGTGCCTTTGAGTTGGATTTCTTCACCTTCTTCTATACCTATTATTCTTAGGTTTGGTCTTTTCACGGTATCCCATATTTCCTGGATATTTTGTATTAGGGATTTTTTGGACTTAAGATTTTCTATGGTTAATGAATCTATTTCCACTAGTGTGTCTTCAACTCCTGAGATTCTCTCTTCCATCTCTTGTATTCTGGTGGTTATGCTTACATCTGTAGTTCCTGATCGTTTACACAGCTTTTCTATTTCCAGCATTCCCTCATATTGTGTTTCTTTATTGTCTCTATTTCAGTTTTTAGGTCTTGAACTATTTCTTGTATTGTTTTGTTTTGTTTTGTCTTCGATTTCTTTAAGGGATTTTCTCATGTCCTCTTTGAGGTTCTCTATCATTTTCCTGAAGATGTTTTTAAGGTCATTCTCTTCTGGTCCATCTGCATAGTGATATTGAGGTCTTACTGGTGTACGGTTCCTAGTCTCCAGTGGTGTCATATTTGGTTTTCTGTTGTTGGATGTGCTTTTACCTTGTCCTCTTCTCATCCTTTCTTCTGGTGGGTATAGCAAGTGTTTCTTGTTCTCCTGGTGGGTGTGGGACCACGGTTCCCTTCTGGTAGATGCAAACAGATCCAATACTCTAATGTCGGTTCTCTTCTTGTGGATGGAGGTGTCACCGTTACCAGGGTGTTGGCAGTGTTCAGGCATGCAGGGTCCCACTGGGCCATACAGGTGGCTTGCCTCAGATGACTCTGAGCAGCGATGACTAACCGGAACTGGAAATAGTTCCTGGCCTACCTGGGCCTTCAATGGAGGCCAGGCTGCCTCTGAGTGTTCAGTGTTCAGAACCCGCCACCACCGAACTCCACTATGTTTTTATTTTCATGATTTATGTGAAATTTCTAAGAAAGAAAAATAGTAAATTTTTACGTGTATTGTCACAGCTTTGAGGGGCAATCAGTTGACTGGATGACTTTAAGTAATTGCTGATTCCCTGCTTGTTCAGATATTTAATGACAGGGATTATATAGTTGAGCCATTTCACCATCTTTTAGAATGTAGATTGTAGCTGGGCCCCTTTGCTGAGATTTGAGATCTCAGCTGGTCAGGAGGCTGAAACAGGAGGATTCCAAGTTTAAGTCAAGTCTGTGCAGTTTTGTCAGATTTTATATTAAAATAAAAAGTTTTGTCCAAATGATTTGGAGTTCAGTAGTAGAATACGTATTTAGCATCCACAAAATATGAGGTTCAATCCACACCATTAAAAATTAAAAGGATGTCTGATGTGGGGTTAGTGAAGATCTTTTCCCGTTCTGCAGGCTGTCATTTTGTCATACTGACTGTCTCCTTTGCTTTACAGAAGCGTCTCAGTTTCAGGAAATCCCAATTTTTAATTGTAGATCTCAATGTCTGTGCTATTGGTGTAATGTTCAGGAAGCAGTCTTGTGTACCAATTCGTTCAAGGGTATCCCCCAATTTCTCTTGTAGGAGATTCAGTGTGACTGGATTTATGTTGAGATCTTTGATCCATTTGCACTTAAGTTTTGTGCATGGTGACAGATATGGATCTATCTGCAGTCTTCTGCATGTTCGAATCCAGTTGTGCCAGCACCATTTGTTGAAGATGCTTTCTTTTTTCCATTGTATTGATTTAGCTTCTCTGTCAAAGATCAGGTGCTCATGCATGTGCCAAGGTCTTTATTCATTCGTTAAATATTGCACAACTTCATTGTGACCTAAGTTTGGATAATTTCATATATAAATGATCCTTTCATAAATTTATAGATGACTATTTATTCTGCATTTTTGAGGCTATTGTCATCAAAACATTGAGGTTACTAAACAGCTTCTGCATATTTAGATAAAATATCAGTACTTTTAAGTAGAAAAGTTAAAATAGCTTAGCTTTTAAACTGAAAGGGAAAAAGATAAGGGAGAAGCTGTAAACCCATAAGAAACTTAGTCACAGTGTTTGTCTCCACAGAAGGGAAGTTCTAGTAAGAAAAAATGGAGAGGTGTATAAGGTATGTAGTTTGGACATGGCTAATATTTCTTATATAAAAACACAGTTTCAGAAGACATATAGTTCTGCCTAATTTTAGATGCCATAAACCAAAGATTCATGCTACCCAGCATCTTATCAAGCACATGGAAAGCTGAAGGTACTGGAGTCTTCAATTATTATTGGGTATTTGTACTATTAATTGAGAAACTTATTCAAAATCAATAAATATCAACGTGTCTTATATAGAACAGTGCAACATTAAAGAATAACCATAAGTTAATCAGATTAATGTGAACAGTCCATATCAATTACTCATTCTACCTTTGTAGAAAGAACTTTCTACACACATATTACAATGAATAAACCATTGAACAAAATGGAATTATTCATGTTAAATTGCTTATAATGCAAATAATTAACAAAGGTGTCTGTAGTGATGGAATGTTCCCTTGTATTTAAATTTCATTGTACAAAAAAAGTACTAGTAAATTCACCATATGTTGATAATTTTGCATAGAAAACAGAACATATCAAAGTCCTACAGAACAAACATGTGTTTTCCATATTTCATTTGCAGCCGTGTACTTGTATGACTTTACCCATTGCTGTAACCAAGTACCTGACCAATAGCAACCTTGGGATTTGGGGGGAGGGGTCTTTTGCTGCCAGCTTTAAATTTATTAAAATGAGCAGGGTAGCATTCTAAAAACGCTGAAATAATTCATGTGCCTGTGTGCAAATTTCTCCATTTCAGAAAAACAACCCTTAAATTATAGTGTTGCCACTCACCAGCCTGGAAGCCAAACTTTACATAATATGGTGTCAGAATAGGTAAGAAATGAATCCAAGTAAACAACAATATAGATCTTTCTTTCCTGGCAGGAAGAGACACTGGAACTCCACAGACTATTATGTACGTGGATAAAGATGGAGAAACTCAAAGGCCAAAATAGTAAGATGTTACAGTACTCTGTCTTCATTCAGACCTTAATTCTTCCAGTGACAGACCTCTTATGTTTTAAAAGCCTGGAGGAGACACAGATTTTCACAAAAGAAAGCACTTCAGAATGAGTGCCGCATAAAGGATATGAGACTGTTGCTCCCAGCTGTGACTATTAAATCAGCCAAGGATGGAACAACCAATCAGACACCTCTCAGGGTAAGTGGTCTAGGTGAATCCATTCAGCATGCAGGCACAAGAATTACTGTTGTGACAGATTATGCAAGTCTAGTTGACAACAACTTGAAGCAAGTACAAGCTATAGTTCTCATCTCCTGGAACCTCGTATTTATATTAGTATGAAAGTAAGTCGATAAGTTTCATCTATAAGAAGGCACAAAACCAGTGTCATGTTAATGTAATCTAGACAGAGTTTCAGTTTTCCTGCACTTGCCACCCAACTGGAATCTTCTTTAAACAGAATCTTGTTCTATATCCAGAACCAGCCCAAAAGTTGGCAGGAGACTGCCTTGCCTCTTAGGAGTGAGGCCAACCAGTCTTAAATAGACTTGGGCCCAGAGCAAACCCCTATGGTTTTCAGCATGACCTAGGGATTTTATATACATTTGGGTGAAGAAAGAGCCCTCTAACAAGTTTTAAAGGAACTAGAACCAGAGTACTGTGTTATTTGCTTTTGTAACTGCTGTGAAAAAATACCTATCAAACAATTTTGAGGAGCTGAGGTTTATTTGGCTGGCAGTTTCAAAGGGTTCTGTCCATCACAGCAAGAAGGCAAGGTGACTGGAGTAGCTTCTGGGGCTTCCAGCACAGCTCTGTAGAGTCTTGGCAGTTCAGCAAGTAAAGAACTCTAATAATACCATTAAGTCCCACCTCCAGAGACCCAATTCTTACTTGCTTGACACTGTGTTTCAGTGGTTCCATAACCTAACCAAACAATGCCACTAGCTGAAGATCAGGTGTTCAAACATGAGCTTGTAGGGACATTTTATATTCAATTGTTTCAAGTGCCCTAAAAACCTGCTAGTGTGCTGAGCTCCACAGATTTTCAGACTCCATTGATGACACAGGGACATTATTTTTAACCAATCAATTCTCACTGAGATAATGAAAATATATTTTTGCCATTTCTTCTGCTAATTAACAAGTTCTCTTGTTTAGACTTAGATAACACTAATTGAAAGGCTTTCTATACCTGTGGATGAGTGTGGGCCTTTGATTAAAGCCTTTCAACTGCTAATTAACAACCCTTGGATTATAAACAACTTATTCTGTCACTTCAGATGTAGATACTTCAAAAAAAATGAATGAAGCTATTTTGAGATAGCACCATATCTTGTCTCTGTCTCAATGGAGGAATGGCTGCTTGCTGTAAGTTTTTGGTTGATATCAGCACATGACTCATGGAGGCATGGTGATAGACTTTCCAAATGTCACACACAACATAGGCACATCTTCTACAAAAAAGAATCTAACTTTATCTCACACAGTTACAAATTATCTGTAAGATAAGTAAGGTAGTAAATGAGTATCTTGCTTATTCATAGCTGAGTCTGGGCTTCATCTATGCTTTATATAAAAACATAACATCTTCCCCAATCATCTTATTGAATCCTAACACACCAGTCATACAAATGAATTGGGAGTCAATGGGATATACTGTGAGTTTTTGTTCTTTTATTTGTTTTGTGTCAATAATTGCTTAGCACTTCACAAAGAAATGTCTAAATTGGCAATGTTAGCTTCTGTTAGTTGAATCATCAGCATGACATACCTATATCTGTCTGTGTATGTGGCTGTTCAATCAGAGTGATTATAACCGATATTTTTATAAAAGTCTGGCTATTTATTATGCCTAGTAATGTAAGGTATTCATGATATATACTATGAAATACAGCTAATCATACTGAACCTGTTATTTTATTTTTTAATGTTAAAAATCCTACTTGTTTATAATTTTTAGAAATTCTGTGCATAAAGAGGTTACTTGCTAGCTTCATTTCATAATAATAAAATGTTCATGTCTGAAGGTAAAATAAAGGATAATATACTTTCTACTGCTGAGAAGAGACACCATGACCACAGCAACTCTTATAAAGAAAAGCACTTAAAAGGGGCTTGCAACAGTTTCAGAGTCTAGTCTATAATTATGGCAGGGATCATGGTTGCATGCAGGCATACATGATGCTAGAACTGAGAGTTCTGCATCCAGATCTGCAGGCAGTAGGAGAAGACAGAACCACTGGCCCTAGTTTGGGCTTTTGAAAACCTCAAAGTCCACTCCCAGTGACACACTTCCTCCAACAAGGCCACATGTACTACAAGGTCACACTGCCTTATTCTTCTTAGTGCCACTCCTCTGAAGACTATGCATTCAAATACATGAGCCCATGAGGCCATTTTTATTTAAATCACCACATATACTAACTTCAAATAAAGCTACTTAAGACAGGTGTGCACATAGTGAGAACATGACAGAAGATAAGAAGCATCTTTTGAAGGGGAAACTAAACACCTCATTTTGGAAGTTTTCCATCAGTGGTCTAGAGATGGTCCAAGAGCTTAGCTGCTCCTGAAGACTCTGTCAGAGAAAGGGAGATAAGAACTATGTTGACTAAGCACTTAAACTCATCTAACAAGATGAGGAAGTGGGAAGGGTGTAACAGATATATAGACTCGTGAAAATAATAAACAAGTTTTAGTCATTCAAAACAATGCTTAAAAAGGCAATGTGTAAAGGTTTTAAGACCATTGTAATAAAATATAGTTGAGAATATAGTATGAAACAACTTCACCATGGAGAAAAATGTGGAAGAGTTTTTAAAGGTTGAAGATGGAAATCATAAGTAGTACAACTTGATAATTGATGTATACAAAGGGAAAGTAAACTTTCCCAAATCTTTTTGAGAGGTTGGTTTTATAATGTGAACTAAGGCACCCCTAGAGGTAGGTCCCCATTGTGCCACAGAAACTAGAACCAGAATGCAATACATTTTCATATTTACATTTCAGAGACACAAAGACTTGACCTTCCATCCTTTAGAAAGGCATTTCTGAATTATAAAGATAACAA
Organism: Cricetulus griseus; assembly: GCF_003668045.3. Classification (NCBI taxonomy): domain Eukaryota; kingdom Metazoa; phylum Chordata; class Mammalia; order Rodentia; family Cricetidae; genus Cricetulus; species Cricetulus griseus. The sequence continues at coordinate 401,201,442 of NC_048595.1, forward strand.
GATTCTTGCTAGATTATTTATGTCTCACTGAAAAAAATAATAGATGCAAATTCTCTAAACATAAACAATAAAAGGGAGGTGTGGACACAGCTTCTGTTCTGCCTGGTCCCACAGCCATTTAGCTCTAAATAAACACACAGAGACTTATATGAATTATTGAACCTTTTGGCCAATGGCTTAGGTTTTTTATTGGCTATCTCTCTCTTAATTATTAACTCATTTCTATTAATCTAAGTATTTCCTCTTGGTATTATCTTACCAAAGAATCTTGCTCTCTCAGCAGCTACATGATGTCTGTTCTGATGGCTTCTCCCTGTGTCCTCTCCCCCAAATTCTCCTCATCTGGTAGCTCTGCCTATCTCTGCCTGGCTACTGGATAATCAGTGTTTTATTTATCAACTAATAAGAGAAACATACAAAAGGACATGCCCCATCAGGGAGGTCAAGACACAGAGTCAGAAATAAGGCTTTCTAGAGTTTGATCAAGAAGTTGGAAGCTACTAGAAATCCTCCAAATTGGTTCTCCTTTGAGCAACACCATTCCCCAATAAAACTTACTGAGTCTCAGAGTTGTTGATTTGCATTTCCCTGATGGCTAAGGAAGCAGCCTAGATGCCCCTCCACTGAAGAATGGATAGAGAAAATGTGGTACATTTACACAATGGAGTACTACTCAGCAGAAAAAAAAAAAACAACGGAATCTTGAAATTTGCAGGAAAATGGATGGAACTCGAAGAAACCATTCTGAGAGAGGTAACCCAATCACAAAAAGACAAACATGATATGTACTCACTCATATGTGGACCTCCTTTATGATACATAGTAGTGACTGTGCTTTGTCAGAGCTGTTTTTAATGATGTTGCTCAGAATGGCTTCCTTCCAGATGATGATTGAGAAGCTAATTTAATAAAATGGTGCCAGGTACCACAAGAATAACAGAACTGTGCTGTTTTCTGGGTTTTTTTTTTTACTTTATTTTTTTAAATGGAGTGTGCTGGATGTCTCTACAATTTTGTTCAAATGACTGACTACAGAACCTGGAAAAGCTGTTGCTGCTATTGATGCATAACATACTGCTAATATATATATATATATATATATATATATATATATATAATTTGAATTTTTGGAAACTTTAGCTGTGCTGTCAACTTTGGAAAAAAGTATCCCAGTTTACTGTGTTGAGTTCGCATTGTACAAAAATTAACAGCCATATTGGTCTAGAAATGTTGAACTTAATTTTTTTTTCATGTGTACAGGGGTAACGCACTGTATTAAATATGTAAGGTCTTAAAAAAAAGAAGGGATTTTGAGAGCCCATCCCATGTGAAGGGATTCTCTCTTGGCCTGGACACATGGGGAAGGGCCTAGGCCTGGCCCAGGATGATGTGGTAGACTTTGGGAATCCCCTTTTGAGGGCCTTACCCTGCCTGGGGAGTGGAGAGGGGATGGGTAGGGGCAGGTGGGATGGTGGGGGCGAGCAGAGGGAGAGGGAGAAGGGATTGACATGTGAAGCAAGCTTGTTCCTAATTTGAACTAATAAAAGAATAATAAAAAAACTTACTTCGTTATTTAGATGGCTTCATCTGATTGTATTTTGGAACATTGACACTGATATCTTCGTCTTATTTTTCTACTTGTTAAAATTTGGAGAATGAAGCAAAGGTCAATCCCCATGTAAATTCTGTCAGCTTTGAAGAAACATCATGATTAATGATAATTTGAGCAAGATAATATCTGTTAAATATTGTCATTGTACCACATTTACAATCTCAATACATTGAATGACTATCACATTTTATAGACATATAAGCATTGTCCCATATTTTGTCATGATTTATACATTGAATTTCAATGGTCAAACAATATCCTCAATTTTCCTTTATAAAATTGAAATTCATTAGGCAGTATATACATTTTAAGTACCTCACAGTGAATGTATTTCTGATAGTCTTTCATTTAAAACAAACTTCCATGTGTTTATATATGCTGCATTGATAAAGCACTGGGGATTTACTGTAGAAATATGCATTATGTTTTTTAAAATTTGAGGAAGTATTTTCTAATCTCAAGCTGAAATTTTTTGTTTGAGAGAAGCTTCAAGCTGAGTGGAATATTCTTTTATGAATCTGTTAAGCAAGGATTCATTTATCCCTTAGGATAAAAACAATTGTATCAATGCAGATCTGGCTATATTTCTAAACTTCCCAAGGCAAATCCCCAAATACCATAACAAACATTTGAAAAGTGTATTATTATTTCTCTCCCTCTCTTTTTATTACTTACATATATAATCTACGCTTCATATCTGTCTCTACGTGGTTAGATAAATACAGTTCTTACAGCACTTCAAAGCCAGACTACATTTTCTGTGTAAAGATACAAAAACAAGCATTTTATTTTTTTACCATTCCTATTACTAATCTTTGTTTATTCTTCTGCACAGACATAATTCTATAAGTAGGAACATATTTTTAAAACCTATTAAGTACATCAGTAAAATAATATTTGTATTATATAGTAATCTTTTAAGTTATGAAAAAGATTACTTGGTACATGGAGAAAAGAATTTGATCCTTCAAAATAATGATAACTCTGATTATTCATTCTCAGATTTTCTGCAATATTTAAACAAAAATTGCATTAAAAAGCACAATCTCCTGTTTGAAAGGGAAGTCTGAGTAGTTGCAATTAGTTAGAGAGACATCAAAACCACCATGTCACCTTTTCAAAGTGACAAATCCAAGGGACTTGGAGGTGAGTGGACAGTTTAGGAATGTCAGTCATATAATTTCCTGACACATTTGTTTCCTGTGTGGAATGGAGACTGGCATACTCTCTCTATTACAGTCTCTTTAGTAAAATAATTGGATGTGATTGTAAGTTTGTTCTAGCACTTCTTTTTAATACCAATTGAGTTTTTGTATTTTTTAGCATTCTTTATTCTTGATTGTTTTTAATTTCTGGTCCTCTTCATCTCAGCCATTTATAGCAGAAGAGCAATAATGTATATACAACTTTCTCCTGTGGGGTAACAGTTGTGTCTTCTCATGATTTTCCAAATTTTGTCTGTCTATCAGCATACTCAATGAGTAATGGGTAAAATCATCCTGATGGTAATAATACAATATTAACATTTTTAAGCATAAATGAAAGAAGTTTCCCTTGCTAGTTGTCTTCTCTCAGCAAGAATTCTAGCTCTTTTGGACTCTTCCCCAATAATTTTCTTCAGAGCTGTGTTTCTCAGCTGATCACTTTTTACATTGTTTATGACTTGCTATCTGTGTGATTTTTCATACCCTGTCTCTATTTCCATGTTGTATTTACTGACAAAGTTACCATAGACTTGCACCAAAGGTAGGGCATGTATGCTGCAGGTGTCAAGTCCCAGAGCCTATTCCCTACTCCCACATGGAAACCAGCATGAACACTTTGCACCTGCAGTCCAAGCATCACTCTGCAACTGCAAGGCACAAGCTGTGCTGTCAGTGCCTGATGTAAAGTTTAAAGCAACTCCCATTAGAGTCTTTTCCCCCTTCCTCCCTCATTGCAGATGTTTTTTGCCTGGAGTTAAATACAAGTTGATGGGTACGGTGCTTAAGATAATCTCATGAGAGCCAGTGGCATTATCTCTAATGGGCATTTGCCTGATACAGGTGCCATGTCCTTAAAGCGTACTTGTATTTCTTTACTCTTCTCTCTCTTAGGCTGGGAAAATTTTTTAATACTTGAGACAATAGGATATAGCTGGAAAGCTGCTATGTCTTTCTTCACTCATCATAAGGGTTCCAGCAGACACTCCTGTAACAAACTACACCTTAACAAGGGGGAAGCATTGTGTGACTTTAGAGTCTCAAAAACAAATATCCAAAGACCAAGAGAAACTATTTTTCTTAAGTTTAATATAAAATGGATGTGGATGTGTGACTGGACAATGGCCTGTGATCTAAAGAAAACATACTCAAGATGAGGGAGAGACAGCAAGGTCTATTTACTCAGACTTCTTCTCTTTACCAGGTAACCATTTTCCACTTGGGTAGATGGAGAGATTCCTTCCAGAATGAGGATCTTATTGCCTAGTACCTGACAAAGTTAGCAAGAAAGCTAATGTTTGGTCAAACTGCATACAATAATGCAATGAAAAGTTAGCTTACTTAGGAGGAGAGGCGTAGGCAAATATAGGTGAATCCACAAGACTCTATTAAAATGGGTATCAAGGATTTGTTAGAAAACAGTGACAGATACACAACAAGGTGATGTTAGAAAAATTTATTGTTCACTGTGGAAATTTTAAACATTATTTATTAATATCAAAATGAAAAGTTTACATTTTTGATAGATATCTATCAAACAAAAGGTACCAAAGAGACAGAAATAAGTATGGGGAGAAATAGAATTTGGGGGAGATAACAGAGTTTCAACAAAAATCGTCCCTGAATTTTCTGTTTTCTTAGGTCCCACACATGATATGAGACAAAGACTCTGAATTCTTCTTTTAACAAAATGCTTGGATTTAGAGAAGGAGAGAGCTATACCCCAACTCCCCGTCCATGACCTTGAGCCATCTGGCAATATGGAGGTGGTGTGAATACCCAATGTAGAGAGTGGTTCTAGTTTCTGTAGCCTGTCTGTGGCCATTTCTTGCAAGGCAAGCAGGAAAAAGGAAGGTAGAAAAAGGGTAGAGATAGACTTTGCATGTGGCACTGCTTCTGAGAACTTCAAACCTATTTTACTTCAAAGTATCTGGTATAACAATGTGCCACACTTGAGTTATTAGAGCTCTGGTCCAAATGCAGACAGTCAAGAAAATTGATTTGCCTCAGGTCACACCATCCCTTCCACAATGAGCTGAATAATGAGATAAGGCTAAGTTGTATTCTAAGTATCTTTTGGGATGTAACATCCTTCAGTAAAAGGACATTTCAAGTCTCCTACACTGTGATTTATTATTGGTTGCTTAACTTTGTCTGGTTTTGTGTTACTACACAGCACTTGGCAGGGAAAAATCATTCCTACATCCTGATTACTAAGTTTCTCCATCTGAGTTGAGGGAATATCAGACCTACAAACGATGCCCTTCATACAATAAGACCTAAAGAACTCCACTCTCAAGAAAGCAGAGAAAATCTATACCAAGGTGTCACTAGAAAATTAAACAAATTGTTATCAAAATTGCAAATACTGAAGCTACAGCTCAGTGCGGAAAATCTTTCCTGGCATGCACAAGGCCATGGGTTCCATCATCTGTACCTCAAACAAACACAACAGACCTGCAAAAATAATTTGACTTTTTACCATTCTGTTTTATTTTCTATTTTAATATTATTACATATATTCTAAACTGAAAAGTACATCTTATGAAGCAAGAGGTTTGTGAGTTCAAGGCTAGCCTGAGCTACTTGGTGAGTTTCTGTCTGAAAAAAAGATAAAGTACAAAATTACCAGAAGTAAATTTTGAAAACTTATTGATATATTGTGTTGGAAATTTACAATTGCTTTAATTTAGCTATAAATAAGTGGCTTTGCTTCATAATCATACCATAAGCTAATAAAACTGTGAAAGTGGACTTGATCAACTGTCAAGTCTGGGGGGTGCTAGATGCTTTGTAACCACAAATTACCAAAACTACAGGTGCTGCAAAATGCAAGAGGTGAACAAATTCTACTTGGATTCTTTCTAATTACTTCATTTCACCTTTTAAAAGTAATTTATTGAACCTTCTTTAAATTTTCATTCATATTTTCTTTAAAATGACTTACTAATAACTAGCTCTGATGATTTACCTTTCCTGTCTCTAGACCAGTGACTCGTATAGTCTAGAGCAATGTCTTTCAACTTTCTAATGCTGTGACCCTTTAATAAAGCTCCTCTTGTGGTGACCCCTGAACCATAAAATTATTTTTGTTGCTACTTCATAACTGTAAATTTACTGTGGTTATGAATCATAATGTAAATATTTGTGTTTTCCAATGGTCTTAGGTGACCCAGGTGAAAGCATCATTCAATCTCCAAAGGGTTGCAACTCCCAGGTTGAGAACCACTGATCTAGAGTATATGACTACTTAGGGCTTTCAGAAATGCTTTTTTTTGTCAAATGTTATAATTGCTAGTCCAGTCTGTTATTAATCAATATCAAATGTGTACCTCTCTTGTTGGGCCCTTCCATAGAGTATTGTCACATGTTCCTGTCAGCAATCTAGCATTGCTTAAGTCACTCTAAAACTTAGCACCAGCAAGAAGCCTTACTGTTGACACCTAGTTAGGGCTAGTTTCCTATTGTTTAAGGTTGGGTTTGGAAGGAGGTGTTCAAGCTTGGACATCTCTTTCAGATGACTTTAGGGTTTAGTTGGAATAGATATAGTTAAGATGTGACATTAGTAGATTATTATAACTTCTTGTTATTCATCCTTATGATTGTTAATGGTAGATAATTTACACTGTTAAGTTTTAATCCTCTCTTAGACTAAAAGGGGAATTATAGGGGGAAATGCTGGCAACACCTGCTTGTGGGCTGGCACAGGTGAAGCTGACCATGCACACTTGGGTGAGGTCAGAGTGACATAGTAAGACTTTAAATATAAGGGTCGCACACATGCGGCTCTCTCTGTTCTCTGACCCGCCTGGTTGAACAAGACTGACTCCATCAAGTGAGTACTTTCCTAATAAACATCTGCTCATCAAACTAGCTCTGACACCATTACAATCTGCATTAATTGCATTTCACTTTAGGTAGAGGCACTTGTTTCCAAGTCTAAGATCTGAGTTTGATCTCAGATATCCACATGATAAAGAGACTGACTATTGCCAGGATTCTGATCAAGTGGCAAACTTTCCTTTTCTCTCAGGCTAGCTTATATAGTCGGCAGAGCGGGATATGGGGAGGGGTAGAATGGGTTGTTTGTGAGCCAGGTGTTAGTGTAGGCAGGATATTAGCAAGCCACAAAGAGGATGTTTGGCAGGGTAAAGAGTTTATGAGCAAGAGGTCCAGGAAGGGTTGCCTAGGTGACAGAGCCTGTGGGTGGAGGACTGGGTCAAGTTGTTTCTTTTCTTGAGCTGAGGTTCTAAGGAGCTGCTGTGTAAAGGTTAACTATGTGGCCTGCCAAGCATGCCTAGGATCTCATGCCAAGCCCTGAGATTTGGTTCCCAACACATTGTTATATACATTTATGTATGCATACAAATGTATATTTCTAAATTCATAAATACAATGTGTTCTGTATGGATAACGTTACTTGTATGTTTTCAGGGCTGATCATTTGGTTTGGATAGCCAATTGATTTACTTTTTCCTGGGGAAGTCTATAGATTTCTGCACTGGAGCTGACCTGAAATCCTCCTCACAGAGGAATATCAGAAGGCACCATGCAAGTTTCCAAATGAGGGATATAGCCAATAGTCCTATATAGCTATGACACCTATGAATTACAACAATGGCTGGTATGCTTCAATAATCCTAATAATAGTGTAGTGGTGGCAAGCAAACCATATATGTATGTTTGCCAAAATCTCAAATTGTTTTGAAGACCCTCTCAAGAAGAGGAAAAACATGCATGGTATTGAAACTTTGCCAACTACCCAGAGCTAGTGAAATTATGGATCTTGGATGAAATCTACAACTATCATCATGCTAATCCAGCACTATCTCTAAATGTATTCTAGATATTTGTCCTTATACCCACAGTGTAGTTCTCACTCTTCATCAAGAAAATTTCTCTTTGAAGCAGACAGAGACAATTATAGAAAACTACAACCAAACAAACTGCAGATCTGTGGAATCCAGTCCCAATGGATAAATCTACAAAACAACTTCTGAATATTAATGAACAAGGACACCAACAATTACCAGGTTATATTTAGGAATATATGCATATACACATGTATACATACATATATTCACATAATAAAGAGGCCATGAATTATTGTAAAAACAGACCATGAATTTGAAAAAGAGCAAGGAGTGGTAAATGGAAAAGTTTGGAGGAAGGAAAGGGAAGGAAAAGGTATAATTATATTAGAATCTCAAAAATTAAAAGGAAAAAAAAACTCCTAGACTTAAGCCTCAGAGGTCATTTCAGAAGATGGTGTAGAAAGGTTTTAAGATATAGAAGATGAGGAATTTTGCTAAGATTGTGTCTCCTAGGATTGTCAGAGCTTTATCCATTAAGTCTCACCAACATGACTGCCTAAAAACAAGCTGAACAAGAACAACATCAAGAGACCTGGATGAGGGAAAGTTCACTGAGCCTCAATCCTACAAAAATAACTGCAGGCACCTAAGGAATTATCACATGCTTTAAAACACTATTAGTTGGTACTGCTTTAATATCAATTGGTTCATATATTGGTCCATGCTTATTTTATACAATGCTTCTAACCAGTACATGGGTTAAGTAGTCTCAGTCTGGCTCAATGATAATAGCATGGGAACACAAAAAATATATATAAGCCAGAGAACGCAAGTGATTGTCTCCAGAACACCTGAAGTGATCCATTGCCTCTTATTCCTTTATCTCACATTTTACACAGCTAACAGCAGAGCCCCAATTTCAACCAGGTTCTTTTGAGTGGTTATTAATTGGAGATAGCTTTTGGGTTAGATATGAGGGCTTGTGCCCACTCTTCCTCTAAAAGGAAAATATAAGTAAAATAAAATCTTTTCCTTTGAAAAACAGGAAAAAAACCTTTCATTTCTTCCAAAGGTTCTTTGGATAGCCATGTATGCATCTGTTTCATTTTTTTGTTTTGTTTTGTTTGTGATAGGGCCTCATGTAGCCCGATTTGGTCTCCAATTTGCTATGTAGCAGAAGTTGAATTTCTGACCTTCCTGCATCCATCTCAAAGGTTCTGGGATAGAGGTGTGTCCTGCCATCCACAGTTTTTTGCAGTGTGGCGGATAGAACATTTCAGTTTGGTATACTCTGGAGGGTGGAGGGGGCAAGCCCGGAATGGCAGCAGATGAATCTGGCTACTTTGTTCTGCCTTTAGGTCCCTCTCTCTCTACCTGGGGGTTCAACTCCGTTGAGTTGTAAACTGAGTTAAATCCTTGACTCTGTAATGGGTACCTGTTTTACATTGTGATCCAATAACCATCCTTTTAATGGTACTCAGATAGGAAATAGATGGGTCAAAGGCTGGATGATGGCTAACCTCAGAGTTACTACCTAGAAGGAGTCTGGAAATGGCTGGGGTACCAGTCATTTATTTCATCTTCGATCCCCATTTGCATTGTTTGAGTACAGCCAGTTATAATCCCAAGTGGTTTGCATAGAAACAACTTTCTCTTAAGGCCATATAATACCTCCTTGTTCTGCATAAAGCAAATCAAGTGCCCTATCATGTTACAGAACTATTTTATTTCAGCTCATAAATCTAACTGTTGACAGATCAGGGTCTATTTGGTTTTAACAGGTATCTTTCCTGGTATGCTAATTGGTAATGGTAGCCTATGCCAGTGAGTTTCCTTTTGATTTAGCATTTCAGCCTTTTGGGAGAGAAGGAATAAGTTATTCTCTTCTGTAAATACATCTAGCTGAAACTGGAAGGTTGTTGTCAGGGCCCAGGAGTGCTGAAAGTCTAGTCAGAGGCTGGGCAATGGGGCATTCATCAGAAACATCTGGTTAGCTCACCCAGCTGAAGAGTCATAGAGCAATCACATTAGCTGTAGTGGTTTACATCAGCTTTTAGCAAAGTTCAGAGCTCAGCAGTTTGCAGTCTGCAGCTGATTCTTGGATGGCATCTGTCAGCCAAGGGGAAATCTGCTGAGACAAATACAGAATAAGGACAGAAGTTAAAGTTTAGGAACTTAAAGGGAAATTTTTCATTTGGAACTTTCAGGTCCACAGTCCTAGAAGTTGATGGAGGATTTCTAAGACCAAGAGTGAGATACCATCCCATAGCCAAGTAAGAAAACTTGGGCTATACTTGTCTAGGGTCTGTTTGACCTCTGAGAGGTAGGCCCCATGCTTTATGACATGCTTGATTTCCTGGATCTTACATGAAATTTTAGTTTACAAAAAGATTAGGTTTTAGATTTATTAGCATGACAGTTGTTTGTAATCTGTACTAAAATCCATAGTGTAGAAATAGCAGCTTACAGGTGTCTGTAAAAAAAAATCTCAGTATAAAAATAACAGAGAGGGGAGAAGTCTGAAGCAATTTTCTTTGTTCATATACCTCAATTCAATTATTTGTATCATTACAGTTTGCCTTTATATATCTTAGAACATTTTTAGACCTCCTCACAATTAGCATAGACATTAAACCTTTTTTTTTTCCATGTAATCATTTACCAGAGACATGACGGTTTTTTTTTTTTTTTTTTTTTTTTTTTTTTATTGAGAACAGTCATTGCAAGGCATGCTCCTGTAGTGAAAAGTTACAGCTGAAACCTGTCTGGTCTTCAATATGAAGTCTGTTAGCAAGGCAACTCTGTCCACCTTTTCTTTTTTTAAAATAAATTTTTATTAGAATTAAAAACAACCTTATTTTACATACCAATCCCAGTTCCCTCTCCCTCCCATCCTTCCAAGCCCCCCAAACACCCCCTTCACTCCTCAGAGAGGGTGAGGCCTCTCATGGGAGATCATCAAAGTCTGTCACTTTATTTGGGGCAGGACCTAGGCCCTTCCCGTATATCTAGGCTGAAATAGTATACCTCCATGAGGAATGGGCTCCCAAAGCCATACTGGTTACACTGGTTACACTGCCAGAGGCCCTCAGACTGCCCAGATCTCCAAAATGACAACCACATTCAGAAGACTCGCTTTGGTCCTATGCTGGTTCCCCAACTGTCAGATGGGGGTTCTTTAACTTCCACTTGCTCAGATCATCTGTTTCTGTGGGTTTACCCAGCAGGGTCTTGACCACTTTGCTCATTAATCCTCCCTTTATACAAATGGATTCCAGGAGTTGGGCTCAGTGCTCGGTTGTGAATCTCTGCTTCTGCTTCCATCAGCTACTGGATGAAGGCTCTAGGATGGCATTTAAGGTAGTCATCAATCTCATCATAGGGAAAGGCATTTAAGGTAGCATCTCCACTATTGTTTAGATTCTTAGTTGGGGTCATCCTTATGGATCCCCGGACATTTCCCCAGTGCCAGATTTCTCCTTAAACCTATAATGGCTCCCTCTATTAAGGTATCTCTTTTCTTGCTCTCCTTTTCTATTCTCCCCCGCTCCCCCCACAACTTTCTTAACAAGAAACCCAGTAGCTTTAGCTGCTGCCTTGGTGGAAGGAGCTGGTTGCCTGATGCTTCCAAGCTGACAAAGCTATAGTTGGTCTAGCTGTCAATGTCATCAGAAATCTGAGTAGGATACATTATAGCAGGAAGTATAATCCAAATGGCCTATGTATTGAGTAAAATGAGAGAGAGTAGTCAATTACCTAGGTGCTCATCTGAGGCTCTTGTGGTCTCCATGGTGTCCCAGTCTTAGGTACCAAGGCAGCATCAGTCTTCAGCCACCAGGCTGAGAAGATGAGAGGCTTTCCTGTGCAAAAAGAATCTGGGGGGACTGACCTTACTTTGTCTAAGCAAGGTAGGGCAAATAACTCTCCAGTATCCTTCTTGCTGAGAGTTTGGGCTGGGTCCTGGCAGCAGTCAAGGCATTGGGGCAGTTCTCCCACTGCTTAGAGTTACCAGATTCCAGGTGGAGTTGTCATTGTGACCCCTTATATTCTTAGAGTCCTTGGGGTGACTGCTAGAAGCTGGGAGTCTCTGTCTGTAATAGAAAGCTTTCTCTATTAAACATCTTAATGCCATGTTCAGCAGATCTCTGACAAGTTTGAGGACCATTACCTATTAAGTATATCTGAGCTAAACAAATTTTGCTTCTTTTTTAGTTACTTCCTTTAGGCTATACCTTGAAAACATGAACAGGAAATAAATATGGCTTTTTCCTATAATAAATTACATTATTATTTAGCATGATTACAAGTCTAGTACTGAATGAGCCCCTAATTTCTGAACTGAAGTTCTTTTAGTACCAAAAGAAAAATTTTAAAACATGAATATAGAGTCCCTCCTCCATCCACCAGCCCAGAAAGGACAGGGGCTGCTTCCGGTTCAGGTTCTGCTGCCCTACTCAGGGACCTAATGCCAGAGGTCTGCTCAAGGGATCCGAACTCAGCCGTCAGGATCCAGCACACCCAGAGACTTCCAAGGTCCCAGTAACAGTCCTGCCTCCACCCATGAGAAGAGGACAGACATCAGAGTATTGGAACTGTTTTCATCTACCAGAAGGGAACCTTGGTCCCATACCCACCAGGAGAGGAAGAGACCCCTGCTACACCCACCAGAAGAAAGGATGGGAACAAGACAATATAAAAGCACATTCAACAACAGAAAAACCAATATGACACCACAGGAGAATAGGGACCCTATACCAGCAAGACCTGAACATCACAATGCAGATGAAGCAGAAGAGAATGACTTTAAAAACATCTTCATGAAAATGATAGAGGGCCTCAAAGAGGATATGAGAAAATTCCTTAAAGAAATGGAAGAAAAAAACCCAAAAACTACAACATATCAACAAATCTTTCAAGGAAACACTTCAAGACCTAAAAACTGAAATAGAGACAATAAAGAAAGCACAATCTGAGGGAATGCTGGAAATAGAAAAGCTGGATAAACAATCAGGAACTACAGATGGGAGCATAACCAACAGAATACTAGAGATGGAAGAGAGAATCTCAGGAATTGAAGATACACTAGGAGAAACAGACTCATCAACCAAAAAAAAAAAACTTAAGTCCAAAAAATCCCTAACACAAAATATCCTGGAAATATGGGATACCATGAAAAGACCAAACCTAAGAATAATAGGTATAGAAGAAGAAGAAATCCAACTCAAAGGCACAGAAAACATATTCAACAAAATCATAGAAGAAAACTTTCCCAACCTAAAGAAAGACATACCGATGGAAGTAAAAGAAGCCTACAGAACACCAAAAAGACTGGACCAAAAAAAAAAAAGTCTCCTTGCCACATAATAATCAAAACCCCAAACATACATAATAAAGAGAAAATATTAACAACAGCAAAGGAAAAAGATCAAGTAACATATGAAGGCAAACCTATCAAAATTACAGCTAACTTTTCCATGGGAACTCTGAAAGCCAAAAGGTCCTGGATAGATATTCTACCTACACTAAGAGACTATGGATGCCAGCCCAGACTACTATATCCAGCAAAGATTTCAATCAATATAAATGGAGAAAACAAGATACTCCATGACAAAACCAGATTCAAACAATACACATCCACCAATCCAGCCCTACAGAAAGTTCTGGAACGAAAACTGCAACCCAAGGAAGTTAACTACAACTAGAAAAATATAAGCAATAGATAATCCCATTTTACCAACAGCCAAAAGTGGAAACATAAGTATTAGACACATTAGTAGCATATTCATGTTAGAAGCAACTTGGCTAAAAGCATTACCATTTTAAAACAGACAGATTTTTTTGGACAATGAAAAGTATCTTAATCTTGACCTTGTAGTTATGATCATATAGTGGTATTGTTGAACTTTACTATGAACAGTAGCATGAGAAATAGAGAAATCAGGAACATATTTTATTCTTTTTTAATGTCTCAACTCATTATCATCATTTAAGCCTTTTTATCCTCAGGCCTTTGTAGCTACATTCTCAGATTTTTATACATCTTAGACTTTCCTATCTTTACATAGATAAACCCTAAAATACCTGTTACTGGAATCTGTTTTGCTTTAAGTTGGCAAGACTATCAGTCGTCAAAAGCATCAGAGTTCTTGAGAAGGATAAGATTTTACCTGAATCAATGATTAAAGAATAAGAGACTTGCCAGCAGGCTGCATGGACAGCCATCCCCAAGGTCCTCCATCCATAGTAGCGGGCTGTAGGACACCTGCCTTCTTGCTGATAACTTGTGACCTGTGGATTACAGACTTTGGGAAGACTCGCCTACCGTTGGCCCAAGCAACGCCGGGAAAGTCGATTCCGTTGTCCTCTTGTCCATGGTCTGGAATACTTTGTAGTAGTTGAGGTGAAGGGCAGGGTTGCTCAGTGACCAGCGTTGTCACTGAGATGAAGTTTCTTCAGTGCCCAGTCTTCTCGGAGGAAATGGGGTGGGCCAGCAGCTGGCCTATCTCTTTGTTATAAAAAGCTTTTTAACAAAACATTTTAAATGCCATATTCTCTAGATCTCTGAGCATTTGAGGGCTGTCTGTTTAGTATCTTAGCAGTTAAGTTTGCCTTTAGTTAGAGAAAAAATACCTTTTTTGTAATAAAAGCTGTACCTTTGTAAACGGCTTACAGGATAAACTGAGTGGTATAAATATTTTGTTAATTTGAATAGACTTTAAATGTTTATCATCATTTAAAGATATATAGCAATTTAGAAATATGAGACTTAATAGTTTAATTTAAGTTGTATATAGAGCTAGATAAGTATAAAGTTAAATTACAGGTACAGAGATAAGCAGGACTGGATAACAGTAAAGGGGGAGTCAGATTGTAATCTCTGATCCGTACATTGTAGCAAACAGACAGGAGATTTAAAGAGACAGAGTAAACAGAGGGTCCTGGAAAGGCACAGTATTTAGTAAACAAGCCATGAACAACAGAGCCAGTGAAAGAAGAAAAAGACAAAAAATAAAATAAGAAGAAAAAGACAAAAATAAAATAAAAAGCAAAAAGATCTGGCAGAAATCAAAAATCTGGCAGACAGGTTTGCTCGATAGGCCGCTGGAGCTGTGCGTGCCTACAGGTAGGTCACATGACCAAAATGGCAGCAACCGTAAGCCGCTTTTGTCTGTTTACCTGCTTGTTGGATGAAACCAGAAAGGTTCCTCTATGCATTTCCCATGGGTGAGGCAAGTGGAAAATCGGCAAAAAGCTCCTCTACGGATGCACGTCTGCCCGTGGGAGTTGCCAGGGGCCTGGCCCCGAAGGGGACACAGCTGTCCCGAAACCGAAAAAGGACCCAGCAGTCCGAACTGAAAAAAGCAAAAAAGCACCGCTCCTGGAGCGGGATCCCATGCCTGACCTTTAGGAAATGCACCCAACAAGTGAAAGAAATAAAAAGTAAGATGTCAGGTGGCAGTGCTTGCCGGTGGAAGTCATTGAACTGAGTGGGTAGGCCTAAGCCAGGTCACCTGGTTATGACCAAGATGGCGGCCCCCGTAAGCACATTCTCAATTGCCAGAAAAGTTTCAAACCAGCAAACAAACAAAATGGAAACCAGCAAATAAAACTCTCAGAGCATCTCAAGCAGACATTGCCAACCAAGAAGAAACAGAGAAAGAACAAACAGAACAATGAGGGACATTCCCAGGTGAAAGAAAGTTCCCACTGGGAGGCAGAACTCCGCTAATTTACCTATTTGCTGCCAGTAACCGAAAGATCCCGTAAAAGTGTATTTCCCGTGGGCAAGGCCGAAAAATGCATAGATTGCCCTGTCTGAGAGCACCCGGCCCGAAACTGAAAAATGGACCCAGATTGAACAGCGCTGGGTCTGCCCCATAGGAACGGTTTGGGTTTCTTACCGGATTGTAGCGAATAGGCAGATCAGTGAGTTCCAGAAATACTTAGTTGGAAAAGCCGCAAGTTGAGTTCCGGCATCTCAGGCTGTTGCAGGCAGGAGGGAGTACCAGGAAAAGCGGAGATGGAAGTGGATTGTAAGGTTACCCTTAGCCTAACATGCGCCCGCCAGCAGGTCGCAGAAGGTATAAGGGCAGAGCCTTTCCATGTTGGGCGCCAAAATGTTATTCTTTTGTTTAAAAAGAAGAAAAGAGAAATAGTGAGACAGACATATTTACTATAAGTTTATTATAAGGGCCGGTAGAATGGGGAGACTAAGAAGAGGAACAGGGTAATGGCTGACCGCCATGGCCGGTTGCCATAGAGAGAGAGAGCGGGGGAACAGAGAGACGGGGGAGCACAGAGAGAGACAGACAGAGAGAGAGAGAGAAAGAGGAGTAAAGGGGCAGGAGCCTATCTTTTAAAGGGGTCCTCTGCACCTGTGTGCAGACTTCTTTCCCATGGAACCTTGGGCTGACCAGGGTATTGCCTGAGTGGATTCCACCAGGTAACAGGGGCAGGCCAGCATAATGCCTGAACCTTTCAATTTCACCACCAACACCAAATCCAAAACAAACAAGAATGAACAATCAATGGTCATTAATGTCTATTAATATTGATGGTCTTAACTCACCCATAGAAAGACACAGGTTAACAGAATGGATAAGGAGAGAATCCATCCTTCTGCTGCATACAAGGAACACACCTCAACTTCAAAGAGAGAGGGTACCTCAGAGAAAAGGGTTGGGAAAAGATTTTCCAATCAAACGGACCCAAGAAACAAGCATGGGTAGCAATCCTAATATTCAACAAATTGGACATAAAACTAAAATCAATCAAAGGAGATGAAGGAGGTCACTCCCTACTCATCACAGGAGAAATCCATCATGATTAAGTCTCACTTCTGAGCATTTATGCCCCAAATACAAAGGCATCCAAGTTCGTAAAAGAAACATTACTAAAACTCAAATCACACATAAAACCGCACATACTTATAGTGGGTGACTTCAACACCCAACTCTCACTATTGGACAGGAACACCAGACAGAAACTTAAAAGAGAAACAAAGGAAGTAATAGAAGTTATGGCCCAATTGGGCTTAACAGGCATCTATAGAACATTCCATCCAAATACAAAACAATATACCTTCTTCTCAGCGCCACATGGAACCTTGTCTAAAATTGACCACATACTTGGCAACATAGCAAACCTCAACAGGTACAAAAAATTAAAATAAACCCCTGTATCTTATCAGACGACCATGCTTTAAAGTTAGAATTCAACAACAATACGAATTGCAGGAAAACTACAAACTCATGGAAATTAAGTATCGCCCAATTGCACAATTTCTGGGTCAAGGAAGAAATTAAAAAAAAAGAAATTAAAGATTTCCTAGAATTCAATGAGAATGCAGACACAACATACCCAAACTTATAGGACACTTTGAAAGCAGTGCTAAGAGGAAAGTTCATAGCGCTAAGAGCCCACAGGAAGAAACAGGAGAATAATCACACTAGAGACTTAACAGCACAACTGAAAGCTCCAGAACACAAAGAAGCCAATGCACCCCAGAGGAGTAGATGCCAGGAAATAATCAAGTGAGGGCTGACATCAATAAAGTGGAAACTAGGAGAACAATACAAAGAATCAATGAAACAAAGAGTTGGTTCTTTGAGAAGATCAACAAGATAGACAAATCTTTATACAAACTTACCAAACAGCAGAGAGTGAACACCCAAACTAATAAAATCAGCAATGAAAAAGGGAACATAACAACAGACACAGAGGAAATCCAGAGAACATTAGGTCATATTTAAAAACCTGTATTCCTCAAAGTTCAAAAATCTAAAGGAAATGGAAAATTTTCTAGACAGATTTCACTTATCGAAATTAAATCAAGAACAGATAAGCAACTTAAATAGACCTATAACCCCGAATGAAATAGAAACAGTCATCAAAAGTCTCCCAACCAAAAGAAGCCCAGGACCAGATGGCTTCAGTGCAGAATTCTAGAAGAAATTCAAGGAACAGCAAACACCAATTCTCCTCAAAGTATTTCACACAATAGAAGCCAAAGGGTCATTGCAAAATTCTTTTTATGAGGCTTCAATTACCTTGATACCCAAGCCACCCAAAGACACAACTAAAAAAGAGAACTACAGACCAATATCCCTCATGAACATTGATGCAAAAATACTCAATAAAATACTGGCAAATCGAATCCAAGAACACATCAGAAAAATCCACCATGATCAAGTAGGCTTCATCCCAGGGATGCAAGGATGGTTCGTCATACGAAAATCCATCAATATAATCCAACATATAAACAGACTGAGAAAAAAAAAACATAATCATCTCACTAGATGCCGAAAAAGACTTTGACAAAATCCAACACCCTTCATGATAAAGGTCTTGGAGAGATCAGGAATAACAGGAACATATGGAACATATCTTAACATAATAAAAGCAATATACAGCAAGCTGACAGCCAACATCAAACTAAGTGGAGAGAAACATAAAGCAATTCCTCTAAAATCAGCAACCAAACAAGGCTGTCCACTCTCTCCATACCTCTTCAATATTGTCCTTGAAGTTCTAGCTAGAGCAATAAGACAACAAAAGGAGATTAAGGGGATACAAATCAGAAAGGAAGAAGTCAAAATTTCAATATTTGCAGATTATATTGTAGTCTACATAAGTGACCTGAAAAACTCTACCAGGGAACCCCAACAGCTGATAAACGCCTTCAGCAAAGTGGCAGGATACAAGATTAACTCAAAATTCTATAGCCCTACAATATACAGATGCTACATTCGTGGAGAAAGAAATCAGAGAAACGTCACCCTTTACAATTGCCACAAACAACATAAAATACCTTGGGGTAACACTAACCAAAAAAGTGAAAGACCTGTACCATAAGAATTTTGAGTCTTTAAAGAAAGAAATTAAAGAATATACTAGAAAATGGATCTCCCATGTTCTTAGATAGGTAGAATCAACATAATAAAAAAATGGCAATCTTACCAAAAGCAATCTACAGATTCAATGCATTCTCCATCAAAATCCCAACACAATTCTTCACAGACCTTGAAAGAACAATTCTCAACTTTATATGGAAAAACAAAAGACCCAGGAAAGCCAAAACAACCCTATAGTCCTGAAAACAGCTTGGTATGGGCACAAAAATAGAGAGTTAGACCTATGGAATAGAGTTGAAAACACCAATATTAACCCACACACCTCCTTCCTGTCTTCCTCACCCCTTATCTTCTCCCATCTCATTCTCCTAGCTCTCTCTCCCCTCCTCCCTTGGTCCCAATTTGCTCAGGAGATCTTGTCCCTTTCCCCCTCTCCAGGGGACCATGTATGTCTCTCTTAGGGTCCTTGATTTTTGACAAAGAAGCTAAATTTATAAGATGGAATAAAGAAAGCATCTTCAACAAATGGTACTGGCATAACTGGATGCTGGAATGTAGAAGACTTCAGATAGACCCAAGCCTATTGCTATGCACAAAACCTAAGTCCAAGTGGATCAAAGACATCAACATAAACAAGCCACACTGAATCTATTAGAAGACAAAGTGGAGAATACCCTTGAATTAATTGGTACAAGAGACCACTTCCTGAACATTACACCTATAGCACAGACACTGAGATCTATAATTGATAAATGGGACCTACTGAAACTGAGAAGCTTCTGTAAGGCAAAGGACACAGTCAAAAAGACAAAATGGCAGCCCACAGACTGGAAAAAGATATTCACTAACCCCACATCTGACAGAGGGCTAATCTCCAAAATATACAAGAACACAATTATCGAGTCTCCAAAACTCTAAACAATCCAATTAAAAAGTGGGTTACAGAACTAAATAGACAGTTCTCAATAGAGGAATATAAAAAGCCTGAAAGGCATATAAGAAAGTGTTCAACATCCTTAGCCATCAGGGAAATGTAAATCAAACCACTCTGAGATACCATCTTACTTCTGTCAGAATGGCTAAAAAACACCAATGACAGTTTATCCTGGAGAGGATGTGGAGAAAGGGGAACACTGATCCACTGCTGGTGGGAGTGCCAACTTGTACAGCCACTCTGGAAATCAGTATGGCGACTCCTCAGGAAAATGGGAATCAATCTACCACAAGATCTAGCAATTCCATCTAAGGCATATACACAAAAGATGCGCATTCATACAACAAAGACATCTGTTCAACGATGTTCATAGCAGCACTATTTGTAATAGCCAGAACCTGGAAGCAACCTAGATGTCCTTCAACTGAAGAATGGATAGAGAAAATGTGGTACATTTACACAATGGAATACTACTCAGCAGAAAAAAAAAGCAATGGAATCTTGAAATTTGAAGGAAAATGGATGGAACTAGAAGAAACCATTCTGATCAAGGTAACCTAATCACAAAAAGCCAAACATGGTATGTAATCACTCATATGTGGATTTTAGACATAGAGGAAAATAATACCAGCCCAGAATCCAAACTGCCAGAGAAGCTGGTAAACAAGGAGGACCCTAAGAGAGACCTACATGGTCCCCTGGAGGAGAGGAAAAGGTCAAGATCTCCTGAGCAAATTGTGAGCACATGAAGGGGGGGGGAGGGAGCTAGGAGAATGAGAAGGGAAAAAGAGGAGGGATGCAGAGGACATGAGGAAGCAGAAAGGTTGAGTCAGGGGAAGAATAGAAGATAACAAGAATGGAGATACCATAATAGAGGGAGACATTTTAGGTTTACAGAGAAATCAGGCACTAGGGAAATGTCTGGAGATCTACAAAGATGATACCAACTAACAATCTAAGCAACAGAGAAGAGGCTACCTTAAATGCCCTCCCCTGATAATGAAATTGATGACTGACTTATACACCACCCTATAGCCTTCATCCAGCAGCTGGTGGAAGTAGAAGCAAACACCCACAACTAATCACTGGACTGAACTGGAATCCAGTTGCAGAGAAGAATGAGTGATGGGCAAAGTCGTCCAGATCAGGCTGGTGAAACACACAGAAACAGATGACCTGAACAATGGGGAGCTCTTGGTCCCCAGACTGATAGCTGGGTTACCAGCATCAGACTGATCCAGACCCCAGGAATGTGGGTTTCAGTGAGGAGACTTTGGAAATCTGTGGGTCTCCTATAGTAGTTCAGTACTTATCCCTAGCATAGGTGTGGACTTTGGGAGCCCATTCCACAGAGTAATACTCCCTGAGCCTAGACACACGGGCAGGGGTGGGGGGAAGGGGGCCACTAGGCCCTGTCCCAAAAGATATGATAGACTCTGATGACTCCCTATAGAAGAATTCACCCTCCCTGGGGAGCAGAAAGGATATGTGATAGGTAGGGTTTTAGTTGGGGGTGGGATTGGGGAGGAGAGGAGGGAGTGGGAACTGGGATTGACATGTAAAACAATCTTGTTTCTAATTCAAATTAAAAAAAACATGAATATAATCCATAGGGAAAATGACAACTTTACTTTCCTGGTCCTTACATAGTACACCATTACAGAAAATCACAGTTTTTTGTTTGACTCAGTTCCAAAACCAAAGAGGTCAGATATGTATTCTTATATCAGTCTTTGTTAGCCTCAAGACACCTTAGGCACAGAGAGACTCTGCCAGGCTGCTTAGGTCATTGTTTCTCTACATCATAAGATAGAACTACCTCAGTCTCTGAAGTTTAATGTTTGGTGCTCAGAGCTGTTGTGGTCCTAAATTGTCAACCTTTTATTTATCTATTTGTCAAATCATGTATTAATGAAAACATTATGATAAAACATTTTATCATAAGCTTATACATTTAAAATCTCATAGCCTTGTAAATTTAAACATTTTAAAGGCTATTCCTTAAAAAAATCCAGTTTTTTCCAATTTAATTTTATGTAAAATTCAAAAATTTTCTCTTAAATTTCAAAGCTTCCAATTGCATCTTCCTGCAATATCAAAAACAAAAAACCTTTTCTTTTTTACTTCAAGAGGGAAGATATAGGGCACAACAATAAAATGCACAGGGAACAATCAAGTTCAAACAAGGCAAACAATTGAATTCTTAATATCTGGGATTCCTTTGGGGCCTGGGTCACCACTCTGGCTCCACCCGTGGCAACATACATAGTCTGCTCTCTAGATCCCAGACAAACCTCGGACTCTTTCATGTCTTTAAAACTAATACCATCTTGTTTTCTCTTTTATTATACTGTTTGGCTGTCTGGAAGGTATGTTCTCATATATGAATACCTGAAGGTGCCATATGGAGGTGCAGTTTTAATACCGTATTAAACAAGCATTGTTTTTTTAAATTATAATTTCACATGTCAATCCTTTCTCCCTCTCCCCTCTTCCCCCTCTGCTCCCCATAGAGGGTAGGACCATCCATGGGGGGGGGGCTCCCCAAATTCCACAACATCATCCTGGGCCGGGTCTAGGACCTCCCCCATATGTCCAGGCCAAGAGCATCCCTTCACATGGGATGGGCTCTCAAAGTCCCTTCTTACACCAGGGAAAATACTGATCCACTACCAGAGGCCGCATAAGGTGCGAGACCTCTTGGTTGACATCCTCTTTCAGGGGTCTGAATCAGTCCTGTGATGGCCTCCCAGATAGCAGACTGGGGGCCATGTGCTCCCCCTTGTTCAGGCCAGCTGTTGCTGTGAGATTCACCAACCGGTCCTGACCCCCTTGATCTTCATTTCTCTCTGTCTGCAACTGGGTTCCAGAGTTCAGTTCAGTGAATAGCTGTGGGTGTCCTGCCTCTGCTTCCATCAGCCACTGGATGAGGGCTCTAGGATGGCATAAAGAGTAGTCATCAATCTCATTATAGGGGAAGGGAGTTTAGGTTATTCTCTCCACCATTGCCTGGATTGTCAGTTTGTGCCATCATCCTTGTAGATCTCTGGAAATCTCTCTAGTGCCAGATCTCTCCTCGGACCTATAATGGCTCCCTCTCTTATGATATCTCTCTATCTGCTCTCCTCTATTCTTCCCCCAACTCAACCTTTCTACTCTTCCATTTCCTCCTCTCCCCTCCTCTTCTTCTCCTCACATTCTGCCAGTTCCCTCTCCCCTACCCTCATGCTCTGAATTAGCTCAGGAGATCCTGGCCCTTCCTATTCTCCCGGGACCATGCATTTTTCTCTTAGAGTCCTTCTTGCTTCCTAGTTCCTTTGGTGAAGAGGATTGTAGCCTGGTAATCCTGTGCTCTATGTCTACCTTTCATATATGAGTGAGTACATACCATGTTTGTCTTCTTGTGACTGGGTTACCTCACTCAGGATGGTTTCTTCTAGTTCCATCCATTTGCCTGTGAATTTCAAGATTCCGTTGCTTTTTTCTGCTGAGTAGAAAAAAGTAGGATTTCTCATCTATTAGCTCAGTCTTAATTATCATAAATCTATATATTTTATAAGACTTATCTTATCGGACACCTTCCATTGGTGCCATCCCTTGCCAGTGATTCACATGGTGCTGCTGGAGGAGGCAAAGGGGAAAAAGGAAAGGACCACATCCTATTTCTCCTTCCTTAAATATGAGTCTCCTTGCTATGTCACTTCCTTCCTGGATCACCACTTCTCTACTACATTTCCCAGAATCCTCCTCAATTCCTAGTCCTGCCTAACTTGCTGCCTCATTGGCCAAACAGTACTTTATTTATCATCCAGTAAGACAAACACATACAAAGAAGTACTTTCCCCATCATTCAGTGTAGCTGGATTTATGTTGAGATCTTTGATCCATTTGGACTTAAGTTTTGTGCATGGTGACAGATATGGATCCATCTGCAGTCCTCTGCATGTCCAAATCCAGTTGTGCCAGCATCATTTGTTGAAGATGGTATCTTTTTTCCATTTCATAGATTTAGCATCTTTGTTGAAAATCAGGAGTTCCTAGGTGTGTGGGTTAATATGAGGATTTTCAATTCCATTCCATTGGTCTATCTGTCTATTTTTGTGCCAATACCAAGCTGTTTTCAGGACTATGGCTCTATAATAGATCTTGAAGTCAGGGATGGTGATGCCTCCAGAGGTTCCTTTGTTGTACAGGGTTGTTTTTGCTATCCTGGGCTTTTTGTTTTTCCATATAAAATTAAGTATTGTTCTTTCAAGGTCTGTGAAGAACTGTGTTGGAATTTTGATGGTGATTGGGTTGAATCTATAGATTGATTTTGGTAAGATTGCTGTTTTTACTATGTTGATTCCACCTATCCAAGAGCATAGGAGATCTGTCCATTTTATGGTATATTCTTTAATTTATTTCTTTAAAGACTCAAAGTTCTTGCTCTACAGGTCTTTCACTTTCTTGGTTAGTGTTACCCCGAGATATTTTATGTTGTTTGTGGATATTGTGAAAGGCGATGTTTCTCTGATTTCTTTCTCATTCTATCTGTATATAGTAGGGCTACTGACTTTTTAAAGTTAATTTTGTATCCTGCTACCATGCTGAAGGTGTTTATCAGCTGTAGGAGTTCCCTGGTAGAGTTTTTTGGGTCACTTATGTAGACTATCATATCATTTGCAAATAGTGAAAGCTTGACTTCTGCATTTCCAATTTGTGTGCCCTTGATCTCCTTTTGTTATCTTATTACTCTAGCTAGGATTTCAAGTACAATATTGAAGAGATATGGAGAGAGTGGACAGCCTTGTCTTGTTCCTGATTTTAGAGGAATTACTTTGAGTTTCTCTGCATTTAGTTTGATGTTGGCTGTTGGTTGCTATATATTGCTTTTTATCATAGTTAGATATGTTCCTGTTATTCCTCTTCTCTCCAAGATCTTTATCATGAAGGAATGATGGATTTTGTCAAAGGCTTTTTCAGCATCTGGTGAGATGATGATATGGTTTTTCTTATCAGTATGTTTATATGGTGGATTACATTGATGGATTTTCGTATGTTGAGCCATCCTTGCATCCCTGGGATGAAGCCTACTTGATCATGATGGATGATTTCTCTGATGTGTTCTTGGATTCGATTCACCAATATTTTGTTGAATTTTTTGCATCGATGTTCATGAGGGATATTGGTCTGTAGTTCTCTTTTTTAGTTGTATGTTTGTGTGGCTTGGGTATCAAAGTAATTGTGGCCTCATAAAAAGAATTTGGCAATGTCCCTCTTGTTTCTATTGTGTGGAACAATTTGAGGAGTTCTGGTATTAGATCTTCTTTGAATTTCTGATAGAATTCTCCAGTGAAGCCATCTTGCCCTGGGCTTTTTTGGTTGGAAGGCTTTTGATGACTGCTTGTATTTCATTAGGGGTTATAGGTCTATTTAAACTGCTTATCTGTTCTTGGTTTAATTTTGGTAAGTGAAATATATCCAGAAAATTGTCCATTTCCTTTAGATTTTCAAATTTTGTGGAGTACAGGTGTCAAAGTATGATCTGATGATTCTCTAGATTTCCTCAGTGTCTGTTGTTATATCCCCCTTTTCATTTTTGATTTTGTTAATTAGCATGCTCCCTATCTGCCTTTTGGTTAGTTTGGATAGAGGTTTGTCTATCTTGTTGATCTTCTCAAAGAACCAATTTTTTGTTTCATTGATTCTTTGTAATGTTTTCCTAGTTTCTACTTTATTAATTTCAGCCCTCAGTTTGAGTATTTCCTGGTGTCTACTCCTCCGTGGTGAGTTTGCTTCTTTTTGTTCTAAATTTTTCAGTTGTTCTGTCAATTCTCTAGTGTGACTATTCTCCAGTTTCTTCATGTGGGCACTTAGTGCTATGAACTTCCCTCTTAGCACTGCTTTCAGAGTGTCCCATAAATTTGGGTATTTTGTGTCTACATTCTCATTAAATTCTAGGAAGTCTTTAATTTCATTTTTTAATTTCTTCCTCAACCCAGGAATGGTGCAATTGGGTGTTATTCAATTTTCCATGAGTTTGTAGGTTTTCTGCAATTTGTATTGCTGTTGAATTCTAACTTTAAAGCATGGTGATCTGATCAGATACAGGGGATTATTTTAATTCTTTGTATGTGTGGAGGTTTGCTTTGTTGCCTACTATGTGGTCAATTTTAGAAAAGGTTCCATGTGGCACTGAGAAGAAGGTATATTCTTTTGTGTTTGGATGGAAGGTTCTATAGATATCTGTTAAACCCAGTTGGGTCATAACTTCAGTTAGTTCCTTTGTTTTTTTGTTAATTTTCTGTCTGGTGGTCCTGTCTAGTGGTGAAAGAGGGGTGTTGAAGTCTCTTACTATAAGTGTGTGGGGTTTTATGTGTGGCTTGAGCTTTAGTAATGTTTCTTTTACAAATGTGGGTGCCTTTGTATTTGGGGCATAGATGTTCAGGATTGAGACTTCATCTTGATGGACTTTTCCTGTGATGAGTATGAAATGCCCTTCTTCATCCCTTTTGATTGATTTTAGTTTGAAGCCTAATTTGTTAGATATTAGGATTGCTACATCAGCTTGTTTCTTGGGTCCATTTGATTAGAAAATCTTTTCCTAACCCTTTACTCTGATTTAACGCCTGTCTTTGAAGTTGAGATGTGATTCTTGTATACAGCAGAAGCATGGATTCTGTATTCGTATCCATTCTGTTAGCCTGTATCTTTTTATAGGCAGGTTAAGACCATCTACATTGAGGGATATTAATGTCCATTGATTGTTGATTCTTGTTTGTTTTGGATTATTGCTGGTGGTGTCATTGTGTGTGGATTTCACCCTCCTGTTTCTTTTTGTGTTTGGTAAAGCTGGATTATCTATTACCTATATTTTTGTGAGTGTAGTCATATTCGTTGGGTTGGAGTTTTCCCTCTAGGACTTTCTGTAGTGCTGGATTTGAGGATATGTATTGTTTAAATCTGGTTTTGTCACGGAATATCTTGTTTTCTTCATCTATAATGATTGAAAGCTTTGCTGTTTATAGTAGTCTTGGTTGGCTTCCATGTTCCCTTAGTGTTTGCAGGACATCTATCTAGGACCTTCTGGCTTTCAAAGTTTCCATTGAGAAATCAGGTATGATTCTGACATAGTTCTGCCTTTATATGTTAGTTGTTCTTTTTCCTTTGCTGCTCTTAATATTCTTTCTTTATTCTGTATGTTTGTGGTTTTGATTATTATGTGGTAAGGGGTCTTTTTTCTGTGTTTGTTCTACTCTATTTGATGTCTGTCAGCTTCTTGTACTTTCATTGGTATGTCTTTCTTTAAGTTGGGAAAATTTTCTTCTATGATATTGTTGAATATGTTTTCTGTACCTTTGAGCTGTCTTTCTTCACCTTCTTCTATACCTATTATTCTTAGATTCGGCCTTTTCATTGTATCCCATATTTTCTGGGTATTTTGTGTTAGAGATTTGTTGGACTTGAGATTTTCTTTGGCCGATGACTGTATATCCTCTAGCAAGTCTTCAACACCTGAGGTTCTCTCTTCCATCTCTTGAATTCTATTGGTTATACTCACATCCTTATATCCAGCCTTTGTATTTCCAGCATCCTCTCCTTCTGTGTTTTCTTTATTGTTTCTATTTCAGTTTTCATGCCTTGAACTGTTTCCAGTGCTTCCTTCACTTGTTTGGTTGTTTTTTCTTTAGATTCTTTAAGAGAATTACTTATTTCTTGAAATTTTTTGTTATTTCTTCTATTTCTTTAACAGATTTTCTTGTTTCCTCTTTAAGGGTCTCGGACATCTTCATGAAGTAGATTTTTAGGTCTGTCTCTTCTTCTTTTTTTGTGCTTTTCAGATCTTGCTGGTGTGGAATCCCTAGATTCTGTTGGTGTCATGGGTCTTTCTGTTGATTGTGTTCTTATTCAGTCATCTCTTCTTCCAGTGGGTGCAGGTGGGGTCTCTCTATCTCCCATTGTCACCTGGTGGTATGTGTGAGCCAAGACTTCAATGTCTGCAGATATAGATGGTCTTGCCTCTCCTGGTAGTCTCCTCACTCAGGAG
This sequence comes from Cricetulus griseus, assembly GCF_003668045.3. Classification (NCBI taxonomy): domain Eukaryota; kingdom Metazoa; phylum Chordata; class Mammalia; order Rodentia; family Cricetidae; genus Cricetulus; species Cricetulus griseus. Next base: position 401,228,886 of record NC_048595.1, read on the forward strand.
AGGTAGGGGTGTCAGTGGGGGAAAGAAGAGTGAGGCATTTCCAGACTCAGGAATGTCCTTCCTGTCTGGGTGGGTCCACTCTATGCTGGCGGCTTGGTTCTCTGCAGCTGCAGACCCAGAGAGATCCTGGGGTGATGGGGACCTTGGGCAGGAGTAGAGCTCAGGAGAGTTCAGGCACAAGCTTTGTTTTTAAAATTTATCTTTCATAAATCCTGTTTTCAAAACAGAACAAGAGTTATTATACAGCAGTCCATCTCAATCCAAAGTATCTTGGAGACCTGTTGTTATCTACTTGGTCTGGTAATACCATGTGGTTGCTCTTAATCAAAATAAAAGTGAAGCCATAAGACATCCTCTCCAGCCATATCAAATATGGCTGACAGTCATCTGGCTACTTAAAGATGTCGGCAAGCCACGTGTTGCTCATATCCCAAAACAGAAGCATACCACATTAAGTATACCTATATGTAGAATTTTAATCATACACAATAAACTTACAAATCTTGAGCTATAGAAAGTTCATCTAGTAGTTTTAGGTAATTAAATGAAGCCAATAATCTCTTTAGCTGTTCTCACCATGTCACAGTCCTTGACTCTGGACGAAAGACCAAAGACGTTAAAAAGCATGCCTGAGTCTGGGAAAGGAAAAGGTATAACTCAGTTTCAGAGTCAGCCTTTAAAAGGGTAGAACAGCATAAAACAACCTTAATATTATCCATACCATTTGAATTCCTATTACATTAGATCCAGGGTCCAGAAAGCTCATAGGTAAATTCTGAGCCCTGGTGGCTAACAGCAAGAGAAAGCACAATAAGTGCACACATTCAAGACCAGTCAGAACATGGTGGCCACCATATATTCATACATTTTGTCCAACATACAAAACTTTCTCTACCTCATCAGAAAATGCAGACCCACCTCTACACACAAAACAGAAGACAAATTTTTCCCTATATCTTCCAGTGTTGTAATTCCAGTTGGGGCGTGAGGGGTCATAATGGAACCTTCTGATTGGCCAGATGTTGTAAAAGCAGTGGTTGGGGTAATGGCACAAACCACCACAGTAAGTGGCCACATGGCATGATGCAGGAGTTGGAGTTCTAGCTGAACAAGTTGGAATTCTAGCTGAGCCCTGGGCCTTTCTTTCTTTCTCTCTTTCTTTCTTTCTTTCTTTCTTTCTTTCTTTCTTTCTTTCTTTCTTTCTTTCTCTCCTTCCTTCCTTCCTTCCTTCTTCCTTCTTTTCTTCCTTTCTTTCTTTTTTATATCTTTGAAGTTTACAATTATATATCTTACAACAATTTCTCAGACCCCCTCATAATTAGCATAGACTTTAAATTTTTTTCCCATCTAATCATTTACCAGAGACATGAGGGGTTTCTATTGAGAACAGTCATTGTAAGGCATGCTCCTTTACATACCTTACAGTAAAAAGTTACACCTGAAGCCTATTTTCTCTTTAATATGAAATCTGTTAGTTTTCTTTTAAAAAATACATTTTTATTTAAATTAAAAACAACCTTATTTTTTATACCAATCCCAGTTCCCTCTCCCTCCCATCCTCCCATGCCCCCCACCAACCTCCCATCCCACCCCCACCCCATCCACTCCCCAGGGAGAGTGAGGCCTCCCATAGGGGATCATCAAACTCTGTCCCATCATGTCCAATCAGGGGCAAACAAACACATCCTGACACATTTCATGCCTGTGTACCTCCCACATGCATGTGATCATGCACATTGGGTGTAATTATTTCAAACAAACTTGATTAGGAGAGTGAAAACATATGGCTTGTTATTTCCCAAGAACTACAGCTCCCAACATTCCAGGAAGTTATCCTGTCCTTGGGCAAATGAGGCTTACAGGTTAACTTTGGCTCTTACAGTTGTTTTTCTGGTTGTCTTTTGTTAACATGAAAAACATAAGTCATTCCATTTATATTGTTAACATATTCATCTGATGCACTTTCAACTACAAAAATATTGTTGTATTTATCTAAATTTCTCTGTTACACTTTTCCAGAGTTAGTAATTTCCTTTCCTTATACAATCTTATTTTCATTTGATGTTCCTTCTGTTTCTAAAGCAACTAATTTTCTGTTCATAAAATCTCCCACCATGTTTCCCAATAAATTTATTTCTTCATGAATTCTGAAATCTATTGCTTTGTTCTTTTTAAAATCTGCTCTAAAATATCACAATGAAATTGATAACCTCATCTCTAACCCATTAAAACAATCCATTAAGAGATCTTCTTTCATGGGGATCTCAGAAGAGGAGACTGGCATTCCTGAATGAAAGGATGGCATGCTGTAAAAATCATTTTATAAAAGTAGCACCTCACCAAAAGTACAATTTATTCTCAAATTATGGAGTAGTCATGGAAGCTTCTGAGGAGAAAGAAGAGAGAGAGAGAGAGAGAGAGAGAGAGAGAGAGAGAGAGAGAGAGAGAGAGAGAGAGAAGTCCCCCTGGGATTCATTCAGGGAACAAATGAATAAACATGCCTGTGTAGACAGCCTAGATTTGTCTCTGCACAGCTCCAAAGCAGGCTAGAAGACCAGCTCAAGGAATGGCTTTTTCCTCAGTAACAAAGACGTGAATAGAGAGGACTATTAGTTTGTGGAAACAGCTATAAATTTTAAAACTAATAAATTCAGCACAGACCTGGCATTCTTGGCCCTTTAAAGTAGCAGATCCATGTTTGTAGCTTCGGGTTGGAGTAACTATTATTTAGCTTTAATCTGCTTATTTATAGTTAAGATAACAACTAGGTAATACCCTTCCCCTTCAGAGAACAAGCAAAGGAAGAGCCATAGAGCCTAGCCTAGTACCTCTGAGCAGCACAAATCAGGGTGCTCACATTCTCTCTCTTCATTATTGTTTTCTAAGCATAAGAAAATCAAATTAAATTCTACATAATTTCTCCCAGATTGAATCCATGTCCTTAGGAAGGACAAATTCTTTCTCTGCTACCTAAATCATGGCCTTTGACCAGAGAGCTAATGACTGAGCTCATGTTTGCCAGGGCTACATCCCTACTGGCTCACTTTGAGCAATGCTTGGGCATTTCCATCATTTCATGATCAGATTTACTATTTCCATCATTCATTTTAAAAGCCTTTTCCTTTCAACACCCTGCCCCACATTACCTGCTAGCTGCCCCTTGAGCCCCAGTGTGAACTGCTCAACCAAGTATTCTTACTGCTTACTGGCTTACCACTGACCAACCAGGCAGGGCTCTGCACCAATGTCAGCTATTTTGTGAGTACCTTCTTAAGTATCTTATGGGAAACAAACCTAACCTTACTCTAAGAATCCCTATGTCTACTCTGCTTTATTTTTCTCCAGTACTAATCATCACTTGACATGCTAGGTATTCTGTGTGATATGTCTTCACACATGTGTGCATGTATGGCTATGCATGTATGTGTGGAGGTGTTTTTCCTCACATTTTTGACACAGAGTCTCTCACTGACATAGAACTTCCCAAATAGACTAGGTTGCCTGGCCAGGGAATCACAGTGATTTTCCTAATTCTGTATCCTCAGCACTGGGATTATAAAAACATCTCACCATGCCTGACTTTCTCCACATAGACTCTGAAGATTCAACTCAGGTCCAAATGCTTGCAAGAAAAGTGCTTTACTAACTGACCTGTCTTCCAAACTAATGCATAATAAATATTTTCTTATTTTTTTGTTAATTACTCTGTTTACTAGGAAAATAATTCCTACAAGGATATATTTTATTTGTTTTATATTATTGTTTACTCGGGACATAAACTACCATCTTATGTAGAGTGAATACTTGGTAAATATTTATTAAAGGAGTTATCCAACACTTAATTTTTTCCTCCAACTTTCTTTACTGTTCAATATACTTCCCTACTACCTTTGACCTAGGATCACTTGGCCACCTAGCCGTAAAGAAATGGTGATAACAAAAAGTTTGCTAGCTAGTTTACTGGGGGGTCAAGGAAGAATTAAATGAGTGAAAAGACAATAGGTCTTATCAGAGAGGGTACAGAGCACAGGGATTGAACCACAGACAGCAGCAGCAGTACTGAACAACTTCCTTCCTCTACACTTTGCACCGAAAACAGAGCCTTCATCAGAACTCAACAAATTAAACAACCACCATTTTCAGCAATTAAAATATTTTATTTCCTGATTGTAAATGTTGGTCTTTCTAAACTGTGTATACTTGATGTAAAAAGCTAAGCTGCATCTTGTTTCTTGAGAGAAGATGACACGAACATAAAAGATACAGGTAAATGTGCTTAGCTGGATTGTATTAGACACTAATTACACTGAAAAACAGCAATGGCCACGTGAAACCAGCGGTGCTTTCTCTCTGGTTACCCTGGGCTTAGAGCCATGTATGGAGAGAACAGCAAGTCGCCAAGCATTGACCAAATTAATAAAATAGTAAGGAGATGGAGGGGGCAGTCAAAAGTTCAGAATGAAGAGAGCACAATTTCTTGGCCTCATGATGTGTAGAAGCCAATTGCTAATCATGACCATCTTCCTCTGGATGATCACCTATAAAGTGTTGCTGGCTGCCAAAGGCAAATATATTAAAAGCTCTCAGCAGGATTTCAATTACTTCATTTCTCTAAAATAAAATCCTAAGGTTTTACCACATTTTTCATAACTACTAATACCATAACCACTAGTAATTATGTAATTTTATTTTAAATAATTTTCATCTGAAAAACTCATCCTAAATATTTAAGCTAATTTTAATTTACTGAGTATGTCACAGTAATTAATCACTGTGAAACTGAATATAAAACAGAAACTTCAAGTCCCAAAGAATTTTTTTGTTAAGAAATACATTAAATATTCTTGAGAGAATGATCCCTGGAAATCCAGCATTCTAATAAATGCTTGTAAATCATTGTGAAATAAGATAAGAGTGTACAGAGTTTGGAAGTGGTACTTATCCCAAGAAGCCAAGTTCCAAAAAACCCATCTAAATTTGATTTAGATTAATTTGATTACTCACCACATTTCATGGGCACTACTGGTTTAAAAAAATAGATAACCTTAAACTAGAATCAGGATCAGCATATATCAAATATAAAAGAAAATAACAATGATGAACGATTCTAAATCTTCCATCTTGGGGTTTCTAGAGTTGTGACATTATTAGATCTCTTGTAGTAACTGTAAAGCACTTACCAGAAAGAAAAAATAGTATATCCAAAATTCTTTAATGGGTTTATATACAACCTCTGTGCTAGGATTCTTTGAGGAACCACTCACTATACATGCATTGTACATAATATGATCACATGTGTGTATAAGTGATCTTTGTGGGTCTAAATTATTAGATTGGTTTTATTTACCTGTTTTCATCAAAAAAGATGAAATTCATTGGTTCTTTGATGATATGAAAAATACATTGCCACATTTAACCCTCACAAAAAGGCTTGGGGGCAAGTTACTCTTATTTCCCTATGGAAGGAAAGAAACACATACAGCATGAACAAGGCAATAATCTCTCTCCACGCTATGAATTTATAGTTAAAAAGAGGTTAATAGTCTGGTACATTTGTGTTATAAAACTATTAAGTATAACACGTGCTATATATATGTATTCAGTATAAGTATATTCAGTGCTAATTGGATTGAGGCCTATAGGGAAAGGGAAGCCACTAAGGATGGAAACAGACATGGATGACTCCATAAAAAGGAAAATTAAATTAAGCTGTGAGACATAGACATAAAATATGGTGAATTTACAAGTAAATAACATTTTAAGCAATTAAAAGAGCATAATTATAATTATAGCCAGATAAAAGAACATGGTGAAATAGAATATTTTTCCATGAATACTTCCAATTTGTATCTTTCCCCCAATATGAAGCTATCATTTATTTAGAAAACAATTCTGAAAACTGTACAAAGTAATATCTTCAAATTTTCTATATATTCTAAGTTTTCTTATATATTTCTACACATAAAATATGCATCCTTTGATTACAGTAACAGTCATTTTAGTTTGGAATATACAATAAAACATAAACTTATAATTGAAAAAAATCTAATTTGCACTCTATATATTTATCTTTTTTAATGTACTATAGTGAAATATTCAAATTCAGGAACTTTATAAAGTTAGCTTCAAGTTCTTGGGACTAAACATCTGAACAGCATAATATTGGCTTTCACCAGCACCCTGGTGGATATGGCAAATGGCATCATGGCAAGGGTAAGTACCTGTGAGAGGGAGATGTAACCTTCCAAAGCAGGAAGTCTGGTGAGAATCAGAGGTCATGTTTTTGTTTTATAGCAGTTTTATTATGAAAACTAGTCACAGGCCCATAAATTCATCCTAAGGCAATATTGCTATGATCATGACTTCCCCACAAGGTCTCATGTCTTAAAGGCTCCCTACCTATCTATACTGCTACACTGAAGACTAGTATTCCAAAGCAGAATCTCTTGAGAAAAGAATATATCCAAATTCTACCACCAAGACTCTTCTTTCTACTGGTTGATAAATTTAAATTTTAAAAATCTTAAGCAAGGGGCCAACTAGATGGTTCAGCACTTAGTAACACTTGCTGCACTTGCAGAGGATCCAGGTTCATTTCCCAGAATCCACATTGTGGCTTGTAACTCCACATAGAGGGATACTGTCTCAGCCTAGACACACAGAGGAGGGTCTAGGCCCTGCTCCAAATGATATGACAGACTTTGAAGATTCCTCCATGGAAGGTCTCACTCTCCCTGGGGAGCAGAAAGGATGGCGAGGGAGTCGGTGGGGGCAGGGGAGGAAGGGAGGGAGAGGGAACTAGGATTGACATGTCAAACAAGCTTGTTTCTAATTTAAATAAAAAAGGGGGAAATATGCCACAAGAAAAAAAAAACCTTCAAATTTCAGAGGATGCAATGCTCTCATCTGTCCTCAGCAAGCACCAGGCATACACATGTGTGTAGGATACATGCAAGTAGAGTACTTATGCATGCAAAAACACATATTAAAACATAAAACATTAAGCTAAACAAACTATAATTCAGTGTTGACTGGATTGCTATCACTCCCAGAGGGGAAGGGAAGCCACCATGAATGAAAGCAGGTTAGAACGATCTTATGAAGACAATAAAACTAAACTGTGAGAAATGGATATATGACTTTGATAAATGAAAGATATTTGAGGTAAAGAGAAGAGTATAATTATATTTAATACAGAAATAGAATACATGTTGGTAGTATGATTTTTAAAACAGAAATTACATGATTATCTAAGCAATTTAAAAACATACCACACATATCCAAAAGGGTAACTTCATAAATTCATCTGAAGAAAAATGCCATATACTAAGAAGATCTAACTACTAGGAAAGGATGGTAAACAACTAAGGAAAGAATTTTTCCTTTCAGATATTGACTGCTGTTCAGAAAGTTTATGTTGACTCCTTGTTTATTTTGCTTATTTCAAAACAATGGAACCTATCCCTAACAACGATAGCATATGTTCCATTCAGACAGACTGTGTGCTCTGAAAGTTTTAATTCTAGTGATGCTGACACCTATCCATGATACATCATGCAATGTAAGAACTTTTTTATTCAGTGTAAAATCAGCCTCAGTATATACAACAAATGAGCTCAGGGTCTCAGTTGGTATTCAGTTTACAGTCATGCCGAGGTCATCCCAAACTTGGTAGACATAAGAACTCTCTAGTTGTCACTTAGACCCAAAAGAAGCACATTGATAAACAAGGACATCTGTTCAACTATGTTTATAGTGGCATTATTGGTAATAGCCAGAACCTGGAAGCAACCTAGATGCCCCTCAACTGAAGAATGGATAGAGAAAATGTGGTACATTTACACAATGGAGTACTACTCAGTGGGAAAAATGAAACAAAACAAAACAAAACAAACAAACAAACAAAAACAATGGAACCTTGAAATTCCCAGGCAAATGAATGGCACTAGAAGAAACCATCCTGAGTGAGGTAACTCAGTCACAAAAAGACAAGAAAGATACACACTCATTCATATATGGATTTTAGAAATAGAGTAAAGGATTACCAGCCTACAATCCACACCACCAAAGAAGCTAGGAAACAAGGAGGACCCTAAGAGAGACTTACATGTTCCCCTGGAGAAGGGGAAAGGGACAAGGTCTCCTGAGCAAACCTTTTTTTAAAAAGCCTCTTAAAATCTCACTCTTCAAGAACATGTTTGGGCTAGGCATGATGTAGCATACCTTTAATCCCAAAACTTGAGAGGCAGAGGCAGGGAATCTCAGAGTTCAAGGCCAACCTGGTCGCTATACTAATTTCTCAGCTACCCAGGGCTAGATAGTAAGACTTTTTCATGAAAAAAGAAAAAACATGTTTGTATGTTTGACTAGAAGAGATGTCCAATCGTGGACACATGTGTAATTGCTTCCCCAGTAAAAAATCGTTCCTTGTCAAAGCACAAGAAACTCAGTAGTAGCAAATAGTGGCACAGTCCTTTGAAAATTTCTCATACGTTAATTTCCATAAATGTCAATAACATGAAAGACTGTATACAAATTTTGTTTGTTTTAGAAAATCCAAAATCTGAAGAAAACTTTGTAAATATATTTTATTTATTGAAATTTATTAGGGATTATGTCTGTTTCTCAGAAACAGTTTTGGCTCCTTTGCTCACCCCTCCTCCCTCTCCTCAACTAGATTCCAGGAGTATGGTTCAGTGCTTAGCTGTGGGTGCCTGTTTCTGCTTCAATCAACTACTGGGTGAAGGCTCTAGGAATGGTAACCAAGATAGGCATCAATCTCATTATAGGGGAAGGGAAACAAGATTCTCTAGTTGCCTAGATTCTTAGTTGGGTCATCCCTGTGGATCCCCTAACATTCCTCCTGTGTCAGACCTCAAAAATAGGAAAGCTTCACGAATTTGCATGTCATCCTTGTGCAGGTGCCATGCTAATCTTCTCTGAATTGTTCCAATTTTAGTATATGTGCTGCCAAAGTGAGCACTGTTTTTATTTCTTAACTTTCTCTCTACCTCGTGTTTTTTTCTAACGCTTCTTGTCTCCTTATTTTTTAAACTATTTTCAAACCACTTGTAGATTAACAAGTGTTCAGTTTTAGTCTACTTAGAAGGAAGGTATAAATGTCACTCTATAATCATAGATCACATCTTATTTACAAGCTTTCCTAGTGTTTTTATGTCACCAGCCATTTTTATTATACATAGATAATTAATGATTTTCCTCACATAAATGTTGTTTTAATGCTTATATTATTGTATCATTGATTTTTATTGTAATTTTTCCTCCAGTCATTATACTAAGAGATAAGTTGGCACCCATGCCTCATGCCAAAGACTATGAGTACCATATAATAAATTGTACTAAATCTGTCCAAAAATAAAACAAAAATATCACTCTTGAGGAGAATGCAAAGCCCCCTCCCTACCTCAGTAATTGAGGAAAGGGAAAAGAAATTACTTTGATCCAAAGGCAGCATGCAAGGACGCGAAAGCTTGGCGTTCAGAATAGGATAGCCAGAGGGAGCTGTGCAAGTGGATGATGTCCAGGGAGCTAAGTATTCTAAAGACAAAGCAGGGCTCCTTTTCTTGCACAAGGAGAAACTATTGATGGTCCCTTGTCTACTCAGGAACCTTCTTAAGGTCATCTTACCTCCCACCTCTTGCAGAGATCCTGGGGCCTCACCATTCACTGTTTGAGAATTGTTCCGATTGTTCCTTGGGTAAAGGACAATGTGACAGTAGCCAAATTGCCATGTGCATCTGATTATGAATGAGAATTAGGTTTGAGTTTCTCTAGTATTGATTTTAAAAATCTGTATCTCTAAATATCAAGACTGCCATTATCATAGTTGCTGTTTTATTACGAACAATAAAAGGTTCTTCATGATTTTACTTCAGAACAATACTTTGTATCTTTGTATAAAGATAGATACCAGGATTTGCTTTTTTTCAAGGAACTTAGAACATATTCATCAATATCAAAACCTAGCCTATGATGTTTATCTGGGAAATTGTTTGTGAAAAAAAGGATTTCTCTTTGGATAATTTCATTTAGAACCACTATCTGAGCTTCACTGCACTGTGGTTGGCATCACTATTCTTATATTTTGGTTTGCATCTTTGTCTGTTTTGTAGTTAATGCATGATCATATTGAGTCTGAGAGACTCATTTACATCTAGAACTATTTATATTTTATATCCTTGACATTTTGATTAAAAGTTTAAAGATCAACCTTGTAGACACCTACATTTCCCTGCATTATACACTTCCATCATTTTCTTATTGATGAGATATGGAAAAAAAGAGACACTCAGTGAGATTTAGTAATCAGATCAGGCTACGTACAAGGATACTGTTATTGTAGAACAGTAAGTGATCAGTCACATGGGGGAGCTCAGGAAGTATATTAAGCTGAGATGTTTGAATTGGATTTTTTCATACCAGCATGTCTCAGTCGGATAAGCTGCTATCAAGATAACCATTGTGATGTAAGAATAAAGTAAGTAATAGAACTGCTACACTTTGGAAAAATCTACTTTCAGCTGCTGTTGGGATCAGCATTTGCTCAGAACATTTGCTCATTTCAGAGTCTCTGCATGGAAATAAAGCAAGTAGTAAATTTCAGAGGACCACATTCTAAGTTTGGTTGTCACTGTGTAGAGTACTCATTTGCTGTTAATAAAGGCAATAAGGAGAATAATGAGATATAGAGCATTGGTGCCACATTTCCCATCTGTTTGCATGCATAATAGTAGCCATCATTAATCAGAGCTGACACTTTTTGGTATTATCCATGCATCTTACTTAGTGAATTGAATATATACTTAAAATGAGATTACTATGTAAAATATAAACCTAAAACAGGAAATTTAGTAACCATTTAAACAAATAGAGTGAGGGGAGATGGGTTTCTATAAGGATAAGAGAAAGGGTAAAAAATTGCCCCCCAGACTGATCACTGGGAAACCAGAATGGAACTGATCCAGACCCCATAAATGTGGGTGTCAGTGAGGGGGCCTCGGAAATGTGTGGCTTCTTGTAGTACATCAGTACTTATCCCTAGCATAGGAATGGACTTTGGGATCCCATTTCACATAGAGGGATACTCTCTCAGCCTAGACATATTCCAAAGGATATGACAGACTCTGAAGACCCTCCCCCCCCAATATAAGGCCTCACTCTCCCTGGGGAGCAGAAATGGTATTGGATAGGTAGGGTTTAGTGGGGGGCAGGGGAGGAGGAGAAGGAGAGGGAACAGGGATTGACATGTAAAACAAACTTGTTTCTAATTTAAATAAAAAATTATAAAAGAAAATGTTGAATATTCTAAAAAAAGAAAAGCATGAAAGAGTAAAATTTCATAACATAATAATTACTCCCTTTAAGAATATATGTGTACAAGTAACATTACATGGGGAGGGCAGGTTGAATTTATATATTTAAAATGTACATACACATGTCTGTATGTATACATATGTATATAACAATTTAAAAAACAGAGACCATGAATTTGAAAGAACAAAGGGTGGGTACATGGGAAGTTTTGGATGAGGATAAGGGAATGGGATCTGGTGTAATTATATTATAATCTCAAAAAACTAGTTTTAAAATTTATAACATAAAATAAGAAAAAGTATAGTAAAATGGAATAAAGGAATAAAGATAAGATCTAAAGTTAATCAAGTGAGGAAGAATATGAAAAGTAAATGTTAGAGGACTGATGAGATTATTAGGTCTTAGGTGTCAAGCAAAAATGAATGAGAGACTTCAGACTCCTACACAACCAAGGGATAATTAGTTCCTCTCTCTCTATCTTTGCAGGCACTGTGCACCCACATCCATGTCTCCACTAGATGTAATCGCATACATCATAAGTGAGAGAGCTGTGTTTTCATGGTGATCTGAAGGCATGTAAGACCTGGAGACATGCAGGATATAGACACCTAGCTGCCCTGTTCCCACAGGATGTCAGAACTTTTCTACCCTTAGCAATATGACTTCATGTGCCAGCTCCAAGTCACATTCAAAAGACAGATTCACCTTTCATTAGAGACAGGAAACAGCAAATGGTGATACAGCCAAAATCTACCACCAAGTCCACAAACGTTGCTGCCCTTGTCTCCATCCTTCCCATTCTGTGGGTGGAATTTTTATCTAGCCATGATTATTGAACTTTCAGATTTGATTTTTGTCATTATTAGCCACAACTTAAATGCATTTATTATTTATTCTCTAATTTAAGGATGCACAAATCTTCCTCTCCTCAAAATGTACCAGATTCCTTTCTATTCTGCAATTTTTGTATTTTCTCAACAAAGCATGACAGTGCCAATCACAGCAGACCTTCAATCTCCTGCAGATAAAAACACTACAGAATGCCTTTACTAAATACAGAGGACACTTTGGCCTAGATCAAGTGACATGTCTTTCCCAGTATCTTCAAAGTAAAAAAAAGCAACCTCCTGCCTTCTCTTTGCTCTGCTCTGGAACACATTCAGATACTTCAAGATAGAGCAACCAATACAGGTACAGCCCAGAAAACTGCCAGAAGCCTCACACCATGTCTTTCTGCATTACCAGAAAAGAAATGCTTTGGCCTCACTTTGGTGATTGTGTTAGAAATTCTTTTCACAATAGTAATTTATACTAAATCCTAGTTGGTATAAATTGCAGTTGAATACTCTCAAATCTATTTTCCAAGTCAAGCTTCAAATTCCTTCATTCAGTGACCTAGTTGATGTGCCTCAATATCACATACGTTGGTTAATTCAAAATACCATTTTAATTTTCATCTTTAAACTTCACTTTTTCTATTTCTGACTCATCTTCCAGTGCCCTGCTCAGAGCCTCCTGAGGCCTGGGGACCGCACACAGGGAACCTGTCCCTGTGAACCAGGTTATCCAGAGGCTGTCAATGTCCTAGTCCCACCTCCATCCACCAGAGGAGGTAAGCATGGGCCTGTTTTCAGCCCCTCTTCTGGTGCCTCCTGAGGCCTGGGGACTACACACGGGGAAACCAGTCTCAGCTGGCCAGCCCATCCAGTGTCTGCTGAAGTAGCAGTATACTAGTCTCATGTCCACTCATGGGAGGAAGCAAGCATGGGCCTGTTTCTGGTCCACCTTCTGGTGCCCTGTACAGAGCCATCTTAGGACTGGGGAATGCATCCTGTATGGTATCAGACCACCATGCTTTAAAGTTAGAATTCGACAACAACACAAATTGCAGAAACTCTACAAACTCATGGAAATTGAACAGTGTGCAATTACACCATTTCTGGATCAAGGGAGAAAAAAAAGAAATTAAAGACTTCCTAGAATTCAATGAGAATGGAGACACAACATACCCAAACTTATGGACACTTTCAAAGCAGTGCTAAGAAGAAAATCAATAGCACTAAGTGCACACATGGAGAAACTGGAGAATAATCATACTAGAGAATTAACAACACAACTGAAAGGTCTAGAACAAAAAGAATCAAACTCACCGCAGAGGAGTAGAAGCCAGGATCTGATCATATTGTGGGTTGAAATCAATAAAGTAGAATGTAGGAAAACAATTCAAAGAATCAATGTAAGGAAGAGTTGGTTTTGAGAAAATCAACAAGATAGACAAGCATTTATCCAAACTTACCAAAAGGCAGAGGAGAACATGCAAATTAACAAAATCAGAAATGAAAAGGGGACATAACAATGGACACTGAAGAAATCCAGAGAATCATCAGGTCATACTTTGAAAACCTGTACTCCACAAAATTAGAAAACCTAAAGGAAATGGACAATTTTCTAGATAGATATCATTACCAAAAATTAAATCAAGAACAGATAAGCAATTTGAATAGGCCTATAACCCCTAATGAAAGAGAAGCAGTCATCAAAAGTCACCCAACCAAATAAAAAAAGCCCAGGGCCAACTTGTTTTGGTGCAGAATTCTACTAGAAATTCAAAGAACAACTAAAACCAATTCTCCTCAAAGTGTTCTACACAATGGAAGCAGAAGGGTCATTGCCAAATTCTTTTTACCAGGCTACAATTACCTTGGTACCTAAGCCACACAAAGACACAACTAAGAGAGAGAACAACAGACCAATATCCCCTATAAACACAGATGAAAAAATACTCAATAAAATACGGGCAAATTGAATCCAAGGACACATCAGAGAAATCATCCACCATGATCAAGTAGGCTTCATCCCATGTATGCAGGGATTGTCCAACATATGAAAATCCATCAATGTAATCCACCATATAAATAAACTGCAAAAGAAAAAAACACATGATCATCTCACTAGATGCTGAAAAAGCCTTTGACAAAATCCAACACCCCTTCATGATAAAGGTCCTGGAGAGATCTGGGATAACAGCAACATACCTAAACATAATAAAGGCAATATACAGCAAACCAACAGCCAACATCAAACCAAAGTGAGAGAAACTCAATGTGATTCCTCTGAAATCAGGAACAATAAGTGGCATAAGTGACCCAAAAATTCTACCAGGTAACTCTTACAGCTGATAAACACCTTCAGCAAAGTGGCAGGATACAAGATTAACTCACGAAAATCAGTAGGCCTACTATATACAGATGATAAATGGGCTGAAAAAGAAATCAAAGAAATATCACCCTTTACAATAGACACAAACAACCTAAAATATCTTGGGGTAATGCTAACCAAACAAATGAAAGACCTGTATAAGAAAAACTTAGAGTCTGTAAAGAAATAAATTAAAGAAGATCCCCCAAAATGGAAAGATCTCTCATGCTCTTGGATAGGTAGGATCAACATAGTAAAAATGGCAATCTTGCCAAAAGCAACCTACATATTCAATGAAATCACCATCAAAATCCCAGAACAATTCTTCACAGACCTTAAAAGAACAACACTCAACTTTATATGGAAAAGCAAAAGACCCAGGATAGCTTCTGGAAGACTCACCATCCCTGACTTCAAGCTCTATTATAGATATATAGTCCTGAAAACAGCTTGATATTGGCACAAAATAGACAGGTAGACCAATGGAATCAAATTGAACACCCTTATATTAACCCACACACCTATGAACACCTGATTTTTGTCAAAGAAGAATGGATAAAGAAAATATGGTCCATTTCCACAATGGAGTACTATTCAGTAGAAAAAAATAAACAATGGAATCTTGAAATTTGCAGGCAAATGTATGGAGCTAGAAGAAACTATCCTGAGCGAGGTGACCCAGTCACAAATAGACAAACATGGTATGTATTCACTCATATATGGATTTTAGACATAGAGCAAGCCTACAGCTTGTTACCAGCCTACAGCCCATGCTGCCAGAAAAGCTAGGAAACAAGGAGGATCCTAAGAGAGACATACATGGTCCCCCAGAAAAGGGGAATGGAACAAGATCTTCTGAGCTGAGTGGGAGCATGGGGGAGGGGGGAGGGAGTTAGGAGAAAGAGAAGTGGAGAAGAGTGGGGGAGAGGAAGACATGAGGGAGCAGGAAGATTGAGTCCGGGAAAGAATAGAGGATATCAAGAAAAGAGATATCATAATAGAGGGAGCCATTCTGGCACTAGGGTAATCTCCAGAGATACAAGGATGACCCCAACTAACAATCTAAGCAGTAGTGGGGAGGCTTCCTTTAATGCACTTCCCCTGTAATGAGTTTGATGAGTACCTTATATGCCATCCTAGAGCCTTCATCCTGTAGCTGATGGAAGCAGAAGCAGACACTCCCAACTAAACATTGAACTGAATTCCTGTATTCCAGTTGCAGAGAGGGAGGAGTGATAAGAAAATGGGATCAAGACCAGGCTGGAGAAACCCACAGAAACAGCTGACCTGAAAAGAGGGAGCTCATGACCTGAGACTAATAGCTCAGAAACCAGCAGATGACCCATCCATACTTGCAGACTGAGATTGTCAGTTAGGAGGCCTGGGCAATCTATGGTGCCTCCGTGTTTGTCCCTGGTGTAAGAATGGACTTTGGGAGCCCATTCCTTATAGAGGCATACTCTCTTAACCTAAACACACGGGGGAGGGCCTAGACCCTGCTTCAAATGGTATGACAGACTTTGAAGATTTGCCCCATGGAAGGCCTCACCTTCCCTGGGGTGCAGAAAGGGCATGGGATAGGGTCTTGGTTGGTGGCAAGGGAGGAAAAGGGGATGGGATAGGGTTTTGGTTGGTGGCAAGGGAGGAAGGGAGGGAAAGTGAACTGGGATTGACATTTAAACAAGCTTGTTTCCAATTTAAATTTTAAAAAAGAAAAATAAACTAATAAATAAGTAAATAAACAAACTTCATTTTCACTAGTTTTTCAGTCTCTTTCTCTCTCTCTGCCCCTAAAACATATTAAACTCTCATCAACATTCACTCCCTCCCTGGTGATTCTGTATTACAAAGTAGCCCCTTTAGCATGGTCTATCTCTTTCCCTTGTGGACTTTCCCAGCATCTTTAGTTTGATTCCAAAGGGCCTGCGTCAGACTTTTATCAGTACATGGTCCATATTTTCCCCTAGCCTCAATCCTTGGTTTCTGTCATGTCCTCTCGCTTCTTAGATGGACTATGCTTTCAACACTTTTGTCCAGAATGCTCTTGTCTTCAAGATCCAATCTGTCTAGGCAGGCACGTTGCTCCTCCCTGACTCAGCATTGCTCCTATAGGGACATTCATTGCACTTCAAGGCTGGTGTTATTGTGGGTATGTGATTATACACTTACAATCACTTCAGTTTTTATTCAGGTGAAGTAATTACATATTCATTTTCCCACTGTATCTGGAACCATTTCATTTTCACACTCAATGGGCCGGTGCTGGGGGTAAGCTTCAGTCATGTGAACACATACTTTGATACTTGTTGAAAGTTTTTGACTTGATAATTTTAAAATGATGAGCTGTGGTGTGCCAAAGGTGAAGAAAGTTTGTCACATATTAAACCTTATTTCAGTTGCATTTACCTGGGGTTAAGGGACGTGGTAAATGACCGTGCTAATGTACTAAGCTACACCCACTCCCCACCTTGCTTAATACATGGAAACATAGTGGTAAAAATTCTAGACCAAGCTGCAACAAACTAATTTTAAAGCGGTTCCCTGCTAGTAAAAATGCTGGTGAGAACTTTGTCATCAAAAAAAAAATGCAGTAAGAATAAAAAATACCCAAGGAGAAAAAAAAAAACAGCAATAAAGAAAAAAATCTAAGTGAAATGAACATTTTGCTTTTTCAGTGACCTGAATGCTTTCTGCAGTCACAAAAAGAAAACACAAAACAAGTAAGCACAGTGGAGTTTTGGGTTTTATCTTCATACTTAAAAGGTTTATCTTTTGCAAAATGCAGTTAGAGGTTTCTCTACTGCCATGACTGATACTAGCTTATTTAAACCTTTCTACCTCATACACCTGGACATCTGGACTCTAACTATGAAATATCAAGAGACTGGTTTTTGTTTCTACTATTTGGCATCTCTGCCTTACAGCTGTGAGTGAATTTGCACCAGCCCACCATGTAATCAACATAAAAAACACCATTATACCCATGTCACACTTCTGCTGTGTGTGACCACTATGTGCTGGAAAGATGTAATAGTACTTATTTGAGAAAATTCTCTCGGCTTTTTGGCATTTAGTATTTATCTATATCAATATTTTTTTAAATCCTCAAACAAAAAGTTTAGTTCAGTGCATCCAACAAAGTCACAAGTGTTCATATTGAATATATTTAAGTCCCTTTATTCATTTAATTTAACTATAGTTACCAAAAATCATGGTAACCTCTAGAATGTCAGAGGAAAATTTCCTTTGAAAAGAGAGCTGGCTCTGAAGTAATAGTCAAGGTGGTTTAAATTATTTATGTTTCAAAAATAGGAACTTTGAGGATCCCAAGATAAAAGTTAGAATTGTTTCATTTGATCAATATCTGAACATTGCAGACAGTTTTTCTGCAAATGAAAAGAAAGCCTATTTCTTCAGGGACAGCAGCACAAAACACCCAGAGAGAACATATTCGTGACAGTTCAACACTGGGACTCAGAAAGTGATGGAAAGAAAATGGGGAGCGGAGTCTGGAAATAAACTACACTCATAAAAGGGCACCTCAGTGAAAACAGCAGGCTATTCACATTTATCTGACTGATCGTATTACATAGATTAAAAATTGCAAGGGGTGTAGTGCAACAAAAGTATCCTTTAAATTTAGGGATTAATAGATTTTGAAGAATGTATGGTCTTTACTAATATTTCTGTTTCACAATTCTTGAATTATTTCAGGTTTCATCCTAAAGGATACAGAGAAAGAAAACCAATGAAGAAGCAGTTGTTTGGCAGCATAGTGATGCCTTCAGCTGTGGAACTTGCTGTGTCATATACTTCTTTGCTATTTAAAATTTCTAAAGTTCATTTGACATATTTATATTAAGTAATGTATTGTAGAAATTTATAAATTTTTCTAAACTATCTATCAACAAAACAAGTCATGACTGCATGTAAGAATAACTACAAGAAATATACTTGAATGTTAGATGAAACCTTGATCTTGTCCAGTGGTAAACTCAGGAGCTTCTAGACCAGAGAAGTCAGCACCCATGTTGCCAATTAAAGATTATCGTAGGTAGCTAATGAACCTGGGAATTATAGGTGCCAAAGGCAGTTTCAAGCCACAAAATTCAAACTTATTTTATAAAACAGTTTCATTTTTCTTTCTGTTTATCCATCCTACCTAAGATATCAGCAAATAATCTTCTGTTTACATAAGCTTAATATGCTATAGTACTTTGCATAGATTGATGCTAAGAAAAATTTCAAATTAGATAAACTTGGAACTCAACCAAAGATAAAGTTATAAAAAAGGAAATTTAATTTACTGTAACTGAAAGTAGAACTTGTGGGTGTCCTGTCTCTATGAAGTGAGTCTATTCCAAGCTCCAAGGGATGCATGCACCCACTGGGGCCTCCCTGATCTCTGGGATCTCACCTCCCTGGTTAGGCCTACAGGAGGCCCCACTGATGAGCTTTCTCCACCCTCTCTATGAAATGAAAAGGCCAGCAAATGTTCCCTGTGATACATACATAGTAAAGTTCAATGAGTAATAAGAAAAAGGTGCAAAAATCTTCCCAAGCTTAAAGAGCTGCACAATATCCAAGTAGAAGTATTGCTTTTGTATTTACAGACTTTATTCAGTTTGAACTTATACAATAGAGCAGGAAATTCATTGTTGTTCATATAAAAATTTCACCAACTCAATACAACCTGGTACTAAAACTTCCTCAGAATTGTATTGTTTAATTCAACTGAATGAACATTTCAACACTTAATATTTTATAACAAATTTAGTATATAACAAAGTTAAACAAAGAATACTGTACTCTCTATATATTGCACAGCCTAACACATGGATACTCTTTGTCAGCAGCATCTTCAATCGAAGTCACAACCAATAAACTCACATAATTATTTCAACAGCACCCAAAGCCATAACTTAAATTAGGGTTTGATCTTCGTGATTGTTAATACTGTATTATCAATTTCACAGGATCTAGAATTTTTCATCAATGAACCTCTGGGTATGTCCGCAAGAGGTTCTAGATTTGTTTAAGTGATATGGGAAGGTTACGCTAAATGTGCATGGCACCAGGATGCATATTTCTTTCCCTTTCTGCAGGGTCCACATTTTGTAGGACTGTTTGGGAAGGATTAGGAACCATGAACTTGCTGGAGGAAGTGTGTCACTAAAGGGTTTTATAAACCCTGTCTCCCTCCCCTTTTCCCTTTCCCTCTCCCTCTCCCCACATCTCTTGCCTGTTGTCTACAGATCAGCATGTAAGCTCTTAGCCACTTCTCCAGAAGCACGTCTGTCTGCTTTCTGCCATGAGGATCATGAACTAACACTAAAACTTTAAGAAAGTTGCCAGTTAAGTACTTGATTGCCTTGGCCATGGTATCTCTTCCCAGAAATAGAACAGTGACTAAGGCACTCAATTAATTCCTTCTTTTGTAGGTTGTCTTGTCCATGGTGTTTTGTCACAGAAATCTAGAAGTAAATACAACACTTCCTTATTGAAGATGCAATGTAACCAGATTCCTCACACTACCGATACCAAGACTTCCTAACCATAATGGAGTGTGCTCTCCAACTATGAGCCAGTACAATCTCTTGCTGTCTTGAGTTGTTTACTTTATTGGTAGTTATTATTGCCAAAGCAATGATTAAAAAATGAAAATCAAAGGTGCTGTTTTCATATAGTCAGAGATTTGGACAGATTTATGGTCATACAGAATAGTTTTGTTGTCCTAAAAATCATCTGCACATTTTCTTCCCATCACCACCCATTAGTTAGCACCCAGCAACTATGGACCATTTCATTATCCATGGATGAGTTTTCTAGAAAACTGTGGTGATGGCACCATTTAGAATTTCTGGCTGACTTTCTTCACTTAACTAAAAAATGGTTCATCTGCAAATTTTCATACCTTGGTAGTTCTTTTTTTAAAAATCAGTGTATATCCCTTTGCTTAAGTATAGCATAGGTAATCATTCACCTTCTAAAAAATGACATCTTTGTTGGTTTTCCACATGTGCATTTAAAAAGCAACTCTAGTATTTATATGAAATAGGCATAAGTTTCAAGTTTCTTTGGATAAATGAATTAATTACTAAATTATTTCTTAGGCTATGCTTATATTAGTAAGAACTGCCAAACTGTCTTTTAAGTACCAGAAAATTATTGCATTCTTTTCAGCATTTGGTAGTATCATCTGGATTTTGGAGAATTTATTGTGTATATTGTTTTCTGAATGTTATTTGGATGAGCATTTTTAAGTTTTTAATTTTAAATTAAAAGCAATCTTATTTTACATACCAATTCCAGTTCCGTCTCCCTCCTGTTCTCCTATTCCCCCTAAAATCTCCCCATTCCTCCTCCCATCCACTCCTCAGAGAGGGTTATGCCTCCTAAGGGTGATCATCAAAGTTTGTCACATCATTTGGGGTAGGACTGAGGCCCTTCCCACTGTATCTAGGCTGAGAAAGTATCCCTCCTTAGGGAATGGTCTCCAAAAAGCCATTTAATGCCCTAAGGATAAATGCTGGTTCCACTGCCAGTAGCCCCATAGACTGCACAAGACCCCCAACTGATATCCATGTTCAGGGGGCCTCGTTTAGTCTTCTGCAGGCTCCCCAGATGCCAGGGTAGAGTCCATGAGCTCCCACTTGCTCAGGTCAGCTATTTCTGTTGGTTTCCCCAACACGGTTTACTTCACCCGTTGGATGTTTTTTTGTTTTGTTTTGTTTGTTTGTTTGTTTGTTTGTTTTGCTTTCCTTAAAAATACTTGTTTGTCTTTTCCTTCATTTCTTTAAGGGAGTTTCTTGTTTCTTCTTTAAGGGCCTCTGTCATCTTCATAAAGTTATTTTAAGGTAATTTTCTTCTGCTGCATTGGGATGCTCAGGTCTTACTGGTGTAGAACACCTAGTCTCTGGTGGAGCCATATTACTATTTATTTTGTTGAATGTTATATACTGTTGTCTATCCATCTCTTCCTCCAATTGGTGTAGGTGGGGCCTTCAGCTTAGGAGGTCATCCTTTCTCTCCTAGTGGGGGTGTGTTAGGGTTAAATGTGTGTGTGTATTCATTTGAGGTGGTGATTGTATATACAAATTGTTTAATGATAAATATAAGTATCTGAAGGAAAATAGTTTCAAATTTTAAATCCATTAGTACTCAATTTTTATTATTATGCATTGATATATCTGGGAAAATGTTTTCAAATACTTTAAAATACTTCTCACAACAGGAAGCTACATTTGTTTCTTGGTTGTTGCCATAACAAGCACAGTTTTCCTTTGTTGTATTGTTTAAGTTTCAGACTTGGGTAGAGTTCCTTGAATTGTATGTGATTTTCTAAGAGCGGAGGATAATGCCATTTTTAAAGTCATTTTGTTAAGTTGAAATTAAGAATTATAAACACTGAAGTAGATTTTTGAAGGCAATTCCAGCATAACTTTTTATGTAGTCAAACTTCAGCATTAATATATTTAGGCAATCAAACTTATTAAACTATTTCCCTTATAATGAGTTAAATTAATGTTACATTGGTGATGTGAAAATTTTGAGCTGATAAAAGACCTTCTTTCTGATAAAAGGCCTTCAGTTGTCCTGACATTGTGAACAGTTTCTGCAGACAACATTCTGCATACAACAGTTCTGCAAACATCCTGGTTTGTCCTCGTGCAAGAATGGAGGGCTCTTAAGCATATCTAGTGATCTGGATAATATCACAGCAGGCCTCATCTGGAAGATTTAAACTAAACGGAACACTGTGATTAGTATATTCTTCTTATAGGCTAAGGGGAAGTAATGGAAGTGGATTTGTTTGAAGACTGCCAATGGCATATCCAGCAATAACCAGTTAATGCTAGTAGGTGACCATCCTCTTTACTCATTCTTACCATCTTGTTGCCACTGCTATAATTCATACCTCAGATATCTCTTATCTGAACTAGTAGATTAACTGCCTCATGGATCCCTTCCTCTGCTCATAGTATCCATGAAATCCATCTCCACTATCACCAACAGATAGTCTTTCTAGGCTGCAACAGTTATGGTAACCTCCTCACCGTGACAGCAGAGTTTGCATAGGATGGTAAACCTCCCAGGGTTGCACACCTGCCTAGTGTATGGAGGAGTTGGGCTTGCAGCCTAGTTCTGACAGCTTCTAATACACGGCTTTGGGTCTAATAGCTTAGTATTCTCTTTTATCACCATAATGTTATTTCCTCATTTTTCTCTAAAGATAACAACTTTGAAGACTATAGTGATAAAAATAGTATATTGTTTCCTCAGAATATTTCCTCAGAATGTATCACAGACCACATGATTTAAAGCAGTAGAAATGATATTCTTTCTCAGTTCTGAAAACTAAAAATTATGAAGCCAAGGTATCATCAGGGCCACATCTCTCACTATTTGTCTAAGTAGCTGGTGTTCCCTGATCTGCATCTGTGTAACTCTACACAGTGTTGTGTAACAGTCCTCCACAGTGAGCAGGATTAGCCTCCAGTCTGTGTCTGTCCTCTTTTCCAGGATCTGAAGAAGTGAGGTGGAGGTGAACTCACAGGGGTGATAGGGTTGCTCCACATACAAAAATCTGAATCACAGTGGAGCAGCTTAGGAAACCCAATCTTGTTTAAAAGAACTGCTAGCAAATTAGCCTAGCTCTTTCCTAGAGGGAGATGTTACTGCAATCTAATGAGATGAGTTTGTGATGAGAACATTATCTCCTCTCAGAAGTTTGTTTCCTGAAGGAATGTCCTTGAAAAGATGGGTCAGACCAAAGAAGATGTAAAAAATGCAGAAAAGGCAGCAGAAAAATTGACTCCAACAACTGGTGACTTGCTTTTTATTAACTCTCTTTAATCAATCTTATTTTATCTTCCCTTATAGATTAGTAAATTAAAGCAATTACCAACCCTGCCCCACTTCAGCATAGTAAATTGTAGAATACTTGGTGATGGGATGGGTTTCCTCTGTGTGTGTTTGTATAATTTATACACATATATAATATATTATACATAAATATATTACATAGATACATTACATATATGTGTATGTAGTAAAGGCTTTAACAAAATATGCGTTTCTCAGTATTTTGAAAGGATGGATGTTTATTATGTTTCAGGAATTATTTCATGTGATTTGTTAGTGGTGGTGGTGGCATTGAAAGAGAATCTCATACTGTAGCCCAGGGTGATCTCAAATACACTGCAATCTTAGTCTCTCTGACTCCAGAAAGCTATGTATATCTATGTGACTTTTATTACACCCAAAATAACTATAAGATATGCATAGTAAAAGAGTGAAGAATGTGCTTATCTTGTTGAGGTGGAGAAATTAGTAAATTAATTAGTATTTGCAAGGCACTTTCAATGAACCTTAATATTTGTTACATGATTAATGTCACAGATACTATTTTACAGGTACAAGATGAAGGATAGAATGACTATATGCTCTAGCAAAGACAAAACCTGGGAGTAGCAAGTCTTGAATTTTGACATTATGCATGTGAATCCAGAATCCACTCCTGAATGCCATGAAAGACAGTGCCATTCATTATATTTGCTTATTTTCCTATTGTTGCTGCTTTACACATGTGTTCAGTGTGGATCATTATTCTTTTCATATTCCTCTGATCCAGCTGCTGGTTCCTTTTCTTCCTTGATTCTTCTAATTCCCTGTAAATATGTCTATCATGGTTCTTTGCAAGGAGTCAGGTTCTCGGCCTCCACTTCTATCCATTGAACATTCCCGTGGAGGCTGACAGATCACAGAACACTGAAGCACCTTCCAAGTTTCTCCTCGGTGACTCTCAGTGCTGAGTATAGCCTCAGTCTGGCTGATGCCTGTAGCTTCAGAATCCATTCCATAATGAGATAGGCTGAAGTAGAATAGAAGCAAATAAACAGTAGAGCTGGAGTGCATTACACAGGAGGGGGTGAATGTGTAGATGGCACCCAGATTTAAAGGAGCCTCTTGAGGTATGAAGGACCTGCTCAGTAAATCACACATGCAGGAATCTGGCAACCCTCTTTACTTCAGAATCTAGATGCCCAGTCTAAATCTGTGTTTCTTTCTTCTTTCTTCTTTCTTCCTTATTCTATTTCATGTTCGATCTTATTAAACAAAGACAGAGAACATGCCATTAAACTGCCAACAACTACTTTGGAATGCACTTTTCCCTTTCCAGCATTGCTGTCCAGTGACACCTTTTCTGGTGAGTAGAGAGTTCACCTTCCCACAGTTTATGGCCACTAGCAACTTCTCCCCATCCAAATGAGATCAAGAAACATCTACTCAGATTCTGATACAACTAATCTTTTTAAGATGTATGACAGAACATCATTTAATCTAAGAAAGACCTTACTAACTCCATCCTCATCCCTTTCTAAGATACAAACACATAAGAATGTCATATTTATTTTTAATAAATTTATTTTCCTAGAATGACCATTTCTATGCTGTTCATTTGTAGAAAAACTGCTTTGTAATGTAGTTTTTCATAATTTTCAGGCTAAAACTGCTTCCTCATATTGCTCAGTGTACCACAATTCCTGATTCTGTTTTCTTACAAAATGAGATTCATCCTTTAAAAACACTTCCTTTATTTTCATTCCATATACCTAGGAATCATTAATACTCATTGACTATCTGATTGTTTTCAAGTGTAAATATAACTGTTGATGATGTAACAAGGCATAGTACTCTCTCAAAAACTCACAAAATAGACAATTTATGGGGCTCCTTAGTGGTTAAAATCATGTGCTTGGTGATGGAGGTATATTGCCAGTCTCTTCAATTGCACTACTAAGCATCAGAGTCTAATTATATTTGGAACCAGGTTTTCAAAGATTTAATTAAGCCAGAGTGAAGTGATTGCGGAAGAACTCAGCAATGTGACTGAGGCAAGAAGAAATGAGGAGATGCACATCAGGAAAGGAAGATGACACAGAGAACAGAACAAGGACCACTACAAGCAGGGAGAAACTGGAGAATGCCTGCAGCTGTGCCTGCTGCCACAGGTTCCCTACTTTTCAGAGTAAGCTGAGTGTCAGTCAAGTTACATGTTGTATCAAACTGTCAAGGTAGAGATTTGATCTCTGTGTGTAGTGAACTTTACCATCATGGGCCTCTGTTCCGATAAATCTTTCCGCCAAATGCCCCCCACCCCTCCGAGCCCTATTGCTATGTGGGCCGCCTGAGTTCGGCCTGCCACGTGGATGGACAAAATAATACAGATACTTATATTAGGTACAAATGCCGCTTGACCATTGACTAGGATTCTCATCTGTTATCTCAGTCTTAATTATCATAAATCCATATATTTTATGTATAAGACTCTTATCGGACGCCTTCCATTGGCGTTCTCACTTGCCGGTGGATCACATCGCACCGCTGAAGGAAGAGAGGAGGGGAAAGGGGGCCACTCCTGTTTGTCCTTGCTTAAATATGAGTCTCCTTGCTATGTCACTTCCTGCCTGGATCACCACTTCCCTACTACATTTCTCAGAATCCTCTTTGACTCCTAGTCCCGTCTAACTTGCTGCCTCATTGGCCAAACAGTATTTTATTCAACAATCAATAAGATGAACATACACAGTACATTTCCCATCAGGCCTCAATACTGAGAAATTCCTTCTTAAGGATACATTGCCTCACCAATGCCAGTAATACTATATAGAGAGAATACTACATACATAAATATGGTACGTAAAAGGATATGGGAGAGTCTGTGAATATTACTTCATTCAGTACCAAGGCTTTTTAAACCTTCTAAGAAGATAATTTTAGTTAGTATGATATAGAAAAGAACAAGAATCCATATTAAAAACAATTATAAGAGACAGGCACAGTGATGTTTACCTGTAATACCAGTTTCCTAGAAATTGAGGCAGGCAGATGACACATGTTCCAGGCTACCCTGTATTAGAGATCAATATTGTATCTCAAAAGAGGAGTCTACAAACATTTAACAGCACATGAGCTAGATCTCAATCATCTCCAGATAAAGAAAAGTTTCACTCTCTTTCCCAGTTCAGAGTTTGTGTAGTAAGAAACACAGCTGCACTGCTGACATGGCTCAGAGTGTAAAGGCTCTTGTCACATAAGCCTGGTGATCAGAATTTGATCCATTGAACTTGTGAAAGGTAGCTAGGAGAACCAGCCCCACAGTTCTTCTGATCTCCACACATGCACTATGGCGTGTATATACACAATAATCATAGTAAGTAATTTTTAAAATTCAAAAACTAGATGGGAACTTGTAGAGCTTTGCTGGGAAGGGGTAGCTAGATACCACTGTACAGGCATAAATACTATAAATATGTCATTATTCAGTGTAATCTGGAGATCTGAAAATTGCTGATTAACCCATATATAAGCACCAAATCATGATTAATTCTCTTACAAAGCCCAAAACAGAGATATAGAAGATATTAATTTCAAATAAAAATTAAAAATAAATTGAGAAAACAAAGAGATAGCTCAGCAGGTAAATCAACAGCCAAGCCTGATGACCTGATTCTGACAGATTCTGTTTTCTTACATAATGAGTTCATACACATACACACACACACACACACACACACACACACACACACACACACACACACAAATAAAAACTAAATATGAAAAGGTTTAAAAACTTGAGAAAGAAAGATGAAAGAAACAAATTTTTCCATACTGGCTTTCAACACTGGATTTTTCTCTATTTCAACATCAAATAGTTATCAAAGGTCATAGAAGGTTGGCTGTGAAATACAAGTAACAAAAATACAAAAATTTAACAATTTGATTAATAAAGCATGCAATATGTAAACTTAACAATAATTCTTTACAAAAACCAAACAAGAAATACGAACAAAAGATAGACTTGTAGATGTGTCATATGCCTTTAATCTCAGCACTCTAGAGGCAGAGGCAGGAGGATCTCTGAGTTTGAGCTAAACCTGGTCTGCATGGGAGTTCCATAACAACCAACACTATATAAGGAGACCCTGTCTGAAAACTCAAGCAACAACAGCAGAAATAAAACAAAATAATTTCTTAAATCCATTTAGAACCCCAAAGGTAAAGGAGCTCTACAGTTGTGTTCAGTGAAGCACCATAAAGATTCTCAGGAAGAATTTCTAGATGGCAACTTTTACTCCATGTCACTTTGAAAGGGGGAAGAAAGCTGTGTTGGTTTACAGTGAGCCATGCACAACACCCAGCAGTGAGCTCCAGTCACAGACTAGAGTATAAGGCCTCCTTGCTATCTGCAGTAACATGCCTGTTGGAGTTTCTGTCATCCTTCCTCCATCCACTCACCACCATCCAAGCTCACTCTGACTTTCCTTCTCATTCTCACTTCTCAGAGCTAGGCACAAATTCCTAAACTTAACAGAAAAATTTTGTGCTTTTCTTAGTACTTTGTTTCATTGTTCTTCCTTCTTTTCCTCCTCCTCTTTTTCTCCCTCTCCCTCTCCGTTTCCTTCCCTCTCTTCCTTCCTTCCTCCTTCCCTCCCTCTCTCCCTCTTTCTCTCACATTGTAACATCGCTGTACTGAAACTCTTGATAATTCTCATGTTTTAGTGCTGAAGCTGGTAAACTCCTCTGTACTCAGTTTTACTTCTTTATGGTACACACACTAAACCTTAAATAAACTGTTGCATGTAAAATTATATAGAGTATTTGCATCAGTGGAAAGTCAGCAAACTTTAGTGATTGTTTGAGATATTTTAATTTTTTCTTCTCAGTTTAGTATAGTGAGTAATCTGTACATAGTTGGTCATCAGAAAATATTTTTAAGTTATATCATCAAAATATATCTCTTGCCCACCCATCCAAATGTAAAAATGTAATCACTTTCTTTACTATTTCAAAGTATCTTTTCACCCGGGTGAATGGCACATGTGATCAGTGAAATTGATTTACCCTTTTTTATGAAGAAATGACAGCTGAGTACTTAGCTGGTATATTTTGGGTAGTGGGAGAAGTATAACAGCCAAATGTAACTCTACCCATTCATTCTCCAATGCTCTGTTTATCTTCAGAGATTATAGGAAGCCTTGTCCATGGGAAAGAGAGAGAGAGTCCTTCTCCAATTATAAGCAACTTTTTTAAATTACAACTTTAGTAACTTTCATTTACCATTAGAGATAACGATTCGGTTATTGACTATGCCTTAATCTTTTCAAGAAGTATGAAAAAAATTAATATGGCTTGGAAAAGGGAAAAGAAGTCACACAAAAGAGGAAGAAGGCAGGCCATGTAGCAGTTTGGCTCCAGTGGGTTTATACAGCTTACAGAAAACAGTTCTTGGCATTAGAATTTCATTCTTCTGGGATTCAAAGAAGTAAGATGTGATGCTACTTCAGGATTCAAAGAAGACTTGAAACAAACAGGAGGAGACTAAGGGAGGCAGGACGAAGTATGGTGAGATTTTAATTCAATTGTTTTTGCATAAGGAGGCAGAACTTAGCATTTCCTAAGGCAATATTAGGAAACCACAGATTGTTTGGGGAAGAAAATAAAAAATAAGATGCATTTCAGCCTACAGTAAAGTTCAATTATACAGCTGATATCTCATTCAAGTTGAAATGGGAAGTTTCTAAAATGAAGTTTGAAGTTAGAAAAAGTAGTAAATAGACACTAATTTAACATTACCAACAAGACATGAAATATTGCTACTGTCTGCATTCCATTTATCTTGGCTTTAGCCTGTAGAGGTAAAAAAAAAAAAAAAGTGTAGAACACAAACACATAGGAAATTCCAGAGCATCATGTCTTAAAGATATTTTTCAAAACACTGAAATTCCTTTGTCTAAATTATTTTTTAACTAGGGAAGAGTTTAAAGGTTCTAGCTTTATAGAGAATGGATGTCTCATAGAATGGAACAAACTTGAAAATAAAGTATCTTTCTGACAATACAACATGGCTTTTATAGCTAATATTTGAGGAAATAAAATCACAATATTCTGTTAAAAACTTATAGTATCCTCCAAATTAAGAACTGCATTAGGTTAGTTTTGCCCTTTTGGGTATTTGAGTCTAAAAGCAATCTCTTTAAAATCATGCAATACCATCCCATCAACAGTTATGTAAACATTTACAATAAGATTATGTGTGAACAGAACAAAATTGCTGGTTCCCCTGTGTAAGGTGAAGTCTTGACAGTACCTCCAGTGTCTGTGTCCCAAATTATTTTCCACCTGTGGTTTTACATTAGTTTACATTAATATTTTATTAGTATTTAAATTCAGTAAAAGCTTATAGTATGCCAAAACCTTTCTGTGAAACTTTTTATTTATCCTTACAGTCACCCAAGAATAGTTCTCCATAACAAATGAGAAAATATGAACACAGAGATTAAAATCATTTAGGTTCTGAACTCTTGTCTATCTGGTTGAAGATACATTTTTATATTGTGCAACATTCTATAGGACTTGTCTAGAGCCTTAAATTTCCAAATGACAGTAATAAGAGAGAATGAATTGTATCTCAAAAATTTATAAAAACACCAGGTGGTGATATCACTCACCTGTAAGTTTAGTATTCTAGAGGCACAGTGGGTGGATCTCTATGAGTCTGAGTACAGCTTGGTATAGAAGGCAAGTTCCAGGAAGGCCAGGGCTTCACAGAGAAGCCATGTCTTGAGAAACATAAAACAAAAACAGCAGATTGTGAAAAGAAAGTTCTTAGCTAAATTAAAAACAAAGCAAAATGACAACAACAAAAAACCAATAGGACAGAGTTTATCTACAAGGCAAGCAAATTTTATGCTTGAAACAATGTCAAAATTTTATCTCTTGTCTCTAACTCTGCCAAAGGTTAAAGCTCTTCTCAGAGCAAACCTTTTTAGCTTGTTTGTGATTATAAATCACCAGTGAGTATCCCTTGCAAACAATGCCTGTAGTTTAGTTTACCTAGATATTGATAAAGAAGGTAACCCTTCATCTTCCCACTGAGGTAGAAAGCAGCATAAGAAAAGACAATATTCTCTTCTGTGGAGCAAACCACCTTAGGCTAGTGATAGAAAGAGACTGGATAAGAGCAGAAGCATCGAGGCAAGGGACAAAGGAGCTTGTCAAATCCAGCCTTGGTGGTATATTCATTTATGGAGGTCAGAGAACAACATGTGAGAATTCTCTCCTTCACTCAAGTAGTCAGATTTGGTGGTAGTCACCTTTCCTGGTGAGCCATTTGACCAGCCCAGATTTTACCAACTTTTAGAAATTTTTAATCCTCTGAAGATATTGTGTGACAACACAAAATGAATAACTTCTCTGATTCAGTCTCCTGCTGTCCATAAACAAGTTATTCACAGTTCCATCTTTGTCTTTGATCACAAGCAGTTTCCTCTTCATCAGATTCCTTAATCAAAAAGTGTATTCTATATAGCAGACTCTGATCCCTTCCTTCTTTTAAGTTTCACAATGCTTATTAAATGCAATAATTATTATATCTTTATTTCAATATATGCCTGATTTCACCATCCTGAAGACAGGAAATACCTTTTATCTTTATCTTGCATAATTTTATGCTCAGAACCAAGAACAGTGGAAGAATAGCTTGTCATTACAAATGTGAAACATGAACATAAAGCTAAAGTCATTCAGATAGGAAACTGGGGCTTAGATTCTGAGCCCTGGTATGTCTGGTTCTACAGAATTCCTCTAAAGCCTTTCCTTTCCAAGTGACAATAATAAGAAGGAGTGAAGTCATGTCTAATAAAATGTGTAACAGTGAGTGATGAGGGAGTGGATAAGCAGTGACTGGCAGTCAGTAAACGTGGTTGAAATACTAATGATAAGAAACAGATCTGGCATGATTGTCGGTGGTTAAAATCGAGTGCATAATCCATAAGAGAATTCTGTTATTAATTTAAATATAAGGGAAGAACACTTAATGACAAGGACTGAACTCAGTTAATGAAAGCATGGTTGTAGTCAGATCTGCTTCTGAATGTTCATCTACATAGTTATCCATGCTGCTGCAAAAATTACTATAAACTTAGTGATTTGAAACAAACATTTATTATCTTACAGCTTTGGAGGTCAGAATGCCAGTAGATCTCACTGGACTAGCAAGAAGCCGGCAGGGCTGCATTGCCTTTGGAGGTTCCCAAAAGACCCTGTTTTGCTGTGTTTTCCAGCTAGAGACCACCCTCTTTCTTGGCTGATGTCCCTTTCCCTCCACTTTTAGAGCCAGCAATGTGAGCCAAATCTTTCTCACACTGCTATCTGTGCTTTCCTTCCCTGTGCATTCTTTTCGATTATAAAGATCCCGTGGTTACACTGAGTCCATTACATCTTCTGGATTACACCCTCCCTCTTTCAATAGTGGCTACCACAATTATATCTGTAACCATTTCCTTTGTGAGTTAAAGTCTATGCATAAATGCCAGGATTCAGAATGAATACTTCTATTGATAATCACTCTATCTACTATACCATGCATTAAAGTTGTTAACTGTTATGTGTAGGGTACTATCAAGAATACAGATTTAAGAAAGCAAACAACGAAATGTTGCAAGAGAGAGATAGGGAAACACATGGGTGTAACATGCAGAATCCCCCTTCACTGGTCTACTATACACATAAGGCCATATTTCTTAAAATCTAGAGGCAGGGGAGTATCGGGGGAAAGCAATGTTACTGGTCACCATTTAAAGTATTGACAATGCAGGAGAAAGAAGGTTCAGACTCATTATGAAATACAAATGCTATCTAGACCTTTATACATTGATATTGAAAGAATGATTAAAATTTTATCAAATAACTAAGACAAAAATTTTAGGATATTAGGAAATCCATGGCCTAACTGAAAGTGAAAGTTGCAGTAAACTGAGATGAGCAGGCTGTTGAGTTCATTGCACTGGTAAATGGGTTATTGGTAAAAACCTGAGATATTCCTGAGGAGGAAAGTGTTGGATCATGTGCACATGTGTATTTCCTCATTTATAGTGCAATTTCATGTTCAGAACGATCCCCTATGAAAGGCTTGCCTGCCTCTCAGGAATCACAGGCATGGGCAACAAGCCTAACCAAAAGTTTTCATAAACTATTACGAAGCAAACCAAAGTCAAAAAGTAAGGTATCATTTTTATTTATTCTCCAGACAGAAGGACATATTAAATTTAGAGAACATAATACAGTTACAATACACTTCAATATATTTAGAATTTATATTATTATCCCAATAGAGTCAAAGTAAACTTTCAAAGCTGTTTAAAAAACTGTATCAATACTATCTACATTCTAGAAGTGGGCTGTCAAGATGGATCAGTAAACTACGGTGTTTGCAGTCAAACTGATGACCTGAGCGATCTGACACCAAAAGGTTGTCCTCAGACCTGCAAATGTGCGATGTTGCATGGAAGTGCCCCCACATGTATACAACTAAATGAATAAATTCATAAATATAATTTAAAAATTAAAAACAAAGTAAAATTGGCACACATCCTAAATGTCCATGAGTGAAATAATAAATACATAGTCAAATAATAGAAAACTTTTCAATATCTTCATCTATCAACATGGATATACTTTAAATACTAATTCTGAAAAGTAAATTATAAACGTTTTATATATCATTTATTTATCACATTAAAACAAAGTACATGCTAGTTTAACTTTATGACTATGTGATGTAGATTAATAAATTTATTATACTTAACAGTAATGACTATCAAACACATTATTGGAAAAACAGATAGCAAATGGTGTTAAACCTCTGGAAAGCTAGAGAAAATAAATTAGTTTAACAACTGCTAAAAAGAAAGCCAAGAAAATGGTGTCAGAGTGACTGTAAGGGAGATTTCAAATACAGCTTAATATTGGAAATGATCTGAGAGAAGTCTAGCACAACATTAACATTTGTCAAAATTATGAGCTCTATATTCAACTGTTTTCATATATTTTGGATAATTCTCAGCATATTTGATCCCCCTAATAGAGTTCACAAAGCATGTCACTCTTGGCCCTGCCTGTATAGTGTGTCCTGTTTTCTGGAAGCTCCAGGTTTGCAAAGCAGGTGAATATGGCATTTCTAGGCAGGAAAATATATCAACCCCTAGCCAGCCTCATTACTGCTAAGGCCATGGCCTGTCACAGGGCTCTGCTCTTCTAGTGGGTGTTGCTAGGTCAGAGGTGGTACCCACTCCTGATCACAGGAGCTAATAGATTGCTCTGCTCTCCTACTACTCTTAGCCTGATTTCTACCCCAGCCATCTATCAAGGAGAGTTCACTTGAAGAGTATGTGATTTGACTTCTCTCTCAGTCTCAGTTTTGTACTTATATTTGTTCCCTTGTTTAGATTTTTGTTTGGATAATTTTTTTTTTCCGGAGGGTGGATTACATTTACTTTGTTTTATATAACAAGACCTTTTCCATATCCAGGTTGGCTACAAACTCATGATCCTCCTGCCTACACTCTGGTGTTCTGACATTGCAGGCAAGTACTACCATGCTGGACTTATTCTTTCCTTTCAAAGGATAAAGGTAAGAACAAGTCCAGGGGCTGGAGAGATGGCTCAATGGTTAAGACCACTAGATGCTCTTCCGTAAGTCCTGAGTTCAATTTGCAGTAACTACATGGTGGCTGCAAATTATCCCATGGGTAAAGAGATCTGGTGCCCTCTTCTGCCCTGCAGTCATATATGCAGCCAGAACATTGTATAAATAATAAATAAACAAATCTTTAAAAAAAGAACAAGTTCATACTATGTTCTGTTTCTGCTACATACTGTGTTCTGTTCCCGGGACATACTATGTTCATACTATGTTCTGTTCCTGGTACCCACATTGCCACTCACAATCACCTGTAGCTTCTCTTCTAAAGGTACAGGCTCCTGCTTTTGACCTCTGTGGGTAATAGACATGCACATGGTGCACATAATGCATGCAGGCAAGACACACAAAATCAAACAAATAAATCAAAAGAAAAAATTTAAGGAAACAAAAGTGACAGATATGGTGAGGGCCAAAAGTAACTTCAACACTGGTGAGGCTGAGGCGGGAGGATTGTCATGAGTACAAAGTCAGCTATATACATTTACTACTCCAGCCAGGAGTATATAGAAAGACTCTGCCTTAGTAAACAATACAAATAAATAAACATTAAATGGGTAGGTTTACCAAGAAACAACAGCAATACCAAATCTTTGTATCACTTAGATTTCTATCAGTAGTTGCGTCATTGAAATGATTCTTCTATAAACAAATATTGTCTTCCTCGCATGATACACAGAGCATGGAGCAACCTTAAAGGGAAGCATTGACTGCCAATTTTCTCACTAAGGTGCTTCCCAACAAGATTCACTCATACTGAAATGCTCTCTCTAAGAAACCCCAGTTGGATAGGTCTGCCTCTACCTTTTGAATCATCTGCAATTTAAAATAGATGCTTTTTATTGTTGTAAAAGAGGCATTTATAGGAATTTAAAACTGTAAGTGGAATGAATTTTGCTTCCACAGCTCAATTTCATGCACCAGTGAGCAGTGGGTTGGCAGAGCTATCCCATTCTCTTTCTTTGAAGCTCTGCCTCTACCTGCATCCAAATCTAAAGGAAGTCTTTTAATCATTTCACATAATTAATTTGAGCTTTTCCATTTTGTTATACATGCATCATTTCTACCTAATCAGTAATTGTTTTCTTGTAGGAAATAAAATTATTCACCATTTTATGGGGTAATCTTTTTTAAAAGTCCAATTTTTTTGTAATGTTATCTACAGTGCAGAGCAATAATGGTTCTGATAAGGAGACAACGGGAAAATATTGGTCACCCAGTGCTGAGGTACAGTTTGGTAGATGCATGGAATTCTTATAGACAATTGCAGAGTGAGTTTACTGTAAATAGCCACACCATGTTGTGTGTTTCATAAAGCCAAAAGAAAGGAATTTAAAGTTTCACAATAAAGAAAAGAAAACCTGTTCAAGGAGACTGATAACAGCCTGATACAAATAGCTCTCACTCTGTGTGTGTGTGTGTGTGTGTGTGTGTGTGTGTGTGTGTGTGTGTGTGTGTTTTGTGCATGCACACATGTGCTTGCATGTGCAAACATTACCTGGTTCCACATTAATAGGTACAATTTTGGTATTTTTATGTATCACTTAAAACTGAATTTAAAATGTTTCACAATAAAGGAAATTAAAATGTACTGTTTAATGTATGTCTGCACTGTTGCACAGATAAGGGCTCCTTTCTTGGCTCTTTCTCTATTGCCACAGGTTGTCAAGATGTAAAATAATAATTTTGCTCTTTGATAAAAATACCATAAAATTTAATTTAGCATGGCATTTTTTAAAAAATATCATTTTAGCTATATAAATAAACTTTTCAAATGTTGGAACTTGAGCTATGTGATTAAGTGTACACTAATCATGCAAGAAAACAATGTATATACATTTATTTTTTATAAAGCACAGAGAGTCTTCTTTGAGGATAGGTGCAAGCACTGCATTCTATACAACTTAGAAATGTTTCCACAAGTACTTCAGATATGCCATGTAGTGACATACCACCTTACTGATCAAAAAGGAAGAGGACAAACTCATTATATTTTTCAATTTAGACCTCAACAATTATGCCCAGAGTACTTTCTGGCAGAAGTTAACACTTTATTGTTCTTCAGACAAACGCCTGGAGAGCTTCTTCAAAGACTAGATTTGAAGCTCAGCCACATGCCTGACACAGTAAAGTGAGTTTGGCAGATAATCTCAGCCTCTGGGCTGAATGTGTTGCATACAGGTTAGAAGTACTTACACTTAAGAATCATGTGGCTTTATTTGAAGACCATTGAGTTTCAGAAATTTTTAGATACAACTATGACTAGACAATGTTTGTCTTTAATTCATAAAGGAAATATTTGTCCATGCCACCTATGTGCCAGGCACAGTCTATGTTCTAAGAAAATAAAGGTTAATAAAATGTGTTTTTTTTTTTTTACTGAAGAAATCTGTTCCATAAAGGCACAATCACAAACTATCATAAATATTATATATAATAGTTTGATAAAATAGATTCAATTATTTGGTTGTATTTACTTCATTTTCTGTCTATGAATGTTTTGCCTGAATGTATGTATGTGTATGATGATGTGGGATAATGTTCTTTTTCACTGTAAAGATTTGTCACTTGTGATGGTTTAATAAAATACTGATTGGCCAGCAGCCGGGCAGGAAGTGTAGGCGGGACTACCAGACTAGGAGAATTCTGAGAACAAGAAAGACAGAGAGTGAGTCACCATCCAGACACAGAGGAAGCAAAATGAGAATGCCATACTGAGAAAAAGTACCAAGCCACGTGACTAAACACAGATAAGAATTGTGGGTTAATTTAAATTATAAGAGTTTGTTCGTAATAAGCCTGAACAATAGGTCAAACAGTTTATAACTAATATAAGCCTCTGTGTGTTTTGGGTGACTGAATAGCTACAGGAAAAGGTGGAACAGAAACTTCCATTTACAGTACCATGTTTATGCCTAGTCCCTGTGGAATTCAGAAGAGGGGGTGTCAGACCCTGGCTGTTAGTCACCATGTGGGTGCTAGAAATTGAACTGTGTCTTCTGTA
This sequence comes from Cricetulus griseus, assembly GCF_003668045.3. Taxonomy (NCBI): domain Eukaryota; kingdom Metazoa; phylum Chordata; class Mammalia; order Rodentia; family Cricetidae; genus Cricetulus; species Cricetulus griseus. The sequence goes on from NC_048595.1 coordinate 401,265,968, forward strand.
AGAGCAACAAGTTCTTTTAACCACAGAGGAATCTCCCCCCTTAGATTGAATTTTACTTATAATACTTCCATAGTAGAGTGGTGTGTGTGTGTGTGTGTGTGTGTGTGTGTGTGTGTATGTGTGTGTGTTTGTGTTTATGTGTGTGATTTTTGTATGTGTATTTGAGTGTGCATGTGTACATATTCATATTCATTGTCCTTCCTCTATAGTAAAGAGAAATTACAACTTGCCTGACTATAGATAAATTTATTCATGTATTAATTGACTAGTTAATGGAACATGAGGGTTTGTAATGCCTATCACACAAGAGCAGAAAATTTAAATGACAACATATAATTCATCATACCATCTTTCTTTCTTCCATTGTTACTGTTAATGTTTCTGCTAGACCAGCATTATTTCTCTGAACCTTAACTAAAAGTTAACTTAAGATTCACAGCTAATCTTGAAATAGCATGCAATGTGAGTGATGACTACACTTTTACTGGTACATCCCTGAATTTTGAGAGAGTTATTTCCCTGACATATTTGTCTTTGTTAGAGTTACTCTTGTGATGAAGCACTATAATGAAATGCACAATGTGGAGGAAAGGATCTGGGTTTTTTTTGTTGTTGTTGTTTAGTTGGTTGGTTTTTACTTACAATTGCACTTTACTGTTCATCGCTAAAGCTGAAGGAAGTCATGGCGGCAACTCAAACTGGGAAGGAACCTGGAGGCAGAAACTGATGTAGATGACAAGAAGGAAGACTGCTTACTGGATAGTTTCTCATGGCTTGCTCAGCCTGCTTTCTTATAAACCCCAGACTACCAGCTACAACAGGCTGGGCACTCCCCCTTCAATCACTATTCATGAAAACACCCTAATGGCTTGAGCATAGACTGATCATATGGAGGCATAACCTCAACTGAGGTTTTCATGTCTCAGATGACTCTAGCTTGTGTCAAATTAATGTAAAATTTGCCAGCACAATACTTACTCACCCTCTAGAGTTATGTAGCATGTGTTTCAAAGAAATGCAGTCATGGATCCATGGGACTAAATTAGAGCCTCTGAAGTTGTCAATGGAAATATGGGTGTTTCTGTAGTTGAGTATAAGAACTACATTAAGCTTCATGGGATTATTGGATGTAGTAGGATGGAAGCAATACTACTGGAATTGAAAGCAAAGGGAGAAGAAGAAGGGTATTAGTAAATGAGTAAAACTACAGAAAGTAAAACACTGCGTATATGTGAGAGTGCTGTGGGAATAGAGGTCAGGCTCTGGGAATATCAAAATGAGTGACTTGAGTTTTCAGAGTTCGTTAAACACTAGATTCCTGACTTTACTACAAAAATGTTTCTCTTGAGTCATCAAGATGGCCTGGAGGGTAAAGGCACTTGCCACCAAGCATGACCATTTGAGTTATTCCCCTTCTCTTGGCAGGCAATAAAAAACTCAAATAAATATAATGTTTTAAAATATATTTCTCTTGTAGCATGAAGCACTATGTAGATGTGGGATATTAGCAGGAACACGTTCAGAACATGGTGGCAAGTCTCCAGAGGCCTGCTGTTCCTTCTTGTTAGAATTGCATCCCTGCCAGCTGACTGATTACTATGTTCTGTGTTGGCAAACTGCCTCATTTGAAGTTTGAGAATTTGTTTGTATCCTCCTAGGAATAAAGGGCCTTAGAAATAATGAAATGTATAATACCAAGTGACACATAGATTTTGACAGAATTATTCTAAGGTGAGTCCTGGCAACTCGTCAGTCTCTCTAAACAACTTAAGCCTAAGGACTGAATGAAGAGTCACTGCAATAAAGGGACAGAGAGCTGCTTCTGACATGTGCATTTCCAGTTTTTTAGACACTGAAGCCATATGTTTATTTTACTAGGGGTAGCCTTTAAGGTTTCAAAAGCTCATCTGTCTGTCTGTCTCTCTCTGTGTGTCTCTCTTTGTCTCTGTCTATCTCTTTGCTTTCTGTTTGAGGATTAGATGTAAGCTCTCAGCTGCTGCTCTAATGTCATGCCTGCCTAACTGCAACCATGCTCTAGCCATGATGGTCATGGTCTCACTCTCTGAAACTATAAGCAATGTCCCAATTAAATGTTTTATTTTCTAAGTCTTTTGTCTTGCTGTCTCTTCACAGCACTATAAGAGTAACTAAGACACCATGATAACCACCATCTTTGATATTGATGTTTAAGTTACTATATAATGTTATGGATTTTGTTATGGTATTTTTCACACAAAAATGTCATTGTATTTTAACATATATTTTTCAGATATTTTAAAAATTTACAGTTGAATCTGTGAAATGCATGGCCTATAAATACAAAGACTCATTGTGTTTTCTACCTTTTGTAGTAATTATAATGGTTTAAATTTGTGGATAGAAAATGGCAAATCAGAAAACATTTTTGATATTGTACAATAATAGCAGAGGACAGTAACAAGTCAATGATCACAGACAGTGATCCTTATTCAGCTAGTCCTTACACCATGTACAATATGACATGTTTCTGCTACTGTATTAAGCACAGTTTTAGGTCCTTGTGAGTCATTTTAGAGTTTCACATTAAGAAACATAAAGATAACTGAACTCACAGTACAGAAGTGGCCTCTTTCTTCTCCTATAGAGGAAACCAGACCAGAACCCAGGACTCTTAACACCTACAGCAAATTTTAGGCCTTTGTGTCTTCCATCTCTTAACATATGGATCTTAGAGAAACCCTGTAATGTATTTCTATTCTCTATGTAATCTCTCAATAATACAATATGTATGATTTAAAATTAGAATTTTCCCAATAAAACAAAGAAAAGTTTGTTTTGAAATTATCTCAATATTCTATCTCATCTCTCAAACATGCTATTTATTTCCAAGGCATTACTTTTAGCCATATACAAAATGTTTCAAAATACAAACCAAATAATTCCAAATTTTCTACTTCATTTAATGATCTTTGGGAACTAACTATAACTAAAAGTTAGTAACTTGATTATTTAGCTACATGATATTCTCCAGAATTTTATGAGTATGTGTACATATGTCACATATGTGTGCGTGCTTGTGTGTGTGTGCACATATACATGTAGGCACATGTGTATGAAGGCCAAAGGAAAATACCAAGTGTTTCCTCCCCCTCATTTTTTTGAGACAGGTTCTTTCTCAGGACCTAAGCCTTATCAGTTCACATAGGCTATCTAACGAGTGAGCTCCAGGAATCCAGATGTCTCTGCCTTCCCAGCACTGGGATTAAAGACAAGCTCCACCATGCCCAGCTTTTACTGAGCATCCAAACTTACGCTAGCACAGTAAATAATCTACCAAATGATCTGTCTCCCAGCCCCTAAATTCTCAAGATTTTATTGAAAAACTTAAAGCAAAATGAATATATAGGAACCAGAGGAGGAGGATCAGAAAAATCACAAAGGTGTTAGTGTTTATCTTGGTTATTTAGATTCCCTTGTGTTAGAATCCTGAAAGAGCTGGGTAGAGAGTAGGAAGGTATTGGAGTATCAAGCAGGTGACACTTCTTAGCTTGGAATCAGTAATTTGGAGTTTCAGCTTCAACTTCTTTCTCATCTCCTATAACATCTCCTAATCAAGGATAATTAGCCAATGATAGCTCCTTACTGAGGAGATGAGAGAAGGAAGAGAGTTGTAACTGGGATGAGCAGGGCTTCCCAAACTACTGTACCCACATATAACCTGCGGACTGTGTTATACTATGAGCTGCAGGTCAGCAGGTCTGAAGCTGAAAATCATCTTTGAGGAACGCCAGCATATGGCTGACCTCTGACTCAGGTTTGAGTAGCTGCACTGATGTTGAAGTGCTCTAGGATTATTAAATGTTTAGCTGTGACTTGTTAACTCAGCTCATTGCCTTTCCACTGTGTTTTTCTTATATAAGCAAAATAGTTTCAATACAGGTGAGAAAAATAGGAAAATACACATCTATTTTGTCTATGATAATCAAACTGCTATCCAGTCAAGCTTAATGAAAATACAAAACCTTAAGTGATCAAAAGATGTTTTCTTAAATCATCATTTCAGAAAAATTTAGCATGAAGAGAGAATATAAGGTGTATTGCTTTGCTGAAAGAAAGCTTGCATATTCTTATATCACATTACATTTTCACTTAAAAGGGCTACAATAAGCTGTGAAATATTAAGTTAATTTGGCCCTGCTTAGCTAGTTGGCTTGAAGCTATGTACCAAATAGTTTTATCCATAAAAATGAACAAATAAAATTAAATTCATTTTATTGAATTGCAATTCAAAGTCATGTAAGTATATTAAGCTTTCATTTTGCTTTAACATAAAATAAATATTGGTCAATGGCTATTGTAAACATTTAGCTTCAAATCTTAAATAATAGAAGGGAGAAGAATATATACTCTAGTGCCCCTCTCCCAGTCTTTCTCCTAACTTTGTGGGGACTTTTGTGGTTATTAATTAACACCCTGGGTACAATTAGTGCTGCCCATATGCACATGGGTGTATGGCTATCCACCATAATATGAGCAACTTTCCAATGGCCATATTTCCAAAAGAGAGTGGCTCTGCCTCCTCCAGCAGCTATCAACTGCCAAAATTTCCTCCAAAAGGGTAGGGCCTCATGGGTCCTCACCTGTCCATGCTGGAATTTTGACTGGCTTGATCTTTTGCCAGTAACTCCAGCTGCTGTGAATTGATGTGTGTAACAGCCATGTCTTGTCTAGAAGTCTGCATTTCACAGTTCTCTCCATCCACTGGCTCTTACATTCTTTCTGACCCTTTTTCATGAGTGCTGTGATCCTCAGATAGTGGGATGGTGAAATAGATGAACCATCCATAGTTTATTATTTACTGTTATTTATAGTGAGCCAGTTATGAGTATCTTTTATACTACCTACTGAAAAAAGCTTCTCTGACCAAAGTTAAGAAAAACAAATCAATGGGTATAAACATAAACATTTAGAAAGCAATTTGACATAACCATTTAGAAAACAACCAATAGGTTCACCTACTGGGCCTGAAATCTCATTATTTGTGGGCCTTTGGCCAGGTTTATAATTCAAGTAATGAAATCTCTTCTGTGGAGCAGACTTCATATCCAGTAAGAAAACAGCTAATTACCACCACCACCCCTATCCCAGGATCATCATGCCACTATTATATTTTACCAACAGGTCAGTATTGTGACATATAGGGTCCATCAATGTGAAAGACTATTGATGTTTTCTCCCTCCACAGCCTGTATAGCAACTTATGTCCCTATGTAAGCTTGCTATCAATGAGTTTCCTGGCCAGTCCTAGGTTTATTCTCTATGTCATACCATGAAAATATATGGTGTTTTAGCAATAGGATCTTCACATCTAGTTGGTGGGAAACCAAAACCATTGACAATAGCCTGCATAACTTTCAGTGCTCTTTAGGATACTTTAACAAATTATTTGAAGGAATGCATCTCACTTCTGGCATTGATATTTTCATTTAATAACCCATGTCTTCTATGAGCACTATTGTTCCCCTATGCCTGGCACTCCTATTCAAACTCTCTCTCTCTCTCATATACATACACACACACACACACACACACACACACACACACACACACACACACACACTTGAAACAACAGTCAATAAAACAATAATCTCTATACACACGTAATGATTCCCTGATTTGAGCAAGAGGAGAGCCCAGGAAGAAAGAAGTGTTCTTATGGATGGGTATCCAATGGAAATGGGCTCAAAAGAAGAACATTTTCAGCCTTCAGCTATTTGAGACAACTATACAAGGCTCATGAAAGAGCTGCTCAAAAGGATGAGAAGGAACATTTCCTGAAAAGCTCACATCAGGACAGTTACTCCTCCCAAAAGTCAGCAGAAAATTGATTTATGGTGAGTTGTCTGATAAACTCAGAGAGAGTGGGCATGCTCAGGGTGGTATGGTTTTAGACCTAGCTGATGCACCCAGAAACCATTTTAAGCTTGTGGATAGAGAAAAACTAACCCTAGACTAGATGTTTCTTTGTTAATGACAAAGCTTAGAGACTATTTGATTGCCAACCCAGAGAAAACTTTAAGAATAGACACCTCACACATTAGAGGACAACATGAATTTCAACTAGCTTAATGTACATATAACTGGAGTCCTTGAAAGAAAGCAGGGAGAGAGAAGGAAATATATTTGAAGGATGGCACAATGATGCATGTTTCTCAAGCCACATGGGAATTCAAGTTAGGGGAACATTAGCTTAAGGTCATTCTGTGAAATATAATGGACTGTCTCAAAAAATTAAAAACAATGACAGATTTTTGAACTTTAATAAAAAGCTTTATACCACAGCTCTGTAATGTTCAGTAACTCTCAAACATAAGAAAAATGAAACAAACTACATTAAGCCACATTAATCACATTTCTCAAAACCAGTGACAACAGAAAGAATATCAAAAGTATCAGATTAAGACCTGTTATATAAAAAAGAACAAATATCAAGGTGACAGCAGGTTTCTCCCCTGATGCACTGCAAGCCAGAGAAATTAGAATGACCTTTTTTACGATACTAAAAAAGAATACTGTCAATTTAGAACTCTATCCAGAGAACCTGTTCTTCAAAAGTGAAGGTAAATGACAAGAAGATTCACTATCAACAATCAAAAAATACAGTGATGTCCTTCAGGCAGAGAATATAAAATTATATGAAACCCTGGTTCTGTGTGACTGAATGAAGAGCATGGGAAGTGTAACTGTGAGTAAATACAAAGACTTTTATTATTTCTATCTAAAATTTTCAAAGTATATTTGGTTGTTCAAAGTCAAAATGATAACAATGGCTGGTGAGATAAAAATGGTAACAATGGATAGTGGATTCATAACATATATAGCAATACAGTAAAAGAGTAAAATATTTTTATTTAAAAATTATATCACAAAATACACAGCACATTTGAATGTAGGATGGGGTGCCTACCAACTGTAAACAATGAAGCAAGAGCCAAGCAACTAGGAGTTAAAACTTATAGAGGAGGAAGAAAACATTAGAGCAATCCAAGGGGACATTGAAATTGTAGAAGTAGGGAAGGATGTACAAGTAACACAGGGAGAACACAAAAACCACTGGCTCTTCCACCAAAGACTGAGCAGATATTCGTGTTGTCTACAGCAAATAATCAAGGAAACAGGAAGCATGTTTAAGAGGATACATCAGTGCCCCGGAGAGATTTGTTGCTTCTTGTCCTGGTCCAGAGGTGAGAGGTGAGTGGCTGCTTTTCTGACATACTGCTCAAGAGACTCAGTGTATGTTTCCTGAGGACAGCTAGGAAACTCAGACCAAAGCCAACAGTTTCAAGACCTATTTCCTGCTGATTATATAGTAGCCTGGAGTAAATAACTATTTGAAAGATTGGTGGATATGCAAAGTATGGTCCATGTTAACTGGAAATCCTCAGAATTAACATGACTATGTTTTATCTCCCTATCCCCAAATTCATGAGAAATTAGAAAGAAAAGCAAGTTCTCTTTAGCCTTCAAGATCTAAAGAGAGGAGATAGGTTTTTCCTAATTGCAAAGTCATCTGCCAGGTTGTGTCCTTCCAAACTCACTACTAACAGCAGAGACCCCCATCCTCTCCACCACAACCTGTTCACTCTGAAGTCAAGGTAGGATTTGCTTGGAATCACTGTCAAGATTGTCCTTCAGGAGTAAGAATATTTTTTCCTGGGTTCCACATGTACTACTCAAAAGTGATCAATGCTCAGCAGTCTTTATGGACTATATTGGATGAAGAAACCTGCAAAGCAAAAATTCATGATCCCATCAAAGGAAGATTCAACACAAAGTTAAATTGTGCATGAAAAGCAATCCCAGTCATCTTGGCACAATGCAGGATAACCCGAAGGGCCACACCAGTGCTATACATCCTCAGAGTGTCAATGTAGTGTACCATGAAGGGCCACACAAGTGCTTTATATATCATCAGAATGACGATGAAGATTTTGTTCAGACATCACCAAAGCTCACCTTCCCTCTTTGACTATTTTTGTCATGTCCCAGGCAAGATTATTAAGTACATTAAAGAATACCCTGTATGTCAATAATCACTTTTGTTATCTTCTTCCTGAGAACCCAGCCTGCCACAGAAAATATAGAGCAATGTGTGAGAAAGCAAATGCTAAAATGAAATTTGGAGTTGGATTACCTTCCACCCAGGTTGCCATGTGGCCAGATAGCATAGATAGCGCAAAATAGAAAGTAATTATAAAAACTAACCACATATGAGGATGGTGTACCAATAAAAAATAATGTGTTCTCTGGTAAGATTTATTAATCATTAAAAATATGTGAGAGATTTTGGCAAAAAAGATATACTAAGGCAAACTCTAAAAGCAATTTTGTAGAAAATATGAATAATGGAAAATAAAGTATTGAATATTAAAAGCCAAGTAAAGCTAACCAGAAATCTATAATCTTAGAACTCAGAAAGCAACAGAAAGACATATCTACCTTGATCTACATGGCAAGTTCTAGGCAAGCTGTAGATTTAGAACATGGCCTTATGTTCCAAGAAAATAAAATCGAACAAAGCTAAAGGTGAAATCTAGAGTGCATGCCTGGTAGCATATAAGAGAAAGACGAATTAAGGGTAGTAGTAGTGTGGACTTAGGGAAGAATTACTTTAAAAATCTAAAGATTAAGCTCCTAGCCAAGGTAGTAAACAATTTTGTTAGCACATGCCAATGACTTGTTGAAAAAGAGTGAATCTTAATGTACAAGATGGAACAGGTAGGTTTATAGACTTTGGTTTCTTGTATTTGTCCTATAATGCCCTAAGTGTTTGATAATGGCCCATGCCTTACCAATAAGGCTGAGTGTGCCCTCATTGCACATCTCAAAAGCATTCAGGGACATGTACACTGCACATTATGACACATTTCCTACAGCATCCTCTCCCTGCCTGTTTCTAACCCTAGACCATTAAACAGGGTTACTATCACTCTGTTAGAGATATGCTGGACCTGCTGAGGGAGGAAAGAGATTATTCCTCCTCCTCTAAAATAGCTAGAGAACTAGCCACCATGCCGTGAAAGATCTACAATATTATGTTTGGGATTGGATTTTGAATAGGCTATAGGCTATAGTAGGTTTTAAACATAAATTTTGGGTATGGGACTAGACTTATTCTGTAAAGATATCCGTAAGACATGGTTAACTTAAAAAAAATAGTTCATAGATCATGAGAATCATCAGTCTACATGTGCGAGGTATACAACAGAAGAGGACTTTTTAGTGTGGTGAAACAGAATAAGACTGGAAATCCTAGCATATGGCTATGTTCTATGGGGGAGGCTTGAAGACGTGCCATTATGAAAGCAAGAGAAATTGCACCAATAAAAGAAATACAAACACCATTAAGAAGTTCAATGGTAGCTCTATTGGTGCATGGACTATTTGTTGGGAATGCCATTAATGAGCTGGAAGCACTGCCAACAAAGGAGGTGATAGGCCCCTAAAAGAATACATACCAGATGACAATGGCTAAGTAACAGAGGTCTGGCATGTGGCAAGAAGAGAATTATGAAGACAGGGACATTCTTTATTCTGTCCAGTCTTAAGAATTCTAGGATGTATGGGTGGGAAGCCATGGTGTACAAGGTACACATAGGTTCCCTTTAAGAAAAAGAAAATTGTTCTAGTGCTTCCAAAGGTAGAGGCAAAACCAGGCTCTCAGTTGTAAGTTCCCTCAAAGGATTTCCTCCACTATGAGAATGTGGCAAACTCATGGTAATACCTTTGTATGAGTGCAGCTTTTATCCAGTCACTGCTCAATACAAGATCAGTACAAATGTTTCACATTCCCTCAGTTCCATTCCAAATGAGCAGTCCCCCAATCAAGTGCTCACCCAGCAGCTGGCTGAGCAGAAGCTTTGATTCAAATGATAACTGTATCTTAATATTTCCCTGTCCAAGAATGCATTATCTCCTTTCCTGACCTAGGTGTAGACCCTTAGTTCATTCTCCCTGGGAGTGTACTAACTGTAAGTGTCCATTTCATTTTTTTCTTTTTTTTTCCCCAAGAAATAATTTTTATTAGTTCAAATTAGAAACAATTGACCTGCTTCACAAGTCAATCCCTTCTCCCTCTCTGTCCCCTCCCCCCTCACTCCCCACTAAACTCCTCATCCCCCTCTGCTCCCCAGGGAAGGTAAGGCCCTCAGTGGGGGATCCCCAAAGTCTGTCATACCACCTTGGGCAAGGTGTAGGCCCTCCCCCATGTGTCCAGGCTGAGAGAGCAAATCCCTCCATTTGGAATGGGCTCCCAAAGTCCTTTCTTACTCCAGGGATAAATACTGAGTGTCCAGGCCTCCTCACTGACACCCACATTCAGGGGGCTAGAGCAGTCCCATGCTGGCCTCCCAGACATCAGTCTGGGGTCCATGAGCTCCCCCCTTGTTCAGGTCAGCTGGTTCTGTGAGTTTCACATCCTGGTCTTCACCTCTTTGCTCATCATTCTTCCCTCTCTGCAACTGGGTTCCAGAGTTCAGTTCAGTGTTTAGCTGTGGGTGTCTGCCTCTGCTTCCATCAGCCACTGGATGATTATAGGGTAAGGGCATTTAGAGTAGCCTCTCCACTATTGCTTACATTACCAGTTGGTGTCATCTTTGTAGATCTCTGGAAATCTCCCTAATGCCAGATCTCTCCTCAAACCTATAATGGCTTCCTCTATTGTAGTATCTCTCATTCTGTTCTCCTCAATTCTTCCCCCTACTCCACCTTCCTGCTCCCCCATTTTCTCTTCTCCCCTCCTCTTCTCCCCCCTTTTCTTCCCTGCTCCCTCTCCCCTACCCCCATGCTCCCAATTAGCTCAGGAGATCCTGTTCCCTTCCCCTTCTCTGGAGGGCCATGCATTCTTCTCTTAGAGTCCTCCTTATTTCCTAGTTTCTTTGGTGATGTGGATTGTAGGCTAGTAATCCTTTGCTATATGTCTAAAATTCATATATGAGTGCATACATACCATGTTTGTCTTTTTATGACTGGGGTTACCTCACTCAGGATGATTTTGTTTTGTTTTGTTTTTTGTTTGTTTGTTTTTCAAGACAGGGTTTCTATTTGTAGCCCTGGCTACCCTGGAACTTGCTCTGTAGACCAGGCTGGCCTGGAACTCACAGATATCTACCTGCCTCAGCCTTGAGTGCTGGAATTAAAGGCTTGCATCACCATCACCCAGCTCTCAGTTTGTTTTCTAAGGAGTCCAGTTTGTGAAAGTGATGTGGTTACTACCTTAGATGCAGTCAGAAGAAAGCTTCAATCAGTACTTTGAAGAACTTTCTGCACACAGTAGAATGGCAGAACATTTGGTTTAGTTCTTTACTAAAACAGAACCTCTGCGTAAGAACTTTCCAGGGCATGGATAAGGAGTAACTTCCCTGGAAATGATATATTCCTTTGAACTAAAACTCTGCATGTACATTAAAGGACAGGTGCTGTTGACATCTTAAACAGGATTGAAGGGGGAGGCAGTTCAAAACAACACCAAAAAGCGCTAGTGTAAGTGAAATGTGAATGAAAATGACTTAAAGATAGCATAATAAATAATAAATGCAATTTATAAAACAGAGTAGTTTCAGAAGAAAACAAAAATACAAAAATTTAAACTTTTATTGCGGAGGTAAGGCAGGCACAGACATTGAGGCAGCATCTTACTATATAGTAACCATCCTGTCTTAGACATCCCAGTGTTGGGGTTACAGATATGAGCCACCAAGATGAGCTAAATGAATATTAATGCTTATAACTCAAATATCTCATCATATTTCCAGTCATGAAGATGACAGAAGATTTATGTTAAACCTTATTGGGTGAAAACTCTTAGGCAAAATTCATGGAAAAGCAGTATAAGCTTCCTGACAGAAAAAAGAGAGTTGCTTACGAAGAAAAAGACTCACTGTGTCTGACATCTTATCTGATAGGAAAAAAATAGGTTAGTCTTCAGACCACTGAAGAAAAAAGGATAGAAATCCGAGGATTATTCCATCAGAACAGATATCAGTCTGCTGGCAAATAGAAAGGTACTTGCTGATAGTCATGAATTCAGAGGGTTTTATCACTCAACATTTGTCATTTCGGAATAAGAGTAAAGAAAAATGTTATAATTAAGGCATAGGTTTGCTAGAGTTTAGAACTCAAGATAAGGAAATGAAAAAGGAAGCAAAGATTAATAATAACCTTAATAATGCCAAATCTAAAATGATAACAATAGACTATCAAAAACATGGAATATATGGTCCTAATAAAAAAAATCTGATAGCAAGTAGGTACGCTACATGGAAATTCATACATATTACTTGTGAAGAATTAAACAGTTAACCTTCCTAATAAAATCTGAGAGTACAATTAGGATCTGAGAAGCATAAATCAAAGAATGAATGTTCCAGTAGTGTAGGAGGCTGTGACCAGAGGAGGAGTCCAAAGTAGCTGTTTGTCAGAATTTGAACTGGTCACAAACTTGTCTGTGCGGCTGGGGGAGTCACTTGGTGTTTTGTCTTTAGTTGTAATCATAATTTGGAATTACAATTTTCAATAAAAAATGACCACAATGGGGACATATGTTCAAGACTAGGTCCTCAACTGGTGGAGAATTTGAGAGGTAGTTGAGTCTAAAGGGTTATAACTTCATTGGTGGATAAACCTAATGATGAATACATAGATGGATGGTTTGTTATGTGGTAGGACCGAGATACAGAAAATAGGCCTCTGGGGGATTCCTTTGAAGAGTTTGTCTTCACTTTGCTTTGGCATTATGTTTTATTTTACCATGTGTATGTTTGGAAATAATGAAGCCAAGACCATCATGGATAGTCTTGAAAATCCATGAAATAATGAATCAAATCATTTTCTTCCATTTTAAGATGCTTATATTAGTGACTTGTCTGTTGCTGTGATAAAATACCATAGACTCACAGAAAAAAAGAGCTTATTTGGACTCACAGTTTCAGAGGAATGAGTCCATCGTGATGGAAAAAATGACACCAAGTAGCAGGCATGGTGGCCAGAGCAGAAAGGTGAGACCTCCCATCCTCAACCACAAGCACAAAACAGAGATTGCACTGAAAGTGAGGTGAGATTTTCAACACACAAAGTCTGACCCCAGTGACTTATTTCCTCCCGCAAGGTGATACATCCTAAACCTTCCCAAACAGTGTCAATTGGATCAAGGGTTTAAACAGCCTCTGTGGGGACAGGGGGAATATTTCTCATTCAAACTACCACAGCATTTATGTCATACATTTTATCCATTTTGTAATAGAAAATGACTAACAAAGTTTTCTATTTATTGAGCAAAAATTCATTAAAAAAATACAAACCTTTCATTAACATGGCAGACACTATTCCATGAAGGGAATAAAATTTGAAAACACAATGTTTCTATGCTTATATGTTTAGGAGCAAAATCATTAAAGTAGCAATTATACATTAATTAACGAATCAAGGAATAAATTAATATAATATCACTGAGTGCTAAACTAAAAAAGTTAACATACACTTTTGTACTTGAAAGTTATGTGAACATAAAAACAATTCAAATACTAAAGAACTTGGCTAGGTAGTAATACCTTGAAATACTTTCTTGATTTAAAAAGTGTGGTTAACAGGATGTAATGGTGTTTGCAGTAATCCCAGCACATGGGAGGGTAAGGCAGAAAGGTCAGAAGTTCAAGCCTAACCCTGACTAGCTAAAGATTTTAACACCAGCCTAGTAACATTGAGAGATCTCTCATAGAACAAAACACAATCTAAAATACACACAATTAGTATGATTACTGCCACATGATATAAATGTATACCATTTGTCAATGTACAAATGATATATTTGCTAGTATTTAACAAAGCAATCACCAATCTGTTGTTTTGTTGTTGTTTTATTTTTTCATTAAAAAGAAGAGCAAAGTTGACTCAAAGCAACATTTGCAACTGTTCTTTTTATGAGCTAATAACATTCTTGACATGTTATTTTTCATTATTGTGGTGAACCTTTGGGCCTCAAGCATACTAGACAATTCCGTTCCTGCTGTTGCATGGACCTGGATGATGTTTTTTTGTTTTTTTTTTTTTTTTGGTTTTTTTTTTGTTTTTTATTTTTGTGAAACAGAATCTCACTAGATGGCCTAGACATGCCTTGAACCTGTGATATTCCTAACCTTAGCTTAAAGTGTCTAGGCATACAGACATCTGCAACCAGGCCTGAATAATGCTATGGAGCTTTGGGTCAAAGTAACTCTTCACCTTGACTCTCAACTCTCCTCAATGGCTTTTATTAATGACTAAGAAAGGAGACTAAATACAAACAAGAAGGAGAGTACTATTCATGTTCTTGGCTTGCCTCTATACTCAATGAAAAAGAGAAAGGACAGCTTTTGATAATAACATTCACTGTTCTTAGAATCTCCATTTTAGGTTAGTTTCTTTTATGTATTCTGCCTTTCCTTTTACCAATGTTTTCCACATGAAATCGGTTCACATTTCTTTTGATCATTAATCACAGTAAAAACAAAAATGTAAAATACATGCAAATTAAATTATTTTCTCCCAAGGTTTTTTTAAATTGTGTTTTATCCATAAGTAGAAAATGTATGTGTGCTTGTTTTTCAAAATCTCCAATTTACACAAAAATATTAAGCAGACTCATTTATTGCTTTAGTTTTCTTCTTTCCAAACAAGAGATAAAGTGGTATGTAAAAGGGATTATGGTTTTCCTATTGAATTGTTTTTTTTTTTAACAAAACTAACTATGAGACAATGGAAGAAAATATTTTCTATATAATCATAAAATGACTGAAATACAGCCTTTTAATAAAACAATAGGAATGATTACAAATAGTGTGGCATAAAATTCCATGCTGCACAGAGATACAATGAAGAATGAACACATCCCAAGCATAGCAACATGGACAAATAGAGAACTCTGAAGGAACATTCAAAATTTGCATAATTTGTGTGAATTTTAAATATAGGGAAACATTTTAAATATATATAGATAGAGTATGTGCTTCTAAAAAGGACAGGGGTTGTTTGGAAAACCAACATCTAATTGTATCTAGAATATTTTTAATAACAGAAAGATCTGAAACAAATGTGACAGGCTCTGTGCATCTTTAAAATACATTACATAGGTGTTGTAGTTTGAATGTAATTGGTCCCCATAAGCCTATAAGAAGTGGTACTATTAGGAGGTATGGCTTTGTTAGATTAGGTGTGCCCTTATTAGAGGAAGTGTGACATGGTGGGTGCAAGATTTTAGGCTTCCTTTGCTCAAGGTTTTTTCAGTGTGACACTCAGACCATTTCCTGTTGCCTGCAAGATATAAGACTCTCAGCTACTTCTCCAGCACCATATCTACCTGCATACCACCATGTCCCACTATGATTATAGCAGACTGAACTTCTAAACTGTAAGTGAGACACTCCGATTAAATGTTTTCTTTTATAAGGGTTGCCATAGTCATGGAATCTCTTCATAGCAAAGAAACCCTATCTAAGACATTAGGCGATTCAGGTTAATTAAGATATTTTCACAATGACTAGATATGGATTTTGAACTTTGTGCCATAATCCATTGTTAATATCATTTTGAATTATTCCAAGTACACAGGCAAAATAGATAAAATTGTTACTTTTTTAAAGTATCATGAATGATGACGTCCTTCTTTTATTAAAAATAGATTATTTTCTCATACAATATATTCTGAATACAATTTCTCCCCATCTACTTCTCCTGGTTCCTCCCCACCTTCCCTCCCCTCCAGATCCACTCCCTTTCTGTATTTCATTAGAAATGAACAGGCTTCTAAGAGATAACAAGCAAACATGACAAAATAAAATGAAAGATAAAGCAAAAACCATCACATTGAAGTTTGGACAATACAAATCAACAGAAGGAAAAGAACTCCAAGAGAAGTCACAAAACTCAGAGACTCATTTGTTCACATACTCAGGATTCCCGTAAAAATGCTAAACTGAAAGCTACAATACATATGTGGAGGATCTGGTGCTGACCCTGGTAGGCCTTGTGTTTGCTGCTTCAGTCTCTGAGCTGGTATGTGCCTTGCTCAGTTGTGTCAAAGGCCTTGCTCTATTGGTGTCCTCTATCCCCTGGATCTTTTTTTTTTCAATTTATCAAAGACCATCATTTATTGTTTATAAAAATTGCCCCAATATACAGAAAAATTCCTAATTATGGTAACTAAAAACTCCCACCCCCGTCATGTCCACAAATCCAATCTAGATTGGTTTAATCTTGAAGTGTAATCCAATAAGACTAAAAACTGAACAGTTCAGATCCTAGACAAAGATAATAAAACATTCTTAAGCCTTCTGGATCCTTAGACTGGTTGACATCAATAAGGGAACCATTTTTGATGTTGTAAAAGAAATGTGTTCAGCCAGGCGTTGGTGGCGCATGCCTTTAATCCCAGCACTCAGGAGGCAG
Source organism: Cricetulus griseus (assembly GCF_003668045.3). Lineage (NCBI taxonomy): Eukaryota > Metazoa > Chordata > Mammalia > Rodentia > Cricetidae > Cricetulus > Cricetulus griseus. Next base: position 401,282,426 of record NC_048595.1, read on the forward strand.
AGGCAGGTGGATCTCCGTGAGTTTGAGGCCAGCCTGGTCTCTAGAGCGAGTGCCAGGATAGGCTCCAAAGCTACACAGAGAAACCCTGTCTCAAAAAACCAAAAAAAAAAAAAATGTGTTCATCACCAATGATGATTTCAAGCTCCTGCCGGCCTACTGAGTCAGGAGGGGGCCATAGAGCATCATCTTTGGTGATTTTACTGTTATCAATAATTCTCTTTAATTCTTCCATCACACTTTTATGTACATACACCTCTTTTCTGATCATGACATCATTTTTGTAATTGCTGTTGTTGGCATATCGAAGTTTTCTGTCAGGTCAGAATTCAAACTCTAGGAACTCATGACTGAACTCACCTTGTGACCCACATAGTAACATAGGTAAAAGTCACTCTCCATGGCTCACAAGGGACCATCAAGACCAAGCTTTATGAACCTCCCCTCTGGATCTTAAGCTCTTTTTACCTCCTCTTTCAGGGGTTTTCATCTGCTCTGAGGGGAGGGATTAGATGGAGACATTCCATTTAGGGCTGAGTGTTCCAAGGTCTCTGACTCGGCATTAATGTATTATCTCAAGTATTTTTCTATAGTGGAAGAAAGAGAACCCAGCAATTCTCCTTTACTAGACTGTATCTCTTTACATGTCTGTGAAGGCTAGTGCTAATTGTTAATTAGATAGGATATCCAGTGTCTTGAAGAAGAGCTTCTGGGCATGCCCAGAGGGATTATTTTTACTATGTTAATTAAACAAGGACCACTTATCTTAATTATGAATAAGACCATTTCTTGGGAAGGGGTTGCTCAACTATATAAAATAGAGTAAGGAAACTGATGTATTCATCGCTCTTCTTACTGATTGCAGATGCAATAAGTCCAGCTGTTTCAAGCTGACTGACTTCCTCACCAAAATGAACTGTACCTTGAATTGTGAGCTAAAGTAAACCCTTTCTTCTTTAAGTTATTTTGTTATGGTATTTTATCACACCAACAGGAAAAAAAAATAAGACAATGAGCAAAAATTTGTTTCATTCAAATTTACATTTTGTACATGTTAAATTCCTATACTGATTGCCACAAAAGAGATTTTCAGTTTGCTATGTCAATCAGCATGCCTTTCATTAATAAAAACAGTTTCCACATCATACAAATAAAATCACTAAAGTTGACTTTTAACTGTGCATAGCTGTGCAAGCCTTTAATCCCAGCACTTGGGAGGGAGAGACAGGCAGATCTCTATGAGTTCCAGGACACCCTGGTATACATAGTGAGTTCCAGAACATTCAGAGCTACATAGGCACACACTGTCTTTTAAAAAATTACTATTTATTTATCAATCTTATTTTCATGCTTCTTTGTTGTTCTACAATGTGGCTTATCCACTAGTGTCATTAATCAAACAAGCTGTTCCACTCTGCTGGATTTTAAACAACAGAACAGTTTTCACCTTTGAATGTAGTCTATTTGGTTACTTTCTTATGACATTGCTATTGTTTATTTTCCCTACTGCATAATACATTCGTTTTATGCTTTTAGTTCTTGTGAGATTCCAATCACTGGGGTATTCTGCTATATTAGCTTTAAGGGGAAAAAAGTATCTTACTTTGGAAAATTGGAATCTCTATAAAATAAATGGAAAAAGAAAGGTATAAAAGGAGAAAGAAAAAAACTAATAAATAACTAGAGTCATGAATTATAAAGAATAGATCTAGAAATTAAAAATAGAACTAAAAGTAAAATCATACACACTACAACTTAATGCCATGCATATGATGGCCCAATAGCAAATTAAAGATACAAAATAAAAGAAGGTAGAGAATGATGAAACTATCAGATCTTCCGTGGTAATTTGAATGAAAATGGCCACATAAACTCATAGGGACTGGCACTAGTGGGAGGTGTGGCCTTGTTGGAGTAGTGTGGCCTTGTTGGAGGAAGTGTATATTTAGGGGTGGGCATTGAAGTCTCAGAAGCTCAAGCCATGCCTAATGTGTCTCATTCTCTTCCTGCTGCCTGCAAAACCAACCATTCCTACCTGCATGTCTCCTTACTTCCCACCATGATGATATTTGACTGAGCCTCTGGAATTGTAACCCAGCCCCAATTAGATGTTTTCCTTTATAAGAGCTGGGTGGTCATGGTGTTTCTTCACAGCATAGAAACCCGAAAACAGCATCTAAATGAAAGTCTCATACATAAAGGTATTTCTGAGTGTGTATATATTTTGTGTGTATGTTTATGTATGTGTGTGTGTGTGTGAGTGAGCACACACATGTGCTCATTCTTGTGTGTGAGTGAAAGTGTGCATATTTTGTTGTATGCATAAGGAGGTCGAAGGACAGCTTTCTTTGACACAGTCTCTTTTTGCTGCCTGCATTTACCAGGCAGTTTGCATGTGGGCTTCCAGGGATTATCATGCTTCCCCATCTGGCCATTACATATGAATGCTACTGTGCTCAACTTTACAGAGGACTCATTGGTATAGTGGTTACTATCTCGCCTGTCAACTTTACAGAGGGTCTAGGGATTCAAACTTGTGTCCTTACCACCTTTGAACAGCAAATTCGGTTCAACTGATGCATCTTTCCATACTAAATATAAGTTTAATGTTATTGTAGTTGTTAGAAGAACAGAGGTATAAACAATAAAATAATGAATTTTCTTCTCATGTAATTGATAAGGTAATCCCAAATTCAAACAGCAAAGCAAAGCCTAATTCAGAAAAGTTTTTTTTTTTCTAAAACATAGGGAAAAAAGGATGGAGAAAGAAAAAACTCAGGGAATAAAGAAGAGAGTTGTGAAGAGGGAACTACTTTTTGAAGATAAATTTATAAAGATTGAATGCATCCCTATAAGTTTGTCGTGATGAAAAGCAGCATGCATCCCTGAAAGAAAAAAGGATAAACAGTACAGAGCAATACTGAACACAGACCTGCAGATACAACACTAGTGTACAGAGGTGATACACAATTAGAAGCCCATTGAGAAGGGTGACACTACTTAACATTAGCCAATCACATGAATAATAAAGAAAATGTAGAGCCTTGATTTAAATCATACATTAAAAACTCCGTGTAGTTAGGAAAAAACACAGGACAGTGAAAAATGTCAAACTCTTTAATATATTTTAGTAATGGAAATACTAACAAATACAGCATCTGGTTGGAAATGTAACTCAATAACAGAACACGTGTGTCCCTAGCAAAGCCACCTAAGCAAAACCATGGAAGACTTTCATCTATCAGCATCATGTTAATCTCTTCAAACATATCTAATTCCTCCCTGAAACATTTCTTTTAAATTTTACAAATTTACACAACACAATGTTTGTACCATTTCCACTCCCCAATTTCTTGCAAATCCCCCTGGGAGCCCCATTTATTCTCTTTTGAATTCATGACTTCTCTATTATTTACTTATGGTGTGTGTGTGTGTGTGTGTGTGTGTGTGTGTGTGTGTGTGTGTGTGTGTGTGTGTGTGCATACAACCTTCCAAATACTATTACTGTTGTCCTAGTTTGCAGATATTTAGAGTTAAACACTTATGGTATGTGTCTCCTTATTGAAAAACTTAACAAACAAAACCTAGATCTCCCTCTCTCAGCGGCCATTGACTGCCTTTAGCTCTTCATTCGGAGGTGGGGCCTTGTGAAATTTTCTTTCATCTCTGTTGGCTTTGTCAACTGGTATGGTCTTTGAGGTTTTGTGCACATAGCCATATTGCTTGGAGTTCGTGAAGCAACCTCCCTATCCTACCCAGAAGACAGTCTGCTGCCCATGAAGCAGTCATCCCAGTCTTCAGGTTCATAAATCTCCATGTCCCCTTCTTCCTAGCCTCAGGCATGGAGGCTGTGTTATAAATGCCCCATTCGGACCCAGGTGCGCATGGTCCCTTAGTCTGCATCTTGACCAGTTGTGGGATTCTGTACTGGTTTGCTTTTCTTATGTCTTTCATTGTCTGCTAATTCTTTATTAGGAATATACTTCTCAGGATTGGCTGATTTTAAATTTAATCTTAAGTAACATTTTTTGCAATATTCAATGTTTAAGATGTAAAAGGCCAGTAATGGTTTCTCTAGCCTGTAATCTCAGCACTCCAGTTGCTAAGGCAGGAGGCTTTCCAGGAGTTTGAGGTCAGATTGGGCTATCTACTGAGAACTTGTCTCATACAAGAAATAGACCAAAAAAGTAAAAAAGGCTTAGGATAAGTGTGTCAATTACAGTTATAAAATCCTTACATTTCATTAATCATATGATATGTTTATTGTTTCAAAATTCCTATGTTTGGTTCATAATCCATCACTCTAAAGTAACACATTTTCTAAATATATTATACATATCCTTACAACCCCATATAAAACACCTGCCCCTTCTGGCAACCGACCTCATCAAATTTTTGTTGTGTCCTGTGAGATTCTTGGCCATTTTCAGATGCTATCTGATTGACTGTTGTTGTGAACAAACACTCCCAAACCTGCATGTTACTATTTAGAAGGTCACAGGTACGTAACGGTTTAGAACATGGTGACTCAGGGAGGTCTCAGCTCTACCTCTCCACCCAGGGTCACCATGTGACCATGGTTTACAATTCTTACAGCACAAGTAGGGAGTTCCTAGAAGAGGGAAACTGGCACTTTTAAACCTGTACTCATTCTTTGGAGGCAAACAGTCACAAAGCCAGCAAGATTGAACACGGTTTTGTCTCAAAGACTTGTTAGCTTGTTATTTTTCAGAGTTTGGAAATCGTTTTTATATTTGCTGAAATGTCAATAAGCAACATGATGATGATTTTAATTTCATCCATCATTGAACTTTTTGAAAAGTGATGACCATTATTTCTGAATAACCTACAAGCATAATTCTCTAAGATTTCCTTAATGGGATTATGAATGAGATTCTTCCTGCTGCCCTGTTGTGGTAGCCACCTAAAGCTAGAAGTAAGGAGGGGGGTGGCACTGGTGCAGTCTCAATGCAGAGTAGAACTAGCTCCTGAAGGAAGCTTTTCCAGGAATACAGCTCCTTAGGAGGGTGGTGCTCATGGATAAAGTCAGTTTCTGCTGCACAGAAATTTGACTTCTCCTTTGGTTAGGTGCTCCCTCCAGCCACTATTATCCTTACCTCTCTGGGAGGCAGAGTCCTCCAGGGAGGCCTTTTGATGCTCATGCCTGGAGAAAATGATTTCAGATTATCACTGTTTCCTGCAGTGAGGTCTTTTGATGCTCATTCCCTGGGGGAAATGATTTTTGATTATCATTCTTTCCTAGTCCAGTTCCTGGCACTAGTTTTTCCAGTTTTGACCTTTCACATGCAAAATATATAGTTTTAGTAGTTATAAAAGTCGGTCTGGAGAGATGGCTAGGAAGTTAAGAGTGCAAACTGCCCTTCCAGAAGACCTGGACTGGATTCCCAACACTCCCATGGCAGCTGGCACCCTTTTCTGGCCTCTGTGGGTACCTAAAGGCATGTGGTGCCTAGACAAATGTGCAGGAAAACACATAAAATAAATATTAATAAATCTTTAAGAAATATACATAAGCTGGCATGATACTGTATGCGTTTAGGAATCCCAGTATTTTGAAGGCTGAAGCAGAGACTTGTCACAAATTTGAGGCCAGCCTGTACTAAAAAGAAACTTGAGGGCTATCCTGTACTCCATAATGAGACACTGTCTCAAAAAACCAAAAATCTAAATAAAATCAAAACCCAACAAAGAAAGGGAACTTCAAAGAAAAGCCTGTCACTTCCAAGTCAAAAGTATTTGTCTTTCAAGCTATTGTTAGCATCATTGGCTTCTGAAAAGCAGACCAGGCGCTCAAAAGCCAGAATGGACCTGTAACACACAGATGCTAAAGTGTGGAAACACTGTGTCTAACGCAATAAATAGAAGAAATCAGGCAAATAGAGTTATATTCAATACCATGAAACATCATCTTGAACTGATGCGTTGGGTTCAGAGAGCTCTGGAAGGCACAGTAAGGGTCTCGATCCCACTGTTTTGACTGCTCTGTGGTCTAGGCTTCAATTCGTGATTAGTCCTTTTGTGTCAGCCTCCCAAGTGTTTCTGAGATTGCTAGCTTGTGCCCACACCAGCTCAACATCACGTCATGGCTTTGCTTATTTATAACTTCAGACGATTGGTTTTATACTACCAAGAGACTTGATGTTTGGTTCTATGGTTGAAATAGGCATTTTTATATAAAAATTCACTATTAGGTGAAATAGGCATTTTTATATAAAAAAATGAAAGTAATGCCATCACATTCCTAAAAATAGTATAGATCTTAAAAACTATAAGATCTCTTTAATACAATTGCAAAATCTGAAAAATCTCAGTTAAAAAACAAGAAAATAAATACATTAATGTTCTCTGCTTCTAAGCAATGTGTTCATACAAAATTAACCCTTTTCTGTAAAAACTGAAAATAAATCAGAGAATAAAATGGAAAAAACGATGTGCTGTAACCAAAGACTGCATAAATTAAACTTATTTAGCTGATTCAGAATATTATACTGAATTTTGTAATTTTCTTTAAGATTTTTATTTCTTTTGTATATTTAACCATTGACTCATTTTAAAGATTTAACATAAAAATTTCTATACTAGTTGAAATGATAAATTGGAATGCTCTTGACTCTCTAGAATTATAGTAATATTCTACTCTTAAATATTATTGAAGGTGGATTAGACATTACCACCCCACCATAAATGTGAGTTTCAAACATAATCCTCATATAAATACACAGATTCTTGATGATCACTTGAAGTTTATTTATTTATTTATTTTTGAAATTACAATATAATAAGAACATGTCTCCCCTCCCTTTCCTCCCTCCAAACCCTTGTATTTCTTTTAAATTCATGGCCTCTTTTTTCCACTGGCTGTTATTTCCTGATTATATGTAAATGTATGTACATATATATTCCCAAATATTTTGTTGAGTGCATGTAATATTACTTGTATGTATGTTTTTCAGGCCTGGACAAACTATTGGTGCACTCTTCCTTAGGGAAGATCACATCTCCTGCTCCCAGCTTTCCCCAGTTTCCTATAGTTCTTTTCATAGAGTTGAGGCCTCATGGGATGTCCATTGGTGTCATCCTTGTGCAGTCATGTTGGGGCAGTCATGTTGTTGATACTTTTGTGTAGCTTCTGACATGCAGACTCTAAACCCCATCCCTAACCCCCTGGCTTTTAGAGTCTTTTAATGTCCTCTCTTGCAATGTTCCCTGAGCCTAAGGTACAGCACTTGTTTGTAGATGTGCCACTGGAATTGGACTCAGTGGCAGTGGGCTCCACAAATGTATTTCTAGTGGTTGTGATTTTCTGTAGTTATCTTTGTCTTCTTGTTTATGGGTGGAACATACACTCGTGAATATGAAGACATGTTTGTAGATTGTTGTTGTAAAGACATTTTCAATGTCCATCTCATAAAAATACCTCTTGTACTACTACCAACAGTCATCTAAATGGTTCTGATGTTTCAGCATTATGTAAATGATTCTTCTAAATATCTGTCATACTTTCAAAAGTATTTATTTGAAAATTAAATTGGATTTCATAATGCCCAGTTGGGAACAAAAAAAAATTCTTAAACCTGTAAACCATATCCATTTTGATTTTACTTCATTTCCCATTTTATAAGTTTGACATGAAAATACTTTCTCAAATATTACTTTATCATTCCATGTTCTTTATTTCCAAAAACTCTAATATTCATTTGAAAGTGATAAGACATGCTTGGCATGCTACAATCTGTGTTTCCTCAGGTGCACTACATTCCAAGCAAGGGAATTTGTGTTGCTCCAACTCCTCTAATCAGGCAGGCAATGTATTTACTAGCTAGAGGGCTTGCTTAGCTCTAACAAAGTCCTGGGTGTGGCTCCTTCCCAGCACAATGTAAAACTTGGCATGGCAGACATGTTTGTAATTCCAGCAATGGGGAGATTGCAGTAGAGGGAACAGAAATGCAATGTCATCCTCACCTTCATTGTGAGTTTGAAGCCAGCCTAGTGTTCATGAGATATTATAGCAAAATCAAAAAGAAGTAAAGCAAATAAGTTAACAAAAAAATCCCACAGAAACCCTAACTTTGCAATAAAGAACCTTTCTTTCCAATAAAGAACAATCTAAATACAGACAACTCTATAATATGAACATCTTAGAAAATCCTGACTAAAATGTGTTGAGTATGGTGCTGAAAATATGGCTCAGCAGTTAAAAGCACTATCTGCTCTTATAGAGGATCCAGGTTTGATTCCTAGATCCACATGGTAGCTAATAGTCATCTATAACTCAAATTTCAGAGGATCCAATGCTCTCTTCTGGGCAGCATAGGCACCAGGCAAGCACACAGTACAAATAAACTTACAGGAGCATACACACACACACACACACACACACACACACACACACACACACACACACACACACACACACACACACACACCACACACACAACCACAACAATTAAACTTTAAAAAATATGTTGAATATCTTTATAGTTTAGTCCTCTAGGTTTAATCTCTGCATTTTCAAAAATATTTTATTTTGTGTCTGTGTGTTTTGCCTGAATGTGTGTTTGGGCACTACATGCATACCTGGTGCCTGTGGGATGTAGAAGAGGGCACCGGATCCCCTGGAACTTTCTTACAGACAGTTGTGAGCTGCCATGTGGGTTCTGGGAATCAAACCCAGGTCCTCTAGAAGAGGAGCCAGTGTGATGAACAGCTGAGCCCTCTCTCCGGCCCTCTTTATTCTGCATCTTACATTGATCTGCTTTAAAGAAGGCAAATTCATTGGAAACACACCTCAACTGCTTCAAAGCCTCAGATTTCTTTCTGATGTAGATCAAGGGGAACTGCCATCCGGAGATGGGGATGTGAAAAACAGTGGTACCAACCTCATTTCCAGTCCTTGATCCTGACAATCCTGTGTCTTCCTATCCATTATGCTTACTGAACCTTGGAATATCTGTCAGGTGTTCCCCACAGTTAACCTTCCCTTTTCTGGAATGCATTTTCTGTCTTTCTAGGCATGATCATGTCTTTCCAAAGAATTTTTCTATGGAGAAACTGTGTTGCTTAATTTCCTTAACATCTGTCCATGTCTTTAAAAATAATCTCTGAATTAAATTATTTTTAAATTATCTCATTTGAATAAACAATTTAATACTTACCAAGATTCTGTGCAATTCATATTTTCTACAGTAGCTTTAAAAATATTTGTAAAAACTATTATAGTTTTATATTCAAGGAACCTAGTATTTTATACAAAAACTCAAAAGATCAAACTGTTGTTAGTTCGCCATAATTGCATGTAGTTTAAATCACATTGATTATGAGCTTCTCTGATAACTAGACAGTATCTGAAAAATATCTCTTCTCTGTCTAAACTCTCTTTGACATAATTTTATTGAAACCCCATGCACTTCAGTACTAACCAGAATGTTCTTCAGTTGATTGTTTGCCTTCTTTTGTATAGTTATAGTTATAGTTATATTGATTGTTCTGGTTCTTTCAGCAATTGGCTTTACTTCTACAACTTACAATGTTCCTAAGAACCGGATTAGATATTGAGAAAATAATTAAAATAAATGCTGTTTAGGTTTTTTATTTATTTATTAGTTCTAGTTAGGGAACAAGAATGTTTCACATGTAAGTCCCTTCTCCGTCTCCCTCCCCTCACCCCATTCCTCCTCACCCACCTCCAGCCTACCCTGCACCCCATCCACCCACCACTCCCCAGGCGTGGTAGGGCCCTCAACGGGGGCTCTGCAAAGTCCACCAAATCTTCCTGTGTTGGTCCTGGGCCATTCCCCATGTGTCCAGGGCCAAAGTATAACCTTTCATGTGGGATGGGTTCTCAAAGTCCCTTCTTGCACCAGGGAAAAATACTAATCCACAACTAGAGGCTACCTGGAGTGCAGAGGCCTCCTTATTGACATCCATGTTCAGGGGTCTGGATCAGTCTTGTACTGGTCTCCCCGACAGCATCTGGGGTCAATGTGCTCTCCCTTGTTCAGGCCAACTTTTCCTGTGGGCTTCTCCAACCTGGTATAGACCCCTTCATTCTTCATTGCTCCCTCTCATCAACTAAATTCCCGATTTCGGCTCAGTGTATATCTGTGGATGTCTGTCTCTGCTTCCATCAGCCACTGGATGAGGGCTCTAGGATGGCATAAAGAGAAGTCATCAACCTCATTTTAGGGGAAGGGCTTTTAGGTTATCCTCTCCACCATTGCCTGGATTGTCAGATAGTGTCATCCTTGTAGGTCTCTAGAGATCTCCCTGGTTCCAGATCTCTTCTCGGACCTATAGTGGCTCCCTCTGATATGGTATCACTCATCCTGCTCTCTCTCCTCTATTCTTCCCCCAATTCAATGTTTCTGCCCCTCCATTTCCTCTCCTCTACTCCTCTTCTCTTGCTCTTATTGTAGCAGCTCCCTCCCCCCTCCCCTCATGCTCCCAATTAGTTCAGGAGTTCATGCCACTTCCATTCCTGGGGACCATTTATCCCTTAGAGTCCTTCATGTTTCCTAGTTTCTTTGGTGAAGAGGATTATAGGCTGGTAATCCTTTGCTCTATGTCTAAAATTCATATACGAGTGAGTACATACCATGTTTGTCTTTTTGTGACTGGGTTACCTCACTCAGGATGGTTTCTTCTAGTTCCATCCATTTGCCTGCGAATTTCAAGATTCCATTGCTTTTTTCTGCTGAGTAGTACTCCATTGTGTAAATGTACCACATTTTCTCAATCCATTCTTCAATTGAGGGGCATCTAGGTTGCTTCCAGGTTCTGGCTATTACAAACAATGCTGCTATGAACATGGTTGAACATATGTCCTTGTTGTATGAACATGCACTATTTGGGTATATACCCAAGAGAGGAATGGCTGGATCTTGAGGTAGACTGATTCCCATTTTTCTGAGCAACCGCCATACTGATTTCCAGAGTGGTCTTACAAGTTCACACTCCCACCAGCAATGGAGGAGTGTTCCTTTTTCTCCACATCCTCTCCAGCATAGATTGTCATTGGTGTTTTTGATTTTAGCCATTCTGACATGAGTGAAGTGGTATCTCAGAGTTGTTTTGAGTTGCATTTCTCTGATGGCCAATGATTTTGAGCACTTTCTTAAGTGTCTTTCAGCCATTTCAGATTCCTTTGTTGAGAATTCTCTATTTAGTTCTGCATCCTACTTTTCAATTTCATTGTTTGGTGTTTTGGTGGCTAGCTTCTTGAGCTCCTTATATATTTTGGAAATCAGTCCTCTGTCAGATGTGGGATTGGTGAAGATCTTTTCCCATTCTGTGGGTGGTTGTTTTGTCCTACTGACTGTTTCCTTTGCCTTGCAGAAGCTTCTCAGTTTCAGGAGGTCCCATTTATTAATTGCAGACCTCAATGTCTGTGCTACTGGCGTAATGTTCAGGAAGCGGTCTCCTGTGCCAATTTGTTCAAGGGTAATTCCCACTTTCTCTTCTAGAAGATTCAGTGTGGCTGGATTTATACTGAGATCTTTGATCCATTTGCACTTAAGTTTTGTGCATGGTGACAGGTATGGTTCTATCTACAATTTTCTGCATGTCTGAATCCAATTGTACCAGCACCATTTGTTGAAGATGCTATCTTTTTTCCATTGTATAGATTTAGCACCTTTGTCAAAAATAAGGTATTTGTAGGTGTGTGGGTCAATATCAGGGTTTTCAATTAGATTCCATTGGTCTATCTGTCTATTTTTGTGCCAATACCTGAAACAGCCAAATCTGTTTTCAGAACTATGGCTCTATAGTAGAGCTTGAAGTCAGGGATGGTGATGCCTCCACAAGATCTTTTATTGTAAAGAGTTGTTTTGGCTATCCTGCGTTTTTTATTTTTCCATATAAAGTTGAGTATTGTTCTTTCAATGTCTGTGAAAAACTGTGTTGGGATTTTGATAGGGATTGCATTGAATCTGTAGATTGCTTTTGGCAGGATTGCCATTTTTACTATGTTAATTCTACCTATCCAAGAACATGGGAGATCTTTCCATTTTCTGGTATGTTCTTTGGTTTCTTTCTTAAAGTCTCAAAGTTCTTATTGTACAGGTCTTTCACTTTTTTTGTTAGTGTTACCCCAAGATATTATATGTTGCTTGTGGATATGGTGAAAGGTGATGTTTCCCTGATTTCTTTCTCATTGGATTTATCATCTGTATATAGTAGGGCTACTGATTTTTTGGAGTTAATTTTGTATCCTGTTACCTTGCTGAAGGTGTTTATTAGCTGTAGGAGTTCCCTGGTAGAGTTTTTTTGGGTCACTAATGTAGACTATCATGTCGTCTGCAAATAGTGAAGGTTTGACTTCATCCTTTCCAATTTGTATCCCTTTGATCCCCTTTTCTTGTCTTATTGCTCTAGCTAGAACTTCAAGTACAATATTGAAGAGATATGGAGAGAGTGGACAGCCTTGTCTTGTTCCTGATTTTAGAGGAAATGCTTTGAGTTTCTCTCCATTTAGTTTGATGTTGGCTATTAGTTTGGTGTATGTTATTCTTTTGTTTAAAATGAAGAAAAGAGAAATGTTGAGACATGAGACATAAGACTATAAGTTTATTATAAGTCCCGGCAGAATGGAGAGACTAAGAAGAGGAACAGGGGTAAATGGCTGACTGCCATGGCCGGTCGCCATAGACAGGCAGAGAGAGAGCATAGGTGGGAGACAGAGTAGAGAGAAAGTAGAGACAAAGCAGAGCGGGGAAACAGAGAGAGGGAACAGAGAGAGGGAACAGAGAGCATAAATAGGCAGGGACTTGTCTTTTAAAGGGGTCCTCTGCACCTGTGTGCAGACTTAGTTCCCACGGAACCTTGGGCTGACCAGGGTATTGCCTGCTCCACCAGGTAACAGGGGCAGGCCAGCATAATGCCCTAACCTTTCAGTGTATATTGCATTTATCATGTTTAGATATGTTCCTGTTATTCCTGTTCTCTCCAAGACCTTTATCATGAAGTGATGTTGGATTTTGTCAAAGGCTTTTTCAGCATCTAGTGAGATGATCATGTGGTTTTTCTTTTTCAGTTTGTTTATATGGTGGATTACACTGATTGATTTTTGTATGTTGAACTATCCTTTCATCCCTGGGATGAAGCCTACTTGATCATGGTGCATGATTTTTCTGATATGTTCTTGGATTCGGTTCGCCAATATTTTATTGAGTATTTTATCATCGATATTCATGAGGGATATCAGTCTGTAGTTCTCTTTCTTAGTCATATATTTGTGTGGCTTGGGTATCAAAGTGATTGTAGCCTCATAGAAAGAGTTCGGCAATATCCTATCTGCTTCTATTGTGCGGAACAGTTTGAGGAGTACTAGTATTAGCTCTTGTTTGAATTTCTGGTAGAATTCTGCAGTGAAGCCATCTGGCCCTGGGCTTTTTTTTGGTTGGGAGGCTTTTGATGACTGCTTCTATTTCATTAGGGGTTATAGGTCAATTTAAACTGTTTATCTGATCTTTATTTAACTTTGGTAAGTGATATTTATCCAAAAAGCTGTCCATTTCCTTTAGATTTTGCAATTTTGTGGAGTACAGGTTTTCAAAGTATGACCTGAAGATTCTCCGGATTTCCTCAGTGTCCGTTGTTATATCCCCCTTTTCATTTCTGATTTTGTTAATTAGCATGCTCTTTCTCTGCCTTTTGGTTAGTTTGGCTAGAGGTTTGTCTATCTTATTGATCTTCTCAAAGAACCAACTCTTAGTTTCATTGATTCTTTGTATTGTTTTCCTAGTTTCTACTTTGTTGATTTCGGCTCTCAGGTTGATTATTTCCTGGTGTCTACTCCTCCGTGGTGAGTTTGCTTCTTTTTGCTCTAAAGCTTTCAGTTGTTCTGTCAATTCTCTAATGTGACTTTCCTCCAGTTTCTTCATGTGAGCACTTAGTGCTATGAACTTCCCTCTTAGCACTGCTTTCAGAGTGTCCCATAAGTTTGGGTATGTTGTGTCTACATTCTCATTAAATTCTAGGAAGTCTTTAATTTCTTTTTTTATTTCTTCCTCAACCCAGGAATGGTGCAATTGGGGGTTATTCATTTTCCACACGAATGTAGGTTTTCTGCAATTCGTATTGCTGTTGAATTCTAGCTTTAATGCATGGTGGTCTGATAAGATACAGGGGGTTGTTTCAATTCTTTTATAACTATGGAGCTTTGCTTTGATGCCAACTATGTGGTCAATTTTTGAGAAGGTTCCATGTGATGCTGAGAAGAAGGTATTTTTTTTGTGTGTGTGTTTGGATGGAATGTTCTATTGATATCTGTTAAACCCAGTTGGGTCATAACTTCTGTTAGATTCTTTGTTTCTTTGTTAAGTTTCTGTCTGGTGGTCCTGTCTAGTGGTGTAAGGAGGGTGTTGAGGTCTCCTACTATAAGTGTGTGTGGTTTTATGTGTGGTTTGAGCTTTAGTAATGTTTCTTTTACAAATGTGGGTGCTTTCGTATTGGGGCATAGATGTTCAGGATTGATACTTCATCTTGATGGACTTTTCCTGTGATGAGTATGAAATGCCCTTCTTCATCTCTTTTGATTGCTTTTAGTTTAAAGTCTAATTTGTTAGATATTAGGATTGCTACACCAGCTTGTTTTTTGAGTCCATTTGATTGGAAAATTTTTTCCCATCCTTTTACTCTGAGGTATCGCCTGTCTTTGAAATTGAGGTGTGTTTCTTGTAAACAGCAGAAGGATGGGCTGTTTAGTTTTAATCTTAAGTATGTAGATGAAACAGGTTCCTGGAGGCACCTACATTATTTCAACTTTGCACAAATGGACAAAGACTATGAAAACATACATTGCAAGTTTGGGAGCAGAGTTAGAAAAATGTTGGTTACAAAAGTTTAGATTTCTCCATAGTCATACTATGGCATTGGTCCTTCCCAATGACATGAAATTTCAGGTAGTAAAAATGCTAATAAACTATGATCAGGGCTCCAATTTATAGACATAATTCAAAACTGTGAGAACACAAAATCAGACATTTTCCTTGTAGAGGGATGGCTATCTCCCTTCAGATCTGCCTTTTCTGCTCCCTCTTACATTGATTCAGATACCTTAGTATATAGAGTTGGATAATAAGAGAACACAGTTCCCCTAATTGTCATCTTCACACTCAATGTCACGTAGCTTCAACATCCTCCCTCAGATGTCACAGAATGATTTTTCTGACACCAGGATAAATTTCTTATGTTAAGATTCTCAGTGGCATACATTTCCTACAAGAAGAAGTTCAAATTCTCACTCTGCTTATCACCATACAAGGCTGTTTAGCTTTCTGGTTTTTATTTTGTGTTTTCAGGCTTTTCAGTCTTCATGCTATTTATTCAAGACATCAGTGTCCCTTTCAATATTGCTGGCCTGCCACATCCTCAATATCCTTTCAAAATTCAGCTCACACTTTGAAAATATGAATAATTTCTAACGTTGTTGGCATGTCCTCCTCTGGATCATGAAAGAAAGCATCCCTGTTTTAGTACTTAACTTGTGATATTTATTACTTCATTTGGCATGTGAGTGTCCTGTATGGGACTATGAGCTCCTTAAGGGTAGTGACCAGGCTTATTCATCATCATTTCTCCCTCCCTAGCCCAGGGCCTAGCACTTGAAGTTCTCACTTCCCTGACTGGAAACTGACTTGTGATGGAACTTCCCTGAAAATCTGATCCTCCATTCCTAACTCTTAACAGGAAACAAGTCTGGTTCCTTAAACAGAAAGTGTTTTTATATCTAAACTAAACTAAATGTCAATGTTCAAAACTATAGATTTGAGGGAAGGAACATTTCTTCCTTACAAAGAATTCCAATTCAAAAATGTAGTAAAATCTGTGAAAGAAAATAGAAAAGATGCTAGAGTAATTAATTAGTATAATATATATAATATATATAATAATAATTGCTACAGGAGTGACCCGCCAACACATGCTAAAATTATTGAGGGAAAAGTTTAAAGAGTGACAGGCTACTTATATATTTTCTAAAGGGAAAAGTATTAACTTCACAGTGGAGAAAACTGGCTACCACCACTTTTAATCTTGGCATCACCAATGTGAACTCTTCATGCATCCCCATTATTTATGAAACAAGAACACTCAAGTTCTGTGGTATTTCCTCCCCTAGCACATAAACCAGTTTAACCATGAGAAAACTGAAGACAAACTCAACTTGACTGACAGCCTATAAAATATTCAATCATTGCCCTTCAAAAGTGTCAATACAATGAATGATAAAGGAAGAACAGGAACTGTCATAGATTAGAAGAGACTAAGACAAATGCTATGTGGAACTTGAGAATTAAAAAAAGACATTGGTAGAAAATTGATAAAGTTTCTGAATCAGTGTTGGAGACAAGTTAAACTAAAAACAAATATTTAGGTAAAAACTTTCTCTCATGATAAAAATATCTATTAGTTTTTTAAAGAAAAAATATCAATAGTAATTTACTTTTTAATTTATTTTTTAAATGTACATGCTGGTGGTTAGTAAGCCACCCATGTGTGGTCTGAGGAGGCCAGAAGAAGATGTTGGAGCTAGAGTTTCAGATGACTGTGAACTTCCTGATGTAGTTTGCTGTAAACCAAACTCAGATCCTCTGGAAGAGCAGTCAGTGTTCTTAACCACGTGGCATCTTTCCAGACCCACAATGGTTGTTTTCATTTTAACACAGATTCTGTTTCCTTTTACTTTTCTTCACATTGATCCAGAAAAATTGCATTGTTGCACCCAAAAAGTTGTTTTGTTTTATATGTATTTGCCAGACTCTTTTGGATCCTTTACTTGTATTAATTCAATTTTGGCAACTCTGTTTTAGAGATGAGAAAACAATTAAAGATTAAAAGGGGAAATTGGTAATAGGAGATCCCATGTCCCCCATGCTCCCTCCCCTCTGGAAAAGGCACAAATACAGTTCAAGGGGCTTCAGTCCAGAGCCTGTGCCTCACAACTGTGTTTTACTTCTTTCTTTAAAAAATACCAACCTAAACTTCACCTTTATAATAATTGAAACTTAATTCAATAAAAGAAATTTAAACTGTGAGAGATTTGAGACTTTAATAATAAAATGAATACATATGTTTATTTACATTTTATTAATTCTTACCCAAACTCATAACACTCAACAAAACTCTAGTAAAAAAGCATTTTATTGATTAGTATGAAAATATATTCTGATCTTTACTTGTGTAGTATGTGTGTTTGTAGACTTCAGAGTTCATGTAAAAATCTTTAGCAACTTATTCTTACATGTCAAAGTGATCACCCTTACAGTCAGTTGTGTGGTTGTGAAACTGCTTCAGGCAACTTTCATTTTTGAAACTGAACAATGGTCTTTGCATTCACACCCTTTGTAAAGCAGCCAGTTTCCATCAGGCCGATAGCACTTATCTCTGTGCATTCTCAGATTGTTGGCCATAGACACTGTTGACTCAGAACCAACAGGACTTCTCTGTTCTCGAAATCCTTGCACAGACTGATGTTTACAGAAAAGACCGAGAATCATTTTACAGCAGAAAAGGAACGATAACCAGTGAGTAGAGGTTTTTAAGTTGAGGTAGCAGCCAATGTCACCTTTGAACATTTTTAAAGTGTGATGAAATTTTCCCAGATCACGCAATGTCAATCTGAAGCATGTAGGTGTCTTGCTTTGCCCTGCTTTTCTGTCTGGTTCTTTCACCAGGCATAGATAAATTGTGATGTAGAGTTCAGAAAAAAAATGATGAAATTAGTATTCTAATGAAAGACTGCAAACTCTAATTTTCAAATAAACTTTTATTTGCCAAAAAATCACTTTAGGCCATTTATGTTCTACTCTTTTGAGGAAATATTAACCAAAATCTTTCTGCAAATCAGTTTCTGTTTGGGTATGTTTTGGCATTTGAAGTATGGCAGCAAAATGTTTTCTAAAACCAGCAGTTTCTCACAAAGCACAACACTGCTTGGAGCAAATTATGTAACCTGGGATCACTGGGGCAAGAAAGCAGTCTGAGGACACCAATCCTAGTCATAAAGCTACACCTTCCTTCCCGGATAAGAGGTCTTCATGGTTGCATTTCTCAAAAGACTCTCTCATTCCAGTCTAGAATGCTCCTGAACTAAATTGGCACAGAAATGTGACCACGCATCCGGACCTTTGCTCCCTCTTTCCCCAATTTTCCAAGTGCTATGTGTTCTTGCAGTTCTTAGCAAAAACTGTGGTGTTATCAAGTGGTGATTTCACAGGTGGGAGGCAGCAGCAGAGGATGAATGGTCATATTGAGAAGTCAGGTCTTTTCAGGATAGAAAAAGCATTCTTTTCCAGGATCAAAAGAAAAAAAAATAATGCTATGTGTTCAAGTGATATAAAAGATAAATACAATTCTAACAGAAGAGTCAGGGGTGGGGTCAAAGGTAGGAAAGAGAAAGCTGTGTTAAGAAAGCAGATTGATTCCAAAGATCAACTGAAAATATAAGCTGGAACGAAAATGAACTAAGAAACAGTGGGGAAGAATTTGGTACAATACGTATTTTAAATGATTAAAGCCTGTGGTAATTAATGTTTGATTGTCTGAATACTGTAATAGTTAAATGCAAAAGCACTATGATATCTTATCTCATGCTTTCATGCAAGCTGGCTGTTCCTAAGCAAGCCCTGTAAATGCTTGACTCGGAGCTGAGGGTGAATTTGTAGCTAGAAAAGAAGTGCCCTTCTCCAGGATCACAGGCTGTACTGGCTTGACTAGAGATAACTGGCCTGTTTTCTATCTGGAAAGGGAACATTTTACAAGGGTGCATCTTCCATATTAATTGACCTGGATTAAGCTGAATTCTAAAATCACTGGGTAATGAATGGATCATTCATTAGTTAAATGGCATTGGATACCTAGTTATTATTTTGTGGAAGCAGATGGCAAAAATTTTATACAATAAAAGAAAGTGGAAGGTGTGAGTGTGTGTGTGTGTGTGTGTGTATGTGTGTGTGTGTGTGTGTGTGTGTGTGTGTGTGTGTGTGTGTTTGTGTGTGTGTTAATTTTGGTGAAACGCTTTATAAACATAAAAACGAGAGAGAAGAAATCATAGAACACTGCATTTCTGGGCTGATATTTACTGGAGTATCTCAGTGACCTCAGGAAAGTCTTGGGATGTGGAACAAATGTTAGCAAAGGGAATTCTTGAGGGTGAAAACATAGATGTTATTTATCCTGTTTTGTACTTGCCCCTATTTATTATTTTCATAAAGTACATTTTACCTCCTTCATCAGGCAGACCAAATAAATTGGTTCTTTTAGAATGTGTGATAAAGTAACAGACAATGGGAAATAAATAACGTATTAAATCTAGAACCTAATTTTCCCTAGGAATCAAAAGGATATTTGGCCATTGCTTTACTTGACACATGTTTCCATTTTTAATTGAGACCGAGTCTAATATTTTGTCTTAGTTCAGGTTTCTATTGCTGTGAAGAGACACTATGACCATGGCAACTCTTATAAAGGAAAACATTTCATTGAATTGGTGGCTTACAGTTTCAGAGGTTTAGTTCATTATCATCATGGTGGGGAGCATGGTGGCATACAGGTAGACATGGTACTAGAGACGGAGATGCTACATGTTTATATTCGGGTAACAGGAAGTCGACTGAGTGTCACCCTGAGCAAAGCTTGAGCAAAGGAGTCCTCAAAGCCTGATTGCACAGTGACACACTCCCTCCAACAAGGCTACACCTACTCTAACAAAGCCATACCTCCTAGTATTACCACTTCCTTTGGGGACCATTTTCTTTCAAACCACCACAAGATTTTAATTCCATCTTGGTGTTTATTTCCTTTCAGAAGGAGTTATCTATTACTTTAAATGATACATTTGGGGAACATAGAGCTATCAGCAGATTTTTGGGTTTATGGTAAAATAGTATTTGTTTATCAAAAATAACAGGTAATTTTCAATTTAATGTTCTCTTTTTCTTTTTCTCTTTCTTTAGCTCCCTCTTTCCCTCCTCCCACCCTCCCTCTCTTCCTGCTTCTCTCCCTTCCTACTTTTCTTTCTTAGACAAATTTCCTAGAGTACCTCAGGCTGGCTCCAAACTTAATTGCATTAGTTATTTCTCATTGCTGTTACAAAATACCTAACAAAAGCAACTTAAAGAAGAGTTCCTTTTTCTTCGGGTTTGAGGCTATGGCTCATCATGGTAGTGAAGATAGGGAGGCTGTGGCAGCTGTAGCTTTGGCAGCACTGCAAGTGGGCTGGTCACATTGCATCTTATCCTGGAAGCAGAGGGTTAACTAGCTTGCGCTCAAACTCATTTTCTCAGTGTTCCCTTTGAAGTGAATTGGTGGCCCTGATCATGGGATCAGGGTGGATCTTTGCTCCTCAGACAGTCTTCTCTAGAAAGGCCCTTACAGACACACCCAGAAGTTTGTTGTCTAGGTGGTTGTAAATCCTGTCAAAGTGTGATTACCAGGAATGTCTTGCTTCAGCCCCTAGAGTGCTGAAAATACAAGGGTGTGACATCATCTCCTGCGTCAGTAAGAATTGGTCAACTCTCTTCTTATTCAAGTAAGAGAAACTGAAAACTGGCCTGAGCAGGAGCATTCATTTTAAAATTAGTAGAAGGCAGCTAATATTTTTATGAGTGGCTGTGTGCAGCATGATGAATAGAAAGAATTTTTAACTGAAATTTTGAAGTAACTCAATGGGCAGAGTTAGATACTGTTTAGTGATTATACCCTGCCAAGCTTCCACAACCTTTTTCCTTGTCATTTTTCTTCTTATAAATCTGATTTAAAATTTTGTTCTGCATCATTTTAGTGCTGTTAAAAACTTGGCTCTAACATCCTTGAGATTTTTATGCCTACAAGTCATTTCATAAAGAAGTTCATATTGTAATTTCAAGTATTAAAATGACTAAGCAATAAGTAACTTAGAGAAAATAGAAAAGCAAGCAACCCTGAGCACTGTGTACAATGGTTAGAAAGAGACAGTTGTGGTGATTCTTGCATTTTTCATCCATCTGTGGTGAGTATACACTTTAGTCACAATTTGTTTTTTGTTTAGTACTCTACAGCCATAGGTAGGAAACACAGATAGAGAGAGAACTACCTCAGGTCTCTGAGAAATAGTTTTCAGTCAGGGAGTGAGGAGGAGGCTAGAAAGAGGTCTCTTACTGTGACAGGGAATATGGGGTGTATCTTCAGGAACCAGGAGTTGGTTCTCTGAAGGCAGGGGAGTCTCAACATGAAGTAGAGTGAGGGAGAGACTAAAAGAGGCAAATGAATGGGGTAAAGGACATGCATTGACACTTTCCACTAGTTCATAGAACGGGGTTTATGATGCTCGACCTCAGTAGCTAGAGTCTTTCTTTGGCCCTATACTTAAGAAGAACTGTTTATTGAAAGTGATCTAATATTTCTCAAGCTATGTATTCTTGGGAGTCTCTGCTAGAATCTTTTACTATCATTGCATCATTGTATTGAAATACTCCACATATTTGCAAGTATATATTAGATTAAGTTGATAGCTTCCCTATTCTTAAGCGATAGTTTCTCTCTCTCTCTCTCTCTCTCTCTCTCTCTCTCTCTCTCTCTCTCTCTTTTGGTTTTTCGAGACAGGGTTTCTCTGTGTAGCTTTGGAGCCTATCCTGTCACTCACTCGCTCTGGAGACCAGGCTGGCCTCAAACTCACAGAGATCCACCTGCCTCTGCCTCCCGAGTGCTGGGATTAAAGGCAAGCACCATCAATGCCCAGAGATAGTTTCTAATCATACTGATAAAATCATTCAAATGACATTGCAAATTATTCAGTAATTCTTCATGAATTACTTAAGGTTATTTACAGAAAAAAAAAGTGTTGTCTTCAGATAAATATTTTCACTGTAATTTACCTTTCTTTCTTTCTTTCTTTCTTTCTTTCTTTCTTTCTTTCTTTCTTTCTTTCTTTCTTTCTAGTCGGGGTTCCATGTATCCCACCCTTCCCTTTAGCTATGTATCTGAAGATGATCATGAACTTCTGATTTTCCTTACTCTATCTCCTGAGGCATGAGTGAGTCACCATGCCTGTTTTTATGTGATGCATGCAAAACAAGCAGTCTGTCAAATGAGTTACATAGCTGGCCTCCTGTTACAATAATTTTAATATATGCTTACTTGTTTTGATAAAAGAGGAAACAAAAAACTAAGAGCCAAATTCAGGAGTTCTAAACAAGGCATCAGGATAAACAGCTACTGTCCCTGGACTTCCCTTACCTGTGTTCAAAACAAGGGAGTTTGACTAGAGTACAGTGACCTTTAAACTGTTTCCATTTGACATATTGGGAGGCTGCTTGGTTCCTAACAGAACAAGCGTCAGAGGGAATATCCACTCAGCTACAAGGTCTTTGGAAAGGAATGTCCACTACGTTTCTCTTCAAATTAAAGCAAAAATATGATGGGATGTTTAAGAACCCAATTTTTGCTGTCTTCCTTCTTCTAAGTCCGTTTTTAATTCCTGTACACATGACTGGAAGTCCTTTCCTTGTTATAATTGAGAAAAAAGTGTCCTGGGCAACAAAAAGAGTAAGCATAGGGACTGGAGTGCATTCAGGTCTGTCTGCCTACCTCTTAGCCCTGGCTTGGATGAAACATATTCTAAACCACGCCGATATATATGCATGCTAACCTTGTAAAATGCCTTACTAAGTCAGCTAAATTCTAAGGGTTATCTCTAGAAACTTTTGTAGCAGTCTTCTCGTTGTCCAAGACTTACTCCTATGAAAACACGTTTCTATTCTTTTTCCACTCAGGCTCATTGCTGTGTTATCCTTCCAATTCCACACAGAAGTTCTGAATTCTGAGCTAAGCATAGGGAGGCTGCAAATAAACAGAATGTGGCAGTTAAGGCAGTTTGTTCCTTCTTTGTTGTGGGTAGGGTGAGAGGGATAATCTGCAAAGATTCAGGCTGTGTTTAAAGAGAAAAAAATATATTTAAAAACGTCTGGTCAGCGCAGCAGCGACAGTGTTTCATAATTGAGGCTAGGACAGGGCACGACTCACTCATATTTATGCCCCTCTTGTAGCACTTTCCCCCTTGTTAGACCGCAGAGGTGTTTTAAATTCTTGAGAAACAGCATCTTTGGAAGGAGGTGCAAAAGGAAACTCGGCGCTGTGGGAGTGGGGCGGGGCCCGCGTTTTCGCTCCCTCCGGAATAAGAACCGGGTAAGGGACAGTCCCTCCTGGGGACCCGTTTCTTTCTCTCCGCACCTCCTAGCCCCTCCAGGTGGGCCTTTAAAAGCAGGACAGTTCCGTGCTACTGCAGAAAGCCCCAACAGCGTCTCCAGGAGACTGGTCGAAGT
Source organism: Cricetulus griseus (assembly GCF_003668045.3). Classification (NCBI taxonomy): domain Eukaryota; kingdom Metazoa; phylum Chordata; class Mammalia; order Rodentia; family Cricetidae; genus Cricetulus; species Cricetulus griseus. Next base: position 401,305,744 of record NC_048595.1, read on the forward strand.
GCGCATAAGGAGTTTTCTTCTGGCCGAGAGGGGGAGCCCCGCCATCCCAGCCCCAGAGACTGGAAGTCCCGACCCAGCCCGGGCCGCCACCAGCGCCAGTTCAGGCTTCAGCAGATTAGGAGAAGGAGGAGGAGGAGGAGGAGGAGGGAGGGGACGGGAGTCCTAGAGTCCCGGGCCCAGCGTAGTGAAGACGTCCACAAAGTTTCCTTGTCCGCCACGGACGCGCAGGAGCGGGCCAAGGTCCCCGGAGATCCCGTGTCTGCCCCAGCCGAGCGGCCGCATCCCTCTGCGGAGCCACGGTAGGAAGCCGACGCGTCCGTCCGGGTCGGGCCAGCTCCGGCCAGGTGGCGTGGGACCGGACCGGGAGCAGACCCCGGGAAGCGGGCGCGGTCAGCCGGGCGGGTGAGGAGGGCGCGGGGCTGCGGCTGCCCGCAGGTTACACAGATCGGGACCCCGAAGGCTCGGGGAGTCGGCGGGAGGGGAAGGAGGCTGGGACCTGTTGCTGCTGGCCGGGGCAGTGCGGGAGGGAGGTGGGGGCGCCGAGGGTCCCCCGCGCAGCGCCTTCCCGCCGCAGCCCCCTCTGGCCCGTGGGGGAACTTCGCCTGGGTGCGGCGCGGGCGTTCAGGGGCCGGGAAGCAGCGGTGCGGACGCTGGACCATCCCGCTGCGGGTGCGTTGAGCAGGCACTGCCCAGCAAGCCGAAGCATCGACGGGTCAGCGAGGCGACCCGAGAGTCAACTTCGTTCAGCCTGGTCTCGCTTTTGTTGGGTCGCTGGGAAAATGTGGGCAGGGGGCGGGGAGACAAGGAGCTCGTGACCGGGCCGCTTATACTTTAAAGCTCCACGCGGGCAAGGCCCCCAGTCTGGGGCGGTGTCCACGCGCGTGCCCTTTGCCTGGGCGGGTCAGATCGCGGCTTCTTTGGCCTTAGGTTTGTGGGACCCGGCTTGCCAAGCTTGCTTGCTCCAGTCCACCTCTCGGTGGTGGCCTTGCTCTCGACCTCGCTCAGAAGACAGCCCAGCTGCTTCTCTGTCGTGGGGCTGCTGGGCTGACTTCCCTGTGTGTGGAGGGAACTCTGGGCAGTCTAGTTTTCTTGGAATGTGTTTACAATGTTGAATGAGACTTGAACAGGAAGCTGGACGCTGCAGCTAGAAATAGCGTGCCAAGGTAGAGTGAGGAAGATATAGCTGTGTTGGGGAAACTCCCAAGTGTTGGCTGACAAGGTACCCCCTCCCCCTTTAGTTTTTCTCAACCGAGTTTTTTTTTCCTTTGCAATTAGGCATTAACCTACATTATTTCAATCTGTAAGTTTGACAACATACTATCATTTAGGAAGATGTAATAAATTTATTTTGTGCCTTCTTTTAAAGATGCTGCACCAACATTTAAGAATGAAAACTTTCTTAGGCTATTCGAGTTGTAGCTACCTTATTAATTATAGGTTTGCAGAGGCCAGGATACTGATGGTTTCATGTAGTCCATATGGGTGGGTGATCAGGTCGTAAAAGAGCAGATTGGAAGACAGAGTGAATGATGAGAGGTGGGAAGCCTTGAAAGGAATTGGAACATTTTCAGATTTGCAAATGGCCTGCTTGCTCTGCCAGCCTTTCCCTCGTCCCCCTCATAAACAAATAGCCTTGCTAGAAAACCCACCGACTGGGAGAGTTCAGACGCTGGTGACGGGAAGCTTTTCTGGAAACAACGGTCAGGCTAAGGTACTGCTCCACTGCATAATTAAACGCTCTCCTTGAGCTGTCCAGGACCATTTTCCAAGTTTTTACGACTGACAAGGAAAGAAGAGAGGAATCTGGCCGGCAGCCAAACTAGACTGAGCTCGGTAGCCAGGCCTGAAAGAGACTGGGGAAGTTGCAGAGAATAATTGGAAGGGCTTGGTGGTGGTACTATGGCTTAAACAAGGGGTTTCTTTTGAAATGAAAAATTTAAATGACTAAGAGTCTTCTTGAAATTAAACACAAAAACCAACTAAGCCTAGAATGTAGTTGAGTGTCACAAGGAGAGTGCGAGAAGGCCTGTGGGAGGGCGGTGTGACCATTATCATCCTTTCTCTGGAACAGCAACGGTGCCCTCCACACTGCTGAGGCTTTGCAGGTGCTAGCACTGTTAGCAGGTCCCCTCAAGATGCATGTTCTTAACAACGATTTCAATCCCTTGACCTTGACCTTTCTTCTTTGTTTTCCTGGCAAGTAAGAACTGAAGACCGATTCCGAGCAGATGGTTTTCCACCTAAATTGAATAATTCAATTATGCTCAAATAGCCTGGATTTGGGGTCATGGAATTAGAGTGGAAAGTTCATCTAGTATTTCTTTCTTGCGTTTCAGAAGTGACCCCATAAACAGATCTCCTTCTTTCACCTGAAGAAGTACAAGTAAGGGCGATCTCAGTGTTGCAACCACACACTGCTTCCGGATTGCAGGCTAGCCAGGCACTAGGAGTTTTATCTACTGGTCATACTGCTCTTCTGTTCCACCTGCCCCTTATTTTGTTACTCAGTGAGGTGGGTCTACTATTGTGGTCATGGGAGACGAATGACACAAAACAGAAATGTGGTTTGTATTTCTTCTGGAAGTGGGTGTTTGAGGTTGTAAATGTCACTCTTCTATCCGAGATTGACTTTATGAATCACCCTGTGCAGAGTGTCTTTTCTGACTGTGACTTCAGTTTTTCCACTTGCAAAGTAAAGAAACTTTCCTTTACACAAGTCCAAGCTCATTAAAGAGACGAAATGATGTTAAGCGCTTTCAGAATTAAAGGTCATGAGCTTTCTCACTCAGTCAACAGGGTTTATGGGAATAAAATTGGGATTGTTTATATTTGTTGTACACACATAATGCATTTGTGCATTTTAAAATTGATTTCTTTTTACATTTTATTCATAGCTGTAGTTTGACCATAAGTTTTTCATTTTTAAAACCTTAAATGTTTTTTGAAATTTCATACTGTAGTTGCTGTATTTACATCGTTTTTACTCCTCCGTCTTCTTTAACATCTCCTGTACCTCTTCCCACATTGCCTCAAATTCATCTCATTAAATTATTATTGTTGCATATGTGCATATATAAATTCACACACACACACACACACACACTCCTCCACACACACAAAAAATGCCTACTGATTCCATTCTGTGTTACTGGTATGTAGATGTGTTTAGGAAGACCCCTTGGCACAGGGTAACCTATCAGAGATCTAGTCCTTCATCTCTCAGCAGCCACTGATTGACCATAGCTCTTCATTTAGGGGTGGAACTTTGTGAAATGTACACGTCCATGTCGGCATGTCAGCTTGTGTTGTCATTGTTAGATCTTGTTAGGTGACTGTGTTGTGAGATTTCATGAGTACAGCTTTTCTGTGCCGTCTAGAGTTCCCTGTCTAGCAGTAGGTGTTCTGGTCCTCTGGTTCTTACAGTCTTTCTGCCATTTTTAACAGTTTTCCCTGAGCCCTAGGTGGATGAGTTATATTGTAGATGTGTCATTTGGGACTGGAGCCCTCGTGTCGTTTATTCTCAGCATTTTGGCCAACTGTGGATCTCTGTAATAATCTGCTGAAAAAAAAAAAAAAAGAGAGCCTTCTTGAATGAGGCATGAGAGCTACACTTATCAGGCTTGCTGGTGTGAGAACTGTATATCAGGAGCCAGGCCTAAGGATATAGACGGTCTCAGGCCCCTTTGTGATCAAATTTTCATCTTTGAAAATGTTGAGTGAGAGTTTGTTATGTTAAAGGCTGGGTTATTTTGTTAAACAGAAAAGAATAACAAGTAAACTTGCTGTTTTTTCAAAACAGGTATGTTTTTTAATCCTAGCTCATGTCTTTCTTTGTGCAATGTTAACAAGGATATTTGCAAAATTGTGTTTGTTCAACTGTTTATTAATCTGCATATTTCTATTTGGCGCTTTTGATGCAGTATTTAACACTGTAGCCCAGAGTGGCTTGTAATTCACTATTAATGTTGTCAAGGCTGGCTTAGACTGGAACTAGAGGCAGTCCACCAGCTCCCTCTGTCTCTTGAGTTTTGGAATTCCAGGTGTGAGCCACCATGATAGCCCTTCTTTCTTGGAAGCAACATTTGAGACACTAAAATGTATTTGTAATGTTGAAACTAGCTGTTGGTAGCCACAATTTCTGTAAGGGTTCTATGAGAGATTTTGGAGTCACTGATGGATTGACTCATGGAGTATTTGTTAGATGTTGAGTGTGGACATAATTCTGTGCTAAGATTTTAGCACTGAATTCAGCTTTGCTGATTTGTATGTGTTAATTTGTTGTCTGTATGAATATCTATAACTCATGAACTTGTTAGTTGGTGATACATGATACTTGTGAAATACTTAATTTTTAGTTTCATCTGATAGGTAATACATCAACAGTGAAATATACTACCTGTTTTTAGGTTCATTCTACTATGTACTATTCATGAATGCTTAATTTAACTCTTTAAGGTGAATAGGTCAATGTAACAGAGCAAACAGGATAAGAATGGTAAATGATTTAAAGAATAAAACCTCATCTCTTTAAAATGCTTAATAATAGTCTTTATCATTAGATTTCACATTATCATGAATAATGGATGTATCAAAAGCAAGCATATATGGAATAAAGTAGTGTTGATGTAGTAGTCAGAATAACACTGTAGATACTTTTGTTGAACAAGTTAAGTATTTAAGGATATATTATGTCAATTTTGATATAAAATGATTGTCTTATCTTTCAAAATCTTCTTTACCCCCCCCCATTATGGAATGAAAAAGATGACTTTTCACTTAGCTGACTAATTTGCTTGTGACTCTAGCTGCAATATTACACTTTATCTCCTAAAAGCTGTAAAAGATAAAAAGTTATTTATTTGAACATAATAATGAATTCAAGACAGTCACAGAAGCCAATTGCATGGCTTCTGTGAGTCCTGGTCTTTAAATATACTAGAGGCTGGTGGATCTAACGGTGTTTGCTTTAATGCTTTTTGCTATCAGGAAGCTTATGTTTGTTCACATGGGAGTCTAAATATATTCAAATTGGAGGAAGAAAAATGGCATAAACTTTGAACATAGAAATTACTCTGCTTCCAAACAGCAGAGATAGGAAATTGAGTCAGACCTTCACTTTTAAAAAGAATAACTGAACATTATTCTTCCTGAGTAAGCCTTGCTGCTTTCAGGCCGTTATTTGATATTTATTATTTGTTTGTGTTTGTTTTATGCTTAGGAAATGTTTTCAGCCACTCTAGTGATGCTAACCATGCATGAGTTTTATTTTTAAATAAGAACACAGGTAACTGGTTCACATATTGTGTAGGAGAATAAATGCCAATGCTCCTTTTTCACTGAAGTGATGTACCTGTATCTTGAAATTGCTTTTATGTTCCAATATTCCATGCTTAGAATAATTTACAAAGACTGCTTTCTCTCACAGAATATGACAAAGTGGTGGACTCTTGTGGCAACTGGATTGCCATTGTATTCTGTATTATATTGCAAAGATAGCTCACGCTTAAGAAGTTGAGTAACTTTATACTTAATTTCTAGGGTTCACCTAAGAAAACACATGGATATAGCAGTACTTATTGGTGCACTCTTGTAATTATAACTTTGTCTTCTGCTATGAATACCGATTATTACTGGTAGTGCACATAATTACAGGGAGAGTCTGGCTTATTATGAAGAACGAATTGTATAACAGAATTATGTTCAAATTGTTTATTCCTGTGCTATATACAACAATTTAGTGTGATTAGTTAGAAGTTGTTTTATGCAAAGCACTCTCTCAAAATACAATTTAATAAAATACTAAAAAGTCAAATTTGAGTAAATAAACTTTATTTGAAATGATACAGTTGCTATGTCTGATAGAAAAAATCAATTGATACTTCAGATTTATTAAGTAGGATTGCTTTATTCCAAGAAGAACTATTGTTTCAAATTTATATGACTTATAGTTTTTCTCTTAATGAATGAATGGGACTCTAAATGTAAGTTGAAAAATTTTAATAGCTAATGAGTAAGGAATATCATTTGGATAATATCATCATTAATCATTTTAAAGGATGAACTGATCTTACAGATACAATAAGGCTTTATTGTTCACATTAAGCAGTCTTAAGAAATTTATGATCAGTCTGGGAAAAAAAAAACAAGAATAGTGAAAAAAGCTTTAAATACCTGTTTGCCATGTGATATAATAGATCCAGTGAATGCTCTTGTTACATTGTAACTAATGCTCTTGTTTGACTCAATGGTTTTCCATTACATTGTTGTGACTTTGCAATCTTCACCTTTTCTCATTTTGAAAAATATATGTTTAAACTATGAATCTACAGGGAAGCAGACTCTGCTGTGATTGAATTTAGGGAATATTTATTGAATACCACATATCCTTATGTAGTTCTGTGCATAACCGTAAGAGACAGAGATAGAACTTGCTATAGGACTTGGCACTTTTCTGAGGGACAATGGAGCTGATATTGAGAGAATAGGGACAATGGGAAGCAGTTTAGGAAGAGATTGTGTGGAGGTAGGTTTTAGACAAAGTCTCCCTGTTTCAGTTGAATGTTGGAGAAGGCTTGGAAGTGTGAAGTCATGAGAATGATTTAGCAACCTCTAGAGATGTTTCTCCTTGCCTCTATGCTTATGATGGTGATCATTAATTACATGTAAGATTTGAGGAATTTTAGCTGTATCAGTTTTTAAAAAATGACCTGTAATGATAAGTCTCTATGCCAAGCCACCCAAGCCCCACCGCCACCTGGGCACCAGAGATAACACACAGATACTTATATTAGATATAATGCTGCTGGCTAATGACTAGGATTTCTTATCTGCTATCTCTGTCTTAAGTATCACCCATAGCTATTAATATATATATTTTATAAACATATTATTGAGGATGCTGGCTGCAAGTGTCCTCTCTTCCTGGGCTCACATGGTGACTCCCCAGAGAAGAGAGGAGGAGGAAGAGAGCGATTTCCTGCTTGTCCCTGCTTATATTCTGAGTCTGCCTGCTATGTCATTTCCTGCTGGATCACAAGACTTCTCTTCACTACATTCCCCAGAATCGTCCTCAACTACTAGTCCCACCTCTCTTGCTTCCCTATGGCCAACAGTACTTTATTCATCAACCAATAAGGCAAACATATACACAGAAGGCCATTCCCCATCAATGATCAGCTAGCATTGCTATCATTTTTCTGTTTCTCTAGATCCAAGCAACATACAATTGGAGTCATAAGGAGAAGGCTGTTCTTTTTACTAAACATTTATGTTTAGTTTGGGAATATGTAAATTAAAAGTATTTGTCAGAGCATTGTGTTTGGAAAGATTATGATCTGGCTAGCAATATTTTTTATGGAGACCTCTCAAATCTCTGTTTGAAGTACATATGATGTAGTATATTGCCCTATCTGTGGTTCTTGGCTTGGTAATATTGTGAGATACATCTACTTTATTATTTTAAAATTTACTGATGTTTAATTTACTTAAAATGAATGGGTATTTTACTTTTTAAATGTTTGAAAGAAGAAGGTATTTAAATGTATTTATTTGAGGTAGTCAATAAATACAACTTCATGTAGCCCTCAGTTAGAAGATCTGTACTACCTTCACATTCAAAGGATGGGGTGTTGGGACTCAAAAAATAGCATCCTAGGCTCTAAAGTCTGGCACCATTGAACTAAAGGAACAATACGAAAGGATTGGAAAGCCCGCTTTTCCATGATCTTCTGTGTCCCTCCTCTTTCTCCTCTGAAGTTCAAGGATTCATCTGGAACTATCTTCCTAGAGGGTAGGTGATTATAAAATTTGTTTAACTTGGGAATATTAATTACTGGGGAAAAAAGACTGCATTCGGTACTCTCCACCCGTTCATCTAATCTGAGGGCAATGCTGAGATATTGCATAATGTACTTTGTGGACCTCATATGAACTTTTCTGTCTGTGAATCCCTTCTTCCATCCTCTCAGAACTTGTCAACATCAGCCTCCCACCCTGTTCAATCCTGTGTTTCTTCATACAACTTTAAATAACTTTAGCAACTAAGCTATTCAAGGTTCTATCATCTGACTTTTGAAGACTGATGTTTTAATTAGGTTTCTTACATTTTGATTCCCCCAGCATACATATACATCAACAAATGTGTGTTCCTTTTTCCTATTAAATATGTGAATTATCAGTTCATTTTAACTTTAATAAAATTTCTAATTACTTAAAACCGAAAATTGAGTAGTTAGTAAGTGGAATCATAATTTTGTAAAGAGCCATACTAGCAATAATAATTTAAATGTTAGGTCAGATACTTGTCTCATAGGAGTTTTAGGCAGAAGCCACAGCTGTTTCACAGCACTTGTTCCAGTAAGACAACTAGAGAGATAAGGATTGATGAAAGGCAGAAGACAGATCTAATCAATGTGGCCACAATGACAGAAACAGATAAAGAGGCTGTGTTAGTCAGGGTTCTCTAGAGTGAATCTGTCTGTCTGTCTGTCTGTCTGTCTGTCTGTCTGTCTATGTATCTATCTATGTATCAATGCATCTATCTAACTATCTCTCTATCTATCTATCTATCTATCTATCTATCTATCTATCTATCTATCTACCTACCTGTCGGATTTATTGTATTGACTTAACAGGTTGCACTTCAACAAATCCAACAATGGCTAGCTGTGAATGAGAAGCCTAAGAATCTAGTAGTTGCTCATTCCCCAGAGGGCGGGTGTCTGAGCTGGTCTTCTGTATATGCTGGAATCCCAAACAGGTAGACTCTAATGACAGTGCTGACAAGGAATGAATGTGCTGACAAGGTGAAGACAAGCAGTCAAAGAAGAAGGAAGCCCTTCTTCTATCAACTGTATATAGGCTTCCAGCAGAAGGTATGGTCCAGACTAAGTCTTCTTGCCTCAAGATCTGGATTAAAGGTGTGCCCTCTATTTCTGGATTACAGTTCATTCTGAATATAGTCAAGTTGACAACCAGGAATGGCTATCACAGAGGTCAAGTTACCCCTAAATCCATCTTTAGGATACTGGCATAAGTTTAAATTTAAGTAAGTTAAGAAGAAGACTTGTGTTGGAGGGTAAGTGTATGCATAATTAAGCATTCTGGTCAAGGTGTGGTCTTGATCTTGATCTTGATCATTGTCTCAATTCTGCAAGGCAGTCTAAACAGGTCCTTATTGTTGTCTCCTATGAACAGGAATAGTCTTGTTTGTTTGAATGGTTACTTCTGCTTCAGGGTGCTTTTGGATGGTGAGGTTTTGCTATTCCTGGAATCCATGGTGATTGCACATTTAGGATGTCTATCTCCATGCCTTCAGCTTTGAAGGGAATGAGATAGTTTAAGTTTCTAGGTAAGACACTCCTTGAATTCTTAACATATTTGGTGCAGAAGTAAGCAGGTAACGGGAACTACTGGAGACACACACCACAGAGATGCCAGACATTCATCCTTTTCTAGTTACTTTTTTCTAGTTTTCTTTTTTAATGCAAACAGTTTCTAAGTGATTGTTACACATGTGTTCTGTAAACATAAGAGTGCAAGTCATCTATAAAAATATCATCAATCATCAAATGTAGCAAATATATCAGTCATTTTATTAATCATATTTAATCTGAGCTGAAAAAACTAGGGGGTTAAGCAGAGTGAGGAATAATCTAGTAGGCTCAGAGTAATTTAGTAAAGAATAAATTAATTTGAAATATAAGTTCATAATCTAACAAGTTCACAAAATTACACCATTATTGATTGGCTGTAGGGTCTCTTCAGTAGACTGCTAACATTGAATATACATAAAAGATTAAACCAATCTCAGCTCCTAGTCTGAGTAATTTAAAATTGTCTCATTTTGTTAGACCCCCGGAAAACTCAGGTATCCGGGGTCCCAGGCCATGACCTCCGTCACCCCAATCACCAGGCAGATTCCAGACCTTGCTGCAAACTGCATGAGGCTTTATTGTAATTTAACAAGCTAACCCCATGTTATCTCGGGTCTTTTGTCCTCCCACCATGGCGATTGGCTACAAAAGACAGTTTGAACCGGCTGCCGAGAGATCTTGTAGAGCAGCGTAAGGGGCGTGTCTAGGGGTATGTACAGGCTCACGATTGGTGTGCCTCCAGGCTTGGAGGGCTTGCCCTGTGTTGATTGGTCAACTGATTATTATGGCCCATAGGCCCTCCCAGGATGGTTGCTATGCTCTGTGCGTCATTGCTGGGGGCTTGCCCGTAAAATACGCCCAGGGTCGTAAAGCATAGTGCCACCAGCTAACTTCTGATTGGTTCCTTGTCACGAGGCAGGCAGCTAACCTCTAGTGATTAAGACAAGGTCATAGCAAGCACGTGTTACTGTCATAGCTGCCGAAATGGGGGGCTGTTCCCTTCAATCTTAATGCTAACTTTTAAGAATGAAATACACAAATCTTATAGGAATGAAATTAAAACTATGAATTGCAGAAACATATATACAGTGCAGATGTATATTATATTGAAGTTTTATGTAAAAAGAAATGACACAGAGTTCCTTTAAAAGACTCCTGTCAGGCACTTCTGAGCTTTGGCCTCTGGGATTCTCTACCACACTGTCAAGAGTCTTGCTAGCTCAGTTTAGCAGTCTCAGTGTTTGATCAAATTCGATTATATAACTGGCTTTCTTACTGCTACATCTGCAAGATGGTGTCTGATCACTCTGCCTGCATTTAGCAAGAATCATGTGAGATCATCTTACCCACAGTCTCCAGTACTGGTGACTAGGATGCTTCTTTGATATTTGTCTGCTATTGCGCCCCTTCCTGCTAATTCCCTGTTTTCTGTTGTGTTTGTGCTTAGGCTCAGCGTTTCTTCCACACTGCAAAAGAGTGGTTTATACCTATTGTGACCCTGTGTGTAGTTGTTCTTGCTTTCCTCATAAATTTTTTTACAGGAAATCTTGAAAATTTTAAATTTATTTTAAGAGGTTTCATGTATGTGTATAATGTTTACATTATTCCCTCTTCCTCAAACCCCTCTAATGTCCCTGACATTAATGTGTGTGTGTATGTATGTATGTACACACAAGATGACTGGTATAGATCAGAGTACAACCTTGTGATGCTGGTTCTCTCCCTCCACCTTTACGTGAGATCTGGGTATGGAGCTCAGTTTATCAGACTAGCAGAACATGAAGTTTGCTCACTGAGCCATCTCATTGGTCCATTTTTTTATGTTATGAATATTCTTTTTCTTCAACACCACTTTCCAAACCTCTAGCTCACTACAACCTTTAGTAATTTAGTTATCTTCTTGACTTTGAAATTTTTGTTCTTGTTTTTGTGTGTATCTGTGTGTGTGCCACTTCTGTTCCAGTGCCAGTAAAGGTCAGAAGATTCCATCAGCCTGTGTGCAGCTGGAGTTACAGGTACTTGTGAGCCACCTGTTAATGCAGTTTCTGAGAACAGAACTCAGGTCCTTTGGAAATACAGTATGTACTTATAGATGTTGACCTATCTCTCCAGCCTCTTACGTTTTTTGATGTTCTATTTAGAAATATGCATATTGCCTTTGTAGCATGCTCTCTCAAAGTAGAAATCAGAAACTTTGGTTCTCCTGCTCTAAAAGTGATAGGATTCACCCAAAGCTGAGAATTGGCAAGCATAAGAGTTAATATACATTTTAGTATATGAATGTCCTTCCAAGCCAAAGTAGTTACTCAAATAGTTTAAGCAGGAAATGAAGGCAAGCAAAATTATAAATAACCCAAAGGCTCAAATAAGAGGCAAGAGTCACAATGGGCAGGCTTGTTGGGAATAAGGGTATGTGAGAAAGAGAAAGCAAGGAGGTTGTGTAGGCGGTGCAGAGTAGGGAAAACAGTGGGTAAACTGTGGCTGCCAGTGATACAGATGCCCAGAAGCTGCTGGGAACAGACAGGCACAGTAACTGAAACAAAAGCAAGGCTCTTATATTAGAGTCAGTACCAGCATGGATACTAACCTGAACACCCAAGGAAAATGAGGGAGACATCAGAGTGACAGCTACTCATGCATTCAAAGTAGTAGGATCTCTTCTGGGATTGAGATGTTCATTTCACTGTTATGCATAAGAATGCAATAAACGAGCTTAAGATGCTTCATCCATGAGATCATGACCTAATAACTAAGGAAGTCACACACTGGGAAGCTTACTGCAGGGAGCCCAGGATAAAATGGAGCCCAGCTGCCATTCTCAGGCTCATTGTTCTGTTAGAAGCTGTTGTCCAATGAAAGTTTGGTGACTTTCATTTATGATTACAGAACAGACATGCACTCTGGTGACCTTGTTTTCTGGTTTAAAAGGAAGCCACATTCTTGTGGTTTCTGAAACAAATACCAGTCAGTTGAAGGCTGTAAAGTGAATCTCATTACCTATTTTGGAAAATTCAGAGGAAAATATAATATGGGGTGGGCATGATGGCTCACATCTGTAATCCCAGCACCCAGGAGGCAATGATGGGAGGATTACCCTGAGTTTGAGGCCAAACTGGGCTGCCCAGTGAGAAAAAAGTCTTCTAGGCCATTTGGTCTACTTGTTTTTTAAATTCTCTCTCTCTCTCTCTCTCTCTCTCTCTCTCTCTCTCTCTCTCTCTCTCTCTCTGTCTCTCTCTGTCTCTCTCTGTCTCTCTCTCTCTGTCTCTCTCTCTCTGTCTCTTTGTCTCTCTCTCTCTGTCTCTCTGTGTGTGTGTGCGCGTGTGTGTATCAGCTCACAGTAGATATAAAATGAGGAAGAGACTAAGTATCTGTAAATTAAATTTCCAATGCCTTTTTGTGTTGAAATACTCAGACAAAATAGAATTTACCCCCCCCCCCGCATTAAACTGTTCTTCTTTTAGGATTTTCATGGCACCCACTCTCTTTGTATACTGATGAATCAGCATCAAAAGATGTTTTTTGAACAAGAGAGTAACAACAGTAAGCAAGGAATTTACAGAGCTCTTCCTCTGTTCTTAGCATTATTGTTCCTGTCATCAGTGTTACAAACTTGTTCTAAGTGTCCACAGGTAGCTAGCAATGGAGGCAGAGTAGGTGGTAGGCTGTGAGTAATGTCAAGAAGCCACTGGAGTCCTGCATCACTTTGAATTACCTTAATGTTTAGACCTGATTCTCTCTTGTTTGTCCTCCTGATGCCAAAACAGCTGATCATTTCTTTTTCTCAGATGTAGCAAATCTGTGGAATACCTGTGTATTAATACATTTGTTTATTTTAACACACCTAGTTAAAGAAAACATAAAAATTAACTCATTGATTAAGTTGTGTGCATATAACCTTGAATTTTACTTGATTTGCTTTGTCAGGAGATTAATAGTTTGGGTTGTAGGAGCCCTAAATTTGGATGTTAAAGGTCCCCAAAGACCCGTGTGTTGGAGGCTTAGTCCCAGCCATTGATCATGCTGTTGTGGGTGAGACTGGAAAGTTTAAGGTTGGAACATAGTGGGAAGTCTTAGATTTTTAGAAACTTGTGTTTGAATGACATTGTGGGACACTGCTCCCTCCTGTCCCTCCTTCCTTCTTCCCCCCTTTCTTTTCTACCCAGCTCTCTCTTTTGTGTCTCTATTAGTTTCTACTTGTTCCTATACTAATGTTCTGATTCTGCATAGACCTAAAGGTAATGAAGCCAATGTTATCATGTATGGTTACCCCCAAATCTATGTACTAAAACAACTCTTTTCTCTTTATGAATTGATTATTTCACTCATACTATTTTAGTGGTTCAAAGCTGACTTACATGATGTCTGAGTTTCATTTCTGTTGCTTTGATAAAATACCCTGGCCAAAAGCAAAATAGTAGGGAAACATTTTAGCTCACAAATCTATGAGAGCTGGGAAGTCAAGTCAACAGAAATTTGAAACAGCTCGTCACACATACACAGTTACTTGCTTGCTTGTACTCAGCTCAATTTCTCTGTTTTTATTATAGTTCAAGACTTTCTGCAGGAAGAGATGCTGCCCACAGTGGGGTCAGTCTTCCGACATCAATTATCTTAGTTAAGATACTCCCCTCAACCATTTTTACAGGCCAACTTAATATAGGTGATCCCTCAACCAGACTTTCCTGTAGATGATTCTGGTTGTATCTAGGTGACAATTAAAGCTAATCATTACATAATGGTAAGGTCATTCAAAGGAAAAACAATACACTAAATAATACAAATAATTTCTAATGATCTGACATGTCCCTTCCACTTCCACACCCTTTTTCTTCTCTAAGAGAATAGCTAGGATAATCTTGAACATTTTATTCCTTATGATACTCTGTATTTTTGTTTTGAATAGCTTATTTTAAAAATAAAACTAGCTTCTTGCTAAAAATGTATTTAAAAACTTTCCCTAATTTTTGCAAAGTTATTTCACATGTATATCTTTTTTTTTTTGATAAATTAGGCAGTTAGACAGTTGTTGTCTTGTAATGTTTGAAACCTGGGTGTTCTGAGAAGGTCCTTTTGATTTTACAGCTGCTAAGTAAGACTTCTTAGTCAGCTCAGAACTAGGGTAGAGGATATTTGAAGCTGTGTGATGCTTGTAGGAAGCCATGCAGGAAGGGCTTCAGCCACAAAAGCAGAAGACTGAAGCAGAGCTAAAAAGAAGAATGGAGAAAAACGAACAGAAATTTCTGGGGATAATGACAGTGAATGATGATAATGGATTTGGTGATATGGTACCATCTGTAGTTATAAAGAATTGAGGTTTTCCCCAACCATTGTGTGTAGGCAAGAGAAGGTTGAAGCAGAGTAGTGGGAATTAGAAATTAGCTTGTTCTAGAGCTAATTAGAAGAAAATAATTCTGTTCACTTTGTTTTTTACATTGCAATTACATTTTTTATTAATTTCCTATATGCATACTGTGGTTACATCATTTCCACCTCTCCCTGTCAGCGCCACACCCATCCTCCTGTGTCCTCCTCAATTACTCTCAGACTTATGACTTTTTCTTTAATCATTATTGTTTTACACACACACACACACACACACACACACACACACACACACCCTGCTGAATCTAGTGTTGCTCATATATGTATATCTGTTTAAGGCTGAACACTTGGGATTGGATGTTATCTCTGAAGACTGATCCTCTCTCAGTATCCACTTATTGCCTGTCATTCTTTATTTAGGGGTGGGCCTGTCTTAGTTAGAATTTCTATTGCTGTGAAGAGACACCATGACCATGGCCATTCTTGTAAAGGAAAACATTTAATTGAGATGGCTCACTTACACTTCAGAGGTTCAGTCCATTGTCATCATGGTGGGACATGGCAGTGTGCAGGCAGACATGGTGCTGGAGAAGGAGCTGCTACAGGTTGATATGCAGGCAACAGAAAGCAAACTGCCACACTGAGGAGTATCTTGAGCATTGGGAGACTTCAAAGCCTGCCCCCAAACTGGCACACTTCCTCCAACAAGGTCACGCCTACTTCATCGAGGCCATACCTTCTAATAGTGCCACTCCCTATGAGATTATGGGGGCCAATTGCATTTAAGCTACAACAGTGGCCTTATGAGAAGAGATTTACTCTAGTCAAGGTAGCATGCCAACTAATATTGTTATTCAGGTCTTGTTTATGTGGCCATATTACTGAGATTTCATGCAGGTAGCTTCCTTGTCAGATCTGCAGGACACTGTCTCAAAGCATACGCCCTGGTCCTCTGTGTCTTATCATCTCTCTGTCCTGTCTTCTGTGATGCTCCCTGAGCCTTCAGTGTAGGGCATTTGCTGTTTCCAGCTGGGTATATAACTCTATGATCTGCTTTTCTCTGCATTGTACAGTTGTGTCTCTGTAACAGTCCCCTTGTGAAACAGAAAGGAGGTTTTTTGCTGAGAGGTGAGGGCTGCACTTCTCTGTGGGTATAACTATGTAAGGGTGTTACTGTAATGATGAAACACCATGACCAAAGCAACTTGAGGAGGAAACGATTTATTTCCATACTGTTGTTCATTATTGAAGGAAGTCAATACAGGAACTCAAGTAGGGCAAGAACTTATGCAGAGGTCATGGAGGAGTGCTGCCTATTGGTTTCTTCCTCATGCATTGCTCAGCCCACTTTTTTATAGAACCCAGGGCTACCAGCCCAGGGATGGCACCACCCACAGTTGGGCTGGGCTTCTACCATCAATTACTAATTAAGAAAATGCCCTACAAGCTTGTCTATTTACAGCCTGATATCCTGGAGGCATTTTCTCAACTGAGGCTCCCTCTTCTCGGATGACTATAGCTTGTGCCAGATTGACATAAAACTAGCCAGCCACAAAACATAAGTTTTTAGAATGGAGTTATGAATTATACTGATTTAAGAAAGTCAATAGCAGGTTTTCTTGTGGGGGTCCACGACCTCTCCAGCTGTGGGGAGTTGGCTAGGTTTTTAGTACCATACACAAATTCCCTCCTATTGAGCAGGTCACAATGGCTGTGAGAGAATGTCACAGGA
Organism: Cricetulus griseus; assembly: GCF_003668045.3. Lineage (NCBI taxonomy): Eukaryota > Metazoa > Chordata > Mammalia > Rodentia > Cricetidae > Cricetulus > Cricetulus griseus. The sequence goes on from NC_048595.1 coordinate 401,322,172, forward strand.
AGTAAGTGTAAGGGTATTGACAACTGGGTATTTGTACTCATTAACAGAGTGAATGTAGCATATGTAGGATTATTGGGAAAAATAATTATTTCTGCTTTGGAAACAGCTTGATTTGCTTCTAAATCTTTCTGCTTGTAACATTACATATACTACTCTGTCTAAACCAAAACTCTGTGGAGGTAAACTACAATTCAAAGATTTACATACTCAGGTCTACAGCCACACCCAAATATACATTGTGTCATTAACTTAGGTCAAACTTAAGAGCTCCAAGCTAACATTATATCCAGTGTATATTACAATTCTAAATGATCTTGAGGGACTAGTTTCCAAAATAAATATAGTGGAAGATTAAAAAAAGGTTTAGGTATTATGATTAAAAGAAACTAAACTAAGGACAGGAAAGAAGGAGGAAAAAAATTGATAGGAATAGGGCCATTGCTACTCAGTTTTCCATTGTTGTGACAAAATATATTTAAAAAACTTACAAAGGTTTATTTTGGCTATTAATTCAGAGGTTTCAGTCTGTGGTTTAGTGGATGCATTAATTTTATGCCTGTGGTAACTCCTGTATGTTATTGCAGGTGGGTGGTGATAGAAAAAAGCTTCTGATGGTATGGCAGCCAGGAAGCAGAGGAAGAGAGGAGATGGAGATTAAATAATGTCTGTAAGAACATCACCTATTTCCTTCAATTTGGCCCATTTACTAATCACCCATTTAGCTGTGTAAAGACTAGATCCATCATAGCCAAGTCTCTTCTCAATAGCCCAGTCACTGCAGCTGAGCCTTTAACATGTGTGAGAGACAATTCCAAAGCAAAATAGTCCTAGAAGTGGAGAGAGACATAGTCAACAGCACAGACATGGATCAGCTACCTTTGTCCTCTGGTGAACTGAAGAAAGAACATAAGGGAGGAAAGGCTTATTAGAGGGTCATGGTTTCAAGCAATTGGTCCATCATTGCATAGAAAGCATAGGACAAGAGCTCTGTTATGGCAGAGATGCTGAGGCTGATCAGGAAGCAGAAAAATTAGGCAGGAACCAGAAGTACCTATAATCCTTCTTCTGCAAGCCAGATCCCACCTCTAAAAGGCTTGGTAGCCTTCCAAATAAGAGGTAGAACAAGTGCTCAAAACACAGCCTACAGGGGAGATTCATTTCAAGATTCATTTCAACCTGTAATAGGCATATTAAAGATATCAGAAGATGTCTTCAACATATGCGATACTTGAAATGTATTGTTTGAAGCAATAAAGGCAGAGGACCAGCTGTCTGGAAAAAGGCAGGAGAAAATGTTTGAGTATGAAAATACTGGATGTGAGTATTCCTATAAATTTGGGAAATTAATCCTGATAGAGATATTACAATTTATATACAAATGTGAATGACAACAACATTAATAATTGGAACATCTACTCTAAAGGTGGATGGATGAGTTTGGAAGCATAGAGGAATTAGATTCTTGGAATGAATGAATCTTGGAAATTTCATGAATTCTCTAGTTTCCTCAGTTGTGAACATGGACATATGGGAGGGGGAGGGAGAACAGAAAAAGGTCTGGTGAATTAAACATCATGATCATAGTTGACCCATAGGATTTGAATACCTAATGAACTATGTCTTGTGCCTTATGTATTGTAGTATGATCAGGCTGCCATAACAAAATACTAAAGGATAGATGACTTAAACAACAGTGGGTTTGAGTAAGGTCTATCTTCCTGGCCTTCTGCCTTCTGCATCTTCTCATGACAGCAGAGGAGGAAAAGATGAAGACAGGAAGAGAGAACAAGGTCTGTGGTATTTCCTCTGATAAATTTATGAATCTCATCCATTAGGGTCCTATCTGTATGATATCATCTAAGCCTAATTGAATTCCAGAGTCATCAAATCCAAATGCATCAAGAATTAGGCCTCCAAATTAGGGATTTGTAGAGTCTATAGCACCCAGAGATATATTGGCTTCACTCTGTGAGGGTAATAAGGTCTTTATCACTTTATCACACACACACACACACACACACACACACACACACACACACACACACACACACACACACCCCTCACTACATTACTATAGTTCAATAGTCAAAGTTATGTTGGAAAGCCTGAACATTAAATTGGGGGCTTGGTTAGAGTTTAGAGGGTTAGTTCATGGTTATCATGCCGGGAATCAGATAAGCATGACATTAGAACAGTAGCTGAGGGCTTTACATCCTTGTCTGCAAGCAGGAGAGAAAGAGATAGAGATAGAGATAGATAGATAGATAGAGAGAGAGAGAGAGAGAGAGAGAGAGAGAGAGAGAGGGAGCGAGGGAGCTTGTTGGGCTCTTGGCATGGGCTTTTGAAACCTCATACCCAACTCCCAATGACACACCTCCTCCAACAAGGCCATACCTACTAATATGTCCAAACACTTATACTGAGGACCAAGCACCCAAACTTATGAGCCTTTGAGACGATTCTTCTCCAAACTACAAGATCAATGCCTTCTTCTGACCTCTGTGGGCACAGACATACATACAGTTAAAGTACCCATACACATAAAAAATAAAATGAAATACTTTTGCCTTGTTGTAAATTATGAAAAAGAAGCTTTGTGAAAGGTTGCTTGACTAGTAAATGACAAAGCATTCTATTTATGGGAGCACTTAGGCTTTTCAGCTGAGATCATGTACCACCCCATGACTTGCTTTTTGTAGCTTTTCACAGAATATACTGTGATGTCTGGTATAAGGTCTGTGGACTGAGGTGAATGCAGGATGAAATATCTTGTACTCCTACTTCTTGATGATTTCAAATTCATGGCACTGTTAAAAATGCATCAAATGCCTTGAATACAGGCTTGGTGGTGTACATCTGTAATCCTAGCTTTGGGAGGCACACACAGATAGATCTCTGTGAGTTCAAAGTCTGATCTACAGTGCAAGCTCCAAGTCAGCCAGGGCTACAGAGAAGACTCTACCTTAACAGACAGACAGACCGACCGACTGACCAACAGACAGTAACAACAACCTGGGATGCCATGGACTGATGCTGTCTAAAGAGAAAGGGAGTAATCAGAGACGCATATTATGTGGCTATTGTTTCTGTCAGAACTATGGTTGTTTTTCATCAGTAGACAACTGACTGAGCCTTGAGGAAGGAGGAGAACATTGCAAAATGATGTTATTTGGGCCAGCCATGGCCCTGTGATTGGCCCCTAGCTCAGCTCTTTCAAACAGAGGCTTAGCTTTTAATCTAATAATTTTGCACATCGTTATTAGAAGCTGAAAATCTGGCCCATTAGGACATCATCTTCTCATTGCATGCATTAGTGTCCACTGTGCTGGACTGGGGTTATGGGAACAGGCTGTGTCGTTCTTTTCCTGACATCTGCACAGGCATTAAAGGAAATTAGGCCTTGTAGATGAAATCTGTTTTTCAGGTTTGGTATTTAAAACATGTTATTTCCATCAAAGGCTAAAGAAAATCCTCATTTAGTTTTGTAAGTCTCCACAGGAAAACCATTAACACAGAAAAATCTTGAGGAAGTTCTTCTTTTTGGTATTAAAATGAAAATATGACAAAATCCAGATTTTGACCTGCATCAAATTTATAACATGTTTATTTAGTAATTAATTAACTAATTAATCAATTGAGGCAAGGCTTCAGTTTGTTGCTCAGGTTTCCTTGGAATTCAGTTTATGGTATGTGCTGTCCTTGAACTCATGGTACTGGTCCTGAATACTGAAATTACGAGCCTATATCAACATTCCTAGCTGCTTCCCACCCCTGCCCCTGTACCATTTTTCAAAGAAACCCTCCCTGGTTAAAATCTAAAAAGAATTACATGTGTTAACAAAGCAAAAGCTCACAAGCAGAAAGTCACTGGGCTTGTTACACTGTTCCTGTCCCCTTTACATCTTATAGACTGCAAGAAAATGTGAAAGGAAGCGTGTAGTCTTTGTGGTGTTACAGAACACCTCAAGTGAGTTATTAAAACTTACTGAGCTACAGATAACCAGGCTCTGTGTCAATTGTTCGCATGGTGTGTTCTTGCCTTGACTTCATTACTTGCTCCTTAAGGGATCTTGGGGGAACTTATTTTGCCAAATCAGATACACCTAGGTCTGCTGGACATTTTTCCTCAAGTGTAAACAGAAGTTAATGATAATATGTGTTACTGTTCAGACATCCCTTGGGGAGGTGGGTGAGAAGATGCTGCACCAAGGACTCAGGCACTGGGAGTCAGTGAGTAGCAGAGCATGCTACAGATGTTTATTAAGGAAGTTAGACCTGCTTTTATATCCCCTCCCAAAGTCCCATCAGCTCTGGCAGCTGACTCTGCTGCCTTGTGCTTTCCTCACTGGGGTCTCTGGGGTCAGGTGTCTCTGGGGCAGAGGCAGGCTTGTCTCAGGGAGGAAGTCCCTACCATGCCTGTTCATGCAGGCTGCCTGCGCACCTGCTGCTTGGGTAGGCTGGCCTCAGTTTCTCCTACTTTCTGAGTTATTAAAACTTACTGAGCTACAAATAACCAGGCTCTGTGTCAGGTGTTCGCATGGTGTGTTCTTGCCTTGACTTTATTACTTTTTAAAAGTCATGGATATACATATACATATATATGTATGTATGTATGCATGCATGCATGTATGTATGTATGTATGTTTGTATGTATGTATGTTTGATCTGCCTATTGGGAGTATAAGTTTTTAACATTAAGTTCATCTAAATCTTGCCCTTTATGTCACAGAGTTTGCTTAAAGTAGGAGTACCATATTTTAATTACAATGAAGTGCTGTCAGTTATCTAGACATATGAAGAACTAACTTAGAGACTTCATTTACTCCTCAGATTGATGTTATAGCTCTGTGACAGAACCTGTGGGGAACAACCTGGCCCTTTTAAGTACTATAAAATCAAAGGGAGATGGGGAGGGGAATACCAGCAACTTGGTACTTAGGAGATGTTAAGTTTGGAGAGAAGCAAGGAAGTGTGAGAAAAACGCCATAGATGCAAATTAGGAACTGTTAAAATTGGCTAGATTAAGTAGGATAAAGAACAGAACTGAAGAGATATAAACAAGACTGAAGAAGAATAAACTGGGCTTAATTGGCAGGAAAGTTGTGAGCATTTCAGAGGGGTGTAAGAGAGAAAGAAGGTCCAGTGTAGAATTTGGGTTTGAATGATTGATGAGATTGTAATAAGATTTACTAAGACAAGGTCACGTAGAATGGACAATATGCCTGGAGGAATAAAGTTGGACTTCTAGTTTGCATTTTTGAGTCTGAGGTGCTTGGATGCATTCAGGGGAATCAGTCTTCTGACCTTTAAGAAACAGGGAGACTCTTAGGGTGTTAGGGTGAGGATGTCAACTTGGGAGTTATATTAGTTCTCTAGAACTAATCAGGCTTCTCTAGAGTACCAGACTTACAGAATGAATCTTTTTTTCATACACACACACACACACACACACACACACACACACACACACACACACACACACGTAATTTATTAGAATAGCTTACAGCCTATGGTCCAACTAATGAAACAATGGCAGGCTCTGAATAGAAAGTCCAAAAATCTAGAAGTTGCTCAATCCACAAAGCTAGATGTATAAGCTGGTCTTCAGTAGCCCCTGGAATCCTATAGAGGTAGGTTCTAATGCCAGTGAAGGAATGAGCTTGCTAGTAAGGCGAGGGGAAGCAGGTAAAGAGCAAAACTTCCTTCTTGCATGTGCTTATATAGGCTTCCAGTAGAAACTGTGGCTTAGATTAGAGGTGTGTCATCCTGCCTCAAAAGTCCAGACTAGATGCACCCACTTTTAGCCAAGCAAAATTAATCTCTCACAGGTGTGCCCTCTATTTCTGGATGGTAGTTTCATCCCATATATAGTCAAGTTGGCAACTAAGAACAGCTGTCACAGGAGTCAGCAGCATAGAGACAACTCTTAGTGTCCTGGGGTTACAGCACTGATGTTTAAGAGGAATTGAAACCAAGAAACCAGCAAAAGACAGAAGAAAATCTGCACCCAAAGAAAATCTAGCTTTTTATAGACTGAGACGGAGATCTAAATGAGCGCCCTTTTATACGGAGCTAGAAAAGGCTACCCTGAAAATTATTTTAATGAGCTATTGTGTGGTTAAGTTTCAGAGCAAATTGTACCCAGTATTGTTAGGTATTTCCAGACTGGATCAGCCTATGTGGCCAGGACTTTAAATTAATTTTTGGTTTCAATTTCCAGGTCCTCACAAAGCTGTTCTAGATACTGAATACAGATCTTGCATAATTAGCCAAATGAGCTCTAATCCGTGGTCAGAACTCAGGGAAGTAGGGGCCTTCCTGGGCGGTGTCTAACTTCTCAGTAAGGATCTCTGCAGGCTCTTTCCACAAACCATTTCTCAAAGTCACCTACTTTGTGTCATGGAGTTAAACTTCTCCCTTTGTCCTTTGAGTTGTGCCTATTGATTCAGACATCATTTAAAACTTCACCATTTATTATAAAGAGATAGAGATACTTGGACAAGGTAACCAGTTTTGACAAAATAGATTTGCTCATATAATTGAAAATTATTTGCTATAAAATAAATACAGAATAGCATTCTCAAAAAGTAGTTCATTATTTTTATGATATGTATTATATATAGGATGTTTATATAGAACTGTTATGTCATAAGTAGCTACATTTTATATTTATAAATGTAAATATAATAATAATAATAAATATAAAAATATTTATCCTTGCCCATTATGAATATGGTTGATATTACAAAATATTTACTTTGTTAAAATTTCCTTTTGTGGTGGTACCAGGGTAGAGGCAAAGGCCTTGTGTTTGCTAAGTAGACGAGTGCCTTCTGAGCCCCACCCTCAGCCCACAGCTTTGCTTGGTCTTAATAAACATGAGGGACATGGCAGTGATGTGAACGTCTGCTTCTTCTAACAGTATCTTCCTATACAGCTCCTTAAGCATGGCTGAGAAACCACACACCTGTTGCTTGTTTGTTTCTGTCTGTCCTGTCTTGTTCCTCCCTCCCTTTCTTTCTTTCTTTCCAGTTAAGAAACAGGAACATTGGAGATATTATTTCTTTAGAAATAATCTTTTCCTTTAAACTTTAATGAAAAGAAAAATTTAAACCAAGCATATGAAAGTGACACAAATTATATGAATTAACATAATAAAACTGTTTTGGATCTAGTGACAGGAAACCTAAGCATTTTCTGTAGTAGGATTTTGAGACAGGGTCTCACAGTGGGATTAGCTTTAAAATCTGATCCTGTCCCTGGTGTTTCACACTGTACTGCAGTAGTTTCTGGGATGTTTTATTGTGGACTTTCTTGAATTTTCTATCCGGTTCTTAGTTTCAACTAGATAGCTTTCATCAAATTATTTAATCTATCTTTAGACAATTGTATCGAGGTGAGAAACTCTCCAAATCTATTGAAATGCAGAGTTGTGGATCCCAGTCCTAACTGACCTATGTACCAACAGCTGTACCTTGGGCTCAGGAATCATTTCAGAAGAGTGGATATGATGACTGTGAGAGACATAAAGGAGACCAGAACATTTGCTGTGAGACTGTGACTCCTAGAAATGTCAGAATCTACAGCCATGAATTCTTACCAGCAAGAGTTGAACAAGGATGACTCCAGTAGATATGCTAGTGTGAATGGGGGGAAGCTCAATAGTTATCAAACTGAACAGAGAACTGAGGAATGCTGCAAACTGGAGAAATAGAGCACAGCAGTTGGTTATCCAATACAAAATGGCAAGGCATGAAAACATACATACAAATAATGTTATACATACTAAGCAGGTCATGTATTTGGGAATATATGTACTTTTTAATAACGCACACACACACACATGCGCACACACGTATATTTAACAACAATTAAAGAAAAAGAAAAAATGGTGGGTGTGGGCTCCACGGGAGGGTTTGAATGGAGGAAAACGTAGGGGGAGAATGATGTGGTTATATTATAATCTTGAAAAATAAATAATTAAAAAGGATCCATAACAAATAAGTAGACCAGTAGAGGGATTTCTTTGTGCTTGCAAAGCATTGTGTTTTAAATTTGAACATTTAAATTTTGTCTTGTACACTTTTTTTTCTCCTTTCAATTGACAGAAACTACCTGTGCTGTGTTATTATCCCCTCCCCCTGAATGTCAAAGCTTAGTGTCCTGCTTGCTTGACAACCTCTACCAACCTCTTTCCTGCTCCCCAAACTGGTGAGATCATACTGTCCAGTGAGACTTAAGTCAAAGAACTTTCCACATCTGGCTTAATTATTTTCTTTACGGAGAATTCCTGTTTATTTTATGGAAAAATAATTGTAACAATTATTTATATTTTAGCCAAGTTCAAATAATAACTGTTTTTCTTCTGAGTATTTGCATTCAGTGTTTAGCTCAGCATCTTCCCAAGGGCTTCTTTCTTCTTCCTAGTAAAGAAATCATTAATTCCTGAAGCAAACCTATGCAGTAGATTATATTGTCACCCTTCTTTACTAAGGGGATTTGAAGGACAGAAAGTTTGGATAAACTGCCTAGGGTCTTGCAGCCACAACTTATGCTCTACTCAATAGTATGAGAAGAAACTGACTTTGTGAAGGTTCCTTAACTCCAGAGGCCAACTAGTTCTTACTGTTCTCTGATTCAGCTACCCTGAGCATCTCAGAGGTATTATTGTGGCAGAGAAGTTTTTCCCACTGCTTCCTTCTGGTTACCAGAGGTTCTTTCTGAAAACCATTGTTTTATATATTTTTAAAATGGATGTAACCATTGTCTTTTTAGCACTCAGCATCACATGGTGATAGATTGAGAAAGGTTTCTTTGGTTAATGAAGAGATTAAACCCATGAATATAAGAAGTCCTGATAGTGAAAAGCAGGGTGTAAATAAACTGCCACATGGAAGATGCAGAGAAAGAGCTGTGCTGTGTTGATTTCCACTGGGTTCATGGTGTACCGTCTACCGATAGAAGTCCTGTTCACTGCTCTATCTGTTTAGCCACGTGCAGCTGTGGGAAGCAGTCTTCTTACAATTCATTTCTTCTTTCTTAACTGCAGAAAATCTGGACATGTTTATCTACTGACAAGAGCCCTTTAACACAATGGAAGAAGTCAAGATGAACTCTTACACTTCTTTGACATCTTGCCAAATAGCATTTTGTTTGCTTATTGGTAGATTTTAATATTAGAATGGCCTGCTGAGGAATTTTTCTCTGTATGTATATGTTTGAGTATGTATGTGTATATATGTGCATGTGTATATGTGAATGTATGTGTATGTACGTATGTATGCATGTATATATGTGTATGTATATATGTGTGTGTTTCTGTCCCCTATCCTGTTCTGTGTTTCTTCTCTACACAAAATTCTCCTGTGGTTCCACTTAATATAGAGAAGTAATTATCTAGACTTTCTGGTACCTTTCTGCCTACATGGTGCACTGGTCACACATTGCCCTGAATGCTCACCCCAGTTGTCTTCCTTTCACTCTAATGTTCCTTCTGAAATCGATGTATCAGGATGGCCGACACTACCACCTCTAGCCTACACTACTTTTCTCAGTAGTCGTAGCCTGTATTTCCTAAATCATCTTATCACAGCATTGAATTTTTTTCTTGCTTGCTTGTCTTTATACATGAATTCAAGAAGCACAAAAATTTGATGTGTGGTTATTTATTTCTAAGGACTCAAAACAACAGTGTCTGTCATTAAAACATTTGTTGAGTAAATTAAGAATCTAGGAATTCAAGATCTACTTTCTTTAAATCATGCTTCTTCTATATAATTATGCTAAAGTAGTCTCTTGGGAGGGGCTCCTAAGAAGACAGATGGCAGATAAGGACTTGGTCATGGAGTAACCCACTCACACATATTTGCTTAAATAGTTTGTTATTCAGTGTCAGTTTTTGGCCAAATCAGTTTTTATTTCAAATAAGTTAATGGAAAATAAGCTACAGTATGACTTACTGGCCACATGGAAAGGAATTAGCTACTGTACTGTTTCATCTTATCCCATAGGAATGAATGACAGATTTTTCACTGCTTATTTTGTTTTCTTAATTATTTGAAATTCCAAGTATGTATAGACCTAAGCTTGGGCTAAGATCGAAATGGAAGGAATTCTCTCCTAATTGAAAAAAATGTGTGTTTTAAAATGCTTTACTACTATTTATTAATTTTACATAAAAAGGCTTCATTATGATATTTTTGTACATATACATAAAGTATTTTGATCATAATTCTCAATTGCTCTCTTCTATCTCATTCTCTGTTCTATTGATCCCTTTTCCTCCCATCTACTCTTTTACTTTCATGCTCCCCCATCCTACGCCCCCCACCTTCCTTCCTTTCTTGTTACTTAGTGAATTTTGTTAGAGTTGCTTACACATGCATGGGTGAGAGATTGCTTATAGAAGCATGGGAGCCATACTAAATGGCTCCACCACTGAATAAAATGTCTGCCATCAGTCACTGACCATTACCTGCCTATGGATTCTCAGAAAATGATCAAACAACCACTAACTGTCTATAAAATCCCCAGGGAGAATTGGGGAGACAATCATTTTTCATGGGAAGAGGGGGGAAGAAGCTACGAGAGTGAGAAGGGAAGAAAAGGAAGGATGCAGAGGTCATGAGGAAGCAGATTTTTTTTTTTAAATAAATACTTTATTTTACGTGCATTGGTGTAAGGATACCAGATCCCCTGGAACGGGAGTTACAGACAGTTGTGAGCTGCCATGTGGGTGCTAGGAGTAGAACCCAAGTCCTCATGAAGAACAGCCACTGCTCTTAACCACTGAGCCATCTCTCCAGCCCCAGAGGAAGCAGAAATTTTGAGTCAGGTGTAGATTAGAAGAAAGGACATATGACAGGTAGGATTTTAGTTGGTAGGGTGGTAGAGAAGGAAGGAAGGGAGAAGGGAACTGGGTTTGTCATGTAATTCAATCTTGTTTGTAATTCAAATATATATAAATAAATAAAATAAAATAAATAGCAGTGGAAGTGAAATAGTTTTAACATATGACACAGCCTGGTATGATGGCCTTTTTAAAGCACAACTTATTATTACTTTGTTTGCATGTTTTTGTTAAAATGATGACACAAACTTACTTTTGTATGTTTTAATTATTTATTTAAAGTTTATTTTCCCATATTAAGGTTCCACCTGTCAAATATGTTTATGCTGAAAACACCATGCCACATGTTAATGAAATATAAGAAATGAGGATTCAATGTTTTATTTGTTTACTTGTTGTCTCATTTTAATGTATAACTCCACTTGAAAGGTTGCAGAGGACAGTGATCTTATTTATCACATCTAATAATATGATATGAATATATAAGTTAAATTCACAATATGATTTTTAAAGATGTATGTATTTATAACATATTTTGAAATAAATTAATAAATATAAATTAATACATAATACATATTTGTGTTAATTATTATACTGTTTACTATCTAAAACTAATATGTTTATTCTCTATATGTAATATGTTCCCTAGTATGTTTATTTTATTTTATTTTTTTGTCTTATGGCATACATACAATGCATGGATGATGTTAGCTGAAGCAAGAAATGCTGTGTCTGGATTAGCACTATAATTTTGTAAGGGGATTGATTTTATGATCACCACCTTTTCATTTCTATCTTTAAATGGTTCAGTTTTACACGTTGGCAAGATAATTCTTAGAATGTGCCAAAATTTCTCTTGGCTGTTTATTGTACATTGCCTTAATGGGGAAATGTATGAAACCTCTTCAGTTGTAGTTAAATGAAATAACTGATTTTCTTCTAATGTACATTTTGTCCCATAGAATTATATGTTAATAAATGAGGAAAATAAATCAGAGTGCAATTCTTCTGGCTCAGAGTCAAAAAAGAGCACAATAGGGAAAATTCAAAGTCTTTAACTGTTTACTGGCTATTGCTGTGTCACAAGTCACAGTGACTCCCTGAAGTTGTAAACGTGTACAGAAACGGTTTCAAACATTGTGGAATTTTTTTTTTAAATATCAGGAAATTGTTTAAATTCCTAAAAAAAAAATGCTCTAGATACTCTGAAGGCATCAGTTATTTTTCAGACACATATCAGAAGGAAAGTGCCACTTTGTACTGAGGAGGTGGCTCAGTGGGTAAGAACCCTTGCTCTGCAAGCACGAGGAAATTAGTTCAAACCTACAGTACTCATGTAAGAGCCGAGCATGGTGCATGTGCCTGTAGTCCACACATTGGAAGGGGAGACTGGTTGATTTCTGGACCTGATTGCCCAGCCAGCCTACCGGTAATGGAGAGCTTCCTGTTCAGTTAATTACACTAGTCACAGGCAGTAAGGAGAAAAATGCCCGATATCCTGTTCCCACCTATACAGGAATGCTTATGGTTTGGTAGTCCTAAACATTCACTTGCAGTACCACACACACACAAGGTAAAAAAATTAGTGAGATTTAAATTCCAAGCATTTGCAATTGCAATGTACAGAACATATTCATTTGCTCTTATTTTATTTATTTGTTAAATCTGTGTATGGAAATGAATGTCATGGCATGGGTGATATATAAAATAAAATATAATATTATCATACAATAAGTGGACAGGAGAAAGGTGTTGGCAGGTAAAAGCATTTGCTGCATGGCCTGGTGACTTCAGTTTGATCCCTGGAACCCACATAAAGGTGAAAGAAAGAAAGGTGAAAGTTGTCCCTTGGTCTCTATAAGGGCTCCATGGCATGCACACACACACACATTGCCCTCACCCCAACTCATGCAATCAAAGAAAAACAAACCAAGAATCTGTGATACAAATTCTAATATTTTTTTAACTAGCAATTGTTTTTTTGGGGGGGACATGTTTGGGGAGGCTGGTAGTGGTTGTGGTGGTGGTGTTGGAGAATGATTAAAGGCCTCACTGTGATGTTCAAACAATTTAAATTGTACATAAAGCAAGGCATTTCTTTGTTTATCATTTTTTTATTTTAAAACATTCTTTTCTCATTTTGTATAACAATCCCAGTTCCCACTCCCTCCCCTGCTCCTGCTCCCCTCACTTTTCCCCCACCCTATCCCCCTCCATTCCTCAGAGAGGGTGAGTCTTCCCATGGGGAGTCAACAAAGTCTGGCACATCACTTTGAGGCAGGACCAAAGCCCTCCCTGCTATATATAGACTAAGCAAGGGTCCCTCCAAAAGGAATGGGCTCCAAAAAGCCAGTTCAAGAACTAGAGAAAAAATCCTGGTCCCACTGTCAGTGGTCCCACAGATTGCCTAAGCCACACATTGTCACCAACATTCAGAGGACCTAGTTTGGTTCTATGCAGGTTCCCAGTTGTCAGTCTGGAGTCAGTGAGGCCCTAGCAGCTCAGATCCTCTGTTTCTGTGGGTATCCCCCAAATGATCTTGCCCTCTTTGCTCATATAATCGCTCCTCCCTCTGTTCGACTGGACTCTGGGAGCTCTGCTTAGTGCTTAGCTGCGGATCTCTGCATCTGCTTCCATCAGCTACTGAATGAAGATTTTATGATGATAATTAAGATACACATCAATGTGATTCCAGGGGAAAGCCAGTTCAGGCACCCTCTTCACTAATGGTTAGGGTCTTAACTGGTGTCATCCTAAAACAAGATATTCCTATTACGTGTTAATAGGTTAAAGTAGACTTTCTGCATTTTGTAAAAAAAAGCATTTTTAAATAAACCAGATACACCTAAGTTATACATGAAAATGCATCTTCATCATATAAATGACTAAGACAGAAGACAAGAGGACAAAATATGAGTGTTTCCTCATGCCCTTTCCACGCTCATGCCTCTTAGAAGTAAAAACTGCTATTAGTTCAGTGTGTTTCATTTTAGTTAAAAATTCTGTCCATTTTCAAACGTGCACCTGGTTAAAAATATTTTTTGTAATTGGGGTCACAATGCACAGACTTTTAACTGGGTTGGAGGAGATCAACATTCTTTGTAATTAGAGAGATTTGCTTATATGGCCCAAAGGTCACACTTTATTATTTTCTCAAATCCAGCCAAGTAGTTACCACCACTGCCTAGTGTGGCCTCGCTAAGTTGCCCTCACATTTCTGCACAGCCCTTGTGAGGTCCAGAGGCTGTGCCCGCAGAGTATCAGCTACTTCTGTAAAGTCAGGCTATATTTTAGCAAGAAATATTGCTTTAGAAAATAGGAATCTTTTTTCTATGATAGATGTTTACAGATTGCCTATATTTTTTGTGTTTGTGATAATGACTACAGAGATACTTCATATTCACTTCTCATATCAACCATGGAGTAAATATTAGACACTTTCCGTTCTTTTACTGATGTTGATGGTTCTTTTTACTCTCAACCTTTTGTGCCCTTCCTGTCTTCTGTCTTTAGCACTCACATTGTTGGTGGTAAATGTATTTATTATAGGGTGCCTGAGACACAGCAGTTGTATCTCTGCTGCCTAAGGAGATGATATTCTGGGCATTGTTGGACATTTAGTAATATGCCTGGACTCTGCAGTCTATGTGCTAGGAGAAATTGCCCACTTGCCACAATGAAGACTGATTACTGAAATTTTCAAATATTTCAAATCAACATCTCCAGTGGATGCCAGTGTTCTGGTGGGAGTGTAATGTGGGGCAGTTACTCAGAGAATTAGGGTGAAATAGCACTTCTGAACCCACAATCATTTTCTGACAAATTTTTCCTGCTCCAGGTCATAATATACTCTAAAGTATGATTAAGGTTGTCTTAAGTACAACAGTACTAAGTCTGAACTCCCTTTATACATAGTTGACACAGACTTTGGAAACAAAATGCATTTTATAAAAAAGTACTAACTCTTAAAAAATCCTCATTTACATATAAAAATATGAGTAACTGAAAATCTAAAATCTTTATGTCTTACCAGAAGTTCATGCAGAATTGTATTTCTTTTGTACTTTATACCATGCATGTTAAGTTAAAGCTAATGTGCATGTGATTTCCATTTTTTAAAAAAGGGATTCAAGGATAGATGATGCATTGCAGTTTAAATCTGCATTTTTCTTAGTATTTGTTTTTTTTTTTTTTTTTGGTTTTTCGAGACAGGGTTTCTCTGTGTACCTTTGGAGCCTATCCTGGTACTCGCTCTGGAGACCAGGCTGGCCTCGAAATCACAGACATCCACCTGTCTCTGCCTCCCGAGTGCTGGGATTAAAGGTGTTTGCCACCAACGCCCGGCTTTAGCATTTGTTTTTTAATAGTCAAATATATGCAATTTAAATGGAATAACAAAGGAGAGTTGCAATATTTCACCTAAGATTTGGGAATCTCAGTGAGAGTTCTGTGTTAGGGGACATTTTCAGATAGATGACATTTATTTTGAGATGTCACATCTAGCTGCTCTACTGAAGAAAAGGACTAGAACAACAGCCTTCCTGACAAGGAAGCTGAGCCTGCTTTACAAAGTGTTTCCTGTATTTTACACTTAATATTCCTGTTTCCGCACTTAGTATATATTCACTCTTAATGAATTTCCTGTTGATTTTAAAATAAATTTCTATTATGGACTGTTTTAAAAGAGTTGTCTATTTTGAGCTGTCCACAGCACAGAGTTAAATCACTTCCCTTCTAGAAACAATGCTTGACTTTGAACTGAAAATCTGACCATGAAATTTAAGTATTTCATTCATTTAAATGTGTCATATTTCCCTTTTTGTTTTCAATACAATAGTTCATAAATTGGTAATGCCCAAGTCTGCTTCTGTAATTTCCTTCTTTTAGTGACTGGAAGCCAGTTTAAAAAGATTTGAAAATGGCAAATATTTTCAAAATAGAAGAATGATGTGTTTTGTTTTCAAAGGAACCCAGACCATGTTCTATAAACCAGTAACATATTTAATGCTTATACTGATTCTAAGTAATGTTACTTTGCTTATGTAATAACTTAGTTTTAAAGTTATTTTTCCCATAAACTGGAGAGCAAGTAAATTTTTTGAAAATTAATACCTTGACAGTGATGTGTATGCCACTAATGCTGGTGGATATGGAAAGCGTAATGATAAAAATGATTTTTTGTACTTATTTGCTGTACCACCAGTAATATCTGAGTATTGCTTGCATAAATTTTAATATTCTTATTTAAATAAGCCATTTTAAAACTTAAATATGTTTCAATTGGAAATATATCATGATCTCTTTTCTCTGTTACATTCTTAGAAATAAATAATACTGTAAGAAAGGTACAGTGGGTAAGCGTTGGTGAGGAATCACTTATTATCTTGGAAAGTATCACTGGCCACTTAATGAAGGAACACATTTGTGTGCAATGAAGCTTCTTCTCTTGATTTACAAAGGTTTTGGTTTTAAATAGGAATTTTATGGAACATGATAAAATTAGCTGCGTCATTATTTTTAAATATTAATCATCGTGACCTCTATTGAATATTAACTACCATGGAACACCTCATAGAGGACCCTTATGCCTTAGAAATCTCCCTTGGGGCTGTAGAGGAGATTGCTGTTAGTTCTATAGGCTTGGGAAGGAAATGACAAAACAACCTCCTTTTTATTTATTTATTGTTGTTGGTGGTGTTCCTAGAGCATAAACTTTAGTACTGGTTCAACTGAAGGAGAGAGCTGAAGGTAATTCCAGCCTTCTTAATTCTAGATCTCCTCAGGAATGCCTTTAAAAACTGTTCAAGCATGTGGCTGATGATAATCCACGTTTATAGCTAGCTACTCTACTACCAGGTATTTCTAAACTGTGTCTCAGTTTCTTGCAAAACTGAAGTTCTGTGTTGTTTCAGTTGTTTCATGGAGGTTTCTCTTGGAAACTAAAGTTTCCTGTGCCTTGGATGTTGGTAGTAAAGGTCACATTTACTTAGCATTGTAGACTTTGTGGCTGAGAGGAGCATCAGCTAACCATTTCTATTCCCACTCCTTTGCTGACCCCAACGTTGGCCTTCAGTACATCTTGCCTGTTTGCTTTAAACTTTTTACTTTCCTGTCAGATCTGCAGTTCTCTCATTCCCATTCATTGCCACTCTGATAGTGTTTGGTCTTCAACAAAAGCCTTCAGAATCCTGCCTTTTGTCAAGACATCTTTATCTCTATTCTATTCCATTTGCCTTCTGCCCTGTTCTTGTATTTATTACTCTGATGTCCTACACAAACTTACCATCATGTGAGCTTAGGGAATTTGCCTTTGCTTTGTAGTTATCACTTGTCTTTTATTAAATTTTCCCAAAAATGAATATAAATGTACTTGCTAGTGAATTGCTACACTCCCTTCCAGGTTGAGCAGGCATTTTGTTTCTCCTCTTAAGCATCTTAGGTTCTTCTTGAATTCTTTGCAAATGGGTGCATATCCTTCTTCCAGAAATGCCACTGTATTTTTTGTGATTTTATTTCTTCCATTTTACTTTTATGGCTAGATTTCAATCTCAACATAGAGGAAAGATTCAGGTTATAGAGTCAGGTGTATCTGGTTTCTGATCCTTCTCTTATTTGTAACTGCCTTTGTGGTAAGAATTCTTTTATATTCAGATATTTCATTCCTTGAATGCAAAGTTGTATGCTGCCAATAACTAAGAGTTTGAAGGATAAATAAAGCTTATTTATGGAGGAATGCTATTTTAATATTTAGTTAAACAATATCCTGAAGAATCTCAATGTTTTTGCTACCCACAGAGAAATAACTTCCTTATCCAAAAGAAAAAAAAGTCTTACTACAGACACAGTGAAGGAGTTTGTGTGTGGGACTGGAATGTGACATGCCCCATTAGAGAAGTAGCTGATGACTTTGTCCTGTGCATGTGTGTTTACACTCTTAGAAAAGACAGTGTTCTCCTTCTTTTCAAGTTTTATATGAGCTCACTTGCCATGGTTATTTAGAGCCAGCTAGAGTCATTTCTGAATCCTACTGTCAATTTTTAGTTTTGAATAGGGAAATTGCTATGGCAAAGTAGTAGATCACAGGACATTTCATTCTCTCAGTTTTCAGGTTTTTATGAAATATCTTCTACACATAACATTACTAAACAGAAAAAACCTAGTATGCTTGCAAACAGAATATGCACAATGGTTTACTAACTTAAATAATGGAGTCATATAATTAGACTATTGAAAAGAATAATTTACTCTCATACTGTTCCTGTTTCTATGATGGAAGATGTAGCATGCACTGTATAGAAAAATTTTTGTGCTAGTTGTATTTATCTTAAACTTAGCTTAAGGAGCTAGTGGCTTAAGCTTGGGTACCAAGAAAAATCCTAATATTATAGGAATGGCCCAGTCTGGGCCTTTACGCAGTTCATATGCAGGTGTCTGTGGTTACTCTGCACATAGTTTTGCATTTACTCATGGCTGGGTGAGTAAAAGACTGAATTTCAATGCTATTAATTAAATTTGTAGAAGAGCTTCTCATACCTCTAAATCATTTTTCCTGGGAACATTCTGTAACTTAGCCCTGTAACAATAATTGCTTGGTAAGTGTGTAAAGTGTCAGCAAACTTTTCAATGCTCTGTTTTCAAAAAAAACAGTATTCCAAGGTCATTTGAAATGACTACAATAATTTCTGTCCCTCTGTAGATGCCTCTAAGACACTGAACAGAGTGAATATAGAGCCTCTTATTGATTACTTCAGCCACTTAAAATATGCTTTCATTTGAGGTGTGGATTCATTTTTATTCTGCGGAACTCAATGGCAACTGTGCAAGTAACACAGAACTAATAAAAACTGATGCTTTAATTAATATATATTTTGCAAAGCCTCAGAATAAATACTTAAACCTCTTTTTCATGCCATAATAATTTTCAATTATACTTTTAATGTATTATAATAATATATGTTTTCTTTTTTCCTTTCTGATCTCATGTTCCAATTCCTTAGTCTCCAAAGGAGCAGGCATAGCAGATAAATTTTGGAAGTAGCCTTCCATTCAGTCATATCTCCACTGTTGGACTCTGCCTGTAATTTCTCCATTGTTATTTGCTGCCATCACATCCTCTACTGACAGTCCATCTCAAGCTCTGTGGAATCAGAGGCCTCTGGCCAAATTTGTAAACCCCCAAATAAGAGAAGATTAACACTTCAACCTGATGCTTCTATATACTCACAGAATCATAAGAGCTCTTAGCAGCAATCCTGACACATCACACGTTTAGTTTTAATTACTTTTAAGACCACAGACAATGGTAGTAAACTTGGGCAAAGACTGCTGTTCCTTTTGTTGTATTGTAAAAACAGAAGGGAAATTGATGTCATAGGACCTCAATAGCAACCGCAGAGGAGACACCTTGGCATTAGAGGAGCTTTTATTTTCAATATATCTTCTGGGAGGATAGGAGAGCCAAAGTACCTGTCACTCACTGGTAGTGCTTATGTATCAGGAATTTGATTGCATAGGCACAGGAGTCAGGAAGGCAGAGTTGTTTTGGTCATCATCCTGGACTGATGGTGTGGAAGAAGACAACTGATGATACACAGCTTATGAAGAATATTTAGCTTCATGCCTTATGACCCCCAAGTAACTGTAGGTGGGCTGAAGTAAAGACTCTTGACATATTTTACAGCTGAGAACATGGCATTTAGGGAGCATAACTGACATCCCACATTCACAACATTGACAAATAATAGAAATTGAATGGTAAAGTAATTGCCTCTCTAGTGACAGATCCCTGAAAGTCTGGGGCCTGTAGTTCATATTCTGGCTCAATGAATCATTAGCTTCCCTCCATATCTTTTTCAAATAATTAAACTAAAGCTTTCTGTGTAGAGAGAGCTGGCTGATGCATTAAAAGTATGAGCCAAGAGAAGGACCGCGTTCCATGATGCACCCTTCTGTTTTCTTCCTGTCCATTCCTAATTCAAAACATGATGCATTTTAAAAATGAATGAAATCTTCTTGCAGATCTAGTGTAAGATCAAACTTGGGGCTGGTTCAGGTTGTCTGCTGTCTCATGTTGAATGGTCTCAATGATGGAGTGGAATACATGACCAGTATCTGCCTCTCTATTGAATTGTATTAGAGTGTGGGGCATTCCAAGCCAGCTGTCACAGGATGGCTTAGTCACTATTGGTTTCCTTCAACTGACCGAGCCATATAAGCAATAACTAGTAATAAATAGATAATTGACCACCAGGACTCATTTTTTCCCTGATTAAGGCATCACTTGCTCTGATCATCTTGGGATCTTGACTTCATAACATATACAGTAAACTTTCCTGAGATATCCACGGGATTTCTAATGAATTTATGAATAGCAAGAAAGGGTTTAATGAGCAGCGGGCATCCAGGAAGCATACTGGAGAGAACTATGAGAAGATATACTTAGTATACCCTATATGCTATTTAAAAATGTCACCAACAGTGGAGCAATCTGTTTTGACCTCTGCTAAGTCTGGGAGGCTGACTACAAATCTGTGAGGCCCAGTGCACCTGTTTAGTGACTGTTTCATAGTATATGGGAAATGGGAAGCAAACTATAATTGGAGGCCCTAGAAACCATGATCAGTGTGAAAACCATATGTGAAAATATACTACCTGTAAGGATGGATGTTCATGATGCCAATGGAAGTGACTAGGAGGAAAAATAATAGTTTGTTGGATGAGGGTCACTCTTCCTTTCATTAGGAGTCTTCTACATTGGGTCTTCCTGAGAGGATACAATTAAGATGTTCAATTTATGAGCACAGTGGTGTGAGACATTAAAAGCCCTTCCTGGGTGGTTGTTGTTCCTTTTGAAAAATGCTGTCACTGAATATAACAAAGAATCAATTCGTAATACAGAGAGAGAGAGAGAGAGAGAGAGAGAGAGAGAGAGAGAGAGAGTGTCAACATGCTGGCCGGACACCACTACTTTCTTTCCTTGCTCCTTCCTTCCTCCTCTTTTCATTTTTTAAAAACTGGAGGCACAACAGCTGTGTGACTTTCTTGGAGAGACTAAATGATACATCCATGGGCTGGGAAGATGACTTAGTTGTTAAGAGTTCTTGTTGCTCTTGCAGAGGACTGTTTTCTTCAGTCTCCAGTACCCACCTGGTGGCTCACAGCCATCAATACTCTTATTTACAAACCATCTGATGCCATCTTCAGAACACCATGGACAGAGGCACATATCTTACACAGACTTATGTGCAAGAAAAACACTCATGCACACAAAATAAATAAATAAACCTAAGAAATGTTTAAAAAAATACATCTATTAATTCCAGATAGGGAGGGGGTTGGCAGATCAAACAATTCTATTCAACTACATGAACCATTGAGTTTATTAGAATAGTTTGCAAGAGTGTGGGTGACTCAAACACAACCATAGAACCAAGAAGTCACCCAGGCGAGTAGTAAGCAGCTCTCCTACAGGTGGGCCTCCTGGTAGTATGAATGACACATGAAAAGCTATACATCTAGAGTCCCACCTGCAAGATGTCTGACTCCCAGGCAGCTGCATTATTGAAGAGGCCCTGGTAAACTATGGACAGCCAAACTATAGGTCCCTCCTCAGTTTTTTGTTTGTTTGTTTTTTACCTCTTACATAAATTCGGGGACAAGAGGAGCATGATGTGGGTCTCATAGAGATTCATGAATGGCATGAACCCTGGAGGTATTTCTAACCCACACTACTCCTTTCTACAAAGAAGTGCCTTTGGCCTGATCTATAAGGGTCTTTGCAGGTGATCACTGATCATGAGATTTAAGATTGCAGTGATCATATCTGATGCAGAAAAAAAATGAAACACAAGAATAAGCAGGGGTTAGCTTCTTGCCTTAGCCTGTGTAGAAGGTGGGAGGCAGAGAGTATCAAATAATATGTTCTAACCAGGGAGAACACTGGGCATCCCAATTTTCCAGAAATATTTCTGGCCATGGCAGTTAGACTTCTTAGAGGTGCCATGTAATTCCTGGTTATATTGCAGATAAATGGATACCTGTGACTATAATGGGTTTATTAAAAAGAGAATAGAAATAATTTTGGTATTGCTACTATGTGTAATAGTCAACCTCATGTTTCACCTAGCCAACTGAAATTATTTTAGTTTGATTTTTTGGGTGTCTTCATCACAGATTCATATGTATTCATCAGAGACAGATAACACCACAATTGTCTTCACTGTGTGAATATTTCTCATTCACTATAATTAAAACTTTGAATTCCCTTTAAGAAATTTAATGGTAGAATTTTCTTGTATTTCATTTTTTTTCCTATGGTTAATTTTTAAATTTTTTGTTTTACAATCTCAACCAAAGTTTCACCTCCCTTTTCTCTTTCTGGTTCCCACCCCACTCCCAACCTGACCCCATACATTTCTTCTCCATTGCTTCTCTTCAGATACAGATGGGACCTCCCTTGGATATCAGCCAACCACGGTGTATCAAGGTGCAGTGAAATGAGGCCCCTCCTCTTCTATTAAGGCAGGACAAGGCAACCTGGTAGGAGGAGTGGGTCTCATATGATTCATAACAGCTCCATTATTTCTCTGTTTAGTTTTTGTCTAGATGACATGTCCATTTGTGAGGGTGGGGTGTTGATGTCTCCCACTATTAATGTGTTGGGTTTGATGTGTGAATTAAGCTTTAGTAATATTTCATTTACAAATGTATGTGCCCTTGTATTTGGGGCATAGATACTCAGAATTGAGATGTTATCCTGGTGGATTTTCCCATTAATGAGTATGAAATGTTCTTCTCCATCTCTTTCAATTAATTTTGGTGTGAAATGTATTTTGTCAGATGTTAAGATAGCTACACCAGTGTGCTTGTTAGGTCTATTTACTTTGAAAAGCTTTTTTGAACCCTTTACTCTGAGGTATGTCTGTCTTTGATAGTGAGCTGTTTCCCATATACAGTAGTATGGTGGATTCTGTTTTCATATCCAATCTGTTAGGTCTGTGTCTTTTTATTGGCAGACTGAGTCCATTGATTTGACAGACATTAATGATCCCTAATTGTTAAGTTCTGTTATTATGTTGGCAGTGGTGGTGATTTTTTTTTGTGTGTGTGTGTTTTCTTTCTTTTGGCTTTGAGGTGTTATATTATCTATTGCTTGGGTTTTGTAGGTATAGTTAACTTCCTGGGATTGTAGTTTTCCTTCTAGTACTTTCTGTAGGGCTGGATTTCTAGACAGATATTGTTTAAACTTCACTTGTCATGAAATGTCTTATTTTCTCCAGCTATGGTGATTGAAAGTTTTGTTGGTTGTAATAGTCTGGGCTGGCATCAGTGGTCTCTTAGAATCTGCAAGACATCTGTCCAGGACCTTCTGGCTTTTAGAGTATCCGTTGAGAAGTCAGGTATAATTCTTATAGGTTTGCCTTTATATATTACTTGTCCTTTTCCCCTTGAAAAACTCAATAGTCTGTCTTTATTCTGTGTGTTTAGTGTTTTGATTATTATGTGACTTGGATCTTTATTTTCTGATCTGATCCAGTTGGTGTTCTGTAGGCTTCTTGTATCTTTATGGGTATGTATGGGTGTGGGTATCTTCTATGATTTTGTTAAATATATTTTCTGGGTTTTTGAAATAGGACTCTTCTCTTTCTATTATTCTTCATTTTTGTCTTTTCATGATGCTCCAGATTTCCTGGATAATTTTTGTTAGCATTTCTTTTAGATTTTCCTAGTAAGTTTTCTCATTGCTTCTGTTTCTTGATGTTTATGTTAATAATTTAAGCAAGTCATTTTATTCCTTTGTTGTTTTAGTATACTAATAGATCACTTTGGCAAATTTGTTTTTCTGTTAGCAGTTATTATTTACCTATAATGTTTTTAAATTTATATTTTAACACACACGTCTCTGTTCTATCTATCTATCTATCCATCCATCTATCATATAAGCATAGCATAAATATCTCAAAGATAGGCAGTTTAAGTAGCTAAACACTGACTCTTTGCTCATCTTTGAGATGTCTTCTCTCTGCTGACAGGTCAGCTTATGCAGTGACTACAGATAACTCTCCATAGAGAAGTTTCTAGTGCTATAGAACCATTAGGGAACCTCAAACTTTCCAAATGGACAAACACTTTATGGTGAAGATAGGTTTTAAGTTTGAAATTTATGCTTTGAATTTAGCTCAGTGAAGCAAATCCTTGGTTTCCTGCCTGTTTAGATTAACATTCTGCTTTCCACTGCTTTCATTGTTGTTCTTACGTGTATTGTTCCAGATGACAGAACATGAAATCTGTTCAATGAACCCCCAGGACTGTTTGCCACTTCCTTAGCTGTTTGCTAGTGTACTGGAATGGGCTTTTACACATTCTGACTGACTTTACTGATGGAGTGCTCTGCTCAGGTTCTTTGCTGAGGTTTTATTAGTCATTAAGTTTGTGGAACCCACAAGTCAGTGTTCTAGCTGAGCTCGAGATGTGTCTGTGGCTTTCTGCATCTTTGCTGTGTGTGTCTAGTGCATTGCTAATATTTCAGCAATTGTAAAATATGAATAAGCCTGAAAATTCTAGTCATGTTTATGACATGGGTTTTTTATTATTTCATATATTCTCTACTGAAGACTAATTTTTAATTTTCACCAAAATCCTGAAAAAGTAAGTGAAATTATCTTTGCTTTACAGGTGAAAAACATGGTATGTAAATTATTGAAATAGTTTGCCTTTTGAGGTAGTGAGATAATTAAGACATCTGATTGACAAGGCTCACTGACCTGGTGTGTAGTAACCTTCAATAAATGGAGGTTTTATTACTGTTATTATTTGTACTTATGATAGAGCCTCAACCGAGCTTCAATATAGCTGTAGGCTGTTCATCTGAGTCCAATGTCTTGTGAGATTTTAGGTACCTTTAGAGAATCAAATGGTGTGAACAGTAGTTTTATTTCTTCTCTTTCTGTAGCAGAGTTCTTAATTATTGCCATGAAGCCAGATGTTAGTGACCTTCTGGAATATAATCCCTTTCCTATTGCTGGCTTCCACTTACAAAGCCAACCTTTGGCTATTAGGGCTGCTGCTGTGCTTAGTCTATTAGGCTGATTACTGAATAGACTGTGGCCATTGTGTGACTCAGCACAGCTTTCCTGTCCTGGCTGCTGACTCAGTGGATCAGCAGGCTGGTTGTGTGGCTTTGGTCTGTGGTGGAGAAGCTTATCTGGAAAGCCGGAGAAAACCAAACAAGATGCCAATGGAAATGGGTTGCAGGCTCTAACATCAGTGTGGTGTCTGGTGTCAGGTTTAAGGGCTGCATGGCCAGAGAGCTATTGTATTGTAGGGCTGTTTAGCAATAGGGTGGTGTCACATTCCAGATAAAACACAAGTTTACATTTTGTGCTGAGACCGTTTTTATCAGAGGGTGCTGTGTTTTGCAAGTACTCACATGAGAACAAGATGCCTAGTGAACACAATGAAACTGATGAATTCCGCAGGGACCCACAGAGAGATGCCATTCTGTGTCAATAAAGCACTCTTTGTTCCAGAGACATTCCTCTCATTTTGGACAGGAATGTTTCAACCCAAAAACAGACAAAGCAGGTCTTGCTCTGCTGGTTCTTGCTAATTGGGGACTATTGCTTAGTGCGTGTGATAACTGTTTCTTGTAGGGAAAAAGAGAGGTGTGTTTGTTTTTCTGATTTACTTAACAGAAACTTTGGTGACAGCACTGGGGCAGCAGGGTGACTCACGATGGACTTTCAGCTTCAGAACCTCATGTTTCCCGGGTGCTATCCAGAATCTCGGGCCTTAGTCACATGATTATGTGTAAATTTGCAGTTAGGATGTTGTGGTCTCTTTGTGCCTCTGCTACCCTGCCTGTCAGACTTCCCAGGTTACAAAGTAATGTTATACTTGCCCTGGACAATCTTGGAATCTGGCTAATGGAATGTTCAGTCCTGGATAAATTTATTATGGCCTTAGTTCTTAATTGTAGTGTGAGTCACCTGGAAAATCAATTTCGGAAGTGAGGGATTATGTAATACCAGCAATTGTATGAGATTAGTGAATACTTCACCACTTGTAGTTGTTAGTGCACTAATAAAGTCTTGTTTTACAGTCCCCTAGAAGCCTCCTCCTGCTCCTGTTGTTTCTGAGTGAGGCTGTGCACCAAGAGTGATGATGAAGACTCAGGGCAGAAACAGGGGTCACTCAGTCTGAGAGGAGCTGGTGCCAGCATCACGTGGGCAGGGATGAAACTGTAGTCCTGCTAACAGAGGATGACCAGAACCACGGAATTACGAAAAGCATCTCCAGCTTAATAATTGTTTGAAAATAGAAATATTTCTCCTGATTTTTATAATAAATTATTTAAATTTGTTGTGTTTTGCATTTGATGCCCCCTCCTTCCTTTGCCTCTGTCATCCTTTAGGCTGCAGATTGAATCTAGGCTCATCTACTTGGGAGGAAAGAAAGAAAGACCTCCATTACCCAGCCCCACTCCCAGCTCTAAGAATTATTTTGTAACTCTCTTTTATACCCATTGTACAGATTTCAAAGTTAATTGCATCAGCTTCAGGGAGTCTGAGAAACTGTAAGGGATATGCTTTTCTGATTGCCAAGCACATTGTGCAAGCAAATGTCATGTATAGTTTAGTAAATCAAGAAACCAGTGGTTCTATTAACGTCCCTTTCTTACTGATCATGTCTTTAGTGAACTCCTTGCTCAGGGCCTGAGGTGTCCTGTGATTGAAGGTCTTGGTTGATTTATTCATGGTGAAAGCAGGTAGATAGAGTGGATACTAAAATATTTAATATCTTGCCTTTTGGAGTTTATTTCTGTCCTTTTTTCAGTTGTTTTTTAAACAAAATCAGAGACATCTATGCTGTATATCACATATCATAAATCAGCTCACAGTCACCTTCTGTCTTACTCAAAGCCAGAGGAGTTGTTCTTAAAGAGGTATTGTTTATAGATTGTGTTTAAAACTATATTCAAAAGGTAGTTGCCATTCCTTCTACATTGACTGATGCAATACATGATATTTGCAAGCCAGATATATGTCATTCTGTTAGACAGTCTACATTTGGTAGACCACAAAACACAAGCAGACAAAAGTCCTTGCTCTCTGAGTGCTAACATTTTAGTGTGGAAGAAAGGAAAATTATAATAAATAAGAGGTCAGACAGTGATGCGTGTGATGGGAAAGAAATAGATTAGCTAATAGGACTAGTGGAGTATTCTTAGATCTTCTCCTCTAGACTAATCATGACCAGTCTTACGCATTTTGTTTTCTCCCCTGGCAGGCAAACCAGTCTGCTTTGTCTTAAGAGGTCTCTTGGGAAGAGATCTGAGGCAGGGAGAAGTGTGAGTTTCAGCTCCTTTCTTCAGCAGGTACTTTGGACTCATGACTGCCCTCTTCAGGTTCTAGCACTTTTCTCAAAGCAGCCTTCTTAGTGTAATTTTCTTCTTCTAGTTTCAACTGTCTTCCTTTCATCATGTCCCTTCAAGCCTGATGTGGGCAATAGCTCTGCTATTATATCCTAAGGACAGTATTTCCTCCTTCCCTCCCTCCCTCCTCCCCCCCCTCCTCCCTCCTCCCTCCACCCCCCCCTCTCTCCTGAGTCCTTCCCACTTCCTTGTCAATAATCTTTCATTGTTCTCTTCAGAGTTTTAGTGTGGCACCTGTTTGCCAAGACACTGACCCATACAGATATTAGTCTTGGTATATTCGAAAGATGGCCTGCTGTTTTTAGTGACACAAATGAGGCAGAGAAAGTAATGCAGGGTTATGGAAAGGAATCTTTCTTCAAGAAGGAGCAATAACTCTTTTATCAGAATGCTGAAGTAACAGCAGGATGGGTTCGATGAAGAATGGAATGAAATAAGCAAACGGGGAAGTAGTTGGAATTTCAGACAGATGTAGAAGAAGAGTAAGACCAAAGAGCTTCCTAGAGTTTAAAGCCAGTGTTGGACTAGAAGCTTCTAATACATTGCTCTATATACTGCCTGGAGCCTTTCCATATGGCAGCACAAGTGGAACAGGGAGGCTGCTGAAGAAGATGATGATGATGACAGAGGGAGTAAGGCGTGATGAAACAAACATTTTGGCTGTTTGAGGAGAGAGTTTTCTGATGAATATATCATGCTAAGAGAAGAATCTGGAGTGATGCCAAGTTTAGCAACCAAATGGGTAGGGTTTGTCTTTTATGTTTTGAGGACCACTATTGGAGGAAGATGTTAGAGAAGTTTAGTGATTTGACATTGATCCTCTTAACATGCCTCACAGCTAGTCTATTGAATTGGCAGTTGATGAGAAATGTCTAAGCTGGAGACATAAATTAGGAGTCATCAATACATAGATGATATTTAAAATTAAGAGACATTGTAATTACTTAGGTTGCTGATTCTGAAACACTTTACTGTGATACTGTATTTATAATTTTTACTGTAAATACATGATGGTTGGATCAATTCAGTGGACTTTAAAACACACACACACACACACACACACACACACACACACACACGTACCTGGCAATGCACTAATCTGTTAAAACACTGACATCTTTAGAAATCTGTTTGAAAACAGTGTCTTGTAAGAAGGCGTTTTATGTAAATGCTGGAAAGTGAGTGTAATCAGTTTTTTTCTGCCAAGCTGAACTACATTTTAACTCTGAGGAGAGAACATAAGGAACTTTACTGCAGCTGTCTTTCAGAGGATAATTTCCTTTTAAAATGCAATTATTTTTAGTCATTTATTTACAATGTGGCATATTTCTATGTATAAAATTTCAAATACTTGGACTTTCTGTGATTTCTCTTAACTTTCTAGGATTTTGAATAAAAGATAATTTGCAATAATGAAATATTCATCATCCAAACAGCTAGATTTAGTGTCAGCCAGCTGAGGTCTAGGAGGGTAATTTTGTCACTAACCAGCCATGGGAATTCACAGCAGAACTTCACTGGGTTTAATCACTTTGTTTGAAATGAAAAATTAAATTGGGCTTCTGATATATATTCAGTTCCACAGGTTCCCTGTGCCTTCTCCAGACTTGTCACTATTGACCAAGAACACTAGGGGAGTTTGGAAGAGGCTGCGTCCCTCTAGCCTCATAGCTGTATTCCCAGGTAACTCCCCCATGTTTGTCTCTTCATCATAGTTTACTCAGAAGATTCTTTAATTATATGGTCTCAGGATATCCTAGTTCAGACATTCCATGGAAATGATCTCCTTCAACCTCTGTCCTGATACAGAATAGCCACCACAGCCTTGAGAGTAGTTATTCAAAATCTATTTGCAGAGTGCCAGCAGCTCATTAGCTGGGATGGTTGCCTTTGCATTTTGTAACAGCTGCCATCATTTCTTTAGTCCAGCCAAAACAAATATATCCACAACTTCACTTTTTGGTTACCATAAGGATTTGTAAACACTTCTGTGGTTTAGTGGCTCTCAAAGTTTACTATATGTAAGGGTCACTCAGAGGGTTATGATGAACACTGTAGGAGAGCTTCCTATCCCAAGTGATTTTGTTAGATAAGGGATGGGCTTCAATAATCTAGTGTGTGTGTGTGCGCACGCGCGCGCACGTTAGTATGTATGGAGGTCAGAGGACAACTTTGATTGTTGCTCCTTAGAAGCCTTCCTCTTTGTTTCTTGAAATAGTGTCTCTCATACTCCTTGTAGTTCCAGGGCTTGCCAATTAATCTCAGTTGGGTGGTCAGTGAGCTCCAGGGATCTGTGTGCCTTGGCTTGCCCAATGTTGGGAGTACACTAATGCATCACTGTGCTCCATCTGGGGATTATACTCAGGTCCTTATGGTTGTGCAATGAGAGGCTTGCAGTGCCCATTTTAACAAACATGTCACATCATTAATGAATGAAGATTTTTTATGATAATTTACCACAAACACGTGGCATGGAAAATTCAGTTATAAAGTATTTTGTAGAGCTGTGTATGATGGCCATGCCTTCAATTCTAGCACTCGGGACACAGAGGTAGGCAGATTTCTATGAGTTTAAGAGCAGTCTGGTTACACAGAGTGTTCCAGGCTAGGCAGTGATACTCTGTCTCAAAAAGAAAAATATCACAATAGCAGCATCAAGAAAAGCGTATGTAGTACAATTCCACTTTTGGAATGCTCCAACCTTGGAGCATTTTATTCACTATTTTAATGAACTTGGGATTAGGTAACCAGTCCTTCAGTTCTGTCATGTGGGAACATCACAGTATATAGATGGGAGGAGACAGTAGGGAGACCATGAGGCCAGCAGAGTAGTGTTAGGATACAGTGCAGTGAGTGTTAG
The DNA here is from genome assembly GCF_003668045.3 of Cricetulus griseus. Classification (NCBI taxonomy): domain Eukaryota; kingdom Metazoa; phylum Chordata; class Mammalia; order Rodentia; family Cricetidae; genus Cricetulus; species Cricetulus griseus. The sequence continues at coordinate 401,352,313 of NC_048595.1, forward strand.
AGGCCTAAGCTGTAAAGGGGTCAGAAGTCTAGATGCTTATGTAAGTGACAGGATTTTGGGCAAAGATGCTAAGAGGTTAATTGGTTTAGGAGACAGGATTGGTTTTCTTTGTATTCCTTTCTAATTCAAAAGAGGCAGTAATTCAGTTTGCCATCTTTTCAATGTAAACTCTATCTTTTCTAATCACTCAGAGAATATACCTTAATTTGAGAAAACTCCAAGATGACTCTTTCGCTTCCAGTCTGTTAAAAGCAGACTTAACTCCTTGAGGTGGGTGGAAGGTTTGTGTGTTGGAAGCAGATTTCTGAGTTATATCATTCTATAATGTCTAATTTCCTTTTGCTTGCATTTTAATGACAATACAACCACTGTCTTAGTTTTGTTGGGAGCGTTGCCCTCAATCCTAGGAGCAGCAGTTTGAAACCAAATGGTTCTTAGATCTGTCCTGAAGAGCCCAGCTGTTGCTCGGATGTGATCGCGCATTGTTCTAAAATAAGCAGCTTAGGCTCAACTAGCCACACTCTGGGCTGTCCCCATACAAAGCTGTTTCTGTCCCACATAGACTGGGGACTCCCTGTGCTCCAGGCTCAGCTGCAGGATCTGCTGAATTAATCACAGGATGCTTAGATCACATTTCCTAAGGACTTGGCAATTTTCATAGTGACTTCACCCAAAAGCTCAACTCTTTGCTCCCTTTAAATGACCCCTTGATTGCTAGGGTTGGAGATCAGTGTAGTCCTGGGAGAACGCTCTTAAAAGGCTGCTGAGAAGGAATGAACATTCACTTGTCCTCTTGCTTGTCAGGATGAATCCAGCAGTCCATTTGCAGTTATCATTTTGAGCACTCTAGAGTTCAGCAGGCACAGAAGTCAGTGTTTTGCTCTATTTGTTGTCTTAGTGGTATCCAGACACCTTACTTGTCTTGTTTGGAGGAAATTTAGAGTCCATTAGATTAGAAGTCACTGGTAACTTAGGAAAAGTGGCTTCAACTCAGGCTGTACATTGAAGTTACCTGGAAAGCTTTTTATGAAATATAGATGCCTGTATCTCTGTCAGTTAAATTAGGTAAGAATTTGGGGTGTGGAGTGAGAGAAGTGTCCAGTCTCTGAAATTTAGGAAACACAGGAAATCTTATAATTCTAATTTGTAGATAAGAACGGTAATCGTTTTCCTGTGTGTCTGACATTGATACCTCATTGAAACTGGTGTAAATTGTTAGGGGTCCAGAACACTGACTGTCACATTCATACCTGGGTTTCAAAAGATTCCCCAGGGAATGATTTGTGCTGGCTTTTCAGCTTTTCTGGGAAAGGGGAAATAGATGAGATCTTCTGGGTAAACTGGGAGGGAGGGTGTGGAGGGATGGGGATGAGAACACGAGGGAACAGGATGGTGGAGTTTGGGGAGTGATGGAGCAAGTCCTTTTGTGTATATATATCTTATTGGATGTTGAGTAAAGTACTGTTGGCCAGTGAAGAAGCAAGTTAGGCGGGACTAGGATTCAAGGAGGATTCTGGGAATGTAGTAAAAAGAAGTCTTGTGATACAGGCAGGAAGTGACATAGCAGGCAGACTCAATATAAGCAGGGACAAGAAAGAAATCATCCTCTTGTGCTTCCTCTTCCTCTTGCTCTTCCTCCTGCTCTCTTCTCTAGAGCTGCCATGTAAGCCCAGGAAAACAGGAGACCATCTGTTGGTGTCCTCCATAAGATAAGTCTTATGATTATGGTTGATAATTAAGACTGAGCTAGCATATAAGAAATCCTAGTCAATTGGCCAGCAGCATTGTAAATTAATATAATTAATAACTCTGTGTGTTATTCTGGGTGCCCATGTGGCGGCAGAGCTCAGGCGGATGGAGTAAAAACTTATCGCTACAGAGGAGGAATGGAGTGGGAGAGCAATGAAAGAGATATTTTGATAGAGGGAGCCATTATGGGGTTAGGGAGAAACATGGTGCTAGGGAAATTCCCAGGAATCCATGAGGCTGACCCCAGAAATGACTCCTAGCAATAGTGGAGAGGGTACCTAAACTGGCCTTTTCTTGTAATCAAATTAGTGACTACTCTGTTATCATAGGACCTTCATCCAGTAACTGATGGAAGCAGATGTAGAGATCCACAGCCAAGCATCAAACCTTGCTCTAGGTGTTCAGTCAAAGAGATGGAGGAGGGATTATATGAACAAGTGGGTTCAAGATCATGATGGGAAACCCACAGAGACAGCTGAACTGAACTTGTGGGAGCTCAAGGAAGCTGAAGCCTGCATGGGACCAAACAAGGCCCTCTGCATGTGGGTGACACTTGTGTGGCTTGGTATATTTGTGGGGTTCCTGTTAGTGGGACCAGGATCTACCCAAGGTGCATGGGCTGGCTTTTTGGAGCCCATCCCTATAGTGGGATGCCATGCTCAGCCTTAATGCTCTGGGGAGGGGCAGTGCTGGTCCTGCCTCAACTGAATGTGCCAGGCTTTATTGACTCCCCATTGGAGGCCTTACCCTTTCTGAGAAGAAGATGGGAGGAGGGGGAATTTAGAGGAGGGGAAGCAGGGTGAACTGTGGTTGGTATGTAAAATGAATTGAAAAAGTAAAAAAGCAAGTTGCTAATAGAAAAAGAATTTCAAAGGTAAGAGGGGTCTGACTTTAATGAAGATGCCTTTAAGCACCTTCTGAAGTACAACTTCAGAATCCAGTTTGAAGATTTGTGCCAGGCTAGAAGGTGATACAATAGCTAGTGAGTTTTTCTTTTCTGGAAGAGAGCATAGAATTGGAGGGAAGTATGTCTTTGCTGGAGCAGTGATTGTAAGGAAGCTTAGACACATCCCTCTGTTCCAGACTCTTGGGGCTGCTGTGACCCTGTTTCTTAACCTTCCAGTTTCAAAGGTGATAGTGTTTAAACTTCATACTTTGCAGATTTTGTTTTATCCATATTTGCCATAGTTTTGTGGTCACATTTAACTGCTTTTTTGCCCTGGTAAGTCCCCTGCCATCTCATCCCTCAGGTAGGATGCTCAGAATAATTTCATGAAAACACATTTTCAAATTATGTGTAGTTTTGTTGGGGTACCATTCATTTGAAATCCTGTGGCATCTTGTGTAAGTTACATTTTGCTGATTTTTTCCTCTAGTATATTTATCTTATGAAATAGTAATTAAGATATTTTCAGTGGCTTTGTGTCTTTAGTATCTTGTACCCCATTTCATTCAATAAATATTTTAAAATAAAAGAATTGAAACTAAGAGTCTATTTTGGACTACTGGTGAAAAGATAATCTTTGGAGACTGAAATGTGTTTAAGGTTAATACCTAGGAAGAAATTTAGATGAGTCAAACTGGGCATGATACATGCTTGTCACAGAGCAGATTTCCAGTAAGCTTTAGTTGTGTGAAATTAAAAGCCAGGGTCATCTCCTTCAGAACAACTCTGATATATTATTTTAGGGACCTATCCTTTAGCATGTCAAGAGCAATATGAACTCTGATATGGGTATCTTTGTTCATAGATTAATAATTTTATTAGCTTCTAATTATAAAGCAACTGTACATGTCATTTTAAAATGAGCTCTTTAGACATGTGGGTCATAGTTAATCCTCTAAAAATCTTATGAGGCTTATATGAAATTTAAGGGCAGGGATTTAGAATCTACAATGGGTAATCGTAGGGCTCATTGACTTTTCTGATCAGTATTTTTTCAATTTTTCAATTTTTTTTGGTCTGCTCTTCCTGTCCCTAACTTTAAGAACAGATCACAAAAGCAAAAATAGACAAATTTGATTAGATAAAAATTAAACACTTCTTTATTAGAAGTAGACAATCCTCAAAGGAAGATATATAGATGGCCAACAGTTGAATAAGAAATGTCAGTATTACATGGAAATGCAAACAAAGCCACAGTGATGTTGTGACTTCACAACAATGAGAATGAATAAAGATAAGAAGACACCACTTGCTGAGGAAAGGAACAATTGTATAGCACCCTGGTTCTCAGTGAAACTGTTATGGAAAGCGGTATTAAAATGAAAAATAATTTTTTACATGATCCAGGCATATCCAAAGGGAATAAGATTAGTATGTTGAAGAAACATGTGGACTCACATATTTACTGCAACATCACTTACAATAGCCATGAAATGGCAACATTCTAAATGTGCATGTACCATGGCCTATTGTTGGGCCAAAAAGTGCTGTCATTTGTGGATGCAGGCTGGAACTAGAGATCACTGTGTTAAGTGGTATAATCCAAGCACAAAATGACAAGTGCCCCATGATCTCACTCTAAACAGTTAATTTCATAAAGGCTGAAGGTGCTGTGGTGATTACTAGAGAGTCTGGAAGGAGTAATGGGGGATGGGAAGTTAGGAAGTTTTGTTCAATGGATATTGTTCAATGATGATGTTTGATAGCAAGAAGCACATAGGAGGTTCTCGATCAGGTTGTTGACTTTAAGTAATAGAGTGAATGCATGTACTTATCAACTAACTATAAGGAAAGGTTTTGTTTCATAAAATCTTCACCATAAAGAAATAACAAGTATTTGAAAAGATATATGTTTAATCCGATTCCAGTATTACACAGTATGAACTTGCACCAAATGTCACAGAGCACCCACCATACATATAATTTTATGATTTGATGAGTCAATCAATGAAGAAAGTTATTTTTAATTCAGTAAAAGTGAAGCAGCTAACGGAAATATCTTGAGTCTTTTGGCAGGTTGTTTGGCTGCAAATTAAGGAGTAGTCTTGCTTCTCTGTGTGATCCCAAACAAGTCACTGTGCATTCTTCCACAGGCTCTATGTTCCCCAGAGGGGCTATTTCACTACATCAGGGATTCATTCATTAAGCAACATATACTTTAACGGTGACTATATTGCACACTGTTCTAAGTACCAATGGAACAGCAGCGTGTAGGACTGAAAAGATACTCCTTTTCCACAGAGCACATGTTTACACAAATTAGGCTAAAAATAAACAAAGAAAACAAATCATCAGGTCATGAAGCAAATAGAACAGGTTGATGATGAAAGATGTGGTTGGTGTGTGGTGATGGACAGCCAAGGATGTAGTGATCTGTGAAGTAATTTGTGGGACCTGTGGGCAAAGCTGCAGCCAGCTGTGGATTAAGTTTAGAGTGCACAGTTTAAGGAAGAGGGATTGGATTCTCAGAGGAATGAGCCCTAAGGTTGCAGAAGCTGTGAACATTGGGAGGCCATTAGTGAGCAGGCCATGGAGGGAGAGAGTAGCCAGAGGTAGGTAAGAGGTTGGCAGCTTCAGATCTCAGCCTCAGCATCAGTGGCAGAGGTGGTTTCTCCACAGTGCTGTGTAGACTCCCGAAAGCTCATGGCAGTGTTCTCACCACTCTCATACTGCAGCCATCTTTGACGTTTTTTAAATGTCCTTCAACATCTTTTTTCAAGTTCCATGTTTTGTAGAAATCCTCCTTGGCAATGTTTTTCCAGAATAACAGTCCACTACCCCTGCTTCTTGTGCATTGATGATGCAGTTATATGACCATTTCCAATAACAAGACACACACATGGAAGACTTTAATTTGGAAGTTAGCAACAAGAAAGAGGCATCATGAACTACATTTTGCTTAATGGGGGCAACATTTGCAGAATCCCTAATGTAGTAGCTGATGCCAGAGACGGCTTTGCAAAGTGGTCTTTACTGCCCAAAGGCAGCAGTGTGGAGGTCATGAGACCAGGGTTATCCTTTCAGCACTTCCTTTTACTGCAGAGTCTGGTACATTGGCTGCACTGGGATTTCCATGAGTGTAATATCCTTTGTAAATGTCTTTTTACTTAAATTAACTAGGATGTATTTATGCTGTTTGTAATTGTGAATTCTGTGTCAAGGACCCAAACTTGAAAGTAAATTTACTGCTTATAGATGAGAAGCACAGACTCTAATAGAGTCATTCCAGCTCCAAATCGTTGCATTATTTATTGGCCAAGAAGTAAATGTTGTGTAGCTCAACATTTCATTTTTCATAATTTTTTCAAAACTAACATTTGTAAACTTCTTCCATTATTTAAGCTGACTTTCTTCTCAGCATGCACCGGAGGCACGCTAATTACTCAATTACACAGAAGGTACCTCTTTCTGCCTTTTTTGACTTACGGAGCATCATCTTGTACAAAGATGCCACTTCCCAGGAACATCACTGAAGGGCTGTGCTATCCCTTATTGGTAAGAGGGACACATTTAATTACTAATCACCACCTTAAGTGCATTTTCATTGTCAGAGAATACTTTGATGCCTGTTTTATAGTCATTCTTTTGGTAGTGCATGTAATCAGCCTTTTATAAAAGTTACCATTTTGCATCTAAGGAAAAAAGCTCATAAAATTTAAGCGCTTTTTAATAGCTATACAAAAGTAAGGTGAAAATGTGCTTATAATTATCCCTGCTCCGATCTGTCCAGTGCTTATGGCAGGCTGATCTTAGAAGGGCTGTTAAAAATGCAGATGCTTCTCTGGCATCTTTCTTATTTTTCAATACTCTGTCTGACACTATACTCTAGGTTGAAGTTCTGAGTCTTTGTGAACTTCGGCCAAATTTATTTCCTGAAAATCATTTTGAGAGTTAAAGCTGAACATGTTTTCTTTCTTCACTGACATGTCTGTTGGGTTTAGTGTTTTCAACATGACTCTTAGAGAAGAAAATCCATCCTCTAATACTTACGTAAGTGAAAATGATTCCTGAAGGTGCGTAGTTTGCTTAGCTTGATAGACATTACTCATTGTGACAAATGGGAGAGCAGTGGAGCACCCCATGTTCCTTACTTAAAGACCTTATGTCCTGTAATGTCAGGATGCATTAAAGAGAAACTTATCTGGAATATTGATTTTCAACAGATTCTGGACTTCAAGTGTCTGTCTGAGGTATAAATATTAGGGTCCTGCATAGCTGTGGGTTGCCAGTGGAGTTTTAGAAGCTTGCTGTTGTCGCCATTTATCGGTTTTCACTTATGAATTCGTCCCATGTCTTAATGAGCTAGAGACAATACTTTGAACAGGCATTCTCATTGGTGTATTTTTCCTCTCTTTTTTTCCAATGACATGGTAAACATTTTAAATGATGCGTTACTCGAAATTTGAGGCTAGGAATGTGTTTTCAAGCTCATTAGGAACATTTGAAGTAGTTAATTTTTAGATAGTTATTGTGGCTGTGTGTAAGGAGTTATTAATCTGTCTGTAGTTTTTTTGCATAATAAAACATAAAAGGAATATATTTCATGCTAGACTGATACAACTCTTCACTGAACTTCCATGCCCTTATCAGTAAAGTGGTGGTGAATGCCTTGTTCGGAGAATTAGAATTGTTACTAGGAAATGAATCCTCTAATATTCGAGTGTGCTCTGTAAAACCACTTACATGTTGAGCATAAAGGAAGAGGAATTTGCCTCAAGTGTCACTCATTACTGATTAGCAAAAATGTAGATATCATTTGCATTCATGCAGGGTCTTGGAGGCCAAGCGAACCAGTGAAATGCTTTTTACAAGTTTGATTTAGGAACTAATGGGTCACAAACATAATTTGGGACAAGAATCCTCTTATTTTCTGTACTAGTGAAATGAATAGTGAGTTTAATTGAATATAAATGCTAACCATTGCCTAATCAGAGACATTCTTAAGAATGTCTTACATGACATCAATTTCTCAGGTGAGGTTCTTTAAAATTAAATTCAACATCCCTCTAGAAAGGAGATCAGGCTAGCTTTTTTGGAGAGTCTCTAAGAATATGTACTTTTAGCCGGGCATTGGTGGCGCATGCCTTTAATCCCAGCACTCGTGAGGCAGAGGCAGGTGGATCTCTGTGAGTTCGAGACCAGCCTGTTCTACAAGAGCTAGTTCCAGGACAGCCTCCAAAGCCACAGAGAAACCCTGTCTTGAAAAAACAAAAAATTAAAAAAAAATAGAATTTGTATTTTCTATAATGCTTAGTTGCTTCATTGTGATTAGCAATAACATAAGGTAACACTTTGAATATTTTCTACAGGCCAGTAAATGTGCAATATTTTTAGTATTGATGATTATGAAGTTTCTCCTAACTCTTGAAAAAATACTTTTTTCTTTGGTGTATGGAAGATGTAGGAAACAGGCTTAGAGATGCTAAGTACCTTGTCCAAATACAAATAATAAAGTGATAATACAACTAAGGATAGAGATTACCTGTGTAGCTCTGCAGTTTATAGTTGTCCTACTGGGTACTGATACTTTGATGAATTAAAATGTAGGTATTTGCCCTTAATCTTTATTGTTTTCTGTCTGCTTCCTATGTTCCTTATTCTCTTGTTGAATGGAATAAAAATAAATTCTCTATAGTATCTCAGAAAGTCTATGTTGTAAAGTGGAAAACTGTAGAGAAATATCTAATAACACTTTTATAATCATATGCTAGTTTCCTAGGTCTCTGGTGGTAAGTATCACAAATTTGATGGCTTAAAACAACAAAAACTTATGTTCCCAGTTTGGAGGCCAGAAGATTAAAGTCAGTAACTGGAAGGATTGCTTTCTCTTGGAGGTACAGAGAGAATTCTGTTACCTTCTCCTAGGTTTAATAGATGGTTAACTGCCTTTGGCGCATCTTATAGCTGTGTAGGTCCAGTCTTTGCCCCATCTTCATTTGGGTTTCCTCTCATGTTTCTATGCACCTCAGATGAGAAGAGGGTCATTTTTTTTCCCTTTTTTAAAATTTAAATCAGAAACAAGTTTGTTTGACTTGTCAATCCCAGTTCCCTCTGCCTCCCCTCCTCCCCTGCCCCCCACCTGCCTCCTATCCCATCCCTTTTCTGCTCCTCAGGTAGGGTCAGGCCTTCCATGGGATATCTTCAAAGTCTGTCATATCATTTGGAGCAGGGCCTAGGCCCTTCTCCATGTGTCTAAGCTGAGAGAGTATCCATCTATGTGGAATGGGCTCCCAAAGTCCATTCATGAACTAGGGATAAATACTGATCCACTACCAGAGGCCCCATAGACTTCCCAGGCCTCCGAACTGACACACACATTCAGGAGTTCTGGGTTGGTCTTATGCTGCTTTCCCAGCTATCAGTCTGGGGTCCATGAGCTGCCCCTAGAAGAGGGGCATTTTTATCATGGGTTGTGAAATGAGTGAGAAGGAATTACTGGGATGGATTTCAAACAGTTGAGAATATTTCTGCATTTCTGTGACCACTGGGTCATTCGGTTTTTGTAGCTGTCCTTGATTGTTGTTTCCTGGGTGGCCATTCTCATGAAACTGAAACACAATAGCTCAGTGACTAGATGTATATATGACATTATTGGATAGAGTTTTTATATGCATATACATACACACATATATTTGGTTCTACCTACATATGTGTGGTTACATACATACACATACACACCTACACGCATATAGATGCTTTACATTTTAAAATAATATTTATTTTATTATATATATATAATATATATATATATATATATATATATATATATTGTGCGTGCCTGATGCCTGCTATCAGAAGAAGGTGTCAGAGCTTCTGGAATTTGAATTTTAGACAGTTTTGAGCTATCATGCGGGTGTTGGAAACTGAACCCTTATCCTTTACAAGAGCATCTGGTGCCTTTATCTGCTAAGCTATCTCTCCAGTTCCCAAATTTCCATAAAGATCATAATCTTTAAGCAGTTAATGCTTTACAAAATTGAAAGATATGTCTTGCAATTGGTCCCTCCAGACAGTGAAAGGATCATTCAGATGGTTCAGTAGGTAAAAGCAAGTAAGTCTGGGACTTGAGTCAGATCTCTGGTATCCTCATGAAGGTGGGAGGAAAGAACTGATTCTACAAAGTTCTATGACTACCATACACATGCTGTCCTTACACATATATCGAGCACACATACACACAGAGTATATGTACAAATATGAGATACACTGTTACAATAAAAAATAAGGAAACTGAGAATATTCTTTTCATGACTAATTGCCAAACTCAGCAGTGAATGCATATAAATATCTGACTTAAAAAAAAAAAAAAAACAAACCTTAGTGTATATTTTAGGTTCTGGAAGAAATTCAATTTTTGCTTACTAAGAATGGTTCTGAGAAACAGTCATCATTATTATTTTCATGACCTGTGTGTAGAGTAGAGCTTGCTGTGAAGCAGATGGACTGCTCTTCTCTGTGAAGTTCCACAAGACCATTTTCTTAAATCATTAGCATCACACTGCTCTCTGGAGCATTTTATGCTGTGTCAGTTGCTCCTGCTGGCTCCACAGAAACCCTGAAAATGGCTTTCACGATCCTGTTTTAATCTATTGATTTTCTCAGATACCTTCAAGGAGCATCACTGGAGGTCAGATAACTCATCCAGTTGCACAAGAGACCAAGAGGGAACTATCTCAGATGGGAGATATAATGGCACCCAGGAAGTCAAGAAACAGTATAAAAGGGGGAAATAATGGCTGTGGGCATGCACTGAAAGAGGCTAAGCAGAGAACTGACTAGATGCAAGCATTGCATTTTAGATTTGGACACAGTTGAGTGGTGGATGTAAGTTGTGATTTCAACAATCTGCGGGGGGCATGGAAATGAAATACACTGTGCAGACCATTTTGAGCAAAAGGCTGCCTGTTAATGGAAAGAGACAGGATAGAGAGGTTAAGGGAAATAGAAAAGTGTTCAGAAAGAAGTCAACAAAGAAGACTAGATGAGAGGAGAAAAGTGATGAATTTTTATCCCATTCTTTCTTTTTGAAACTGTTCATTTTCGAATTCTTTCGATCTCTTGTTAATAGCAGTAACCCCCAACATTACATGAATATAATGTATGTGCTATTCCTCTTGATGTTATATGAAAAGGGCTATGAGATCTTATTCCCACTCTTTAGAATTTACAGTCCAAAGTCATCACAGAAAATGTGAATGGGGTCATTTCTGCCTTATGCATGTTCTCTAACAGATTTATTGTGTCCTTATTTTTAATGGAAACCAGTGATTTAAAGTGCCTGCCTGGGTGAATCACATGGACTAAAACTTCCTTTTAACCTTGGCACTGCAAACAGAAATAAGCCCGATCATTTTGGTCCTGTTTCCGGTGGTGTTTAAGCAGCCATTTACTGTTTAAGCTATCCTTGATATAGGAGAGTTAAATCTATGTGTTATGTGAAGTTGCTGTAAGCCCGACTTGCTGTAAGCATCCAGGATGCTTCGACCAATTAATGCCTCCAAATGCTTACCTGATTAATTTTGCTCTGTCTGATGCACTCACGTGTACACAAGTGTCTATAAAGAGTAATAGCAGTCTAAACCAAGTATGATTAAATTTTTAGATTTTATTTTGGTGACAACAGCCTTAACAATCCATACTGAGTGTGCGATTGGCCACAGTTTTTAAGATGTTTTCCGGTTAGGGAACACATTATTTTTTACAGCTGATAACATGCTGTCCTAGGCCATCTTGTTTTTTATTCACAGCATCATTGCTCCATGGGCTGAGTAAGTATTGTTCTGGTTCAATAATATTAATCAATATATTGTACTGGGCATGGCATTGAGACATATGTAGAAGCTGCCTTATAGGTTATTGCCACCTTGAATTTTTGGCTAAGAAAATTGAAAAGTTAAGCTGTATTCAAATACACATGACTTCAGTGATAGAAGTATTCATGACTGAAGCACTTAAAGAGACTCTGAGCAACCCATTTTGACACTGTACTGCAACTTTAGGCATTCATACAGCTCTTTCTCCTTCTGTGGGTCTTATAACATCTAATTAAAATAAACTACTAGGAACTATTATGTAATACAACCATATAAATACTCTCAAAAAGTCAATGGTGAAATTGATACCTCTCTGGCTCTAATTAGAATACTGGCATATGTTTTATTTAAAGAATTAAGAAGTACTATCTACTGAAGAGAATTTTGTATCTTGTGATTAAATAAAGTTAATTAAATAAAGTTAATTAAATAAATTAATTGAATCATGGACTAATTACAGATAACTTCCACTTTCCTAACTAGCAGCATACTAGACAACATGAGTAGTATGGTTGCTATGCCATAACATGAATGTTGTCTCTGTTTTGAATGTAGCATGTTAAAGATACTGTTAAATACTCATGAGGGTTAAACATGTATTTATGCAAATGTTAGTTATTTCATGGAGATAGATAAAAGGAAAAAGTTCTAGCAAAATGCACCACTTTGAGTTGGTTTAGTTGCTATGCCTAAGGAGCAGAGCATCAGAATACAGGATGCTCTGTATTCTGTTAGTGTTGAAATAATTAGTATTACATGAGCTTTAAAGCAGATGATACATAAGGAGGAAATTTTTGTAGTGAAAGTCATTTCATACATTGAATATATAATAATGTCATAAACACACATAAACAAAAGTACAAAAATAAATAATATAGAAGTGCTGTGTAGCAGCCACCCAGCTTAGCAGCGTAACAGCTGACAGGAAAATAGCACTGGATGTTTAGACTACTAAGTGATATAAAGTAGCACTCGTCCAATTATAAACAACTTTACTAAAGTAAATTTGTTGCCCTTTTTAAATAATAAAAATAATAAATACATATTATTAAAACACTCTTTTGGTTTTTTTCTGGAATATTATTTACATATTCCAAATAATGACCTCACCATAGATCATTTTAGAGTACCACATTCTCCTTGTATAGTCACCATTTAATATATTTGGTCTGCTTTTTTTATCTATTTTAAAATATCTTATTCTATGCATTTATGTACAGCTCCTTCATTAACATAATTTCTCTTGGATATGTACACTGAAGAGGCATTTCTAGTCACTGGTAACTGTTTAAATATTCTGAGATATTTTCAAACTTTCTCAAAATATATGCTCTGTTTTACAGTCTCAGAAGTGTATATTACTTCCTATTTATTTACATGCTTGCCAATGCTTATAAATATTTTATTTTCTTATTTTAGCTTCACCAATGGCTGTCCAATGGAATTTGTTTCTGGCTTTGGCTTTCTTTCTCGGAGAGCTTTTCATGCTTAGCACCTCTTCACCTGATTACTGTTCACTAGCATATCTTCTTTGGACAAGTGTATTGCCTGAACTCTACAGTTTTAAATGTTGGGTTATCATTTTGTTACTGAGTTGCTCTCTTATCACGTGAACTATAATTACACATTTATGACATTATTTGGTTGTCTTCATTTTTATGAAGTATAATATAGAAGGGGGCTACATTTCTTTGACACATGAAAAGGTTTAATTTTTATGACAATACTGGATGATATAATTTAAAATTTTTGCTGCTGTCCTTTTTATGAGATATAAAAAACAATGGAAAATTACTCGTTTTCTTTGAAGAGGCTTACGTAAAGTCTTGAAAATGAAACTTTTATATGAATGTAATATGATGTAGGGGTTTCATTTTCACACTTGTATACAGATGACCATCCTGTTCTGTGGTCTGATAGGAGCATCTGATAGGACTGTGCCCTCCACCCTGATTTGTAACCTCTATGGAAAATTGATTGGCTCTGTAAGCAAAGGGTCTATTTCTGGAACCTCACTTCTGTTCCCCCGAGGATATATATGTCTAGCTTCAGGACAGCATGGAAAATACCTGAAGTACTGTTGTTTGCAGAAAGAAGTGTAAAAGTGTGTCTTCCAGCCTTTTCATTATTAAAAATTTTTCATCATTCTGTATTCTTATTTATACACGTATTTTGTAGTCAGGTCATTAATCTTAAAAACAGACATATGTGATAGAGATAACATTGGACATGTAGGGCAATTGATTGACATTAACATTTTAAGATACTAATTTTAAACTTAGTTGTTACATATATTATATAAATAGATTATACAATAATATTTATAATATATAATAATGCTATCCAATATATTATGCACAACATAATTGTAATATGATATATAATTAAATCCAATATTTCAATTAAATAAAATATTAGTATTTTAATGTGTCAAATATTTCAGACACATATCTTTGTCAGATCTTTATTTTCTTGTAGCTCTATCTATCTATCTATCTATCTATTTATCTATCTATCTATATTTTTGAACCTGTATTTTATTCTGCTTGGTGTTATTGTAAAAACAATTATTCCCTTAATCTCATTTTCAAATTTCACTGCTATTTTGTAAAAATACAATTATTTTTTATGTTTATATTAGTAAATATGTTTAGTCATTCTCACAGGTTTTTTTTCTTTGTTTCCATTACATTTTAAAAAATTGCATGTATGTAAGATGGGTGCAAGTGTGTGTGCAAATATATGTGCATACATGTGCACATGTGTGTGGAGGCCAGATGACAATGTTGGTGGTTGTTCTTAACTTTTCCACTTTATTTTTTGTGAGATAGGATCTCTCACTGGTCTGTGGTTCACCGAGTAGGTTAGAGTCCAGAGAATCTGCCTGTCTCTGCCTCCCTAGGACTGCAATAATAAGTGCTTTCCACCAAGCCTGTTATTTTTATGTGAGTTTTCAGGATCAAATTCTAAGCAAGGAATTTACTGACAATTCCTATCTCCCCACACCTGGAATTTCTTTATATAATATCTTGTCATCTGTAAATAAAGATATGAATATTCTTTCTTCTCCAGAATATTGCTCTTTTTATTTACTTATTTTTACTAATTTTGAAATAGAATTTTTAAAATTTTATAGTTCAAGCTTAGTTATGTTTAATTGTAACAAGTTTTTTAAAAGTAATTCTTCCTTTACTTTATGCATTTATTTTGGCTCATATTGTCAGCTCACCAGTGACTGAACCTACAAAATACATCATGCTCATTTTGCAATACAGTTGTCAGCAAATACTTATTGAATGCAGCATCATTTCAATAAATGCACTAGGTATTATATAAATAAAAAAAAACCCTGAGCTCTGTCCACAATTAATTTTATAGTGAATCCAAGTCTTAACATGCTTCAAATAGCTCCATGGAAAATGTGCTGCTTATAAATCCAAGGGATACTGCGAAAACTGAAGTGACATTTGTAGACTGAAGCATATAATAATACTGTGAAACATGCTTAACATAGCCTTATTTTTCTACAGAATGCATGGGTTTGGCAATCAACTTTTAGACAAATAATGCCTACGATGGACTATACCTTGAGAAAGAAAGGGCGGGGGAGACTAATTAGAAGTATTTCCTAGTGAGGCATCTGTGAAGGGGAAAGGTTAAGTTTAATTATAACCAAACGGCAGGGTGAAGTGCAGAGAATTTATGGCACAAAGAATAAAACAGGGTGAAAGACTTATGATGGCATAGAGAAGAAAAGGAGAGTAAAAATAACCGATATTGTCAGCTAAAAATATTAGAAGGCTGCCTGAGAGTTGTTTCAATTCCAAAGCCATAAAGGAGCCAAGACTCACAGTATCACCTTCTGACTCCAACCCTGTGTTTAGTATATCTTGCTACACTTCAGGAGTCACTACAGGGTACAGGTCTGCAATGCGCACCCCACACCTTCAATATAATACAATTTATCCAAACCATGTTTCTGAATAGAATGGCTTCAATTTCCATCCACATGCGCCCTGCAAGTTCCTACGCCCTACACTTGTAAGCATAGCTTGCAGCCAAGGGTGCTCATGATAACTGAGGAAAGCAGATCAAATATAAAAGATTTAAAAGAATGTGTTGTAATTTGTAAGATGAAACTACTGTCTTCATCTGTGTCCTAAGATACTGTTTATATGAATTTTGGTTCCCAAGAGCAAAGAAAGTATCACTGTATGACTGCATTATCTTCCTTTCTATTTTGAAATTCTTCATATCTTTCTGTCTTTGTCTCTGTCTCTCTCTGTGTGTCTCTCTCTCTGTGTGTGTGTGTGTGTGTGTGTGTGTGTGTGTGTGAGAGAGAGAGAGAGAGAGAGAGAGAGAGAGAGAGAGAGAGAGAGAGAGAGAGAGCACAAACACATGGAGGTTAAGAGGTGATAGAAGGTGACTTTCTGGGTTGCTCTCAGATTTACATTCTAAAGCAAGATCTCAGGTCTCAGCATTTCAGGTGGTCTGGTTAACTTGCTTGCTCCGGGGACTCTGTGCCTTCACCTTGAGGGCTAGGATTACAGGAGGTCAGCCATATCCATCCAGTTTTTAGTGTGTGTTGGAAATCCAAGCTCTGCCTCATTTGCACTGCATGCAAATGATTTATTACCTAACTCATTTCACCAGCCTCTATATTAAGTTTCTTAATGTTATAATTTCTTTGCATAATTTCTATATTGATTTCAGTTTTTGTGTTTGTTTCAAGACAAGCCTCACAGTGTATCCTTGGTTGGCCTGGAATTTGCTTTGGAGGACATGCTAGCCTTGATATCACAGAAATCCACTTGCTTCTGCCTCCTGTGTGCTGGCATAAAAGGCACATATCACTGTGCCTGGGAGATTTCATTATTAGGTGAATAAACACTTTTGGAATTCTGAATAAAAAGCAGGCTGCTGGCCTTCAGGATATCCCAGTGGATAAAAGTACCTGCTGCTGAACCTGAGGACCTAAGTTAAACTTCCTGGTCTCACACGGTAGAAGAAAATAACTGAATCACACAAGCTGTCCTCTTTTCTCTATATGTGCTGCTTGATGCATGTACATGGGTACATGGAAACACACAAGTGCAACACACACAATAAATAGATGATACATGTAATAAGTGAAGAAAAAGTTCCTTCTGATGCTAGCTAGCTAACTTTCTAACTACTCCCAGAGTTGCCTGCTATGGACAGTTTGAATTTTTACTAGTGGCACTGCTGCTCTATGCACAAAATTCTATCTCCTTTATGTCTCCATTTGGACAAGAAAAGCATGACTGCCACTTATTGTTAAATTTATGTGCCAACTTGACTGGCCCTTACATGTCTACACTTTAGATCAAGGAATGTTGTGGGTGTAGATGTGAGGATTTTCTGGATGAGATTAACCTTGGTGGGATGAGTAAACCATATTTTCCTCTCCCATGTGGGAGGTCTTTGTTCAGTCAATTGGAAACCTAGACACTACAAAAAGGCTGAGTAAGAGGGAATTCCTCTTGTCTGGCTGTTTGAACTGAACTATTGATCTCTGCTCATTTCAGACCCGGATGTCCCCTCTGGCTACCTGCTTTTGGATGACAACATTCTCCCATAGCTCTTTTGATTGTCAGGACTTTGTAGTTAGATTGTCATGTCTCATGTGTTCCCAGCTTCTTGTGTGTTATTCTTAGGAGTTATTGGGTTTCGGAATTGTGTGAGTGTCTATTCCTATCCACGTCCCTTCTCTCAATATACATTCACACAGTTTGTTAATGTCATTTCTCTGGAGGACACTAACTAATAGTGTCTCCTACTGGAAATACATTCAAACTTATGTTTCACTAAAATTCCAATCAGGTATGTGTGTATATATATATATATATATATATATATATATATATATATATATATAATTTTTAGTATCACTGCTGAGCAGCTGCAATAGAAACAGTAAATACACGAATGTCAAAACTTCAGAATACTTCATATTACTGTATTGCTAAGAACATCACACAAATTAGGGGTAAATAAGTTGATAATTTACATATGGTAACACTGATTTGGTGGTATACATTGAGTAGTCCTATTTTAAATTAAAGCAGTTGAAGAAAACTGTTTTCCCCCTTAGCAATAAATTGGTAAGATTTTGTTGGAAACACGAGATATCTGCTGCTTTGTGCAAAACAAGACAAAATATTAACTAGAGGGATTCATAGGATAATAAATTGTGGGAATATAAGGCCCAAGACACCTTCCCTGAATGTTTACTGTATGGCAAATGCTTTACTAGGCTTTCACTGAGATTATTATTAGAAAATGAATAGGTTGAAATAAAAAACTTGCAATATGTAATAGGAAATACTAAATAAAAACTGAACTCCAAAGTTTACTGTTAAAAACAACTCAGTTCACAGGTTCATCTGCTATCTAGAAATGCCCTTTGTGTTTTTTTATCTATGTAGAAGAAAGAGTTCTGTTCTTTTTCTTTCTGTCATCTCTCATCCTTCTTCCTTTCCTTCTTTATGAAAATAGGAAGTTTTGCAAAAGAGAACTTATGCTTAGTTTACTATCAGGCTCTTCCAACCTATTTAATTCACCACACAGCTTGCTTTTTTTTTGGCACAGAAGGTAATAAGAATGCTTGGAACTTCTGCTCACCATATAAAGCAGTTAATAGGCTCAGTCCATGGAGCAGAATAGCTTACTGGGTGTTCTCTGACATCTCTTTGGCCCTTTTCCTTTATCATAGGGCAGTGGTTAGTTTTAAATTTCAATTTGCACATTCTCGAGTCACCTGGGAAGAAAGTCTTAGTTGGGGACCATCTAGAGTGGATTGGGCCCTGTGCATGGTGGGGGGTGGGTGGGGGGTGGGTGGGGTGGGGAGAATGGGGGGGAATTGTCTTGATGCTAATTGACATAGGAAGATTTGCCCATTGTGGGTGAAGCCCTTCCTGACTTGGAATTTTGAACAATATAAAAGAGGAAAAAGCTAACAGAGAGCAAAAAAGCAGTAAGTAAGTAAGTAAGTAAGTAAAGTAAGTAAGTAAGTAAGTAAGGATCCACTCATTTTGACTGACTGCCTGAGTTTCTGCTTATCTGTCCACACATCAGCATTACACTGTGTGCTGGTTAGTTTTTGCCAGCTTGACGCAAAAAGGAAAAGGGAACCGCAATTGAGGAATTGCTTTCTATAGACTTGCCATGGGTATGTCTGTGGGGTCATTTTCTTTCTTTTTTTTTTAAATTAAATTAGAAACAATTTTGTTTAACATGTCAATCCCAGTTCCCTCTCCCTCCCTTCTTCCCCTGCCCCCCCCAACTAACACCCTATCCCACCCCTTTCTGTTCCCCAGGGAGGGTGAGGCTTTCCATGGGGGATCTTACAAGTCTGTCACATCATTTGGAGCAGGGTCTATGCCCTCCTCTGTGTCTAGGCTGAGAGAGTATCCCTCTGTGCAGAATGGGCTCCCAAAGTCCATTCATATTTTAGGGATAAATACTGATCCACTACCAGAGGCCCCATAGTTTTTCCAGGCCTCCTAACTGACACCCACATTCAGGGGGCCTGGTTTGGCCCTTTGCTGGTTTCCCAGCTATCAGTCTGGGGCCCATGAGCTCCCCCTTGTTCAGGTCAGCAGTTTCTGTGGGTTTCTCCAGCCTGGTCTTGACCCCTTTGCTCATCACTCCTTCCTCTCTGAAACTGGATTCCAGGAGTTTGGCTCAGTGTTTAGCTGTGGGTGTCTGCATCTGCTTCCATTAGCTACTGGATGAAGGCTCTAGGATGGCATACAAGGTAGTCAGCAATCTCATTATAGGGGAAGGACATTTAAGGTAGCCTTTCCACTATTGCTTAGATGCCTGAGTAATGATTAATGTGGGAGGACTGGGCAATGCCATCCCTGAGTATGTTTCCTAGGCAGTGTAGGACAGCAAGCCAAGTAAGCAGTGTTCCTCTATGGTCTGTCTCAGTTCCTGCCTCCAGTTTCCTGCCTGACTTCCCTCAGGTATAACTTTTATCCTGTAAACCAAATTAACCTTTTCCTCCAAGTAGGTTTTGGTTAGTGTTTTATTCCATTACTAAAAAGCAAAGTGAGGCAGATTATAGTCAACAATTGTAAGCCAAATAAACTCCCCATTCCCATAAACTTGTTTTATGTCAGGGTATTTATCATATCAACCGAAATATAACTAGAACACAAGCTATTGTACTGTTCTTGAAAATTTACTTTCAATCACTTATTAATATACATTGAGTCAAACAGTAAACAAGCTGATTAGAGTGTTTAAACTTATTTTAGTAAGGTGCACTCAAGTGTGTGTGTGTGTGTGTGTGTGTGTGTGTGTACAGATGCTTTTAAAATTCTTTTAAAATTCTAAGGTCACCAGGAGTTAATTATTGGGAGTGGATTTCACAGATGATTTTGTCTACTTTAAGACCACAACTCTCATGCTAAGAGGATATTTTATTCTGAGTGGTCATGATCCAGGAATATAGATTTAGTTTGCCTCAAATTCCATGTTCCAATGTGGAAGCAGTGTCACAGGATTTTTATATTTTTATAGAAAAAGAAAGTCATAGAGACAGGCAACTTTAAAATACTTTGGTGGGTACATAAGAGAGGCAGATAAATTGAGATGGGGAAGATATTTTATGTGCCAAAGATGCAATCTGATGGCATCTTAGCTGTTAGATTGGAGGAAGCTAGTGTTCTGCTAAGCTAATAGCTTCTAGGATGTTTTTATTTATTATCATGAAGTGTTAGTTCAGATACAGTGGGTCAAGGAATGGCTGTTCCAGAATAGCCCAAGATAAAGTAATTAGCCTCTGAACCTATAACATTCCAATTTCTCTACAGTTCTGAAATTCCAATTGGTCCATCAGTCTCTGTAGACACAGATTCCTTTCAGGAGTTTTATGCTTACAGCCAGACACAGCTTCTTCTCAGGAATTTTCATTCACGATTTCTTTAGCCACTGATGCATAAACCTATTGAATTGAGGAAGTCTAAGCAAAGACATATTAGGTAAACATTGAATGAAACAAATACATGGGAAGTTTTTCTGGACACAGTTTGGTTTACTTATGCAGTAAGTTCATAGTGACTAGAAAGTAGAGAGGTAGATGTGTATTTGGGTTATTCATAAATTCATGCAAACTCAAGTAGCAATAGATTCTGAACAGCAGATGTTAAACTTGATGGATTCAGGTCATTTTGGAATTAGAAACAAGATACATCTGCATATATAATATTGTATTTGGCTTAAGGACTTGTTGGAATGTATTATAAAGGCTTTGAAACACTTGAATATTAAAAAATAAATCTCCCATATTACTAGAAATGAAAATAGAATGAAGACTAGTGAGAGGCTCAAAGGAGTGATTTTCTAGGCCAATTAATTGAAGAGTTGTTATTAGTAGTGAATTTTTTAAAGGATTTGGCTTTAAAATGCATATTATTATTTATGGATTAGACTTCATATATCAGTGTCTTACATTTTAAATACTACTATCTGCTTTTTCCATTTTTCTCTCCATTTGGGAACTAGGGAGAGAGGAACATCTCCGGAGGGTTCTCCCTGCCTGTGCACCATGGCTGAAACACTGGAGCCTTTTTCACTTCTCTAGGCCCAGGAAGGAACAGGGAACAGGGAACATGCTGCTGGAGTTCAGGTCTTGGAAAACAGGGGTGGAAATTTTCAAATCTTTTCTTCTAGAGACCAGGTGTTAACACACACACAGTCTTTACCAATCAGGCTGCCCTGAGCCTTTCCCATGAAAAACAAACCTAGCAGGAGATGAGTTAACATTTGAGATGATTGTGTTTTAAACTTAAAATTACATTTAGTTGTTTATTTCAAGTGTGTTTGTGCATAAAGATGAGAGGATAACTTGAAAGAGTCCCTATGTATTAAAGTGAGATCATCAAGCTACTCTCTTGGCCTATAGCTGGTTTAAAAGTGGGCATAAATGACATTGTTATCTTGACAAAAATTGAAGGATCCTAAAATACAGTCTCTTACAAAATAAGGAGGGTATGTGTATGTTCTGTGGCATTTAATAAATATGTGACTGTTTGAAGGTGTGTACTTAATGATGTCAGTAGATTGCACATAAAATTCAATTCAATGCAATATAATTCTCACACAGTATTTTGCATGAAAAATATTAGGTAGAACTAAGCTTTCTTCAAATATTGACTGAGTTTTGGGGGTGCAGTATATATTGTTTTTGGTTGTGAACCTAGTCTTTAATGCTGAGCCATCTCTTCAGACGGTATGGGATATATATATATATATATATATATATATATATATATATTATATTGTAAGCTCATTAGTTTAGTGAAAACCATGAACACTGGGCATCCATACTTGCCATTAAACACTATAAGATTAACACATTACAATACATAATCAGTATAGTGTGTTTATTGTATATGGAAAAATGAATTCAATTTTGTTTTCATTTTTTAAACTTCTGGATAATTTAATTTTGGAAAGAGATTCAAAATCTCTGTTAACATTTAAAACAATGTTAACGTATTTATGGCAACAATTGTAACAAAATATTTGGAGCTTTGTTAACAATTTTCTTTATGAATGAATGTCACTTAAGTTGGATGTACCTAAGAAAGAAATGTCAAAAATTTATGGATCTGTGTTTCAAAGTATCTTTACATTGGTGGGCCTCAGCTATGCTCTAAGGCTTCACTTTTAGATAGCAGTTTATTCTTTCTGCAAATACATGCTAAAGCTACTACGGGGTAAAGAGAAGTGCAAACCAGCTGAAGCAACTGGGCAGTATGTAAGTGGGGTGGTGTGTGCAGCAGAGAAGTAAATTGTAAATTCAGGTGGTTGGTTGATGTTCCACCCCTAATTGAGGTGCTATCAGCAAGAATGGCTGAGAGAAAGGGAGCCATTCTCCTTAAGGGTGTGGCCCCTGTAAGGTCAAGTGTGCTCCAGTGGAATGCCACATACCCAAGAGGATACAGGTAACATATATTTGACTTGATTTTTTTTTTTTTAAAAGAGAACATAAAATCAAATTGGATGGGAAGGGGGTATTAATCTGCGAAGACTTGGTAGAGGTGGGTAATGTGATCAATATTATATGTGTGGTATTCTCAAAGAACTAATAAAAACTAAATAAAAAGGAATGCAAAGACATGCATGCATGTAAGCCTATCACCCAGTACTTCAAATATTTCATGAAACTGAACTTTCTCCTCTAGTTGCAGACTGCATGAATTTCCTGATGTCCAATTTGCTATATGTCTTTACATCATAGAATATAAAAGACTGAAACTGGGCTGTGATCAAGTGCTTCTCATAGACAATGTACGTAGTACATTCTGTAGAGTCTAGTGATGGCTGAGCAATTGTAGATTAAAGAAAGGATGTGTTGTACTAATGTTTTTGTCAATTTAAGATTAACTTTATTTTTTTATAGAGAGTTAGAGAGTGACAGACCTAAAGAATGGAATGTTTATTTTGCCTTTTGGTTTTAGAAGGCTTGCCTTATCCACACAGCATGCTTCAGGATTCAGAAACTGAACTCAACAAGGGATGTTGTTGCTCATGCATTAGTGAACTTTAGGAATGAAGAGGGTATATGAAAATTATTCTAGCAGAGATGAAAGAGTCAGTAAGTAGAAAGAGTAGGGAACAGCCTAGGGACTAGCGAAATGCAAATGCATTCTGTGTTTATTTTATGGTTTTTTTTTCAGTATTTTATAACTGCAGTTGCTTTGAAAATGTCTTGATTATCAGACTTGTTGGCACTTTGCAATGATGTGAACTCCTTGATGTTGGGGAATTCTGTTTCCCCATTGGCAATCTGCTCAGCTGTCTCTCATCTCTAATTCCCTTTGACATCCTGCAGTTAGGCCTGGATGGGTTGCTTTGATGGGTCTACTTAGTTCACTCGTGGGTCCTCTGGTTCTTATCACATAAATAGTGTCACTTATGGCTAAAAAGGATGTATTCCTGGTCAAAGGGATCTCTTTTGTTCTCAACTATTAAGAATTGTTTAGGCAGGCATGGCTACAGTAAGAAGCCTGAAGTCTGTATTTACACACTACACCTCTTCAAGCCTATCAATTAAGCACCATAGGCAATTTCATATTTTCTTCTGATGCTGAATTTCAAGCAGTTATATTGTTCTCTATCAGCTGAAAGCTGCAAGAAATATTCTAAGGTTTTTAATCACTTATTTTGGCCTCAATTCCTGAACACATCAAGCAGAGGAAAGTCCTTTGGCAGTAGCGCTGCTGCTACCTTCGAAGCCTTTATTATGATATCCTAAGAGAAAGATGGATGTAATTATTATTGTTCATGGGGTCGGTGGCAGGTTTGCTTCTTGGATGGATTCTGGGTACATATAGTGTTTGACTTCTGTATCTTTTATAGCATTTTTTTGTCTGTTGAGATGCTGGAGGAGAGATTAAGTAGAAACTATTTGGCTAACAGTTTTTGAAAGATAGCAAGGCCTGAAATGTTCATTTGGATGCAGTACAATCAACAAAATATTGCCTTCTAGAAATTTCATTGTGCAAGCTTATATTATATTTTATTATCATAGTTAAAATATTTAAAAATAAATAGCCCTAATTGCAGTCATGGGTTTAATATATGATAAATGATTTAATTATTATCATGGGCTTTAGTGCCTCTTTTATGATGACATAAATGGTAAAGCTTAATTATTTCTCTCAATAAATGATCAACACAAAGCTCTTTGCCTTTTTCAAATGTCACTGAACTACATAACCTGGAAGAGATGACAACTACAGTTGTCTCGACCACGGATAATGAAATGTTTAGTGTTACAACCAACATTTAAAATATTTTCCCTTGTAAATCTCTTGTCTGGGGAATAAGTATCTTCATTTGTTTTGGTTGTGCATTCCCCTTCTCTGCCATAGGCATCTTCGCATCTAGTTGTCTTCAGTATGCAGTTGTGACTCTACTGACTTCAGATTATCTAAATCAGGGTCTCTGGTCACCGGAGGGTGCCTGAGCTAGGTAAGGTGTAGAAAATGGATTTACCCAACTCCTCTAGAACAGGCATGACTCTGGCTTGTGATACAGCTGGGAGATTGACGCAGTTGAAATGGGAAGCAGGTGAAAGGATTAGGCATGCAGGTCTGCTCTGAAAGGGACTGTAGGTGTTGTAACTGTCTGCAGCAATAAATAGAACTTTGTGACATTAAATTCATTGCCAAAGTAACATGGAGGACATCATCGTCGAATGTCACACGTTTGATGTCTGTTGTGGGTCACCAAACTTCACAATAAATCTGGATGATTTTGTTTTACAGATTAGCTGTATGAGAAGTAAGCTGTATTGGTGGAAATGGACACTTACTCACATGGCTTTTAGAGACCTGTAGTAGAAATCATTTCACACTCTTTCACCTTGGATATAAACAGTGATGTTGTCACTGTATCAAAGTGGAGAGGGATGCATTTCACTTAAGGAAATGCACATGCCATTTATGTCCAGTAAGGCATTTTACTTTAAAAATACAGTGGAGCTTTGTACAAATCTAGATTTTTAAAATCATAGTTACCTTCTTTCCAAATATCTAGATTTTTAAAATCATAGTTACCTTCTTTCCAAATGGCATTTTATTTCCTTCTTGATGATGAGTATGCTTTGCAAATTTTAGACTATACTGTTCATTCAATTTTTTTAAATTAAAAATTATTTCATGAATCTGATATAATACTCATATGGGTATATTGTCATATATTTTTGCATTTTAGTCAAGAGTTTAGTTGTGGTAATTGGTTTATTTTCTGGAAATAATTGTTAATGGTGACATTACCTTTTCTGTCTCCTGTTTCTTTTTCTTAAAAAATGTGTGCTATTTATTTAGTATGTGTTGTTGAGGTTGTATCATAGATTTGTTAGTGTGTGTGTGTGTGTGTGTGTGTGTGTGTGTGTGTGTGTGTGTTTGTATACATAGTATGTATGTATTATGGTGTATGTGCGGAGATCCACTGTGGGGGTCTGTTCTCTACTTCAGTAAGGGATTGCACTCAGGTCATTAGGATTTGTGGCAAGCATCCTTAAGCACTGAGCCATCTCACTGGCTCTGTTTGTTTGTTTTTAGGGCATTATGATCAAAACTCTGGATGTAATTCATGAAAAAGTACTTTCTTGTTAAAAAATCATGCTGGAGGTATGTTTTGGGGGTTTAAAATGCATTTTAAAATACATGCTAAGAATACATGAAGTACTGTAGTAAAAATTGTTTATTATCCTTTACTTAAGTATTTCTCAAATGGATCTGACCACTGAAGCATTTTGAGTTTGTGTGTGAAACCTTTTCCCCTTTTATTGGGTTCAACCCACAGAACTGACTTCTTTTAATGTTGGTGATGGCTTATGTACATGCTTGTGAATCCAACCATGAGGATATGATTCTTTTTGATGCTGAACAGATGTGTACTTTATTACCTTATCACTATTTATAAGACTTACACATAAACCTGTTAGGAGTTCGTCACTTATTCTCTTGAAGCCTTTAGTTTAAATTTGCAGGTGACCTCAGTGTTTTACACAGTTACTTCCAGTCCCCATGCTTCTTACCATTAGCAGTTGGTGATGCTTCTTTCACAAGCTTCTAGACTTGAGGGACATGACTCCTCTTCTACATCTGTTTCTTTGCTGGCTGATTAGAATGCTACTAGATAATGCTGCCTAAGAGACTACAGTGTTCGTATTTGTGCACCATAGCATGTTTTATTATTCTGATTTTATTTTGGAAAATTACTACCTCTGTTTTCCACTGCTGATGGACAATAGAATATAGAAAAGGAAACTGATGCCTGATAGAAAATGAGTTCTCTCACTGTATAATTGAAATATAATGGGAAGGAAGGAAAACAAAACATAAATGGATGAAATAGCCAAGTACCTTGAAAACCCTTGGTTGTCTTAATTTTCCCAAAGCATGTTGCAACTCTATCCCTTTTCAATTTTCAATGTATTTTCTATAAATGTTACAGTCTGTCTTTTAAAAGAAAGATTAATTTATTTATAATGTATACAGTGTTCTGACATGAAGAGGGCACCAAACTTCATTATAGATGGCTGTGAGCTAATATGTGGTTTCTGGGATTTGAACTTAGGACCTCTGGAAGAGCAGCCAGTGCTCTTAACCTCTGAGCCATCTCTCCAGCCCCCCAGTCTGCCTTTTTTTTTAGAAAATATTTTGGAGGTCAACTGTGTTTGCAATAATTTGCAATTTTAATATTTAATTGCCTTTGGTATTTGGAAGGATTCCCTTTTGCACCTCAGAATGATTATAATACGCCTCTATTCATGACATTTTTAGACTATGGGTAATATATGGTTCCAATGTGAATTTGTGGGTGCTTTCCTATAACTTTGTAGTCACTGAGGAACAGAGCACAGTGGTGGTAATTGCTGAAAGCAAGGAGTAGGATCTGAATTTAAGGTGTTTATGGTGATTAAATCAAGGAGCAGCATAAACTGATCTGGAAGATGTCGAGATGTATTATTTATTATTTATTAAAGCTCGACTGAAAAAATAATTAAAAATATTTTGACTGAGAATTCAGAAAGCAAAGTCAGCCTCAAGCTATAAATATCAGGCAGTGGTGATACACAATTTTAATTTTTAATTTTTAAAATTTTTTCCTTTTTCTCTTTTTTAAATTTAAATTCTTTAATTACTACTCATATTTACATATCCATCTCCCATTCCCTTACCCTCCCATCCTCCCATGTTCCACGCCAACCCCCTCCAACCCACCACCCAACTCCTCCCCAGGGATAGTGAGGCCCTCCACCAGGGACCTTCAAAGTCTGTCTTATTATTTGGGGGAGGGCCTAGGCCCTCCTTGATGTATCTGGGCTGCAATAATATCCCTCCTTAGGGAATGGACTCCCAAAGTCATTTGTGCTCTAGAGATAAAGACTGGCTCCACTGTTAGAGGTCCCATAGACTGTCTTGGCCTCCTAGCTGGCACCCACATTCAGAGATCTTGCTTTGGTCCAATGATGTTTCCCTAAATTTATGACTAGGATCTCCATGCTCTCACTAGGTCAGGTCCATTGTTTCTGCAGGTGTCTCCAGCCCTGTCTTGGCTCCTTTGCTGATCCCTCCTCCCTCTCCACAACTGGATTCCAGTAGTATGGTTCAGTGCTGAGCTGTGGGTGCCTGTTTCTGCTTCAAACAGCAACTACGTGAAGGTTCTAGGAATGGTAACCAAGGTAGGCATCAACCTCTTTATAGGAGAAGGGTTTCAATGGCATCCTCTCCACCACTGCCTGGCTTCTTAGTTGGGGTCATCACTGTGAATCCCCTAACATTTTCCCTGTGCCAGACCTCTCTCTCTAAACCTGTACTGTCTCCCTCTATCAAGGCATCTCCTTTCTTGCCCTCCTTTATTCCTCCCTGTCTTAGTCCTTTTGTTCTCCTCCTCCCTCCCCTTCTCTCCTTCCTACCTCCTTCCTCGTCCCATCCTTGGGCTCCCACTTTGGTCAGGGGTTCTTGTCCCCATCCCCTTCTTCGAGGGACTATGCAATCTTCTCTTGGGGTCCTCCTTGTTTCCTAGCTCCTCTGGCAGTGTGGATTGTAGGCTAGTGATCCTTTGCTCTATGTCTAAGAATCAAAAATGAATGAGTACATACCATGTTTATCTTTTTGTGATTGGGTTACCTCACTCAGGATGGAATTTTCTAGTTCTACCCATTTGACTGTGAATTTCAAAATTCCATTGTTTTTTTCCACTGAGTAGTACTCCATTGTGTAAATGTACCACATTTTCTCTAGCCATTCTTCAGTTGAGGGGCATCTAAGTTGATTCTGGCTATTACAAATAATGCTGCTATGAACATAGTTGAACATATGTCCTTATTATATGAGTGTGCATTATTTGGGGATATGCCCAAGAGAGGGATTGCTGGATCTTGAGGTAGACTGATTCCCATTTTCCTGAGAAAACACCATACTGATTTCCAAAGTGGCTGTACAAATTTGCACTCCCACCAGCAATGGAGGAGAGTTTCTCTTTCTCCACATCCTTTCCAGCATAGATTGTCATTGTAGTTATTGCTTTTAGCCATTCTGACAGGAGTAAAATGGTATCTCAGAGTGGTTTTGAGTTGCATTTTCCTGATGGCTAAGGATGCTGAGCACTTTCTCAAGTGTCTTTCAGCCATTTTGGATTCCTCTGTAGAGAATTCTCTATTTAGTTCTGCACTCCAACTTTTAATTGCATTGTTTTGTGTTTTGGTGGCTAGCTTCTTGAGTTCATTCTATATTTTGGTGATCAGCCCTCTGTCAGATGTGGGGTTGGTGAATATCTTTTCCCATTCTGTGGGCTGGCATTTTGTCTTGTTGACTGTGTCCTTTGCCTTACAGTAACTTCGGTTTCAGGAGGTCCCATTTATTAATTGTCAATCTCAATGTTTGTGCTACTGGTGTTATGTTCAGAAAGCGGTCTCCTGTACCGATTTGTTCAAGGATACCACCTACCTTCTCTTCTAGGAGGTTCAGTGTGGCTGAATTTATGTTGAGGTCTTTGATGAATTTGGACTTAAGTTTTGTGCATTGTGATAGATATGGATCTAACTGCAATCTTCTACATGTCCGAATCCAGTTATGCCAACACCATTTGTTGAAGATGCTTTCTTTTTTCCACTGTATAACTTTAGCTTCTTTGTCAAAAATCAGGTGTTCTGGATAGATATCACTTACCAAAATTAAATCAAGAATGGATAAGCAATTTAAACAGACCTATAACCCCTAATGAAATAGAAACAGTCATCAAAAGTCTATCAACCAAAATAAGCCCGGGGTCAGATGATTTCAGTGCAGAATTCTACCAGAAATTCAAAGAAGACCTAATACCCTTACTCCTCAAATTGTTCCATACAATAGCAGCAGAAGGGACATTGCCAAGCTCTTTCTATGAGGCTACAATTACCTTGGTACCCAAGCCACAACTATAAAAAAGAGATCAATATCCCTCATGAACATTGATGCAAAAATATTCAACCAAATACTGGCAAATTGAATCAAAAAACACACCAGAGAAATCATCCACCATGATCAAGTTGGCTTTATCCCAGGAATGCAGGAATGGTTCAACATACGAAAATAGATCAATGTATTCCACCATATAAATAGACTGAGAAAGAAAAACCGCATAATCATTTCACTAGATGGTGAAAAGGCCTTTGACAAAATCCAACACCCATTCATGATAAAGGTCTTGGAGAGATCAGGAATAATAGGAGCTTACTTAAACATGATAAAAGCAATATATAGCAAACCAACAACCAACATCAAACTAAATGGAGAGAAACTCAAGGTGATTCCTCTAAATTCAGGAACAAGACAAGGCTGTCCACTCTCTCTATATCTCTTCAATATTGTACTTGAAGTTCTAGCTAGGGAAACAAGAGGAGATCAAGGGGATACAAATTGGAAAGGAAGAAGTCAAACTTTCATTATTTGCATATGATATGATATCTTATATAAGTGACCCAGAAAAACTCTACCAGGAAACTACTACAGCTGACAAACACCTTCAGCAAAATGGCAGGATACAAGATTAGCTCAAAAAAATCAGTAGCCCTACTATATGCAGATGATAAGTGCGCTGAGAAAGGAGTCAGAGAAATATCACCCTTTACAATAGCAACTAACAACATAAAATATCTTGGGGTAACACTAACCAAAAAACGAGAAAGACTGGTATAGTAAGAACTTTGAATCTTTAAAGAAATAAATTTAAGAATATACTAGAAAATGGAAAGATCTCCCATGCTATTGGATAGGTAGGATCAACATAATAAAAATGGCAATCTTGCCAAAAGCAATCTACAGATTCAATGCAATTCCCATCAAAATCCCAACACAATTCTTCACAGACCTTGAAAGAACAGTACTCAACTTCATATGGAAAAACAAAAAACCCAGGATAACCAAAACAACCCTGTACAATAAAGGAACTTCCAGAGGCATCACCATCCCTGACTTCAAGCTCTGTTATAGAGCCATAGTCATGAAAACAGCTTGGTATTGGCACAAAAATAAACAAGTTGACGAATGGAATCGACTGAAAACCCTGATACACACCTTTATTCCCAGCAGCCAGAAGCTAGGAGTTGGTGGTACACACCTTCAATCCTAGCACTCAGGATTAAGAGATAGATGGATCTCTGTGAGTCCAAGGCCACCCAGATCTATACAAGAGTGAATCAGTCTAAAAGAGAATTATAGCTCATACCTTTAATCCCAACACTAGTGAAGTATATAAGACAGAAGCAAGGTCTCAAGGAGGCATTCATTCTCCAGCCATGCTAAGGAGAGGTTACAGTCTGAGGCTTGCTTGGTGAGAGCTTGTGGAGACAGAAGTAGCCTATTTAGCCTGAGATAGTGGTTAATAGCTAGTGGCTTGAAATTTGATCCCCAATATAAGTCTCTGGGTCTTTTTTTTTTCCGTGTTACATGAAGACCCCAAGGCAGCACTGAAGGATAGAAATTAAGATAGAATTAAGATTTCCATCACTCTGAGGTAACAGAACAAGGGCTAAGGAAACCAGTGTCCTTCACTAAGGTCCAGAATTCAAGATGTGGTTATTACTTTGGATAGTAGGAATGGAGAAGATGGATGGATCACAGAACAATTTTCTAAAGCAAAAAGAACAAGTTGTGGTGGCAGATGGAGAGAGCTCAGGAAAACAAAACAAAACAAAAGCCATGTAACCTGAGGAATTTATAATATTTCTAGTGTGAGAAATTTGAATAACTTTCTCCATGGTGGAGAAGAGGAGTTATTTCTATGATGTCCTAATTTGGGTCTCCTGGCTGCTGGCTAGTAACACTGGCCTCTACTTGACATGTTTCACATATTTGTTGCTTTGTGTTAGATACACCAAATATGATCATTGAAGTTTGAAAATGCATATTATTCAAGTCCTCAGTTTGCATGTAGTAGCCTTAATGTTCTCTTGCTACTCAGACACATTGTGAACTTGCTGAATTCTCTCTGTGCTCATGTGAATGACTTGTAATGACTAAACAAACCAGTGCATCTCGGTAGCTTCTATAGGGTAATCCTACTCAGGGTGCCCAAACAACAGTTTTAATGCTATGACAAAAGCCCAGACAAAATCAACTTGAGGTTGGATGAATTTGCTTTTGGCTTACAGTTGGAAGGTCTGTCATAGTGGAGAGGGCAAGACAGGAGGAACTTGAGGTGGCTGGTTACGTTGCGTCCACAGTCAGAAAGCACCGAGAGACGAATGCTGACTAATGTTTTTTAGTCACTGTTCTATTGCTATTAAGAGAAATCATGACCTAGGCAACCTTATAAAAGAAAGCATTTAATTGGTACCTTGCTTATAATTTAATAGGGTTACTCCATTATCAGTCATTGCAGGGAGTGTGGTGGCACACAGACAGATATATAAAGCTAAGTGCTTTATTTTACATACTGATCCACAGGCAGTAGGGAACCTCAAAATTCATCCCCAGTGACACACTTCCTCCAACAAGGCCATACCTCCTAATCTGACCAAGCATTCAAATATATGAGCCTATGGGGGTCATTCTTACTCAAATTATCACAATGCTTCAGTCACTTTCTTCTTTTTATTCGGTTTAGGCTCCCAGAGCTCAGAATTGTGCCACTTACATTTAGGGTGAGACTTCCTACCTCAAGTAAGTCAATTTAATCAAGACTCCCTCACAGACACGTCTAAAAGTTTGTTTTCTAAGTGACTCTAAATCTGGTCAAGTGGACAAACACTATTAATCATTACAGAAGTCCTTGGTAAACCAGCACCTACGGACTCCCCCAAAAGAATCTCTGCTCATATCCACAGTACTAGGGTGCTTTTAGGTAGAAGGATATCTGTGAGGAACATTGAAAATAGCAAGTGAAAGTTTCCCTGCAATTGGTAGAGTGCCATGTTGGTCCTGGTACTAAGGTGTCAGCACCCACTTCTGTTTTCTAATGAAACCCAGGTAATCTGGAATGGTCCATCTCTAGGATAGTAGAAGAGAGCTAGCTATAGGTAGATTATTGAATTGAAGGAAACAGCTCTTGAAAGGAGTTTCCAGATGAAGAGAGGGATTTAACATGATTTTCATCTCAGGGTTCAGGAAGTAAGTAGAAAGGCACTTGGAAAGAAACTAGGACATACTCAAGGGCATAGGCATGGGCTTCTCAAGGGACATCAGCACCTCTCTGTCTATGCAGTAGTCACACACAGGATTTTGTTGAGTTCAGAAGATATTATCTTGAAAGAATTGCTAGGGAATCTAAATGATATCATGGAGTGGAAGGACTGTAACTGATAACATACTCCCCCAGAGCTTCTGGGATAGTTTCACTGTGAACAAAATGAACACTTGTTTACAGTCTCTCCAGAAAGGAGGAGGCCACATTCATGATTACACACACTGGTGCCTTACATGTGGCTTCTTGGTAGCTTAGCTTAAAGTTCTTATTTGAGAATATTTCTATATAAAAGTAGTGTTAACTGAGCCAGCAATCTTCATAGCAAATGTTAGGTGTGCTGGAATTCTTGACCTGTAACTGGTGAAAAGCTTCACCCAGGCTTCAGAGTGAGGGGTTCCTTTCCTTTTCCATCCCTGCGATTTTCCCTTTCTATTCTGCCTCATTTACATGTAGTTAGAACTTCACATATTTAGATAAAGCAAACACAAATTCATGAAGATAGAGAATTTCCTGTTTATTATGTCTCCGCAATTAAACAGATCTGTTTAAATGTGCACATTTCAATTACTAGAATAATCTTCCAGTTTCAAAATTTTTCTGTCATCTGAGTACTTGCTTGTGTGTTCCTGTTGCCTAGCCTGGGTGGGCAGAGGAACAGGGCAGGCACTGAGAGTGCTGCCTCAGCCACAGGGCATACTGTGACTTCCAGTGGTTCGATAGAAGCACCTGTTCACCCCCTGCAGGCATTTCAGTGGAAATGGTTCAGCACCAGGTGGCCAGAAAGAAGCTATAGGGAGCCCTAGCTCCTGAGTATGGGAGGCATTTAATATGTATCCAGGCAGGGATGCCAGGGTGTGTGTGTGTGTGTGTGTGTGTGTGTGTGTGTGTGTGTGTGTGTGTGTGTGTGTCCTAGCTTAACTCATGTAAGTCAGTGATATTTATTTGTGGAGTTTCAGCTTAGCCTAGCCTAACTCATGTAAGTCAGTGATATTTTTTTGTGTGGAGTTTCTGCTTCTGAAGGAAGGGTGTAAGGAAAGTACAAGATGCCAGGAACTCAGAAGTAACCACTATAGTCCAAGACAGTTGTGTTTGTTTCATATTCTTTACTCTTTTTGCTTTTTGAGGGGCCCACGAAGGAGCTCTCAAATAAATCACAAACGCAGGCTTATTATTACTTATGAATACCCAGCCTTAGCTTGACTTTTTCTAGCCAGCTTTTCTTATCTTGATTTAATCCATCTACCCTTTCCCTCTGGGCCTTTTGTCTTTCTTAATTCTGTAGATCATACTTTCCTTTTTACTCCTTGGCTGGGTGGATGGCTGGCCCCTATCTTCCTCCTCTCCTTGTTCTCTTGTTCCCCTTCTTGCTCATTTCTCCTTCTATTAATACTCCTGCTTCACAGCCCTCCTTATCCTAGCTCCTGCCTTGATATTGACCATTCAGCTTTTTATTAAACCATCAGGTGTTTTAGCAGGGAAAGAATCACAGCTTCACTGAGTTAATGCAGCATAAACAAAAATCACACACCTTAAAATAGTATTCTACCACAGAAGAGTGGTGCAAGATTAGCAATATGGATGTCTTTACTCCCTTAATATAGAGCACTTGACTTCAGGGAGAGTGAGCCTCACCTGCTGGCTCAGTAGTGAGCACTGGTTCAGAGTAACATCCCTGAGCAAGGAATAAAAAAGGCCTGCCTCCTCTTCTTACAGAAGATCAGTGGGTGGAGGCCATAATGTAAAACCTGGGATGTAAGTATTGGGTTCTCCATAGGCCTTGCAAGCTTTAAGCACCATCTTGCTGCCATCTTTCTCCTTCTGCATTGATGCTGATTAGACACACATTTCGTCACATTTCGTGAGTGCTCTTCCAGACCCCTAGCTCCCTTCCTCCCTCCCTCCTTCTCCTGTTCCTCCTCCTTGTTTTTTTTTTTTTTTTCCTGTATGAGGAGACACTTAGAAAACATTTGTGCCCTACTTTTGGTAGAATACTATAATTCTTTGATAAAGAAGTATTAATTGGATGGAGTCAATATAAACTATGTTTCCAATGTGGTTGATGATGAAGGTTCTGTTGCTGTGTGTATATACACTGATGGAGTGCCCACTGAAGAGCTTACTCAGAAGGGGTAATTTTGGTTCCAAGGAACAGGACACATAAGTAACTACCTCAGGAAACTAAAGTTGAGGGCTAAGGGAAAAATGAGTTCATCCCTGTGTGGAGTCTGATGATATCAAGGAAAGACTGGGATGCAGATTCGAGGAGGAACTAGGGCTCATCTGGCAGGATTTTTGTCTGCTCTGCAATGACAGCTGATTTTCTAACACTGAAACCATGATGCTCCCTCCCTCCTTTGTGCTCTTCCTGCTGCTATCAACACTCCCCAATGAGGCTTGTTTCTGTTTGAATCAATTTCTGCCCACTCACTGTTAACAGTCTTTACAAATTCTGATCTCTTCTAACATTTCAAAAACATTTTCTTCTTTTATGTTTTTGTCTGTTTCCCCCATTCCAGATAAGCAAACTGACTCAGAATGGAACTCATTCTTGGTTCATGTCATTCACTGTTGATTAGGTCATTTCTTAGATGACCTGGTCTTAAGTCTGATGCTACACGTCTCAGGAGATGCTATACCTTTAGCAGAATGGTAGAGGCAGAACACTCACTCATGGCTGACAGCACAGGGACATGGTGTGTGTGTGTGTGTGTGTGTGTGTGTGTGTTGTGTGTTGTGTGTTGTGTGTGTGTGTGTGTGAGAGAGAGAAAGAGAGAGAGAAACACACACACACACACACACACACACACACAGAGAGAGAGAGAGAGAGAGAGAGAGAGAGAGAGAGAGAGAGAGAGAGAGAGAGAGAGAAATTTGGCATACGTCAGGCAAAGGTTGAAGTATCTATAGTACCTCCTATAAGGACATGCTCATAGTATGCTTACCATGTATTTTTACTTTGAGTGAAGCAATCAATATATAAGAAATATTTATTTAACCCCCATTCTTCACTGAGTTTAGGAGGAACACATTGCACATAAGACTTACTACCTCCGTGTCATTCCTTTCATAATTTTTCTTCAACTTTAATTTTTTATTCTTTATGAGTTACCTCAACTTCAACTTAAACCTAAACTTTAAAATACATAAACAATCTCTATAGGAAGTAGCACTTATATTATGTTGATGTTTTTAATACAGAAAGTTATTTTGGTTTTAAAGAGCAATGAAGATTACATCTCTCAGTGTGTTTATATCCTGAGTAAATTACTTCTCTGAAATCTCTTGGAGCATGTACCCCAAGATTGTATAGGTAGCATCTGTTAAAAGTAGAGTTGGAATATTGAGATGAAGTTATCTTGCAAATATTTATATTACTTTGTATTTTATTTTTGCCAAGATGAAATTTTTGAACTATTAATGATATTAGTTTCCTTTGTTTATCACTCTTATCCTCATTAAATCCTTCTCAAATGTCTACTTTGTGCTGGTAAATACACTTAGTATTTATTAGACATGAAGAAAATGATGAAATTTTTATTTAATTCAGTCATACAGAGAGTGTCAGTGGTTTTCAAACTTACAGTATAGCTGGCAAGATGCAAGTAGTTTGAACACCATTTGTAAAAGTATCTCTTACATCATTTCAAAATTGTGACAGCTTTATACTGTATTCTTGGCAGTTATCAATATACAAAAGCATAAAATTCGTCATTATTACATTTGACAAGGAATGAAGCAGAAATTGGATTAGGGTTCTTGTAGACTATACTTTTTCAACGCTGGATAGGAACTTTCCGTTTTCAGCACCTTCAAAAACACTTAAAGTTTAATTAAAACTAAAGTGGAATCACATGATAAAAACAACAGTTGAGTACTGAATGCAAACTAGGCACAGAATTCTCCAGTTGTTAAAGGGAAGTAGAGATCTGGGCTTTGATGCTTGGAGTTGATTCATGGAGAAAGGAAAATGAGACAGTCATACAGCTGTTTTGAAAATAAAACATTACAGTCAAGAAAACATTTCAAAAAATGAAATGTTTACTAGTTCATCTTAATCTGGCTGAGTAACTTATACAATTTACTTCTCCAAAATTCTGGGTTAAGATGCGAGGTATTTGTAGGCTAACCTCTATTTTGGAACTGGTTAATTCACTCCTACTCATGTTTTTCCACTCTACAATACAATGCCAAGTACTTAACAGGTGTTTCATAAATGTTCATTGCATGAATCAAACTGTGGGAAGAGCAATGTAACGATGACCTAACCTTATTATCCTAAACTTCTGAAGTAGCTTCCAGTTACCTCTTACACCTTTATAGCAAGAAGCAGACCCACTGAAGAGGCAACTGACTCATTGGTTCCATTCTGCTTCAAGCACTGATGGACTGCGGTTCCTTGCATTTCACTTTTTTTTTCTGTAAATGGTTACTGCAAAATATAATGAAAAATGTGCTCCTGGACATAATGTCCTCATTAACTGTATTAAGTGAAGTCTTCATGGTCTGGAACAAAGTATTGTGCTGACTTGAATTTGAGTGATTTCATGCATAGCACAGTATGAAGACTGGCTGGCAGGGTTTCCTCTTAGTGATGAATTTTGCCAGGGGTGCTGGTACTTTCCCCTTAACTAATAGATGCAGATACTAGGAAGACTGCTCTGAGCATTTATTCCTTTTAACTACTTACAGCCTGGAAATTAGACAAACTGACTAACGCATGAGCTCCTATTTTCAACAGCTCAGAGTTGAACTGCCTTTGTGAGTCTTACATATATGTGGTTTCTCCTGTTGCTTGTTGGAAAAGGAAATTTTTATTCTACAAGTTACCTTTTCAATTCAAGTTATAACTTTTCCTGGAATGCATCTTTTGCAGCTGATTATATGATCTCACCTTTGTTTTGTATTTAGCAACTTGAAAGTACTCTCATCCATGAACTCCTTTGAAAAATGCCTCCAGAAGACCTCAGGGTAGTGATTGTTAGCATTGTGTCACAAGTGTTCTCTCTACGTTGTTTTATCCAAGTTTCTATGTAATGTATTTGACTGCCGAATGAAATCTAGCAGTGCTCTTAGGTTGGGCATTTCTACATCTTGTATTCTTCTGTTTTATATGTGAACAATGAAAAGGTCTGCTCTATCTAAACCATATCTTTGGGGGACCAGGGAAATGAATTTAAATAAATAAATGAGGTTTCTTTGGTCACAGATAGGATATATTATCTTCAGGAACCACAGAATAACTGAAAAGTTAGTGATATTTTAAAGCTTTTATTTTTAAGATAGAAAGAAATGATGAGAAAAATTTATGAGAAAGACTGAACCGAAAGGTGTTCACAGTTGGGTAAATACAATGCTAGTTCTTTGTAAGTATTTTACATTTCCATTTCATAGTCTAGGCTATGGCATTATAGAACTGGAGAAGGGAATGAGTGAAATATGTATTCATAATACATGGTTAATCCTTTAGTTGTTGTAGCTTATTGAATTTGGTTTGGATTGAGATTGAAAGAGGAAAAATACGAAGCAGAAAATTCTAGAGAATCAAGTACCTTGGGGAACAATACATATTGAGGTATTATATTTGTACTAATATAAAGGACGACATGTTGGCATTTTTAAAAAGGAAAAGCTTAATTAATATTTTGTTGGTTTCATAGTTGGTATTTGAGAAAGACATTTTCTTTATGAGATTTTATATTGCTATGGCATATACCATGATCCAGCTTTCAAAATTTAATGGTGAAATTGTATACCCAGGTATTTCTTATAACCATAAGTTTCTTATAAAACAAAGTTGGGTTTAGCCTTTTAGTTCTGATAATTAGGGTTTTTATTTTTAGTAGGTCATCTGGATATTACTTAGGAAGAATAAAAATCTATAGTAGTGAAAAGATGTTAGCGGTCAGGTCAAAGCATGGAGTTGTTGCTTAGACAACTCCATGATCCATTATTAGAACATAAAGGATTTCAACTACGGTCTTTTTACAAAGCTTCAAAAATATGAGAAAGTACCTTTCAGAGTAGAAAAGATCAGAACATTTCTATCTAGCTTATAAGTAAGATTTTTTCACTGCAAAATACTATAAATTTATCAGTAATGGAAAGATACTGATTTAGTCCTTTATTGTCATGGTAGGAAGCATGGCAGATGTGGTGCTGGAGAAGGAACTGAGAGTTCTACATCTGTATTAGCAGGCAGCAGGAAAAGAGAGTCAGCCACCAGGCCTGCCTTGAGTTTCTAAAACCTTAAAGCCCACCCCTATAGAAATACTTCCTTCAAAAATGCCATACGTCCTAATAGTGCCAGTCCTGATGAGCCTGTGGGGGCTATTTTAATTTTAAAAACACCACAGATACTACTTACTGAATATTAAAAACATTATTTTTTATGTTTTTTATGTTTATTTTTATTTATGTTGATTTGTATATGTTTATCTGTGTGTGTTTTTCCGTTTTTGTGTTCTGGTACATGTAGAGGCCAGGAAAGGGCATCAGTTCCCTTGGAATTGGAGTTACAGAAGGTACATGAAGGTACGTGAAGGTACGTTACAGAAGGTACACAAGCTACGTGACTTGTGTGCTAACAACAGAACTTGTGGTATCTAGAAGAATTGCCCATGATCTTAACTGGTGAATTATTTTTTCTAGCCCCAATTTATAGGATGCTTTTTAAAATACAAAATATTACATATTGTATATTTAGTTTATCACATTGCTCAAATGTCTCCTAAATCTGTTACTTTACAAGTTATAAAATTGATCTCTGAATGTTGAACTTAATTTTTTTCCATTTGTACAGGGGTAATGCACTGTATTAAATATGTAACGTGTTATCTACGTGGGTTTGATTACAAATACTAATAAAGTATTCTCTAAATAAAAAAAATTGATCTCTGTTGTTATCTTCAACAGAAATGAGGAACTAATTAATAGTGTATATTCCCAACCTAAGTTTGGTGAAAGACTATTATGTCTTAAGGAGACAAATGTTTTATGTTTATACATTCTTTCAACCTGACTGAAGCCCAGTTGAAATTCTGTGTTTTTAAATAAAGATCCCAACAACAACAAATATGTTCAGAAAATAAATATGTATTTGAGAGTGATTATTTGGTTGTACTTAAGAGAAAAACAATTATATCTGAGTTAGACAAAACCGTTTATGCTTTGGTTACTATAACTAAGTATTCTAGAACAGAACTCCTGAATGGCTGAGTCTTGTTACTCAGGTGCACTTCCTTTCACAGCTCTGTTTTCCACTGAGTTGGATGTTGTTGTGGCTTGCATAAGAATGACCCCTTAGGCTTATATATTAAACACCTGGTGGAGTGAAAGGATTAAAAGGATTAGGAGGTGTGGCCTTGTTGGAGAAAGTATGTCTCTGTAGGCAGGCTTTAAGGTTTCAAAAGCCCATGCCAAGCCCAGGACTATTCTCTCTCTGCCTATGGATCAGGATGTAGTTCTCAGCTACTTCTCCAGCACCTGCCTGTATACTGCCATGCTATCTGCCATGGTGATAATGTACTAAACCTCTGAAACTGTAAGCAAGCCTCCAATTATTATTATTATTTTTAATAAGAGATCAATGACTAAGAAAGATACATTTGAAGACATGCAACTGGAGGTCAAAATAGCCTCTGGGACTTCAGCCTTCCAGTTAATCAACTCAAGTGGACAGCGATTGTCTTTTTCTATCTGTAGGAAAGTGTAGTCATTTTATTATCCTTAATTTAGTCCACATTTCCATTCAGGAATGAGTCATCATGAATAGATCATTGTGCTGTCACTGCCCAGTTCTGGAATTGCTTTAGAGTCCTTAGCCAAACTTTTCTTCCAGGGAGGAGGAAGAGGGCAGAACTGCAGAGGACACCCAGGAGACCAGGTTCAAAATTTTTGTTTGCTGAGAGAGGAGTGCAATAAATGCACGTGCAAAATTAAATGAAGAATGAAATGCATACTGTGAAATAAAAATGCCAAGTCAAAAATAACACTTTAAAATGCTAGATTATCCCACAGCATGATTGTAAAATAACCACACAGATGGATCTCTGTGAGTTCGAGGCCATCCTTGTCTACAGAGTGAATTCTAGTACAGCCAAAGCTATACAGAGAAACCCTGCCTCAAAAAGCCAAAATAAGCAAATAAATAAATAAATAAATAAATAAATAAATAGCCACACAGAAATGTTGTATTGTTAAAGATGTAGCCTCACATATAACAACTATTGTGTAAATACTTGAGATATGCACATGTGTAAAATTGTTCCCTCATCTGTATAATAATAATTTTATGGGTAATAGTAGGAATATATATTTATTCCTAAATATATTTATTCCTAAATATGTTGTATAGAAGGGATTCAGATTTTATTGATATCTGTATAATATAAATCATTTGATATCTAAAAATGGTGATAAGATAATTAATTTGAAAACAAGAGTAACTGAAACTCCAACCTTCTTCCCCCTCCCAACTCTGGGAAACTGGAAGACTGAATTATGATTCATGGAAATTTACTTTTGAAGAATTATGTTTTTGGATATTTTCATGATAACTTTAAACAATTATGTACTTATGAATATCATTGTGATAAAGTTAAACAATTGTGTATATACTTATGGATGTTATCATGATAACATTAAATCCATAGTTGTAGAAACAAAAAGTAATTATTTTAAAAAAACATGTAGTCCAAGTTATTGATGCTCACAGACCCAGCTTTTTATTAAGAATATAATTATGGTTTCTTGGTTTCCTTCATTTGAATCCCTTCTGTCTGTTGTGTGATCAAATGCCTGATTCAGTAAATCCTAGAATATATTAAAACAGTTCTGTGGCTTTTGGCAATCATATAAAGTCATTAAAATTGAAGAATGCATGTAACATAAACATACTTTGTTTCATTACACATCACAGTATTTTACTTTCAAAATACTATGGCTTTCTCCTTTTTACCTTTTAAGATGAAGGAAAGAAAGTGAGAATAGGAAAGTTGGGAGAGTGTAATGAAGAAAGGAACCAAACTATAGGAAATGATTCTGGGACAATCAAATTCTGTTCCTAGACATTGTGGTGCTGCAATGTATAACTATGACATTTTACAGATAAGCCTAGAATTATAGGGTTCACTAGAAGAAAAAGCTAGTTGTAAAGAGTTCAATATATAAACATAAACAATTTAGCCAGTATTAAATAAAAGTCTTTAACCACTGTGATAATATAAAGAACTTGCTCAGCACAACCAGCAGTGACGTTAAAACTGAAATCCTGAGGGATGGATCCAGAAAGTGTGATGTTAACCCCTGTGTTACATCGTTTCCTCCAGTCCCATAGGAATATCCACAAAATACTTCATGGTTACCAGAGACACGCTTTCAAAGCATATTTCTGGGTAAAGTTAAGACTTTGATCTCAGCAGAAATGAATTAGAGACAAAGAGTCATTCCAATTTCTTATGCTTAAAATTTTAGTTTACAAGTTTACAAGTTAGTGTATTTAAATTATGTAAAGATGCTATGGATTTTTGCTTTTCTCCCCTTTATATGCACAGTTTTTAATGTTTTAGAATTAACATCAATTTCATTGTTTGAAAATCATTAAGTGATGATTTCTATTTATTCTTTTTTTGTTTGTTTTTTGAGACAGGGTGTCTCTGTGTAGCTTTGGAGCCTATCCTGGCACTTGCTCTGGAGACCAGGCTAGCCTCAAACTCACAGAGATCCGTCTGCCTCTGCCTCCCAAGTGCTGGGATTAAAGGCGTGTGCCACCAACACCCAGCTATTTATTCTTATACAATACTTACTTGAAGAAAAGTTGTTCTACTACCCGAGAAGGAAACAAAACCAAAAATGAATAGTAATCAAAAAGCAAAGTTCTAATTGCTCCTCCAGTGTACTTAATTGTTGCAAGTCTATAGTAAAATTTTGAGAAAAATCCAAAAGCCTGGATGGTTAAAAAATGGTTAAAAGGTTATATTACACAAATAAAAATCGCAAATACAAGCAGTATTATAAGCTAATTTTTATTATAAGTCAGTTTTCTTATGGGATTAAAATAAATCTAAAATCATGTTTTATATATACTTGGGGAGATGATGGTGAAATTTGCACACTGCTCTCCAGCTTTGTAGTATAATTCGCCCCATGGTTCTGAAATACTGATCGTATTCTAAATTTTGATCCTATAATTTTCATTCTGTTTTGTGTAAGAAGTTTACTTGCTCATCACTGTAATCCAGTACTTAGAATGTGGAAGACAGGAGAGTTGTGAGAATGCCTCCTACACTACTTTAATACACTTCATAAACTTTAACCACATTTGTGCCTCGGAATTCTATGGGTAAAGAGTCTTTGGCATGCTTTCCCAAAGTGAAAATTTAGAATGAAGTTTGGAATGTTCGCAAAGCCATCTAGTCATGATACTACAGTAATTGCAGTCTACTCCATTGGTATACACTTGCATTGCATTTAGGAAATGCTGAGCTGCGTATTCCACACAGTGTCAACCAGGTATGGTGGTACCCGGCTAATTCTAGCCGTCAGGAAACAGATGCAGGTGCATCAGCTGTTCAAGTTCATCCATCCAAGGTATACAACAATTTTTAGAGCAGTATGCAATTGAGTGAGATCCTGTCTTAAAACAAACGGAACCCAAACAGATGAATGGTATCTAGATAAAAATTTCTTAGTTTATCTTTTCTAAATGTGTGTGCACGTGTGTATTTTCATTCATGAGTATTGTTCGTTGTGGTGTGTATGCATGTGTGTGTGTGTTGTGACTGTGTGTGTTTTGTGGGATATATATGAACATGTGAACTTATGTAGACAATAAGATAAACTCATGTAACATCCTCACTTTCACCTCCTTTGAAATCAGGTCCCTTCTTGG
Organism: Cricetulus griseus; assembly: GCF_003668045.3. Lineage (NCBI taxonomy): Eukaryota > Metazoa > Chordata > Mammalia > Rodentia > Cricetidae > Cricetulus > Cricetulus griseus. Next base: position 401,395,928 of record NC_048595.1, read on the forward strand.
CCTGGAGCTCACCATTTAAGCTAGCCCATCTGGCCAGTGAGCCCCAGTGAACCAAGAGCTACAATTACCGGTGGGACCACTGTAGCAGGCAGTTTTTAGTATTTGAACTCTGCTGCTCATACTCATGCAGTAATCGCAAGCCCTAGTTTATCTTAATATTAAGTATTTTCTTTTAATAGCTTTCTATAGCTTCAAATTTTCTACTATATGTATATATACTTATATATGCATATTCTGTAACATACACATTTCAAATACTGGTGGTGCTGAATTATTTTTTATGACTTACTTTTTTCTGTCTTTGAGTTCCTATTATATTAAAATATCCCCGTGTCAGTGAGGAGACCTCAGAAATCTATGGGGCCTCCTGTAGTGGATCAGTACTTATCCCTAGCATAGGAATGAACTTCCTATGAGCTTCACTTTCATCTTTTTGGGACTCCATTCCACATAAAGGGTTACTCCCTCAGCCCAGACACATGGGGGTGGGCCTAGGCCCTATCCCAAAGGATATAACAGACTCTGAAGATCCTCCATGCAAGGCCTCACCCTCCCTGAGGAGCAGAAAGGGTATGGAATAGGTCGGGTGTTAGTGGGGAGCAGGGGAGGAGGGGAAGGAGTGGGAACTGGGATTGACATGTAAAACAATCTTGTTTCTAATTTAAATTAAAAAATGGAAAAAATTTTCCCTTACTTGGTAATGATTATATTATGCCACATGTCATGTATTAACTCAAAATGTAGGTTTTTAGCTATCCCACAGCCACTGTCACAGTTTTGATCTACATTATATTGATATAAAGGGCTTTTAATAACTGAGAGGTTAGAGGTATGGAAGAGTTTAATGTTTGATAAGAGCAAAGACTTTAAAATAAACTATTTAATCTTCAAAAAGATGAAAGTGAAGCTCATAGGAAGAGACTCACACTGGTGTCAGTGGATGGATTAAATCATTGGCAATAGTCATATCTCTTCTGATTAGAAAATTTCCTGTCAGTAATAGTTCCAGAGGACCATGGAAAGGACACTGTCCACTCTAAATTAAATTTGGTTTTAACCATCTTATACATGTCAGAATGGCTAAGATTAAAAACACTGATGACAGCTTATGCTGAAGAGGATGTGGAGAAAGGGGAACACTCCTCCATTGCTGGTGGGAGTGCAAACTTGTACATCTGCTTTTTAAATCAGTATGGTGGTTTCTCATAAAATTGGCAATCAATCTTTTTCAAGTCCCAGCAATACCAATTTTGGGCATATACACAAAGGGTACACATCCACACCACAAGGACATTTGCTCAACTATGTTCATAGCAGCATTGTTTGTAATAGCTGGAACCTAGAAATAGACTAGATATCCATCAACTGAAGAATGTATAAGGAAAATGTGGTACATTTACACGAGCATTACTCAGCAATAAAAAACAATGATGTGCTGAAATTTGTAGGCAAATGGATGGAACTAGGAAAAGCCACCCTGAGTGAGGTAACCCAGACCAAGAAAGAGAAATATAATATGTACTCACTCATAAGTGCATATTAGACATAAAGCAAAGGACAACCGTTCTGCAGGCCACAACCCCAGAGAATCTAAGTAACAAAGAGGACCCTAAAAGAGACATATATGGATCTTCTTAGGAAAGGGAAAAATACAAGATATCCTGAGTAAATTGGGAGTGTGGAGGGCATGGGGGAGGGTGGAAGGCAAAATGGGAGAAGGGAAGGAATGTGAGGAAAAATAACTGCAATTTAAATATATATATACATATGTATATATAATATACATACATATATTATTTTATTACTGTCACTCATTGTGTAAAATCCCAATTTCATAGCAAGATTTCAACAAGCCATCTTGATGTGGACTCAGTCACCACTAAAGTTTATGCAAAGTCAATGCCTTCAAGTATTTTGTTTTCAGATCTCATAATTGACTTGTTTTGAGGCTGAAATGTTTCTTATTCCCATGTAAATGCTAGGGAATTATCCCCTTAGCACCATCTTTCCCAACTTTCTCACCAAACAATTTCTACCCAAAGGTGGGTAGGCTCCATCTCTTCTTAGAAGATTATCCTGAACCTTCCCTATGTTTTTTTTTGTTTGTTTGTTTGTTTTGGTTTTTGTTTTTTATTCTGTAGCACCTGACCTTGCTGTTACCTTTGTTTACAGTCCTGTTACACTGGCAACAGATTTATAATCACATAAGAGAGTAGTACACTCATATTCCTCTCCTTATCTATTGCAATCATTGGGTATTGGGTATTTAGGAGGTGTGCAATGAATATTGTCCAAACAGACTAGCAGTGATGACTGTGTATAACAGTATCTACGCCAATATGAGAAGACTAGAATGTTCCAAGCCACATAGAAAGGTCTTCCTAAGTCATCATGTCTGTACCTTGTGCTTTGAGCACTGGGGTAAGAACATTTGACAAAGCCTTTGGAGACACTAAGCTTCCTACACTGCACCTGCAGGTGACATACTGGATGACTTACTATGGAAGTCATGGTATTAGGGATGTTCAAGTCAGGTGCAAACTGGGAAAGGAAAAAAAAAAAAAAAACCAACATCTGTTATACCAAGTTGAATTCAAATAAGACTGTTAAAACAATGTAGGTAGTAAGGCAAAGTAAGTTCATCAAAGGATGAACAGTGCAAGGTTTCTGGCATTCATTTTTCAGCAAGCAGAGTGAAGACTTTACTAATATTAAAGACAGGAAAATGAAGAGACCAGAAAAGAAAATAGAGGGGAAATGGAAAAGATAAAAGGAAGTTGGAGATTTTTACACATTTTGAATTTTAAGATTGTTTAAAAATAAAGAAGTATATAGGACAACTTTTGAGGGGGGTAACATTTTGCAAATTAAACTGAAGAATTTCATGCCTGAAATCCCAGCACTTGAGAGGCAGATTATGAGTCTCCTATCATCCTGAATTACATAGGGAGACCATGTCTCATATACAATCACTCCTGGACCCAAATAAAATGATTTGAATGGCTTTGAAATAGTTTTAATGTTTTGTGATTATAAATAATTACATCATTTCCTCCTTCCCTTTCTTACAGTGGTTCTCAACTTGTGGGTCTCAAGTCCTTTGTGGTTGAATGACCCTTTCTCAGGGGTCAACTAAGACCATTGGAAACATCAGATATTTGCACAATGACTCATTAGCAGTAGCAAAATTACAGTTATAAAGTAGCAACAAATATGATTTTATGGTTAGGGGTCACCACAAACAAGGAACTATATTAATGGATCTCAGCATTAAGAAGTCTGAGAAACTGCTCCAAATCATCCCATGTACCACCTGCTTTCAAATTCTTGGCTTCTCTTTCTTTTGCTGTTGAATACCTTTCATGATTATCATATACATGGTGGGTTTGTCATGATAGGTAGCATTACTGTTTACTCCTCCTTGGGGTTTGACCTTAGCTTTATAGCTTGGAGAACATCTATAGACATACATTCAGCTGACAAGTTGAAATCTTGGCAATGTTCTGATAATATTTTTCTCAAGTTAGTACTGTTAAAAAGTGTGACTTTTTTTTGGTAAAGAGTGACTTTCTTCACTTAATTTTCTGCCTTCAAATTGCTTGAGAATGAGTGATAAATGGTGGCAGACAGCCTTAAATTGAATATATTATGTTCAAACTAGGAATGTTAAGAGCAATTTGAATTGGAAATAAGGATTTTTAAAATTCTAGAATAAAAATATGTTCAAAGGAACAGCATATAAGCCAGTCTCATTTTTTGCAAGATTATTCAAAATGCTGTTTCTGTGAACAAATCTAATCATATCAGACATGGATGCAGAGTAAATGTCACTTCACTGCAAGAATGACAGTGGTAGGCACAAGTTCATTTTTTGTTTTTGACGCAAGTATTTTTATTCTCTTATTTATTCTGTCACATTGCATAAAACATTCTGCTTTGAAAACATTCTGCAACAAAGCTGTGCTTTAGTCAGCCCTTTTTGGAAATAAAATTCAGGAAAGGTTAAGTCAAAGTGACCATTTTGAGAAAATACATGGTTTATTAGAGTAAGATTTACCGGAAGGTTTGTTAATACTTCCTAGTGCTCTCTTGGATAACAACTTCTTCTTCTTCTTCTTCTTCTTCTTCTTCTTCTTCTTCTTCTTCTTCTTCTTCTTCTTCTTCTTCTTCCTCTTCCTCTTCCTCTTCCTTTTCCTCTTTCTCTCCCTCCTCCTCCTTTAGATCAGTATTTTCCTACAGCATACCCAGAGAAGTGATTCTTGTCCTTAAAAATATCCCATTATTTTCTTTTGTCACCTAAAACAAATAAGAGAATAAAATAGTATCTGATAAGTAATTCTGAAAATTGTGGTCTTGCTTTTTAGTTATCTTTTGTTGTTGTTGTTGAATGTTGTGTTTGACAATTCTTGTTTTGTACAAACAGACTTACTCTTAGAGTAGGAAGTAAAGTTTATGGCAGTGTGACCTTTATCTTTGTTCGGAAAGGAGTTGGTAAGAGGATGCCATAAGTGACAGCATCACTGGGTGGGCAAGATGTGGTTGGGTGGGGGGATAGTATCTAGTGTTTCAAACAGTTGCCTCCTTTAGCAGATACTATTGACTTGTCTGTCACTGCCTCCCTCAGAGCTGAAGACTCTCCAAGGTAGTTTCTGTCATCTTTACCTAAGAATTCCTTAGGCCACTGAAGCAACTGTGCCAAGAGATTTGGGCTGGAAATCTGAGGGACTTGATGCTCCTGGGAGCTGCACTTAGCAAGTGACTAAAGACAGTTGGTGTGAGAACTACCAACACTGCCACCTTTAGGTGGGATGCTACTGATGTGTGTTCCTTATTGGGTGTCAGATTTCCCTCATAAGATGACAATGTGGTTGCTGGTGGTGTCACTCCAGCTGATAATTGAACTGTCACTGTTCTCAGTTTTCTCTTTCCTGCTGTTTCCTAGGATCATCTCCCAAGTAAACCTTAAAGAGAGTTGTACCCCGGGTTTGCTGATGTAAGCAAAACCCTGTTTTCTTTGCAACTGACATCATATTAGAATTTTTTTAAAATGGTGAATAAATAAGATTTCTAAAGAAGACTATGTATAAGATGGATAATCCTTAAAATATTTAGATAGCATAGGCACAAAGTAGGAATAAAATATTTGCTATTGTCTTTTGGAGACTAATGTATGTGCCAAGGTGTTTGTTTCAAGCTTACGGTGGAGAGCAGGACCAGAGAGTTAGATATGAGTTTCCTCATTTTGGAAGAATGATTCTGTGTTTCAGCAAGAGGAAACTATCCTATGCAGTGTCCTGCTACTATCTGAATTTGTGTTAGACATATATTTAAGATGACTGAATTAAGTAATAGAAAATAATCTGTAGTATTATGAACACCTGGAAATACTATTTTATTTGCTTTCAAGGGTAAAAACCTCCAGTTTAAACATTGCTCTTGTTCTAACTGTAGTGCAACAACAAACAATGGAAAAATAAAAACTAAATGTCTTTCTACAATGATGGGAGTGATGAACAGGAAAGCAAATCATAATGAATCCCATATGGGCTTGGTGCATTTAATTTGCTAAGACATGAAAGAGCTAAGATCCTGTAGGGCTGAAGGAAGGGTGGTGTACATCGTCAACTGGCCCCGTGCTATGATGGTAACACATTTATAAGATACCAATTGTTATCTAGAAACTTTGTTATTTGACACAGTCTAGCAATGTGTTTTATTATGTTTTATTATTGTTTTCCTCCTATATGTAACTTTCTAAACATCTAGAAGAAATACAAGTCAAATACTTGGAGAAATATTGTAACCTCTACAGTAAAATACACATAAATACAACTATCAGTTACTTATACTAAAACTCACATAATTTAATTCTTTATGTGTGATTCTACTTGATAGAAGAGAAAGTGATGAAAGGAAAATTCTGGAGACAGCTTTGTTGTGGAAGCTGTAGAAAGCCCAGGGTCTGAATACAATTTCACCTGTTCTGAGAATGCTTAAGTAAAGTTACAGTGTTTGCTTATGTACAGTCCTTCACTTCCAAAGACATGTAAAGCTATGAAATGGCTTTATTTTGTAAAAGATTTGAAATTAGGATCTGAGAGATTGTTCTGTCAAGAGTCTGCATTTGAACACATATTGGGGGTGGGAGAACATGCTTGCAATCTTAGCACTGGGAGATGGAAGGTGCAATAGAGATGGGTGGATTCTGGGGTTTTCTGTCCAGCCAGTCTGCCTACCTGGCAGTTCCAGACCTTTAGCAGGTGATGTCTTGCCAGAAATTCAGCCCTTCTTTGTGCCCTCATATTTTAGCCTTTCTTGTTCTTTGCTGTATGACAAACTATCACGTGCACATATTGCTTACATTCTGAACATGAGAGAGAACATGCAGGTTGTTTCTTTATGAGATTGTGTGCCCTTGCTTAATAATATTGATTGTAAGCACATTTGTTTCCCTGAAAAGTCCTTAACCTTATTTTTCTTTAAAACTAAATAGTACTGTAATACACACACACACACACACACACACACACACACACACATCAGATTTACGTTTGTACTATCCATTTATTTGCTGATGGATAATAGGGTTATTTCCATTTCTTTGTTATAGTAAATAAAAGCAGCAATAAACATAGAGGTTCAGATATCTCTATATAGTATATAGTATATGGAGATCTCTGAGCATATTGTCAGGAATGAAGTAGATGGGTTATATGTTAGATCTACTTTTTGTTGTTTATTCTCCAAAGTGATTTCCACAATGACTGTATTAATTTGCACCTCCAATTAGTGAATAATTCTTCCCTTTTTTCCATGTCCTTTCCAACATTTGTTCTCAGATCTGTTGATGACAGCCATTATGACTAGAGTGAGGTGATATCTCAAAATAGTTTTAATTATCATTTCCCTGATGGGCAGGGATATTGAGCACTTTTATTCTCTCTCTCTCTCTCTCTCTCTCTCTCTCTCTCTCTCTCTCTCTTTTAAGAGACAGGGTCTCACTATGCAGCCCTGGTGGTCACTATGTAGGCCATACTGGACTTGAACTCACAGAGAACCTCCTGCCTCTATCTCCACAGTTCTGGGATTAAAGGAATTTGCCATTACACGCGGCTAGATATTGAATACCTCTAAAACAGTTATTGGCCTTCTTCCTCCCTCCTTCCCTCCCTCCCTCTCCCTCTCTCCCTCCCTCCCTCCCCTCCCTCCCTCCCTCTTTCTTTCTTTTTTTCTTTCTTTCTTTCTTTCTTTCTTTCTTTCTTTCTTTCTTTCTTTCTTTCTTTGTCTTTTCTCCCCCCTCATCTTTTCCTTCCTTCCATTTTTGTTTGGAACTATCTTTTCAGTTCATTTGCCCATCTATTTATAGGAAATTTTTTCCTTGGTACTTAATTTAAGCAATTCTTTAAGTAGTGCATTCTGGATATCAGCCCTTGTCTGAAGTGTGGCTGGTAAAGATTCTCTCCCATGCTGTGAGCTGTCTGTGCGCCCTGTTGACCATGCCCTTTGCTATACAGAACCTTTTATTCATGGAGTTCCATCTGGGGTTAGTCCCTGTGCTATTGTGTTCTATTTGAAAGTCCTTAACTATCCCAATATCTTTCATGGTGTCCCTGTGTTTTCTTCACATTTTCAAAGTTTTAGATTTTAAATTAAGGTCTTTGATTCATTTTGAGCTGATTTTTTTTTTTTCCGAGACAGGGTTTCTCTGTGTAGCCTTGGAGCCTGTCTGGAACTCACTCTGTAGACCAGGCTGGCCTCTAACTCACAGAGATCCACCTGCCTCTGCCTCCCGAGTGCTTTGAGCTGATTTTTATACAAGGTAAAATATACAAAGTTAATTTCATCTTTTGCAGTTAGAAATCCAATTTTGGCAGTATCATGTGTTGAGTAGGCTCCTTTTTCTTTTTTTTTTTTTTTTTTTTTTCTCCAAATTACATTTTTGTCTCTTTGGTTGAAATGCAGTACATTTAGCTTTGCTGTTTTATTTCCAGGTCCTCTATTGTAGTCCATCAGTCTATCTGTTTTTCTGATGACAGTACCAGGTTGTCTTTAATACTGTAGGATAATTTGAGGGTGGTTTTGGAATGCCTCCAGTATTGCTCTTTCTCCTTAGGATTGCTTTAGCTATTCATGATCTTTTGTCATTCCAAAAGTTCTTGTAATGTTTTATATAAACACGTGAAATATGACATGATAATTTTGATAGACAATGTATTGATCCTGTGAATTAATTTTGGTGGCATAGCTATTTTAATAATATTAAATCTCCCTGTATAGGAACATGGAACATTTTTCCATTGTCTACTACCTTCTGTAACTTCCCTTTTTAATATCTACAACGTTTATTGTAGAGGGTTTTTTACTCATTTGTAGATATAATCCTAAATACTCAATATTGGGGGAGTTGTTTTGAATGTAACATTTTTCCCTAATTTCTTTCTTGTAGAGTGGACTGATAGTATAAATTAAAGCTACTTTTTTTATACATTGAATTTTTATACTTCAATATTAGGTTTATTATATCTAAGAGTTTTCTAATAGACTTATTACTAGAGTATAGTAGACTCCAGTAAACATTAAGTAAAGAATCATGCTAGTTGCAAATTGGATGACTTATTTTTGTTCCTATTGCTATCGTTTTGTGTCTTTCTCTTGTCTATTTGCTATAGCTAAGGCTTCTAATACTATATAGAGTAAGAGAGAGCAGACTGGGCATCCCTGTAGCTGTCTTTTTTATTATTATGATTTTATGAAAATAGTTCGGTGGTGTACATATTTATGTCTTGGATATCTTGATCTACACATTACTAAATATCTATTACTGATACAATGATTATGGTGTTTTAACAGCTTTTCAATTCTTATTTTTAAATTTATCTGCAGATGATGGTAATGAGATAAATTTGATTAGTTTTGAAATTGCTTGTTTAGTCATTATTGTTTCATCATTCAAATATTTGATTAGTTTTGAAATTGCTCAGTCATTACTGTTTTATCATTCAAATAATTTTCCTAAAAAATCTAGTTTAGAAGAAAAAATAATCTCACAATTATGAACATGAATTTTAATTATAAACTGTAGCTTTTCTTACATTTATAAAACAAACACATTTCTTTATCTAAATAACTCCAAAAGCCCAGTAAGTATTATACACACACACACAATGTGTATAATTCATAATTGGTAGGAAGTATATATTTATTTGACAGCTGTTTATTGAGAACTTAGTAGTACATTAACTCTAACCACCACAACGTTTATATACAATGGAAATGATGGTGATTAGGGACAGAAAAGCATGGCTGACTTTTGTTGAAATGCAGCACAAAACTAAAGAACACATCCCAACAATGCTGGTATAGAAAGGAGGTATCCAGTACCAGCAGAGAAATAAAGGGGAAAGTTAGTTGATGCTCAGATTTGGAGGAACACTTCTTGATCAAATGAAGTGAAGTTGATTTGTGCTGCTTGGGTGAACCGAATGGAGATTCAGCTTGCCTCAGGTGCAGACCTAGCAAAGCACAGGAGACATACAGGAACAGAAGAGCAGTGGGAGACACCTTCTGCTCTCTGGACCTGTGACTTCAGCATCTGCAAGTCATAACGGGGAGGGGGACCACTACAGGAGAAGCAGAGTATCTACCCTGGCTTTAAAATTTTTAATCTAGAAATTAAATATGCTATTGGTAAGGGTCTGGGGTCCTTTTCATGGTAGTGCTATTGGTAAGTGTCTTTGGTCAGAGATGCACCATGACTATGAATGCATTTCAATAAGAAGAGGCTTTTTATTTAGATACTGGTGCCCAAACTTGGTGCCAGGTCTGTATCAAAGAATTCTCCCAAGGTGTAGCACTTTGCCCTATCAACCCAGGATTTATAAAGGCAAAACACACAAAGTTAAAAAGTTTTGTTCTTGCAATTGTCTTTCCAAACAGACTAAGCAAGTTTGATTACAAAAGCAGAATTAGCAGTTAGTCTTGTGATCTGCTATCTTGTAAGAACAGCAAATTTTACAAGTTCATCAATTTAAGAATAGTCTTTAGTATCTGGGGAAAAAGGAAGTGGGTTGCTAGAGTACAGCCTGTGTAAGCTAGGGGAATACATGATAAAGGCATTTTGTTGTTGTTGTTGTTTTGGTGTGCCAAACATAGTCAGTTTAAACTCTAGATGCAATGTTAACATCACAACTATCAGCTGAACATTTGGTATTTACCATGCACCAAACAGTCAGTATTCTAGGGAACAATAAATAAATAAATAAACAAATAAATAAATAAATAAATAAATAAAGCAAAGAAGATATACATCTCATTCTGAGAACTTACAGTAGATGAAACATGCATGTGTTGTGTGTCATTTTTTTTTTCCTAAGGAGATCAATACACACACTTCCTCATTGCAGAAAGGTAGCCTCCAACAGATCAAAATACAGTACTACAAAAGTCTAATTTGGTGAACCATGAGTTTTCTTGCAGTTACTCAGAGGAGTGTGGATGATGGGTTACTGACAGGAGCATCCAAGGCAGATACATCTCCAAAGACTATTCTAACATAGGTGACAGCACTCAAACCTGGGAACCTGCAGCATACTACTCAGCCTGGAGGCAGCACAGCATGTTGGAGACTGCCTTTTTGGGTACCTCAATTGCTCTAAACTCTTCAGGCAAGCTTGACTGGTTTCTGCTTATTCCAGGCACCTGGTCTGGTTTTTTTTTTTTTTTCCTTGTTTTTGTTTTTGTTTTAGTTTTTGCTTAACTGTATCATCTTTGCAGCCTCATTTGTCAGAGAGGAACTCTTAGCTTTCATTGCTTACTCTTGACAGGTAGAGCCAGTGAATTGGATTAGTTTTGGGGACTTCCTGAAGTTGTGAGTTGTTTACCTTCCTGCTTAAGGAGCTTCCATGCAGGATGGAATGCTTTGATTTCATAGGAAACTGCTACACAAGGACATGACAAATGAGTATGCGACATCAAGACAAAGCAGGAGTCCTTGCAAAGAATGACCATAGGATGGCCAGTTATTGGGTTATAAATGTAAGGCTTTCTCAAGGACATTGTTTTAAGGTTATTGTTGCTGTGATCAAAAGCAGCTTTGGAAGGAAAAGGTTTATTTGGCTTATATAGCCTGAATCACACTTCACTGAAGGAAGCCATTGTGGGAACTCAAATGTGGCATAGCCTGGAGGCAGGAGCTGATGCTAGTTTGCTCCTCATGGCTTGTTCATCCTGGTTTATTATATAACCCTGCCCCCCCATCCCAGGCTGCTACCACCCACAATGGGTTGGGACCACATCAGTCAGAAAATAAGAAAATGTCCTGCAGGCTTGTCTACAGCTGTGCTTAGGAGGCATTTTCTTTTCCTTTTTTTGTTTATTTAAGATTTATTTTTATTATTTTATGTGTATGAAAGTTGTGCTTCCATGTACATCTGTGCACCACATGTATACATGATGCCTGAGGAAGTGGAGAGCCTAGGAGGCATTTTCTTAGTTGATAGTCTTTCCTAATAGATGACTATAGGGTCAAGTTGAAATAAAACTAGCCAGCACAGTTGGCTCCTTGTCAACTTGACGACACAAACACATTTCATTCTAAGTGTTACAGCTCTGAGGGGAAAGGTATCCTGGTGGTCTGGAGTCAAGGAATACCATAAAGTCACACCACACAACAAACCTCACATAAGAGATTTATTGGGAGAGCCACAAGAGGGAGGCTGCCTCTAGTCAGGGGAGAAGCAGCAGCAAACTTATCAGGAGGCAGGCTTTATATAGGGCTTTTTGGGGAAGCAGAGCTTTCTAGGGCCTGGGATTGGTGGGATTCTGTTGCCTGATATTGGAGAAAGCTCAGGAATTGGTGAGATGTTTTGGCCTGATTTTGGGCTTTTTTTTTTTTTTCTCTCTCTCTGTATGGCAGAGCTTGGCCACTTGAGTCTCCAGGGCCTGGAAATGGCCTTATGGCCATTAGAGTAGTCTGGGGGTGGGAGTCTGGCCACTTTTGTGTGTGTTGAGGGGCTTACAACTTGTTAAGCCATAATGTTTCCTTTGTTGTTCATCCCCAACATACATTAAGAACGTTACAATATAAAACATTCCAACTTTTTAAGGTATCGCTGTCTCTCTTTTAAAATTCAAACTCTTAAAACTTCAGCATCTCTTTAAAATACTCAAAATCTCTTAAAAATTCAGTCTGCTTTAAAAAGGTTCAAATTCTCTCAATTGTGGGCTCCTGTAAAGTCAAAATAAATCAAACATTTTCTTATTCCAAGACCGAAGAACCAGGACACATCACAACCAAATCAAAATAATTCTGACTCCAAAAGAGTAAATAACAGTATCCAATGACTAAGATTTATGGGCTCTTTCAAAGGTTTGGATCAGTTCTTCTGCTCTTTTCTCTGTAGCCCACACAGATCATCTCCCAGGCTCAGGCCAGTTCCACTCCACTGCTGCTGTTGTCCTTGGCAGTTTCCCATTGTACTGGCACTTTCAAAGTGCTGGGGTCTATTCTTCACCAACATCCTCTCTGTACTTCCTTCAGAGCCTCACACAGTGCCAAGCCTCATCTCCTCTCTATGATCTCTGCATGCCTTTAAAACTACTACCATTGTGGTGATTCTTACACTACCAAGTTCACCTACCAGTGAGTGTTCCAACTCTGGTCACCTGTGGAACACAGTGTATGCTGGCCTGAGGAAGCACTTCTCAGGCTTCACTTCATTGGTCCTGGTCTCTTTTTAGTCACTGTTAGCTTCTCAGTTCCAGCAAAGCAAAGTCCCAGGGAAGCAAAGTTTTGACTATAGCAGTGTTTCTCTGCTATTAATCACAGCTGATTCTTCAGCCCCAGCTGACCAGAACTGCAGATGCTTACTTCAAAATATCAGACAGCCCTGATATTCTTTGCTTCCCTCTGAAACTCCACAAGCCAGGCCTCCCTCAACTGCAGTGCTGCCAGCGTTACTATCTATAGTCTTCCAAGTTCTCATGACAACTTACCAAGCTTTGAAAACACAAAGGTTTTTCTAACCCAAGTTCCAAAGTCCTTCCATAGTCCTCCCTAAAACACATGCTCACTACTGTCACTGCCATACCCATGATCCTGGTACCAATTTTTGCCTTAAGGTTATTATTGCTGTGATGAATCATGTGGTTGAAAGCACCTTGGCATGGAAGGGATAATTTGGCTTTTATATCCTGAATCAAGAACTCAAACTAGGCAGGAACCTGGAGGCAGGAGCTGATACAGATGGCATGAAACAGTGTAGCTTACTGGTTTAGTCTTCATGAGTTTCTCAGCCTGCTTTCTCATTATCCCAGGACCACCAGCCCAGGGATGGTACCACTCATGATGGAGTGAGCCTTTCCCCATCAATCATTAATTGAGAAAATATTCTACAGGCTTGCCTATAGTCACATCTCCTGATGGCATATTTTTGATCTACATTCCCTCTTCCCTGGTGATTATAGCCTGTGTCAAGTTGATATATAAAACTAGCAAACACAGACTTCAAGTTACTCTCGAATCAATATTTGTCAATTTTGTGAGAATGAAAATCAAAATACTGGATTCTTTATTTCCATAAGATGAGTTTAAGTAAATTTTAAAATTATGAAGTCTGAATGAAAAAAATGAAATAAAAAAGGAAAGGACAATATGGCTTCTAGGTTTAATGGAGGAGAGTCTATTATAGGAGCATAGGTGAGTTAGGCACATCTGGGAGAGTCCAGAGTGGACATCACCAGGCTGAGCCATGTGAGGAGACTTGGGGAGGGCGGGGAGGAGAAGAGGTGCAGCAGCCAAGAGGGCAAAGGCACAAAAAGGGGCAGGTAACAAAAGGGCTGGATTATATAGGGAAGAGCCTCTGCGGGAAGGACAGCCCAGCCCCTGGGCTGAAGTTCAGGGTAGAGATGGAATGTGACTGCCAGGAGGAACTGAGAGATGCTGGGAAAACCTGGTAGCCATGTCCACTTTATACGTTAAATAGGCACCTCGCCTATTTGTCCCAGGGTTTGAGACTTAACATCTCAGGTTTTTTGTTGATAATAAATGATAGTGAGTGATGTAATCTTCTATGAGTACCTCCTGTTGACATTGTAGTGTAGTTTTTGAGGACCCAAGAAAGCCAGAATGATGGCCAAGTCTGGGAAGAATAGACTGTTACACTCTTCAGGACTGTCTGGGGATAGGGATGTGAGGCAGCTTTGGAGCAGTCTGTGAGGCTGGACTTGGAACTAGTGATGCTGTCTAGGATGCAGACTCTGAGGGAACACCTGGAGCTGACATGTTGCTGGAGCAGTCTGTGGTTTATTTGACGTGTGCTGGGACAGATAGAATAGGGAGAGAAGGCAAAGTTAAGGAGTTTAGCGCAGTTTTTTTTTTCTTTAGGTGTACATTTGGAACTGTTTGGCTCCTGCTCCTGGTAGTTGGGGGAAAGGAGACATAAAACAAGGGGAAGGGAGAGAGATATCCTATTGTTGGAAGTTATTTACTCTTTTGGGGTTCCACCACCCAGGTCCCAAATAAATCCACACAGAGTCTTACTATTATTTATGAATGGTGGGCTTTAGCTTGGCTTGTTTCTCGCCAGCTTTTCTTAAGTAATTCTGACTACCTTTTACCTGTGGGCTTTTTCCTTTTCTTACTTCTGTATATATTAATTTCATTCTTGTTCCATGGCTAGCTGGGTTGCTGGCCTCTGGAATCTTCCACTCCTTGTTTTCTCCTTCCTTCTTTCCCCCTTTTCCAGTTTCTTCCTCTCTTTCCAGATTTCTCCTCCTATTTAGTATCTCTGCCTGCCAGCTCTGCCTTGCTATTGGCCATTCAGCTCTTTATTAGACCACCAGGTGTTTTAGACAGGCATAGTAACACAGCTTCACAGAGTTAAAGAAATGCAACATACAAGATGCAACAAATTATTGCATCATAAACAAATCTAACACACCTTAAAATAATTTTTCACAACATTACAGCATACACAAATGTAACACAGCTTAAAATAACTTTCCACAACAATACCCCACCCTCAAGAATAGCCATAGGTAGGAAACATAAGCTTTTGGTTGACAGGAGTATTTCATCTGGAGTCTGTTGGACCTGTAAAAGGTGGATTCAAGTCAATTCTCTGAAGTGTACAAGTCAATTCTCTGAAGTGTACAAGATTTTTTTTAAGTTCATAAAAAGATATAAAAGTTTCAGATACCTTAGCATTACCATTGTTTGTACTCCGTACTGAAATCCACTCTATAGAAAGGGCAGTAGACTCATGCCTTTGAGTCATGAGGACCCAAAAATGATTCTGGGTTAAAAGTATTAACACACTTCCCAGGAGGATGGATATATAGATTGGACAGAGATGTTTTTAGGACAATGAGAAGCATTTTTTAAGTGTACATATAGAAAACAACCAGAGGAAATTGTAAAGTTTAAGCTTGTGACTATGATAATATTAGCAGTGCTTAACAGAACTAGATAAGTGGTTTATCAGAAGTTTATTTATTGTTAAAATTCTGAACTTTGGAAATCTTAATATAACAATAGCTTACCAAGGAAAAAACCTGAAGCATTTTTAATTTTTTATAAATCTTAAATCACTTTCCTAGTTCTTTAGGGAGACCTACTAGCTCTAGGAAAGTGAGGGTTGAGGCCTGGTTTTTACATATGAATAGAACTGAGAAGGCACCTGAAGCCTTCGTTGCTGCTATTAAACTGACAAACCTAGCATAGCCTAGTTGTCAATGCCATCAGAGATCTGAGAAGGATAAATTTCACCTTTGTAAGCAGGAAGTACAGACCAAGCAGCACCCTATAATCCATGAAAGATGACAGAGATTTACTGGCTATCTGGACAATCATCATAGGTTCGTCTGTGGAAATCTTGATTTCCTTTGGGGCAGAGGTCCCAGAGCAGCATTAGTCTTTGGCTCCAGGCCTAGGAGATCTGCCAGATTGTCTTGTGGAGGAGGAACTTGGGAGACCAGCCTACCTTGTCTGAGGATAAGTGGGGCAATCAACTCCTCAGTGTCCTGATTGTCTACTCTAGCAGGCGTTCTTAGACCACCAGACCTCAAATCATGGCACAGAGACTTATTATGAGTTATGAACACTTGGCCTTAGCTTATGCTTGTCCCCCTAGCTATTATAACTTACTTTAATCTGTTTCTCTTCATCTACATTTTTCCTTGGGACCTTTTACCTTACTTTCAATTTACATGTCCTACTTAACTGCTTCTTCCTTGTCTGTCTGTCTGGTGGGCCCTGGGCATCCCATTCTTTTTCTCCCCCATTTTCTCTCAAGCCTAGATCCCTCCTCCTACTTATTCTCTCTGCCTGCCCTCTCTGCCTATGCCTTTACTGACTAGCTATTGGCCATCCAACTTTTTATTAGGCCAATCAGGTACCTTAGTCAGGCAAGGTGAAACAGTAACACATCTTTACCTAGTTAAACAAATGCAGCATAAAAAAATGCAACACACCTTTACATAGTTAATATTCTGCAAAATAATCCAGTGTAACTCATCTTTATACAGTTAAAGTAATATTCCACAATGGTCCACAGTTAGGACAAGGTCCTTGTGGTGGGTGAGGTAAAGGGCAGATTTTCAGCCAGTGACAGTTTGCCACATTTGAAGCAAGCTCCAAATGGAGTTCTTCTGTGCCCCATCATCTTTGGAGACCTCAGGTTCACTGTTAGGATCTGGGGTCTCTGTTATAGTTAGCTTTTTCCATTAAACATTTTTAAGAAATGCCAGATTCAGCAGACCTCTGAAATGTTTTGAGGACCATTATCTATTAAGCACATCTAAGCTAAACAAATTTTGTTTTTAGATACTTGTTTTAGGCTTAACTTTGAAAACATTTCCAGAAGGCTAATTGAATCCTACACCTGTAATTAACTACATTAGTACTTAGCATTACTACAAGTATAGTTATGAATACATTAAAGAATTTGATCATTGACTGACAAGTAAATTATATGCCTTAATTACCTTTTTACAATGTTAGTAGTTTTTTTTTTTTAATAAGATTGGGACTTTACATTTTTATCCTTGTTAGGTTTATCCTTAAGTAAATAACAATTTTAAATTGATGCCCTTTTAATATCAAAATAAATCTTGTAATCATAATGCACTATTATAGACTATGACAGGATTTTTTTTTGTATAACTTAGTTTATCCAAATCTCTAAAACTTAACAAAGTGATCAAACACAAAGAAATCTAGAAAAATATTACTGTGAACCTGAGTAGACCTTAGGAATTTATAAACCTTGATTATCATATATAGCTTATTTTTCATAGATATATTGTTACTTATCTAAATTTTCTAGAAGCTTAGTGTTAAACTGGTAGCAAATGTATAAGTGTTAGATGTACATCTTAAATGGGTTTTTATTAATATGAGTAGGCCTTTATAACCTTAAACTTTTATCATCATACAAAAATTCATGTCAATTCAAAACATCCTGGAGACTTCATGTTGCTTCCTTAGTCTAAAATGTGATATAATGTTGAATCAGGGGATCAATGGGACTGAGGAGTTTTGTAGTTATTTCTATTTGCCATGTGGTTATCTTAAGATGGTGAAATCACATATATTCTTTAACCTTAGCAAAGATGGCTACTAGTGATGTAGTTGCTTCTATCTTGATGAGACCATCAGCAAGTCACATGGTTGATGTTTAAAACATGTTTTCCTAGTAGATCAAAAAAAAAAAAAAAACAGGAGTTGAATCTAAGTTATAAATACAAGCATATTCTAAACCAGAATGAATCACATATATAACTAAAATTCCTAGGTAGAGGTTTTAACTATAAGACTTTTGTTAGAAGTTTTAAGACAAATTTTGTTGAAGATTTTACAGATTCTTTAACCACACCAATGAATTTACAAATCCTGAGATAAAGACTTTACACAGCAGTCTTAGTAGATTCCTTGAGCATAGCATAGAAAAATCATAGAGGTAAAAGATCCAAGAGTGGAGAGTGATAAAACCTTAGAGACAAGAAGCTTTGGTATCATTTGCTTGTTCAGTAGCAGAAGTTATTAAGATTTGAGAATTTGGAACTCTCGAGTGTGCCATTCTTGGCCTTCAAGCTATACTGATGCCATGCCATTTTTAGTAAGATAGTGAGGCTTTAAGAAAATCTGAGTCAGGGAAAGGAATCAAGACCAAGGAGAAAGGGTTGCACAAAAACAAAACAAAAGAAAAGAAAAAAACCAATCAAACCAAAACAACAACCAAGAAAGCACAAAAACTCTGACATATGGAAGATTAAACTGCTCAAAGACATAGAGCAGTTTAGCCATAAGGAACAAGGAGGAACAAGTAGAAATTTTACCAAAGTGAGGATTCCAATATTGTAGAACCTTCTAGGGCATAGAAAACCTGCAGGAGTTTCAGCAGGGAGCTGAGAGACAAGAACCAGTTCAGAGAGACCTAGAAGGGCTTAAGAAAATTATGGGACTTAGCAGGCAGCTCCTGTGGGGAGGCAAGGAAGCTCACAATGTTTAGGCCAAGGAGGACACCAGGGAAGTTAGAACAAATAGCTCTGAGTGGAAGGGGGTAAGGAAAAGGTGAGAGACCCAGGGTCATGTAGAGAACCTGTGGGACTTAGTTGGCAGCTTCTAGGGAGAGTTGAGGAAGTTCCAGGAAGGAGCTGAGAAGAGCCATGAAGATGCAGATGAGGTGTCATGGTAACAGGAATTTCAACCCAGAGCATCCCCTAATGGACTGAGAAACTTGTCAGTGAGAAATGTCCCAAATCACAGAAGAGAGACATCCCTTTCCACATGATAGGGGCCCAGTAGGGCAAGAAGAAGCTTCTTGGCACATGTGGCTTTGGTAGTAAAAGTAAACAAAGCAGGCAGCTCCTTGGTGAGAGACAAATGGTTAGAGCAGACAGAGGAGAAACAGCTGAAGAGGTGCTTTGGGAGAGGCTGTAAATGGAGTTCTTAATTGGACTATTTAATAAAAGGCCAGAGTCAAATACAGAGGAAAATGCTGAGACATCAGAGAGAAGGAGCAAGCCATAGCACACCTTACCTCCTGAGCGTCTCAGCAGAAGAGAGCCATTTCCTGTTTCTCCCTGCTTATGTCCTGTTTCTGCTCAGCTATGTCACTTCCTGTTTGTCTGTACAGACCTCCAGACCTCTGTGGTTAGGTAGTGGCAAGCTCCATTCTCTGACCTTCAGACAGGCTTTATTTATACGAGCAAGACATCACCACGAGGACTAAGCAAGGGTTGCTGGGAGAACCTGGTAGCCAGGTCCACCTTGATATGTTAAATAAGGACCACAACCATTGCTCCTAGGATTCGAGAGTTAACACAGTTGACATTCCAAATTGACTGAGATAAGAGAGATATTGCTTATAGTATCTACATACAAGAAGGCAACAGACTCAGGGTGGGGTTTTGTGTTAGTGAAATTAGATGGGTTTTGAACACTAAGGAACTTTTTTTCTCCTTTAACTATTTTGCTCAGACTGTTGTTAGGACATTTATACTGTTTCTCAGTTTCATTGTAATTATTGCTATAATTAAGGATTCATCTATTATTAAAATGATTTGTGTTTCTTTAAATGTAATGGTGTGGGTAAGACAGTTTATGTCAAACAGACTGTTAATACTAACTTATTAATATCATTTGATTTCCAGGTGTTACTATTTCCTTTAGCTTTACAAACTTTCAATAAATCACAATAAAGGATATATGATTTTACCTAATAGCTTAAGTCATTTCTTATAAAGGCCTTGGTGTAATGGTTGGTAGAGTATTTTTACCACAGAGTAGTGCCTCATTGCTTTTTGGAAAGGAAAAGGAACTTGTTTAATACATACCTAGGAGTGATCAACTTTGTTAAAATTCAGAATCTGACTCTCCGGGGCATCTCTCCTGACCTTTGCAATGTGGATGAGACCTTTTTCTGTGCTCTGTGCCTTACAGCATGCATATTCCTTCCTCAAATCAGTTAATGTGCACTTGTCCATAGTTCTCTGAGACTATAGTAGGTCTTCATTTCTTATAGAGATACAGATTTCAGTCTATATGAAACTCACCACAATTTCTTTTTGTAGCAAACAATTCCATAAATAATATTTATGTGAAAAACCGAGTCCATTTCTCTGGCTTAATTGTCCCAATTATTGTTCAGTTTGCTTAAGTAATCTTAAGATCGTTCTTTTTATTCAATTGCTAAATAATAAATCTATCTAAAACATCATGTCATCTTGGCCCATGACTATATAACATTCTCATTTCTGTGGGACAAGAATCTAGGCACCGAATATCTCTAGTTTCCTTTAGAAAAGGCAATGTAAGATAGAAAAAAAGGTAGAAAATTACAGTGGTGGTCTATTCTACATAACCAAGTCTAGTAAGGTGCTCTCATTTGACATGATTTACATTTGGGATCAAGCACACACATCTAATCCTAGCTCTAAGTATTTTCGAATGTGGGATTATTTGGAAACAGGATATTTGCACAACACACACACACACACACACACACACACACACACACACACACACACACAGGTGATTACCTGAATTCAGTTGTGTGTATCTTCAAGATCCATAGAGGAAAAGAAAAGACCACATTAAGGCAGAATTAAGGATGTTTGCTGGTTCCTCCTGAGCATGGGTAATGCTCATGCGTCATGGAAGAGCCGCAAAACTTGAAGTTGCAAGAAACAAAACTCCACGTAATTTTCTGAGGAAATGAAGCTTTTCTAATGACTTGATTTCAGACTTAAGGTTCCAACAACTATGAGAGAATAAGTTTGTTCTTTAATACTACCCAGTAGCAATTGTGATAATTTGTTCTGTTATATAGAACTCTTACACACCAACTCTTGTCTTTTAGATGTGAGTCATTAGGTCTAGCTTGTATTCAAATTCAAGGTATCACCAAGGACACAGGTTCCAGCAGAGATCATAAGAGGCCATCTGTAAGTTGCCTATACTCTGTATTTATATGTTTCATGTATGGACAGAGGTTGTATTTCGTATTCATAAAACCATGGTCCTTCATTCATCTTTGCCAATTATTAAATTAGAATCATCACTCACATAGACAGTCAAAAGTGGAAAGTTGCAGAGAAATCAAATGACCTTCCCTTAGTACCAGGATCCTTTCACTACTAATTGGCATTTTTCATTTATTCTGTACATTCTTATTATTCGCCATTTCCTGCCCAGACCCACTTTTCCTGTTTTCTTCATTATTTGGTTTCCAAAGTAACAGAATAACTCTTAAATGGCTTCTGAGCTTTTGTTTACACTTTCTCTGCTTGTGGTCCTGGAAACTCGCCTTGGATAAAGGAATTCTGTCCTTAACACACTTCATTGTGTCTCCCCTACCTGATTGGGCAAGTAAAAATTAATTAACAGGAAATAGAATGTCCTGTGATATGCATCTTTGCTTTCTTAAATTCATACTATGCTTAAACCATTTCCTAAGGCAGATATATAGAACTAATAAAAAACTTTCAAATTACATTCTATAACGCTTGCTTCTTGCTTCTCTGATTCTTTGTCTGTCAGTACCCAATCTGCCAGGTGTTTATCTGTCTGTTCTCTATCTGGAGTGTCTAGTATGAATGGCTGTACAGAACAGATTTTCTTCTGCTGTAACTAGTGTTAGATGAAAAAAGTGAAGAAGAAGAAAAAAAAAAGAGAGACCAAAGCCACAATAAAACCAGCAAGCCGGAAGCTAGCTTAATATCAAACAAGGACAGAAAAAAGGAATTTACAAGCTAATTATAGAGGAAAATTGGAAAATTCCATGGTAGCATTAAGGCAACCACAGGTTTTTTTGTGAAAATGTGTAGAAGGAGTCAAAGAGGATGCCACCAAAGAGAACATTTTAGTTCTGAGACTGGAAGGGAGTGGCAATTTGGATGTCTGTATCATGTGATTTAAGTTTTCAGAGTCTTAAAGGATGGTTTTGAAATTGCAATGTGTTAATACAAAATAGTGAGAACTAACAAGATGAAAGAAATGTGATAGAATGCTCCTGATATAAGAGAAAGGAGCTTCCTTTAAACACTTTTAAGTGACCTGCCCCCTTTGTGTAAGAGGTAAAGCTCACTCCTGTTTGAAGAGGACGTCTAGGGACGTGCTTCAGTGGCGCAAATTCAGATCATACCTCAAAGATTTAAAACCAAAACTACCATTAAGAGAGCTGTTTTGTTCTTGCTGACCTTTTAAAGTTTACATTTAGTATGTCTAAATGTGTAAGACATAGTTCTGTCTTAATCATGATAATCTTCATGTATAAAACATTAACTTTGGCTTTTATTTAATAAAGAGTTAATCTCTAAATATTGATTGTAATAGTAAGGACTGGTTGCTCCACAAACTGTTTGAATGAAATAATGAAATTTGGCAAGCAATAGTTGATTGCTTATCAGATATGCTTCTCATTATGTTACAAAGTGGTAATTAGTTTAGCCTAAATGTTGATATCATTTATTATACCAAAGCCTTGACTGACTTTGATGTGTTATTCCATACAAAGTGTTTTAATTTTTTTTGCATTCCATTTATCCAACAATTAGAAAAATATTCAAAGGAAAGTTTTATACTTGTATTTATGAACAGTGAAATAGAGGGGGGGAGATAGTTCTGCCAATAAAGTGCTGACTGTGCAAGTTAACAGACATGAGTCCATCCTCAGACCTCATGTTTAGGAGGGCATGGTGATGACTATCTGTAATGCCAATGCTGATGAGGCAGACACAGCAAGATTCCAGGAGCCCATTCTCTAGCCAGCCTACCCTAATCTGTCACAGTGAGACAATATATCTTGAAAACTAAGGTGGATGGCCTTTGTGGACCGACATCTGAGGTTGGTATCCAGTCTGTATATGTGCTTACACACACACACACACACACACACACACACACACACACACACACACCTGAACTAGTAACTTCTTGATTGGGTGTCTTTTGATGAAACACCTATTTGTATAAGCAGTCTGAGATATGTTCTAATTACATCTACATTTGAACAGTATAATTACTGTTCGATTGCAAGCAGCAGAAATTACTTCTGGGTATTTAAACAGAAAAGGGCATTTTTCGGAAAGGTTATGAGTTTGCTGAGAGGACTGGAGCATGGTCATAGGAAACAGTTCTTAGAATTGATCAGAGTCATATTGTTCCAGGGATCTGAAGAACAGGGGTGGATTCTGAAGGGTACTGCTATGAAGTTAAATCTGAACCATTCATGTTTCAGGGCTTCCATGGTCACACACAATGTCTTATTGCTGGGCACCTGATTAACAATTCATGTGGGCCTGCAGACATGTGAGGAGGGTGGGTTCCCAGAGGAGCTCCCCATGCCAGCTGTAAATGTGCATGTGTCTGCCACATATGAAACTGAGGTGTTGGTAGGTAGTGAGAGATTAATTGGTTCTTTCTTTCGTGCACGTACACTACTCTACACACACACACACACACACACACACACACACACACACACACCACACACACACACACACAACACACACACACACACACACAGAGAGAGAGAGAGAGAGAGAGAGAGAGATCTTTTTAGAGGGAGATGATAGAGGATTTCTTTGTGTAGCCCTGGTTGTCCTGGAACTCTCTTTGTCCTGGCCTTAAACCCAGAATTCCACCTGCCTCTGCCTNAGAGAGAGAGAGAGAGAGAGAGAGAGAGAGAGAGAGAGAGAGAGAGAGAGAGAGATCTTTTTCGGGGGGGGTGATAGAGGATTTCTTTGTGTAGCCCTGGTTGTCCTGGAACTCTCTTTGTCCTGGCCTTAAACCCAGAATTCCACCTGCCTCTGCCTGCCTACTGCTGGGATTAAAGGCGTGTGTTACAACTGCCCAGTTATACTTACTTTCTTATCCTAGACAATTGTGCTTGGCAAAGAGTAGTAATACTGGTAAATAGCTACTAACATACAAAGCCTGGGGTGGATGCTATGTTAGTCACATGGGGCTACTTGAAGATGGAGTTTTCTGTCCCATCTTTTCCCACAGCAGGTTAGCCCCAAATGAACACACAGAAACTTATATTAATTATTAAACTGTTTGGCCTATGACTCAAGCTTCTTATTGTCTAACTCTCTCTTAATTATTAACCCATAACTAGTAATCTATGTATTTGTACATGGCCTTATCTTACCGGAGAAGGCTCCAGCATGTGACTTCTTCAGCTCCTCTCTGGAGGTTTCTCTCTTTCTCCTACGAAGCATTCTCCTCATCTGATAGCCCCACCCATACTACCTGCCTGGCTACTGGCCAATCAATCTTTTATTTATCAACCAATAAGAGAAACATACATACAGAAGAAAGGCCTCCATCAGTTACTATTACAAAGATTCACAAAGTAGGTGGCTTAAGAGATTTGTTTGCTTAGGGTTATGGGAACAAAACTCCAAGATCAAGGTGTCAGCAGCACCACTGTCCCTTGTGGGTTGCAGGAAGATCTTCCTGGTGTTCCTTCTGAGGCAGTGGATATCTGTTCTCTGCTGGTCCTTCTTCCCTCACCTCTGTGCTCTCTTCTCTTTCTAAACATATATCAGTCTTAAATCCAGAATGTCTCTCATCCATAATCCCAGTGAGCTGCACATCTCTCTGTGCCTGCACACAAGATCACAGTCTTAGTTCTGAGTCAGCATGGAATCTGAGGAAGAAGGATAGACAGTATTTGATGTTCAGAGCATAGTCCTAGTTCCGAGTAAGGGTGGAAAAAAGGGAAATTATGAGACAGATGGAAAGAAAACATTTTAAAGATATGTTTCATATATTATATCGTGTGTGTGTGTGTGTGTGTGTGTGTGTGTGTGTGTGTGTGTGTGTATCACCACCAGGAGGTGAAACAAGTGGATGATTGGAGCAGACTTGTGTTTTACAATAAGCATACTAGGTGTTATTTGAGTACTTCAAGGAGAGTTAGAGAAAGAAAAGCCCGTGGGGACATGATACAGTAGTTCAAGTGTGAAATGATGACAGTTTGGGAAAGGAGTTGCTGGTGGGAATGAAGAAAAGCCAGTGGTATTGACACCATTTAAAGGCAAAAGATAACAGGAACCACAGGATAGCTCAGGTGCTGCTTTCTGCCTTCTGGAGAAGTCAAGGAAGGTCATCTTGGCATATGAATTGTAGCTGAAACTGAAGCTATTTTGGAAACCTTTATAACTGTATCCAGTAACAGTCTACAGCACAGAATTTAAACATGACAGTCTGAATAATTTTCACTGACACAGGAAATAGCTCTAGCACAGTGACAAGTGAACTAGCCCTCTAGACTCAGCTGAGTCTGCAGCAACATCTGAGCACTGTGTAACTGGCTTCATGTAAGAACAGATGATGAAGAAAAAGGCTCTTAAATTTTCCCATATCTGTTTTTGTGTAGTTTTAATTGTATTAAAAACAAAAACAAAAACAAAAACAAAATCAACGCTTTGTTTTTAAAGCCCATGTGTCCAGTGAGCTTACACTGCTTCTCCAGGCAAAATAAACTTTTCAATTTGAGTGCCTACAATGGACCTGATGCATCATCTCTGAAAGGTTATTTGTAAAGAAGCAAGGAGCTGATTTCAAAAGATTGGGCATCTTTCAATGTAGTACTCAAGCAGTGTACAGGAGAATGAAACATTATTCCACTTCATCAAGGTGTTTATAAGACATCCTGAAACATATGTGGGGATACAGATCACATGTCCTCAGGTTTTATAGCCATTTGATAAATCAAGTTTAAGTAATACTTCGGGTCATATATAAAAATAAACAAAACAAACAGTCGAAAGAAAACGGTTGTCACTCCCTTGTGGGAATGTGTCAGTAAATGAGAAGTGATATTCACGTGTAAGCTGATCTTTCATGCTAGCCTGCCTTTTGTAAGCCACTGCATTCCTGTGCAATGTGTGATGTAAGTGATATTTGATTTTCTGGCATAGAATGTTAGATCGTTAATATTAAACGTGCTTCACAAGTTCATACTTGTACTGGGGAAACAAGGGACTTTGTTTACCTGCTCTATTCATTCTGCAGCCCAGAGTGCAAAGACAACACTTCATTAATGCACAAAACAGTACTTCATTCATGCATATTCAAAACTGTGATGATCTAAGTAAAATTCCCAAATAATTTTTAGGGAAGGTTTCTTATTTAGAGCTACAAGGAAACATCACAGGATAATGATGTTACCTAGTAACTTTAATATATGGACGAATGTTGGTTAATTCTGCAGTGAGGAATCTTTTGAGATTAATGTGAGAGTTTCTTTGGTTAAGAATTTTGATATTTTTTAAAACAGCATTGCTTGCAATGACTCACCAACACAGGTATTTATTCATGTTACGCAGGGATGGGAAAATTTCTTCTGAGATAAATTATAAACATACACATACACTTGCATTTGATAGTGAATGTAAAACAAATAAACACGTTTTCCATGAAAATAGTTCTGAATAGATTTAGTAATTGGTAGAAATAAATTCTGGCATTTTTCATTTAATAAGAAAAAATGTACATAATGACTTTTAAGAAAAGCATGAGGTAAAATTCTTGTGCAGACATTGAGTTATCCAAATCTAGCTTCTCATCCTTATATCTTTAAAAAATTTTTTTTATTATTTCAAATTAGGAACAAGCTTGCTTCACATGTCAATCACTTCTCCCTCTCCCTCTCCCTCCCCTTGCTCACCCCTCCCCTCCCCTCCCCTCCCTCCCACCCCATCCACCCTCCACTCCCCAGGCAGGGTAGGGCTCTCTACAGGGGCTCCCCAAACTCCACCACATCATCCTGGGCCAGGCCTAGGCCTTCCCCCATGTGTCCAGGCCAAGAGTGAATCCATTCACGTGGAATGGGTTCTCAAAGTCCCTTCTTACACCAGGGAAAAATACTAATCCACTGTCAGGGGCCTCCTAGAGCGCAGAGGCCTCCTAATTGACATCCATGTTCAGGGGTCTGGATCAGTCCTGTACTGGCCTCCCAGACAGCAGTACAGGCCAGCTGTTTCTGTGTGTTTCATCAACCTGGTACTGACCCCTTTGATCTTCATTCCTCTCTCTCTACAACTAAGTTCCAGAGTTCAGTTCAGTGTATATCTGTGGATGTCTGCCTCTGCTTCCATCAGCCACTGGATGAGGGCTCTAGGATGGCATAAAAAGTAGTCATCAGTCTCACTATAGGGGAAGGGCATTTAGGTTATCCTCCCCACCATTGCCTAGATTGTCAGTTTGTGTCATTCTTGTAGGTCTCTAGAAATCTCCCTATTGCCAGATCTCTCCTTGGACCTATAATGGCTCCCTCTAATATGGTATCTCTCATCCTGCTCTCCAATCAAATCATCACTATGTAAATGACTTCTCCAATCTCAAAAGCTTGGCTTAATTGGTGCAGTAAATGTGAAATTTCCTAGACCTATGCTGTTTGGCTTCTATGGGTCACTTATACTTGCTCTTTGGGTGCAGTCTTCTATAGTCCCTATTTTCAAAAATCTTTGCTGAGATCCTAAGGAGCAGCAACAACAATTGTAGCAACACTGACATTCTTTAGTATGGGTCAACTACAGCTCTTTACATGTTAACACGTGGTCCCTATGGAGAAAGATGAGATCAACAGCTCTGTCCAAAGATGAGTGTCT
Source organism: Cricetulus griseus (assembly GCF_003668045.3). Classification (NCBI taxonomy): domain Eukaryota; kingdom Metazoa; phylum Chordata; class Mammalia; order Rodentia; family Cricetidae; genus Cricetulus; species Cricetulus griseus. Next base: position 401,423,552 of record NC_048595.1, read on the forward strand.
TAGACATTTAGAAAACTAAACTCAACTGAGAAGAAATGTCCAAGTATGGGAAGATGAGAACTTTTCAGTTAGATTAACTCTGAACCACACCTACAAAAGACACATTCAAATTGTCAAATGTAAGGTAAAGAGAAGACCTTCCTTGAAATCATCAGGAGAAAAGTAAAGTATCAGCTATGATGGACCTGCAGTGACGCTGGCAGTGATGTAGGCAGAATTTGCCTAGTTAGGAGAGAACAGAGAAATAGATGTCTCTTAAGAGAGAGATAGAAGTTGGTTCTAAGCACTGAAGAGCAAAACCCTACTAATCAAGTATGCTTGTCTGGCATAGGTGGTCCCTCGTAATGAGGAGGTAAAGACTCTTCTAGACCAAAACTAAGAGAGTTTGCTACTTAGAAATTCAAAAAGAAATGCTAAGACTGGACTGCAATGAAACAACCAGCTACCCCAGGACATGGCAGCACCCCAACCTTCTTGGGTCCCCCAAAGATGGTCAACGTCCCCCACGTCAGCAGGAAGAAGTCTTGAGAATTCAACGCCCTTATTCCTTAACCTGCCATGTCTAACACCCCACCCTTTTTAAATAATAAGTAGAGGTGGGAATGAAAGGTTCAGGCATTATGCTGGCCTGTCCGTGTTATCTGGTGGAACAGGCAGTACCCTGGTCAGCCCAAGGTTCCATGGGAACTAAGTCTCATGCAGGTGCAGAGGACCCCTTTAAAAGACAGGTCCCTGCCCATTTACGCTCATTGTTTCCACTCTGCTTCCACGCCCTGCTTTCTCTCTACTCTGTCTCCCACCTGTGCTCTCTCCCCGTCTGTCTATGGTGACCAGCCATGGCGGTCAGCCATTTACCCTGTTCCTTTCCTCTTCTTAGTTTCCCTACTCTGCCGAGCCTTATAATAAACTTATAGTCAACATGAAAAAAAAAAAAAAAAAAAACAGAAAGAAAGAAATGCTAAGGTAATTTTTTTCAGCTCAAAGAATAGAACCTTATTAGTATTACAAACACACAAGCCTCTAACTCATTTGTGTAATTAAGTGTGTAATCAAGTTTATAGTGCTTTACCTAGTTCTGTGATATTGCTATGTAAATCACTTAATATTTTAGCATAAAGGTTAAAAGAGAAAACAACATGAGCATTTTTACATTGAAAACATGAAATGTTTGACAGGGAGTAAAAGCAGAGTGTTGGTGTGCATCAAAATTTAGCTATTCATTGTCCAAAGCCTTTGTAGCTATGAAGGCTTATGTTAGTCTCAGGGTAACTACAGAGCAAAATCTATAGTAGATACAAATTAATTGTCAAGGGCAAGGACTCACTGCATGGCAGTAAAGAAAAGAATCTGCTCACAGGAGGGCAGAGAGAAGGGATCACATGCTTCTCAAAACACAGAAAACAGCATACAGCATTTGTACCTCAATAGCTATTCTGAGTGTAAGTTTATACAATATTCCAGTCAAAATTTATATAACACTATTTTTGTTAAGGATTTATTTTATTATTTATTAATATCTGCGTATATGTATATCTTTGTGAGTGCAAGTGCCAGTGGAGGCCTAAAGGGCATCAAATATAGTTACAGACAGTTGTTAGCAACCATGTGAATTCTGGGAATTGAACTTGGGTCCTCTGCAAGAGCAGTGGGTGCTCTTAACTGCTGAGTCATCTCTCCAGCCCAACTTGGTAATTTTCAAAAGATCCAACTCTATGCTCCCTACAAGGTATTTACTGAATCTTTAAGGACACAGAAGGATGGACAAAATCATCTCACACAATGATAGCTAGAAGAAAGCAATAGTAGTGGTGCTCATACTGGATAAAATAGATGTCAGCTCTAAACTGTAAAGTGAGACAAAGAAGGTCCATACATAATGATCAAGGTACCAGTCACCTTGGAGATTAAAGAATTATTAATATGTATTCAGATGTATTCATATATACAAAGTCAATGCTCATATATCTGAACAGAGACATTCTACACAGCACATTCATATTAGATTAAATACCCATTGTGGTGATATATTCTTTATGATTTATTAAAGCTTGCCTGAGGATTCAGAAAGCAAAGCCAGCCTCAAGCTATAGAAATCAGGTGATGGTGGTACACACCTTTAATCCCGGGACCCAGGAGAAAAGCAGATTTTGGATCTCTGAGTCCAAGAACACCCTGGCTACTGGGGAGTGAATAAGAGCTCATTCTCTTAATCCCAGGGTTTGAGAGGTATAGAAGGTAGAGGCATTCAGTCTGATAATTAGTCTCTAACCAGGTTGAAGAGAGCATAGCAGTCTGAGTGAATCTGAGGAGCAGTAAAGTTTGGGAGCAGTTTGAAGATCGCCCCTTTGGTCTGACAATAGGTAGAGGTAGAAGCTAGTGGCCTTCTGCTTTGCTTTTTGGTTCTTCAGGCAAGCTTTAATAATCATAAATAATATATCACCACAACTACTTTCATATACTGTCAAAAAAGGAAATTTTATTCAGATATGAAATCTAAAGGGCTGTGTTTGATCGTGACTTCACTCTAGACCAGATGGACCCATAGATTATATGGATGTTGACCTGGCATTCTGCCTAACTGCAAATGAAATGTTCTTTAAAAGGGATTGTGTGTCAGGCGCTAGAACAGATACCAGTAAATTTAAGATGGCTGAAACCCCACCAGATATCTTTTATGACCATAGTGATATGAAACTAGAAGCTGATAACAGGGAGAAATTACTAATTGGAAAGATTTTGATAATTATAAATATGTGGAACTTGGAAATATGCTTCTAGCTATGTTATCACAAGTTTGTAATCCTAGCAAATGAGACGGTATAAAGAGAAATCTCATGAATTCAAGAAGAATCTGAACTACATAATGGATAACAGCCATCTAAACATGACTATATAATAAGACCTTGCCCCCCCCCCAAAGAAAGCAATGAGAAGAAAGAAAGGAAGGGAGGGAGGGAGGGAGGGAGGAAGGAAGGAAGGAAGGAAGGAAGGAAGGAAGGAAGGAAGGAAGGAAGGAAGGAAGGAAGAAAAAGTTTCTAAAAAGTCAGTGATCTAAAGGAATTATAGTATCTGGAAATCTTGAGACCAATGACTATGGAAACACCACCTTGAATACATGTCATGGTGGAAGTAAGAGCACTTGTAACAGGGAAGTTCATACACACACAGACACAGACACAGACACAGACACACACACACACACACACACACACACACACACACACACACACATCAGAGTGAAGGACAACATAACTAAATGTTCCTCAAGGGATTAAGAAAAACCACATAAGCCCAGAATTAAGTGACAAAAGGGTAAAAAGAGCAGAGTAGACCTAATTGAAATAGAGAGTAAGAACAATAAGGGAAAATATCAGTGACACTAAAGGCTGGTTGTATGAAAAGAAAAAAATCAATAAAGATTTAGGTAGACAAAATAAGTGAAGAGAGATCGCAAAATCTGAAATGAAGGCGTAATCATTATAATGGAAACCAGAGAGATCCAGAGATTATAAGAGACTGATATGACAAGCAGCGTGAATGCATTGACTCACCCAGAAAAAATTTAGAAATTCTTGGTTATACACAATCAACTAATCAGAAATTATGAAGAAGCACAAAATCTGAATGGACTAGAATTTATTTCTAGATTTGTTGATTTTATTTAATGTGTATGAGTGTCTTGCCTGCATGCATGCCCCTGGAGGCTATGGAGGCCAGAAGATATCCTGTAACTGGAGTCACAGATGATTGATTATTAGCTGCTGGTGGGTGCTGGAAACTGAGCCCAGGTATTCTGCTAGAGCAATGCACTCTCTTGACCCCCAGCCATCTTTCCCTTAATGAATAGAGAAGTAGAGCCCTGAAAACTTTGCTTTAGAGGAAAAGTCAAGACCTATTGGCTTTGCTGCCAAATTCTAGTAAACATTGAATGAGGTTAAAACACTAATATTCCTCAAACTCTTTCAAAATGTTAAAACCTTCAAGTTCAGTTTCATAATCTGAGCTGATACAAACTCAGATAAGCATTTTATAAGAACATTAAGGGATAATAAATATCCTGATGAGCATAGACACTAAAGTCCTCAAGCAACAGTACACAATTTATTTTAAAGTACGTCTCCCCCAAACTTTTTATTCTCTTTAGTCTACTTAGTCTACACACCTTTCCACCTGTGTTCTTTCTGCTTGTGTATGTGGATCTCTCTAGTCTTGACTTAAACATTAGTTCCCCAGGAGTGCTCATCTTTTATTTTTATACTAATTGATATTGTCACAGTCCATATTATCTTTTCTGTTTTTAAAAGATTATTTCTTATCATGTGTGAAATTATTTTTATAACCAATACCTGCTTTTCATGGTAAGTCTGTAAGCACAATCAAGGCCTAAGTTGTTTCTTAATTAGTCACTTATAATATTAGTTGTGGTGATATACTGTTTATGGTCTAGTAAAGCCAGTAAAGGTCAGAGAAGAAAAACAGTCAAAACACCATGGAGCTCTTACCTCTACCAAGGCTGGGGGAGAACCCATTGTCAATGTGGCTGGAGATTAATTGCCTAGTCAGTCTTGAATGCCCTGCTCCTGTCTTATATATCTTTCTAGTGTTGGGAACAAAGGCATGAGCTCTGTTTTTCTTTTAGACTAATTCACTCTCATGTATCCCTGGGTGGCCTTGAACTCACAGAGTTCCATCTGCCTCTGTCTCCTGAGTCCTGGAATTAGAGGTGTGTGCTACTACTGCCCAGCTTCTGTGACTGTGGCTGGCTTTGCATTCTGATCTTCAGTGTCTTTATTAGGTCATAAACATCACAATTAATCATATATATTTCTATTTAGTTTTTACACAGGGTTTTTGATAGGATCAACTATATCTCTTATATGCTACTATTGTGTTTTCAGTTTCTCTGATACTATCCTTAAATAAAAGAATTGTACAATTTAAAAATATGTATATTTTATATCTTCATATTATATATTTAAATTAACTATTAAAAGACTACTTTGTTGAAAAGTTATGTGTGTTCTTTTATTTATAGGATATGTTCCCACCTCAAATTTGCTTGATAAATCCATTTACTTTATACATTAAAATAAATTGTGTATTGTTGCAAGAGGACACTGTTGAGACTGATTGATTTTTACACTTCTAGCTGTGGAGACTTGAAATGCCTTCAGTTCCCATCTATTGCACTGAAGCTTTTGTCATGATCTTTATAGAAAAAGCTACATGAATACATTTTAATTGGAATGTTGACTACAGCTGTATAACCACTTGGCACATCATTTTTATACTTGTTACTTTGGGCCTATCCAGTAGGCTCTCATCTTAAATCATTGCACTATAAGAGGGGAATTTAGCCAGAGGTAAGGTCATAAAAGGAGAAGTGGAAGGGACAAAAGGAGGAATTTTAGTAAAGGTAATGCAGGAATAAATATGATTGCAGTTCACTATTTAAATATATGGGAATACCACAATGAAACCTTCTATTTAGTAAACTTTATACAAGCAGAGGTGCAGAGTGGGTAGTGGAGAGATACAGGGACAGGTAAACAGTTAGAAGGAAGGGAGAGAGGAGGAATGTGACAGAGCGAGGTGCTCAACTCCTAGAATGTCCCGAAACCCGTTGACAGTGACAGTTGTGTATCATCAGTGACTGGCCAAATCATTATGAATCATGGGAAGCTTATGATTGATCATATGTTGTTCTATTCTCAAATAAATTATAATAGAAAATTAATTTCAATTTTTTATTATTGAATAAACCTAAAATTTTAAGTCATACAATAACAGAAAAGGTCTAGTCTCTTCAAAACACATGCTTGAAACTTAGAGTAATTTAATAACTTTTTAAGAAGAATTAATCGGTGTGGCTCTTAAAAGTATGCCATCTTATTTTAACCTGAATACCGGATCTCTGAAATACTTTGTATAAAATTCCAATTATGGCTTTAAGGATAATGGCATATTAAGAAAACATATGTTACAAGATAGGTTGAATGTCCTTGTGTTAGAATGCAGCCTTTAAGAGATAATTGAATTTACAAAGATCATTGCTTCCCTTTCACAGTCTCAAAGTACTTCAAAAATAATCAAAACTCCTCACTATAGATTACTATAATTCCTATAATTTTCTCCATAGAGTACTTGGGGACTGTGATTAGGGAGGAGTAAGTAAAGGAAACTGTATTTTACATTTTTGAGTTTTTTTTTTTTTCTTATTTAAAGGAAGGTAACTATGGTTCTGTGAGGCAGGATGATCTCTATTGAAATCTCCTTGTTTTTTCTGTGTGATGAAGCAACATTATCTCAGAATACTTCAGGACTGCACGCCTGTGGCATGTGGGGAATCTTAATGGTGAGGCCCGTGGGGAGGCTTTTGAAGAGGTTCAAGTTAACTCAGTGATGTAACACTTCTTTCGTGGCTCTAGTGTATTTCAAAGAAAGGAAGTTTGGAGAAAATATTAGTATTTACCCAAATTGTATGTCAGTGCACAGCAAGTCAGCATGTAGGCAGCAAGGGCTTGCTTGCAGTTGGGCAGTTTGAGAGGATACAGGTGAGATAAAGTTGGCCCTGATGTTAAGGGTTGGTTGGCCAGGCTGCCCTTCTCCATCACAACAGTTTAAAGTGCAGAAATGGTCAGATCTGAAAGGTCAATCTGATACTTCCGATGATCTTAGTCAACCCTGTGAAAGTATCATTCCTACAGGTTGAGAACTGCTGTTTTAGAGTAAAATGAAATATATATATATATATATATATATATATATATATATATATATATATCTCATGATTTCAAAAGACCACGAAGTAGCATGGGCTGAGACCATCCATTCTCCATCACAAATGAACTTTGCCACTTTTACTTTTAGAGTGTTTGGGGTTAACACATACACCTATGCAATTTTTTCATGTCTACAAGTTTTTAAAAAATTACTTTAAGGGCTGGAGAGATGGTTTCATGGTTAAGAGAACTGGATGTTCTCGAAGAGTACCTGGGTTCAGTTCCTAACATCCAATGGTGGCTCACAGCCACCCATACATAACACCAGTTCTAGGGTATCCAACACCTTTTTCTGGCCTTGTTGAGTACCAGGCATATATTTGGTATACATACATACATACAAGCAAAATGCTCACACACCTAAAATTAAATAAAAATTAAAAGATTTTTTTTTAAAGCATCACCTTTGCTCTTTGAGAAAAATATCCTTTCTGTGCAGTTTTCTTTCTTTTGGTGGGTGTGAGGTAGCCCTCTGAAGGTAATGAACGTAATAATTAGGTTCTGGTGAGAGCTATATCCTTTATAGGTGTTGTAAAAATAATTGAAATCACATTTTAAATAGTGAAATCTGTATTTGAGTTGCACATCAAGTGAGCTGTTTTTTAAGAAAGTGAAATTCCAGCTTAAGGTGGATTAAGGTAAAAGGAGTAAGTAGCATTAATAACAACAGTCTGTCTCACCTGACTGGTAGTGCACCAAGCAAGGCTGGAGGTTCAGGGTTAGGATGTGATTGATACGCCCTTCCATGTTTTACCATTTCTGTGCTTTGAGGGAAGAAGCTGACAGTCAGAAGCCAGGCATCAGCCACAGCTTTAATCCACCTCTATCAGTTTGTGGGCTTTGTGTCCATCCACAAAAGGGGAATGCGATTTCTCCCAGGCAGCTTTGCCTTTCATGAATACAAGGAACAAGCGAGTCCTTGAATGTATGAATGGGATTCAATTGAGAGCTGAAAAAAAAAGCAAACAAGACATTTATTGCTCTTATCAGTTACAGTCAGGTAAACAGTCTTTGAACATTTGTTTTATAGCTTAAGAGACCTTACTGTCTGGAGTAAATGTCATGTCAAATAGTGAAGATTGAATCTTTGAAAAAATAAATACATATAATTTTGAAGAAGTATTAAAGACCTGGAAAATTCTTTCAAGAAAGTTTTCAACATATGCAAAACCTCTATGAAATCATCAGCCCTGAGGAATCTTATTCTCTTACATTGTTTCTCTTGGGTAACTGCCACGGTGGTGGAGACTTTATTAATTTTTTGTCATTTGACTTTTATAGATAGGTGTGTACACACATGTCACATACTTGCATTGTGTGTTTCTACATTTGTGATTAAATTTAACCTTATCTGGAACTAAATTGTAAAGCTTATCTACATTCTCTGATTTTACTTAAATAGTCCTCTCAAATTGATATTTGATTTACTGTCTGAGAAATTAGAAATTTAATAATAGAAACTTATTTGAGATGCAATTCCGATTTAAACCAGGAAATACCAATATGTTTTTTCATATAATTGAAGTATATGTACCTCTATTTGAAGTAAATAATAAATACTAAGGTTTATTTTATCATTTTACTTTCTATTCGTTATTATTGTGGTGTGTAGGAATGCTGTGTGTGTACCTACATAGCATTGCTTATGTGTGGAGGTCAGAGGGCAACTGTATGGAGTTGCTTCTCTCCTTCCAAATTCAGAAGTTGAGAAATCTGATGGCCCAATTGTGATAAAATATTAATAATTAGTGCTTATTTAAAGTAGGAATTTTGACTGTTTTGTAAATTCCTGCACATGTTTTTTGTTTGTTTGTTTGTTTTTGTTTGTTTGTTTGTTTTTTTAAGTACCTTTGCTGAGCTAATGACTGTGCCCCTGTGCAGACATGAGAACGAGCCGGGGGACTTCTGTACCAAAGCTGCTGTATAGCTCCAGGGCCTGGAGTGGCTTACAGTTCTTTGGCTCCAGTCCGAAAAATACCATCTAGGAAATGAGTTATTGATTTTCTGGTTCTGTATACTCAGAATTTCTACTCAAGTAAATTTAGCTTCTTTTGCTTTCCTGTTTCTAACACATTCACTGTTCCTAGGATGAAAAGTATCAGGTTTTACTAGTTGAGTATGAACACTGCCGAAAATGTTGCAGATATTTCTACCCTGCTTTTCAGTAAGTAGCATATTGTTCTAAAGAATCCATTAAATAGTAATAGTGCTTCTGGCTTATATATTAAAAATAAATAGCTTTAAAGATAAAGAAAACAGCTTAAGAAAGAGACAGTTGAATGTATGTTTGAAACACTATATAGCCACATTAAATCCCAGATATATCAGTGCTCTGCAGACTGTACATGTGACACTCAAGGAGAGGACCTGCTCTTTCTGCTACAAAGGGTACTTCCCGCCTTCTTCAGTGTCTTCAAACCAAACAACCCCTTCCAGAGACTACAAGACTACAACTTAATTCCTAGAATGTCATTTATGACTTACTTTTTAAGAGAACAAAGAATGACATGAATCTAAGGAGTGCTAGAAGTGAGAGAAATAGCCTTTCCCAGGGAGGAGCACACCAGATGACTATCCAACAATCCCTGGAAACATACATACACATACAGTTAACATTATACAGACTGGGCAGTGTGTAACTTATGTGTTTAGAAATACACACACACACACACACACACACACACACACACACACACACACACACACACAAACACACACACACACACAAACAACAATTAATGAAAAGGAAGCCATGAGTTCTCATGAGAGCAGTGATGGAGGTGGCTTCAAGGGAGGAAACAGAAGGGGAAAATGATGTAATTATAATACCAGAAAAAAAGTAGTTAGGAAAGAAATTCTAAGGAAAAGTTATTTTAAAGTATAAGGTAAACCCAAATCTTCCACACCACTGTTACATTTATAGCTTCCTATCATTTTGGTGACTTAAAGATCAGGTAGAGTGTTTATTTTGAAAATTTTAAAATATCTAAATTATTTTCAAATGATTTAACCAACATCTATGACTGGCATTTTTAAATTGAGAAAGTTGAGTTGAAATAGCACTTTAAAATTTACTTTGGGACAACAAGATGGCTCAGTAGGTAAACACACTTGCTGGCAAGCTTGGCAGCTGGAGTTTGATTTCTGAAACCCATAAGTTGCAAAGAGATGACTGTCTCTGTCAAGTTATTCTGTGACCTCCATTGACTATACAGTGGCATAGCATGGGTATGCCCATTCCACAGTAAATAAAAGAATAAATGTAAACATTAAATAATTTATGCTGTTTCTAAGCTTCCATAATGCTAATTTAACACTCACATACATACATACATTCCTGTACATACACAACACATACATATCACACACACACACACACACACACACACACACACACACACACACACACACACACATCTTTTGGAACTTGAGTTTCAGTTCTAAAATAAAGCCTTCTTTTAAAGTAAATGTGTCTTTGCTTCATTTCAAGAGAACTCTTGTATTCCATTTATTACTGATATAATCTCAGATGGGCTCCCAGTCCTTACTTTCTGAGTTTTTTATATAAACCTTCCAGCTATGCTAAAATGGAAGATGGAAGATCTAGGAATATAATTTAAATGGTGACACTAAAAACTATAGATGTAGTAACAAATTGAATATACTGGTAAATTTCATGTTTTTAAACCTTTTCCACATGTACATACACTTTATTGTATACAAATATTAAAATTACTGGGAAATGGAATTGAGGTCAAGATAAGAGTTTTGAATTGTTTCTACTGACATAGAGAATGGGTTTAGGGCATTAGGAGATGAGCTGATCTCTCAATAGCAGCACAAAGCTTGAAAAGCTGACATTGGTCCTCAGACTGCTTATCACTGCCTAGCTAAATCAAATGGGGTAGGTAGGGATATAGGACAGATCTGGCAGGAACTAGGACACACATAAATAAGATCAAAATATATTGTATAAAACTTTAATTAAAAAGAAAATGTCTCAAATGCAAATTGGTTCAGGAGAGCAGCTTGAGGCCGAACCATTAAGTTAAAGGTGAACCAGTAATTGGGACTGTAAACTGGCCACAAATCTAAAGAGCAAGCTGGTGAGGATAAATGCAATTAGAATCTATGAACCTGTGATCATAAGTTCAGTTAGCTATCTACTCTCTCAAACACCCATCCTGACAAAAAATGTGAAAGAGAGTAGTAAGAGAATGTGTTTAAACATCTGTCCTAGAGGTGGACTGCAGTTTTCATGCCCAAGGTTTATGTCACTCTGGACAGAACACAGTTTTTTTTTTTTTTCATTTTTTATTTGAATTAGAAACAAGATTGTTTTACATGTCAATCCCAGTTTCCTCTCCCTCCCCTACCACCCCTGCCAACTAAAAGAGATACCATAATAGAGGGAGACATTATAGGTTTAAAGAGAAATCAGGCACTAGGGAAATGTCTGGAGATCTACAAAATGACACCAACTAACAATCTAAGCAACAGAGGAGATGCTACCTTAAATGCCCTCCCCTGATGAGATTGATGACTGATTTATTTGCCATCCTAGAGCCTTCATCCAGCAGCTGGTGGAAGTAGAAGCAGACACCCATATCTAATCACTGAACTGAACTGGAATCCAGTTGCAGAGAAGGAGGAGTGATGAGCAAAGGGGTCCAGACCAGGTGAACCCACAGAAACAGCTGACCTGAACAAGGGAGAAAGAGCTTTGGATCACCAGACTGATTGCTGGGAAACCAGCATGGGACTGATCCAGACCCCAGGAACCTGGGTTCAGTGAGGAGGCCTCAGAAATCATGGGGCCTTCTGTAGTGGATCAGTACTTATCCCTAGCATAGGTGTGGACTTTGGGAGCCCATTCTACATAGAGGGATATTCCCTGAGCCAGAACACAGTTTTAATGGCCACATTAGTAAAAGCCTCAACAGACAACAATGGAGGACATGCTCCTCGTTTTCTGGAGCTGCCTTTACTTGCAAGGCACATTTCCTCAAAATCACTGTAGTCTGGGTTAATCAAAACCCCTAACCTTTCTTTTGGTTTGAGTTGTACAACACTCTGAAGAACCAGTTCTTTGTCCAGAAAGACCTTTAAGGTTTAAGGGACAGCATCTCTCTGTAGGTCACCTCACCTGAGAGCATATCTGTTTAACACTACACCCTTCTGGTAACATTTCTGAAGTTTATTACAAAACATTTCTAGTAAGTGCAAACGTTGCCACAGTGGAAATAACCAACTTCTGCCTTTACCTACTTCAGTGTTCATTCCTTATCCCCTCTTTGGTATAGTTTTCTAAAATACAAAACAGTTACACTATAGTTGATGTGCCATTGTCATATTTATAATTTTTTATAAATTATAACAGCTTGTTCTCAAATTCCTGGTTGTTTTACAGAAATAATTTTTGATTTTGCCTATTTTCAGTACTAATCCATATTCCTTAACATGTCTAAAATTTGCAGTGTTTTGAGTCTTTTTGTCTCTTCAGTCAGGGATTGTTTCTTTCAGCTTTCTTATCATTCCTTCATGTAACAAACACATTTGGTGGAACCCTGGTTATTTGTGCAGTTCCCCAGTCTAGAATTTAGTGATGGTAGAGGAGTTTATCATGTTTCCCAGTTATGCAACAGTTGGTCTGTCAAATATTTCCAAGTTATTTGCCTGATTGGAAACCACATCCTTTGGTTCCATTTCTTCAGTAACCTCTGCATTGTCAGAACTCCCATTATCTCTGAGCTTACCCGTCACAGGGTTACTGAGTTTTGGTCACAATTTTGAATGTTTTTTCCCAATTTAGTTTTACTAGGCTGTGGCTAGAATGTGCCTTTGTTGGTCATTCTGGTGACTTTGTATGAATATAAATTAGCCTATGCATGCATATATATTTCTCAATCTCCTTTCATTTTTAAAAAGTTTTTGAAAAAATTATAGTTTCAATCCTTTGCTTTTGACCTTCTTTGATTATGCATTAGATTATTTTCCTGTCTAGGGCATTTGTGATTTCCTTTATAAGCCACAACATATCTTCGTTTATTTTAACTTAAAACATTAAACTGTATCCTTTTGTTCTTTGTAGCAATATGTGCTTTTGTTCCTTATCATAGTTTTCTTTATAAAATTATGTATTTCTAAACTCCCAAACCCTATCACTGATATTTTGAAATTTTCTGGAATTTATTCATTTTTAAATGTAGTTAATTTTCTGAACTCCGTTTAACTTAATCTAAATAACTTACCTAGAAATTTTACCTTATTTGTTGGCATTCTTTTTTGTAGGCTTTCCTTGCTTGTACATGTTATTTTCACCTCTTTTTTTTCTTTATATCCTTCCTGCAACTTTAGCAAGTTGTAAACATAATCATTTTACTGGCTTTAGTTTTTGGCATGGAATTAGGTTTTAAAAATTGTATTTATTCGTTCACTTAGGTTCCAGTGTAAAAAGATTCCTACTGGCATTTTCAGATTTACTCCATGTTAGTTGACTATCGCCCTCCTTGCCCCATCTCCCTGCCAGGTGTTTTCTCTATTCTACTTTTCCACCTCTAGTACTCCACTACTACTGTAATATCCCCATGGGTTCTGTAGCTTGCAAATCTCTTTCTTCTGCCTTCAAAACTTCCCATTCTGCTGTGTGTTGAAAGTGATAGCATTGCACTTTCCACTTAGTCTTGACTCCCAACTTTTCCCTTGTCCTAGATATTGTGTTTATATGGTGACTATTATTCAGGTTTATTTTTCAATTTAGTTCTATTTTCAGAATTTATCTTTGTTGTGTGACTGTTTCTGAAGGTCACTTTTGTAAATTTTCAGGGCAAGGACTTTTCTGGTATTTTTTAATGTTAACACAAATCTTTATTGTCTCCAGAGGGTTGGCATAGAAAAATGCTTTCTAATGTGCTATTACTCTCACTGAAAAGCTATGGGTATTTCAGTATATTAAGTGATCTTTTAATTTCCTTTAATTTATTCAGCATTCTTGCAAGCAGTCTAATGTGTTGTTCTCAATTCCACAGAGACAGCTTTTGTATTAATTTCTTATAACAAATTCTATGTACCTTGCTTGTGCCTGCAGCCATTTATTATCTCACATTTCCAACTGTGAGAAGTTTCATAGCCTTCTCTGGGTCCTCTACATAGCATCACAAGGCTGATTTGAGTGTTGTCTGGGCTGTGATGTGATCTATGGGCTCTGCCCAGGAGGAACCTTCCTTGGAGACAGCTCCGATTGCTGTCTGAATGTGTTTTCTCATCACTGTGCACCTGACAGACGCTATCGCTCTTCAGCCTCAGCAAAGGAGAGACAAAGCTTGTTCTGTTTAAGAGCTATTTCAAAGGCTGCACTTCTCACAGGAAGATCTCAATGCTGTATTCCCTTCTTCTTACCCGCAGCAGTCATGCCTTAGTAAGGGCTCAGTATTTATTATAAGAGATCTCACCAAACTCTGCCAAGTTTAGGTTTGAAAAAGCAATGATTTCGAGGCTATCACTGTACTTGCAGTGTCTCTCGGCTTGTCCTGTAAGGCAACTAGTCTAGATGGTACAGCTTCCTTTCTTTGAGGTCCTGTCCAGTATCAGGGAAGGCCTAGACAAGGAATACACACATCAGTGGATAAGGACCTATCACAACCTGTCATCTACTTTTCTTTTCTTTTCTTTTTCTTTTTCTTTTTCTTTTCTTTTCTTTTCTTTTTTTGTTTTTGTTTTTGTTTTGTTTTTGGAGACAGGGTTTCTCTGTGTAGCTTTGGAGCCTATCCTGGCACTCTCTCTGGAGACCAGGCTGGCCTCGAACTCACAGAGATCCACCTGCTTCTGCCTCCCGAATGCTGGGATTAAAGGTGTGCGCCACCAACGCCCGGCTTGTCATCTACTTTTGTCGTAGATTTCATTTCTCAGTTTTTGTGTTGTTGCCTTGATTGTATTTTCCAAAAATATTAACTAATTATGCCACCCTTATCATGTTCTACTAAAATCCCATCATTAAATTTTCTTTGAATAGAATCAGTCATCATCATCAAAGGGCCCTATAGCTTCATATTCATGGCCTCCACTTGAAGCATACACCAGGCCCCTGTTCTCTCATGCTGCGTAGTTATTGCCTTTCTGATTTGTATACATGGTTCCCCAGCCCTCTAATAACAGATGTGTGTTCACACTTCTCTCATAGTAATTCACACATTTTAGTATCTGTTTTCCTTGATCAGTGTTTCCAAAGTACGGCATATGAATTGCTATGATGGATTCAGGGGAAAAAAAAGAAATAATTCAATTTCTATTGAAGATTTATTTCTCTTATACTTTTATGCTTTATTTGTGTTTTGTGGTATATGTGTATTAAGACAGGAATATATACATTAAATTATAGGCTGAATATTATTTGTATAACATGTAATTCCATTCTTAAGATGAACTGTAAACATTTTCCTGAGTGTGTGTATCCTTTGCTCCTAGGTTAAAAACTACAAAATATGTTTGTCTGCAGTAACCTGTCATTTTACTTACCAATACCACAGGATTGTTTGCTAGGGTTTTATATATTTTATCAACATTATCACACCTGTGTTGGAAGCATAAGTATTTTAACCCACTCTTGTTTTACTGTGTGCCAACTATTCAATTATACTTTGTGTGATTCATTTGTCTGCTAACAAATAGGATGAATGCTATGAGGAATTGACCCAAAATTAATTACTCCAACTGCCTTAAGAGTAACTGAAAGTTTTCTATTAATTACCTACATGTTCTAGGCACCACCTTTTTTTCTGTAAACAATTTATTTTTCATCAATGCATATTTGTATCCTAGACTAGTGAAAATGTCATGGTTCATAACTTCTTTTACCTTGTAACAGAAATAAGGACATGAATGGATGGGGATGGACACTTGCTTAGCATTATATGTCGGAGCAGCTGAGATTAGGAATGCAAAAAACTCTTTAGCATGACTATATAGCCATCAAAATTAATCCAATTGATATGGACATATTTTATTACCCCAATAAAATGAAGAGTTTAAAGAGATTGCAAACTGCCTTTGGAAGCTAAGCATTTGTATGCTAACCATTTGTACAGTCAATTAAAGAGTGGGAGAAAACATCACCTAAAGTAGGAAACCAGCTACTAAAATCTCCACAGTTGAGATATTGTGTAATATAGACTGCCTAAAGCCACCCCTAAATCATCTCTTGTTACGAAATATGGAGAAGTTGCCAGCAAATGTGTACAATGTATATACTAACTTAAATATAAGCAGTCATACTTCTAGCTGTAGCACTGAAGAGCCACTTTAAACATTACAATGATTATGCTGTTCTCTATTTATAAAATAAAAAATAGTATGCAGGCCAGGGAGGGAGTAAAACATGCCACATAAGCAGAATGTACACTTGAGATGCACCTGCCATTTTTGTAGTTGGAGAGAAGGGAAGAGTTTGAGCCATGCTGTTGCACAGCACCTTTGTTCTGCATGAAGCCAAGTCGAGACAGACAGAAAGAGCAAATGCAGCGGTGGGGACTGCTTCAAGATTATCTTTAAATGAAATGTTTCCCCCTAATCAAGAGCAATGGTCTTTCCTCTCATCAGTCATTCCCTTGGTTTTCTCCTTCTTTAGCTCATATCTATTCCAAAATCACCGTCTTCTTATCCATCATCCATCACCTCAGCTCTGAAATGATGAGCCACTGTATCATTTCCTAGCCTGTTTCTCTGCTGTCTATTTTACAGTACCTGTCACTGCCTATGCCTCTAGCTTTATTTTCATAGCTTCCATGTCTACAATAAAATCCATCTCCACAAGGGTGGGGAGTTTGTCTTCTTTAGCACCGCTCTCCTGCCTGGATCAATGTTTGGTGACAGAAAATGCTCAAAGCACATATGTTGAGGAAGGAATGGACAGACAGGCAGACAAGAAGAAGGCAGCTCTTCAAAGCTTACTTTTATAGTTCCTTTCAACTCAGCTGGAGTGAGCACCTCTCATTTCATTCTATTTACGTGTCTCTTTTGATAATTGTGTTCCTGCTGCTTACTATTATCAGTATGCACATAATAATTTTTCTTTTGAATCTTATCTCCTTAAGTTCAGATTCTATTTTCTTTGATTCCCTGGAATTCTCGTAGTACATAGGATTAAATAAGTAATTGTGTAATGAAGTCATTACACCACTTAGGCATGCCTGCTAGGTGTGTTGATAGGTGGCAGGCGGTGTTTTTCAGAAGTGAAAATGAGTTATTCTGAAGTTATGACTCTTCCAAATTTTCCCTCCTAGCTTTTCTTTTCCAGTATTGGGGCTTTGTACATTTTAGGTAACCACTCTGCCACTGGGCCTCATCCACAGACCTTATTAAGTTTGTTCAAATGATTTTTTATTTACTTGTCTATATTTTAATGAGTTAATTAGTCATAGACTATTGAATGAGGTTGGGTAAATGTCCTACAAATCTAAAATGGACTGACTTTGTCCTGCTATTACAAAAAATGGGGGTGGGGTGGGGCTGGTTGATATTCAGGTAGATATTCAAGCAATGCTAAATGCACAACTAAGTTAAAAGGAAAGAAAACAATCCCATTCTTTGACATACAATGTAACCTTGTTCTTTTTTCAGACAGGAAAGCTGAAAGCCAAGTGTACCTAAAAGCTTCAGCATTGCTGCTAACACATAATAAAATCCAGGCTGCCTAAGGATGTAGGATGGGTTAACAGTTGCTCTGTGTTCCATCCTTTTCATCCTCAGAAACATACAAGGCATGATGTACTTCAGAAAGGATTATATCCATACAAAGATTAATTTCAATGTTGTAATATTCAACTTTAAAATTTCTGCCTTCAATTTACCACTTATGTATGTCATAGTTATAGTTACCTTTTATTAACTGTGTTGTTACATTACCAGTTTGTATTTGTAAGAAATAAGGTATGTTTAAAACTTCCACATTAACAGTTTATTGAGAACTTGAACATGGACCTGCAAATAACCATGCACTTCTTTATTCTGCATTGGCTACATGGTGCCTTTTGGTGGAAAAGAGATTATGTTCTCTACATCACTGGGGAATCTTCATTTCTGTTGAGGTCAAGATGGTGGAATTAATCTTTGTAACTCCTCCTCTCATCAGAGGTTTTGGGCCATTATGTTGTACTCACATTGTTCTAGGAAAGGCAGGAGGCAAAAAAAAGTGGGTGCAAGGAGCTGCCCTTTTCATGCGGTCCTGTGACCCCACAGAAGTCTCTGAGATAGCATCCTGAGCTTTTTCTTGGAGAAGCAGAAAGCACTGGCCCCATCCAAATAAAGAAAATTTTAAAAGTTTATCAGTGGATATATTATAAAATTGTGATTACCATAGTATTTTTTTTTGAGATGATGTGTGATTGCTAACTCAAGGTGTTCATTCCTTAATACATAGAGCTTTAAAGTTTATAGCGTATTTGACCATATTTTGATTCCCCAATAATCCATTTCTGTGAAAGATATTGCAATTTTTTAAGTCTTAGAGTAAACACCAACAGTTGCATTAATTTGCTCCTATGTTGTTGTGATAAAACACTGACCAAAAGCAATTTACAGAGAGGAAAAGGTTTATTTGGATTTTACTACTTCCTGACCACACTCAGTCACAGAAGGAAGCAAAGCAGCAACCTGGGGGCTGGAACTGAAGCAGAGAACATGGAGGAATGCTGCTTATTGGCTTGATCTTCTCTTCACTGCTTAGCTACTTCTCTTGTACAAGCTCATGCCTACCTGCCTAGGGCTAGTCCTGCACATAGTAAACTGGATCCTCCCTTGGTAATTAGCAATTAAGAAATTATTCCCAAGGACATGCTCACAGGCCAATCCAATGGAGGCAGTTTCTTAGTTGAGGTTTTCTCTTTCCAGGTGTCTAATTTGTGTCAGGTTGAAAAATTTAACCAAATTAACAAAGACAGTGATAGATATGTGCCAAGTCTTTTTTAAAGCCCATTAACATAATCTTTTATTTACTGATTAATTAAAAACTAAATGATTATTTTAACTTTTCAGGTTTGCGCAGATGACTGAGGAGGGTTAATGTTTAGACTAACTCAAACTTTTCATTTTAAATCTAGGATTTAATCCATGTTGCTTTGATTTCAAGTCCAGTGAGTGATGCTCTCACTGGTCCACGACTCTGGGAGACTAGACCCTATGAAGCTCAGAGTTGGGCCCTAGTAAGTAATTTAGAGTGACATCTGTAGGTCAGGTGTCAGACTATATTATATATACAGTGAATCGTCTAGGAAGGTATCTGAAAGAGAAAACTTAGGAGCTATAGTTTTATAAAATTAAGTTTGAGACAAGGAAGGGAACGTTAATAAAATAGCTGGAAACCTATGAGTCACATTTAGTAAAGCCCTGGTTTAATGTGTTGGTCTCTGAGCTTCCTTCTGGTTCTGCTTGTCTAAGAAACCTACCATTTCTTGCATATGCTAGACTTCATTTTCTTGGGACTGTAAGACCAAAATCAATAGCCCTTTCTAAGTTTAACAAGACAAAAGATCTAAAATGGCCTCTGTTTACTCAGCAAACAGACACTTCGAATTAGACTTTATAATGATGTGTTGACAGTTTAAGACCATTGATTTTCAAAAACATAAAAAATAGCCTTTAAAAAATCTGAGTGAAAAATATCAAGTGTCAGCAAATAGGAATGTTCTTTCATTTTTAAAATGCCAGTATAATTTTTCTTCCAACAATAATTGCAGAGGTTAAATTCTTTGCGCTGAAAGAAAAATAATGGACTCATAGAACTAAAACAATGGTTGGTGGCATTTTAGATTTATAACTAAAGGTCACAATTAATTTTCTTCCATTTGAAATTTTTGAATAGAACAGAATTGTAATACATAAACATGATAAATTATCCATAAAGAATGTGACTGGTTTTCATTGTTATTTTTATCTTTGCATTTATTTTTAAATATGACAGGCAAATACTGTGATGGTTACTTAAGTCCCACAGCCATATGTAAGGTCGTTAGGTTTCATGTCACATATTAAGCATTTAAAAAATGAGGTGTGAGGAGAATGAGGTATGAGGGGATGAATAAAATTACGATGCTAGATAAACAGGTTTTTCTAAATAATCTCTCTCTCTCTCTCTCTCTCTCTCTCTCTCTCTCTCTCTCTCTCTGTGTGTGTGTGTGTGTGTGTGTGTGTGTGTGTGTGTGTGTATGCTCTGGCATATATGCCTGTGGAGGGAACAGCCTCCTGTGTTGTTCCTCAAGAACACTTTTCGTCCGACTTTGAGATAGTGGTTTTCATTGGTCTGAAGTTCACCAAGTAGGCTATGTAGGCTGGCCAGCAAGATCCAGGGATCTAGTTGTCTCTGAATCCTTTGCACCTAGAGTACAAGTGTGTCTGGTTTATACTTGAGTTCTGGGCATCAAACCCAAGTCTTCCTTCATGCAAGGAGACCACTTCACTGTTAGTCATCCTGCATATCCAATAAAATATATATTCTAATGCCTGTTTTTAAGAGAAAGCATCTGAATTACCATATCTTTTTTGTGTTAATTTTGGCTAATTGATAAGTGCTTTTTGGAAACCTTGCCTGCATAATTAGGCAATTAGAAGAGACATACTTAAATAGTACTGTTGTGAGAGTTATTGAAGATATTTATGAAGTATGCAGAATGGTGTGTGAGTTTTAGCAAAAGTTCATAGCCATTAATTGTTCTTATAGTCTGAAATGGCTAGTCTGCTTTTGTAATTGAATGTGGAATTAAGTAATTCATAATTTTTGTATAAACTGCAGTTTTTATTTAAGGGTTAGATTGTCTTCCTTCTTTCTCAAATTTCTTTCTGACAAACTGTCTCTCTTGAAGTAAAGGAGAGTTATTTAGGAAACCATTTAGACATGGGCAAATAGTTTTAGGGAACTAGAAGTCTGGACTCCTCACTATAGTGGAAAATTACCAATACGGAGTCAGGTAGAAATATAAGGGTATTTAATAGGGAAAAGCCTTACTTACAGAGTGACCTAGCCAGCCGGCGTGGCAGCAGTCTGTACGAAAGCCGAAAAAGAGAAAGTGCAAGAGAAAACGCAGTCACACTACATCACCCTGACCACACTCTCGCAAGCGTGGTCAGGCACACCAGTAGACAGCCCCTAAGTAGGCTTGGCTACAGCTTCCCCTACACCCCACCTTTAAAATAGCTAGAATTAAAATATCTTATTATTCATAGTTTATTTAAGTTTTCACTTCCCAATGGCTTTATCTAATAGTCTTTGTGGAAATATATACCAAGGAAATAAGAATAAGCAAGGATCCCAAGAGACAACTGAGGGCTTATTGGGAGGGCATTTTCTTGCTGTACAGTGGTTATCCACATGGCTTGAAATTGGTTGTGACTTCTAGTTTCCTACTACCACCCCTCGTATTGGGCTTCATGATTCACATGTTTGTTCTGCCTCTTGATTCTTGATGCCTCTGAATATCTGATTCAAGCCAACATCCATCACATTGTAAACACTGAGTGAAACTCAGACAGCTTTTTAGTTAACCTTGAAAAGAGTGATGACGGTCTCACCAAAAGAAAGAGATGAGTGCCCCTAACTCTAGGCCCTATGGGTACAGGTAATCCAATGTTAAATTAGAATATTTCACCCAAATGGTATTTTATCAACTTGTATTATTAGAAGTTTGTCATAACTTACACATAGTTCTGTTAAAAATCTCTTTTGCTGCCAGGCAGGGAGGCACATTTGTGTGATCCTAGAATGATGAGGCTGTGTAGGAGGATGAGATGGCCAACTGAGACTATGTAACAAGCAAGCTGTTCCAAGAAAAAAAACAAAAACACAAACAAAACCAAAACAGTTGCCTTTGCTAAAACATTACCTAATAAAATAGCTTAAACTAAGAGAAATTCCAAACCTGAATCAAGAATTCTAGTTATAATGGAGAGTGGAATTAAAAACATGTATGTTGGAGAGAACTCCAAGCCCTCTGGAAGGGAAAGTGAGTGGTTCAAAAGTTTCTGTTTGTTTTGTTTTGTTTATTGTTTGTTTTCATTCCAAAAAGATATTTAATTATAGAAAGGTATCCTAAAAATCCAGGGGCATTCTGCCTTTCTCACAAGGCTAATTTCTGGTGCTCCTTCTCCTTTTTGTTCTGTTTGTTGGTCTTTATTGTCTCCATCCAGGTTATGGTACGTCTCCATGTCCCTGTGATACTGTCCGTACAGCTGACTTTCCTGCCTTGCAGACTTTCCATATTGAAATGATTCTTTCATGATACAAATGTGAGTTAGATGGGCCCAGAAGATCAAAGCCTACTGGGGAGCATGGTGACTGAAGTTAAAACTACCTTATTTTCTCAAGAAATGCTGAGAGTGGTTGTAAAGTCTCATGAAAAGCAAACAAAACAAACAAACAAAAAAAAAATCAACAAAAAACTTGTCATTCCACAGTATAGATATTTCAAAACAAACTATTATGAGTGATAATTACAATTTTATCTGTCAATTTGAAGATTAAAAATATAACTTACTCTTCGTTGTTACTGGAACAACATATATTGTATTGACAATGGATGGCCCACATGTTTTTCCTACTCCAATTTTGATTATAAAAGCTAGCTCCCATGTTAAGACAGCCAAGAGTGACTCCTGACTTCTGGACCTACCTTCCTCTCAATATCACAGGGCAGTTACCCATGCCACTCTGCTTCATGGCTTCATGGTAATTTGTGTACCAGCCAGATGTATTTCACCACTAGCACAAAATTGTTCTGGCCCGCTAAAATAAAGTGCTTGGGCCAGTGCTATGCAAAGCACAAGCAGGTAAAATTTTTGTATCTGAGATTCCAGTATTGAAATTCCAGTGCATCAAAGGTTCTCCATGCTGTCTGCTAGCATATAGAGAGACTTTTACTAAGGGTGTCCCAAACTGGCCTACTTAACAAAGATTTGTTCTTACAAAGTTCTTATGAAAGTCTGGTCTAATAATTAATGGATTTTGAATGACAGAAATATTGTTACCTAATTTTTGTTTTATGTTGGCATTCTTTTTTTTTGTTTTTGTTTTTGTTTTTGTTTTTGTTTTTGTTTTTCGAGACAGGGTTTCTCTGTGTAGCTTTGGAGCCTATCCTGGCACTCACTCTGTAGACCAGGCTGGCCTCGAACTCACAGAGATCTTCCTGCCTCTGCCTCTGCCTCTGCCTCCTGAGTGCTGGGATTAAAGGTGTGTGTCACCAACACCTGGCTCTTTTTTTATTTTTGTTTTTTTATTTTATTTTATTTTTGGTTTTTTAAAGACAGGGTTTCTCTGTGGCTTTGGAGGCTGTCATGGAACTAGCTCTCGTAGACCAGGCTAGTCTCTGACTCACAGAGATCTGCCTGCCTCTGCTGGGATTAAAGGCATGCACCACCACCGCCTGGCCTTTATGTTGGCATCCTTATAATTTGTCAAATTTGTAATGAAAATAATTTCCTAGTTGAAGGTTCCTACTCCATATGGAGCTACAACTTCAACTCTCTGTTATTCCTAGTTTAATGATCCCAGACATGATTTTTGTTTGAGTCTATTTCTTCCTATTCCTGACACATCTGCTTTGTAATCATCTACCAGGTTTGCTGATGATATAAAGTGAAAATTTAGACACACACACACACACACACACACAGAGAGAGAGAGAGAGAGAGAGAGAGAGAGAGAGAGAGAGACAGAGAGAGAGAGAGAGACAGAGAGAGACAGAGACAGAGACACAGAGATAGTTGATTAAAATAAAAACATGTCAAGAGAGACAGGTGGAGAGAACATGTTTCACTAGAGATGATTTGATTTCAATAGACTGGTTTCTTATTTACTCTACCATATAAATAATTACATGTCATGTTCTCCAGAAATTATTAGCCTTGATAAAAATACTTTTATAATAAAGACTAACAGTTTAAAAGGCATGCTTGAGACATAATCTTATTCTGCATCTCATATCAACATCCCATTATCCTCCATTCCCATGTTATAGTCATTTAGAACCAAAATATTTCTTCTTAGTAATCTGAGTTTTACTTCTACTGCATTACTCCCAAAATCTGTTTTCCAACAAAATTAAAAAAGGAATGATTTGTTTAAATAAAAAAAAATCATCTTCCCTTGGAAAGCACATTATGAGAAGCAAACTTAATGGTCTATTAGCACATTGGGAAAACTCGGAGACTGTTGTAACTGAGTCTGTTCCTTAACATGAGAGCTTGAGACAGTGATAATCCCCATAGATGTGTGTTCACAAAATGAAAGTATCATGACATGCTTTAAAGGGTGACTGTGTTAAATGTGAACATTCCTGTAAACTGCAGGTCATACTGACCCTGACATAGAACAGATCCACAGCTCAGGCTTGCTAACCCCCAAGTCTTGCTTTTTACCAGTGTCTATCTCTTTTCAGCCCTGCAGAAAATCGGAATATTTATTTTTCCAAAACTGAGTTAATCTAATGGTAACTGTCTTTCACTTACCATTTTAAGTGATAAAGATAACTTCAGGTGTAAGAAATGTCTTTTAATTAACTTTGTTTTTACCATTTCCCTTCCTTCAATACATTTGTTTGTATTACCCATACACATTTGGAATTTCTATGATTCATAGTTTTGGGAAGGCCTCCTCATTGCATCTGGTTATGTTGCTCATGTAGAATATTATGTAGAATGAAATGATAATTAAGTTGGAGATATAGTTCTAGTCATAGCAGTATGAAACTTAGTATAAAACAATATCAGGATGAGCCTTGTGAAGCATCATTGCTTTGTGGGTTGGTCATGCAGTTTAGAGTGATGAATGCAATGATAAATCTAGAAAATTAAAGTGAGTATTTCTGCTACAGATTTTCCCAATGAGATTGTGTTCTACTAATGCAAAGTCATAACCATTGCTACTCCAGAATTCAGAGACTTGGAGTCATGCCTGGAAACAATGCATCAGAAGGACTGTATGAGATTATTGCTACATTATTGGAAAATTCAGTGAAATATTAATTTTGCTTGAATTTTAAAAGAAGCAGTGTTCAGTAGTAGCTTAAATGGCCTTTATAGACTTTATCAATTTTTGCATTTATTAAAATAATTTTGGAATTATTTTAACTGTTTTCCTTTCTCCTCCTTTACCCTTTCCTTGTGTTTTCCTGATGCTCTACATTTATCTCTTAGCTAATTCCCAGAAGTATGACCAATTCTGCATGCCTCTGGATTGCTTATTAATGTGTGTGAGGTGATGATTATACACAATAATAATGTACATGATAAGATGGTGTGGCCTAAAATAAATCTTATGTTGTTAGCATAAATTACATTAAGAAAGAAACTTTATAATCATGTGTTACATTCTTCTACTCCAGCAGACGATTTAGCATTTGTAGAACAAGTCATACTGCCTTCTAAAGAGAATCTAGGAACTTTCTCTTAGACTTATATTCCTTTGCCTAATTATAATTTATTTTAATATGCAAGCTTATAGCAGCAGATGGCATTGACCTGAGAAATTCCTTTAATCTTTTAGGGACTTCTTCTAGGGAAAGCCACATTTGTTACGATCAATCTTTCTGCCAAAAGCCACCTGAGCCCCACTGCCACGTGTGAGCTTTACGCCAGCCGCCCGCCTGAGTTAGGGCCCAAATGAATACACAGAAACTTGTATTAGGTTCAATGCTGCTTGGCCAATGACTAGGATTCTCCTCTGTTAGCTCAGTCTTAACTATCATAAGCCTATATATTTTATTAGACTTATCTTATCGGACGCCTTATTGGCGTCCCTCCTTGGAGGTGGCTCACATCATGCCGCTGGAGCAGGAGCGGAGGGGAAAAAAGATCTCCTTCCTGTTTCTATTTCGTTTAAATATGAGTCTCCTTGCTATGTCACTTCCTGCCTGGATCATCACTTCTCTACCACATTTCCCAGAATCCTCTTTGACTCCTAGTCCCGTCTACTTGCTGTCTCATTGGCCAAACAGTATTTTATTTAACAATCAATAAGATAAACATACACAGTACATTCCCCATCACACATTAAGTCTTATTCTTCTTTCATACATTACATCCTGACCAGTTTCTCCTCCCTCCACTCCTCCCAGTCTTTCCCCTCTTCCCCACTCTCAGATCAACTCTTCCTCTGTTTTCTGTAAATGAAAAAAAGCAGGCCCTGAGAATATGGCCTAATAAGATACAATAAGACTGGGTGCAAAACCTCATTTTACTGCTGGGTGTGGTAAGCCAGTAGGAGGAGCTGGGTCCCAAGCACAGGCAAAAGAGCCAGAAACACCCCAAACTACCATGGTTGGGAGTCCCTCAAGAACACCAAGCTACACAATCATAAGGTATATGCAGACCTCCTATTTCAGACTATTACAGGGTCCCTGTTTGTCATTTCAGTCTCACTGAGCCCCCATGAACCCCGTAAAGCCAGATTCTTGTCCACACCAGGGAAAAGAAATTCAGACCAAGCCAGTGAGGAGAACTTACTAAAATAAATTAGAACTTACTTAAAATAGAATTAAAAGGTGCTCAAGGGAACATGGACCTCAAGGGAGAGTCTGGCCTCATTGTCCTAATGGTGACTGTGTGTAGAGTTGTTGAAGTTTTGGAATTTCATCGTTCTTTGGGATCTTAAGGGACCCTTTCCTCCTTTATCTCTGTTTCCTTTATGATGATTAAACTATAGGATGGTGATAGAGCTATTTGGATGGGATTGCAATCTTATAAAACTAAGAGCACAAGCATTAAGCAAGGGGTTTAGGGTCATATCCCCTATTACAAATGAGGTTTCTGGTAGAGTCCTAGGAAAGGCAGGTTTGTAGCTGAAAAGAGAAGACAGTTTTGAGCAAGTTTAATTGTGTTTGAGTTCTTGATTCCTATCTGGTGAGAGACTTCATTGGACCTCAGGAGTGAAGGTCTCCTTTTGTGTCTGCTTACCTTGTCTTTATATCCCCATGTCTTCATAATTGCTCCTGTACCATTTATAACTTTCCTTCAACTGCTTAATTAATTTTGATCAATAACCTTTAAGCATAATGTATGTAGCATATCTAAATTGTTAGGATACTATAGTGGTTTGAAAGAAAATGACCCCCAAAGGGAGTGGCACTATTAGGGAGATTTGGTCTTATAGGAGAAAGTGTATCACTGTGGAGGCAGGCTTTGAGATCTCATATATCCTCAGGCCATGCCCTGTGAGACAGAACACTTCTTACCTGCAAGATGTAGGACTCTCAGCTACTTCTCCAGCACCATGACAGTTTGCATGCTACCATGTCCCACCGTGATGATAATGGGCTGGATCTCTGAACCAATTAAATGTTTTCCTTTGTAAGAGTTGCCATGGTCATGGTGTCTCTTCACAGCAATTGAAACCCTAACTAAGACAGATACTTAAGTCATTATTTTTGTTGATGGTTTTGATATAGGTTCAATATATACTAGTATAGCTTGGAACCTACTGCATAGCCAAAGATGACCTGATCTTTTGCGACTCCTACCTTCATCTTCAGAATGCTATGGTTTCAGATATGCACCAGCAGATCTGGTTTATACAATGCTAGAAACTGAAATGAGTACTTCTCACACACTAAACAAGAGCCTGACCTGCTAAGATACAACCACAGCCTTAACCCTTCCTATGGACATTTTCTATCTGAAATTTGAACTAAGGAAACAATAGTGACCTTGAATAAGAAGCTAGTTTTAGTGTGAGATTTTTGAATTCTTTATGGTAAAAAGTTTCACTTTTAACTTATGTATGTGCACATGTATTATTATACATATCCATGTTCAGTTGTATATTTTTCTGAAGTATTGAAACATTGCATCCAGTGAGTCAAGATAAATGAGTATTGCTTTCTTCAGGTTTCATTTGTTTAGAATGCTTTCCATAGTGTAAAAGAAATAGGAGGACATTGGGGCAGGTGGCTTCTGCTTTCTGTTGGTAACTGCTCTTAGACAATAAACTTTCAGAAGGAATTGCTCTTCCATAGACCACAACCAGGCACACCATCGAGACCAAGTTTTGTGTTCCAGGAGCCTAGACATTGCCACTCAATAAAGCTCTCAGCTCAGGCATGGTCTACCTCACTGCTGGAAATGATTAAATGACATCAACACTAGGCCCCCTTCTCACTTCCTGGCTCTTGCTAAGCCAGTTTACCATCACCAATGGGCAGATTACTCAGTTAGTAATTCAGTATAGGCTGCCAGTTCACCTGCAAAACTGAGTGACTCCTTAGCTTAGAAAAAGAGCCCATGGGTATTTAAATTATTAACAATATATTCAATTGGGGATTTCTGAATTTAATCTTTTCAAAAGAGCTAGTTTTCTACTGATTTTTTTTTCTTTTTTTTTTTCTTTTTTTTTTTTTTTTTTAGCAACTTAACACCAACTTGACATATACCAGAGAAAGACACAATGTTGTTTTGCTTTACCTGATCATTGTTGGCATAGAAATGATCAGACTTGCACTATGCAGTCAGACTGCTGAGTGAGCACACTTGTAAGGGGTTGGGGGAATGAGCTTCAGCTGCATAATGCTGCAGATGGTTTGCATTATGAGAGCAGACGATACAGTGAAGAGGCCAGCAGAGCAGTAGAACCACAAGAGAACACAGTGTTTGCTTTCTTTACAAGAAGGGTTGTGCTTTCCTTCTATCAGAACGGGACATCTTTGGGTTGGTGCCTTTCTTGGGTCTCAGTCTACTGATGGTTTAGGAATTTAATACAGAATTGGCAACTCTTGGACTTTGCCAATCTTTACATAACATAAAAGTGCTTATTTTAATTTGTGCTTCTTACAGTTATCATTTTCTTTTTTACTGTCATAATTGGAAATACATTGTCTTGAAGTGTGCTTGCTTCTCCTTCCTAAGGAAATTCATTGGGAAGTGACATCTTAAACCATCTTCACAGTTTGCTGTTCCCTCTGACTTCCCTGCAGGAGTAAACTATGAGGAAAGGGAAGAGATTTGCAGTTGCATTAGTGCAGTTTGTGCATAAGTTGCTTAGTTTCCTCGTGTGAGGGAAATGTGTTTGTTGTGTTTGCATTGTAAACTAAAGTTCTAATTTAAAAGCAAGTATTGACAGACCCCCTGATCATATGTGTCAGTTAGGAGGCCTGGGCAATCTATGGGCCTGTCAGTGGATCAGTATTTATCCCTAGTAAACGAATGGACTTTGGGAGCTCATTCCACATAGATGTATACTGTCTCAGCCCAGACACACGGGGGAGTGCCTATGCCTTGCTCCAAATGATATGACAGACTTTGAAGATTCCCCCTGGAAGGTCTCACCCTCCCTGGGGAGCAGAAAGAGAATGGGATATGGAGTTGGTGGGGGGCCGGGGAGGAGGGGAGGCAGAGGGAAGTGGGATTGACATGTAAAACAAGCTTTTTCTAATTTAAATTAAAAATCTGTAAGAAAAAAGAAAGCAAGTGTTGAGTTGGGCAGATGGCTCAGTGAGTAAATTACTTGCACAAGCATGAGGATTTAATGTTTAAATCTCTAGGACCAATGTAAAACTGGGTGTTCAAGCAAGCATCTGTGATCCTGGTGTAGCTGTGTGAGGAGAAGGCAGGAGAGTGTCTGAAATCCAGGCCAACTAGCCTCATGTATAAAGCAGAAAATAGACCTGTTCCAAAAAATGTGGAAGATGAAGACTGACACTGGCAATTGTCCTTTCATTTCCACACATGTGCTGTGTCACTTACACACCTGAACTCATACACCTGAGCACGTACATTTACACACATACAAACCCAAAAATGATAATTAAAAGAAAACATTGACTTATGCTATTAAGCACATATAAATGCAGTGTTACTCTAATGGCAGAAACAAACTTTTAAAGTAGAGATTTATGGGGTAATGATGAATTGTTTATAATCATGTCAGTATTTTTTAAAACTCTGGATCATTACAGATGATTTTATGTACTACAGTAGTTAATATTTTCTAATATTCACGTACAGCCTTCTGGGTAGAACATTAAGGACCAATCCATCCTGCTATTCCCAGGGTGATTCGCTTCACCCCGAATGCTTGCCTTTAAGTCTAAAGATTGCTTTGTGTGTCCTCTTTCATATGTCAAGGCTCAGGGTCCAGAAGACAGTGTGTGCTGCACAGATGAATAGCAGAATGACTAAGCTTTTCACCTGCCGGTCACTAGCTCAAATGCAGAGGAAGCCTCCTGCAATTCCTCCTCGGTTCAATTTTATGATATAAAAATTTCAAAATAAAGAGAAGGATGCAGTTAATCTCTCTGTGGAGAAGCCGAAAAACTTACCTTGTCTTGTTATTGTACTTTCCTTAAACTCTCACCCACAAGGTTTATGTTTAACTCTGTTTTTAAATGTTTATTTTTTTCATTGTTGATTTCATATGTATTTGTAATACCTTCTGATTGCTTCCTCCTCCCACATCCCTCTCAACTACATATCCCTACCGGCCCCATTCTCAGACTCATGATTTTTCGTTTGTTTTGTAACCCATAAACTGCACTCTACAAAAGGAAAAGTAAAGACAAAAAGAAAGAAGATAGAGAAAGCTAAACTCAGATGAGTGCCCCAAGATGCCTTTCTTACACTGTCCCAATATTGGAAATGTCAAAAACCCTGAAAGAACAAAAGAACAAAAACCTGTGGATATTTTGGCTATGTCTGTGTAATTCTCCCTCCCAAATAATTTAAGAATATTTATCACATTTGTCCTCTGTAGTTCCTGCAACTCAATTTTGTAGAGGTTGCAGAGGGAGAAAGGCATTTTTATATCTCCCATGTTGAGAATTAATTTATCATTTCCAAGTCTTTCAAAAGCTACAAAACTAGTTATTCTCCCTTATTGCTGATACTGTAGTGTGTTGCCCTCAACTTGGGATTTTCTTGTCGAAATGATTCTCATGAATCATTATTCTTTTATATGGAGGCATTTATTAGCTGCTCGCACATTACATTTAAAAATCACTAGATACATTTAACAAATGGTAGCATTATAAATCATTAGGTAGTAGATACTGCATCAGAAATATCATATACACCTTTGTAGAAGATTGCTTTTAAGATAAAAAAGTTTGCTTTTTGAGATACATTCTCTGAATTGTCTTTCATTTATTTATAATTTTTTATGGAATACAAGCATGTAGCCATTTCACAAAATATTAAGCAACGATAACTCTTTGTTTGTATTGAGTGCACATATAGAAAACAATGATTAAAATGGGAGAATTCAAGAATGTTGATGCATTTGGGAATATGGATGCTCACAAGTATGGATTTTATTATTGCTCTATAAGATTATTTTAATCCATCTATTATTCAATATCCTTTCCCCTTTTATTTCTGTATTTTGATTTGCTTCATGACAGGATTTGGAGTACTTCTTAGTGGGCAGATATAACGCAACACTCCCTACTCTTAAGGTACTTCGAGCAAAGCCAGGCTCATAGAAAGGAATGGATTGTCTTTCAATGAAAATCTCAGAGTAGTGAAGGGCCCTTTGCTTCTCAGTGAGTAAATGACAACAAATACTAACATATTCCAAAATTTAGAAGGCAAGGGTCCACATGTGTTTAGAATTAATCTTTGAATAACTTGCTCCAAGGAAGGATTACTTTAGTCTGGTAGTTTTTCACTATGTAGTTCAAGGGGCTGTGGCAAAGCAAATGTATTCACTGAATTGAACAGAGAGTAGCTACAAAAGAGACAGCTCCAAGTTTCAAGGGTGGTGGTACTGAAATGTCTTTAGAAGCATGTGAGCTATGGTAGTTATTGGTGCATGTGCCTCAGGCCTGTGCAATTTTTCTGTGTTCACTATGTAGTTCCAGATGATGTACACTTTTGCCTACCCAGCCCCGATATGCTTACTCAATCTGGAAGATCAAGGCCAAAGGGATAGAATTTAAATTAAGCAAGAGGACTGACTGCCTGTGTCAAATATAGGGAAGATAAAGATTCAAAATCATGATGCTAATACATAACATCCATCAAGAATTTTCATCATGAATTGATCATCATTCGTGTTGAAGTCCACATTCAGCATAGTGACTCTGAAATGTCCCTTCTTACCCACGATGTCCCAAGATGCTTCAAAAGGATATTCATTGGCATAAACTTGTTAATATGACAAACCAAATGTATACAGTTGTATGTATATGTATGGTTTTATTTTTTTTCTTGTTAGATCATGAGCCAATATTTATACTGGAGTAATTTCAAAGAACTCCTAAAACAGTAAATTCAGCTAAATAACTATGTTTATTATAATAAGGAAATATGATAAGAAAAGGGAATTTATTTGTTAAATGCAATATCTAAAATGGGACCAATTTCAAAGGCCCTTTGTTTCTATTTAAAGCATATAACTTACCAAGATACTTTGCCTCCTCTCTTTGAATTATAAGCCTGGAGAAATCTCAGGCACTATTGATGTATAAACTTCAATTGGTAACAATGGCTAGAAAACACACACACACACACACACACACACACACACACACACACAAACACACAAACACACAAACACACACACACACGAGCACAGACACATGTTAACAAAAATATACATTTATACATCTTTGTTTAATGTTGTATATGGTTAAAGATGTCATCCACCCATGAAGACTCCCCCACAGCCTGTGCTCCCTTTTCAACTCACTCTCTTAATTGAGATGACTATTTTGATCTCTTTTCTCTAATACATATCTTTGTTTTCACCAAAAGCTAATGACCTACATCTTATTTAAATAAGAAACACTACTCAAAAGAGAAATCCTACATTTTCCTGTCACCAAGTTACTTATTCTGCAAGTAAATCTTTGTGTTTCCATGGGAATTGTTCTGTTTATCTAGGCATAGATAGTCACTTCACTTGTGGATTTGGCCATATACCTTCATGTATGTTCAAGATCTTTTCCCTCTGTGTTTATCTTCTATTTTTTGTTATCATCTTTTTTTTTCTATTTAATTCAAATTTTCTACCTGTGTCAAGCATATGCAATAGTTCTACTTCAAATGTCTACTGTTTGATCTCATGTCCACTTCTGGTTCCTGTCTTTATTCTTTGCTCCTATTTATAGCCAATATTTGAGTGTTTCTGTTTTCTCTGTTCACTTTCTCACTTCTTGCTCTCATGAAGCAAAACCAGTTAGACTACCTAATGGATTGTTATATCCCTCAGACTACTGAAACTACAGTGTAAAAATCCCCAGTATTTTCCAGAGTATGAACCTAGTAGTCTTTTTTCCTTCTTTAAATTTCTTTTTTGTAGCTATCACTAATCACTTGCTCATTTTTATTCATACTGAAAATATTCTTCATTAAGATGTTGGGAGAGGATGCTTTCTTCATTCTTTTTTGCCCTTAGTGGCTTTGGGTATTCTTTATTGCATCTCAGCTAGTTTCTTTCTTTCTGTTTTATTTTTTAGGAGGGGGGGTTGAGACAGGGTTTCTCTGTGACTTTGGAGGCTGTTCTGGAACTAGCGCTGTAGACCAGGCTGGTCTCTAACTCACAGAGATCTGCTTGCCTCTACCTCCCGAGTGCTGGCATTAAAGGTGTGTGCCACCACTGCCCGATGCTAGTTTCTTTCTTATACTGTTCAGAGCCCCATGCCTAGAGGATGTCACCATCCACAGACATGCCTGCAGATGAATCTCCTCTAGGCAGTGTCTCAAATATTGACTTACATGGAATTTTGTTGTGTAATGTTCTTTATACTGTGAGAAGATGTGTCTCTGTGATTGGTTTAATAAA
Organism: Cricetulus griseus; assembly: GCF_003668045.3. NCBI lineage: Eukaryota > Metazoa > Chordata > Mammalia > Rodentia > Cricetidae > Cricetulus > Cricetulus griseus. The sequence continues at coordinate 401,457,083 of NC_048595.1, forward strand.
CAGCTAAATGGCCAATAGCTAGTCAGGAATAAGTTAGGCAGGACTCCTAAGGATAGAGAGGACTCAAAAAAGAAAGGCAGAGTTGACAACCGGTTGAAGAGGAAGCAGACCATGCAGAAATAGAAATAAAAGTCACAAGACACATGAAAAAATGTAGATTAACAGGAACATATTAATTTAAGTTATAGGAGCTAGTTAGAAACAAATCTAAGCTGAGGCCACACTTTTATATTTAATAGGAAGTCTCTCTGTGTAATTATTTGGGAGCTGGTTGGAAGGACAGAGAAAAACTTGTTACAGATTTTGTTAGGATTCATACCCAATAATGGAAATTTTTATTTATATGCATGCAAATCCTAATTTTTTTAACTACTGGACCAGACATTGTGTCAATCTGATGTTTAAAACTAACCAGCCCACTCTTAAGTGAATCATCACTGGTAAGCTGGGCACTTTGTCATCATGTATCTATCCCTAACTTACCTACAATTCCACAACTCTTAAAACAACCACTCATTTTGAGCTGTTCAGTAGGTATCTCAGAACAACCATTTCTTAAAAAGAAGCCTGTTAAAAGTGTGTGTGTGTGTGCGTGCGTGCGTGCGTGCGTGCGTGCGTGCGTGCGTGCGTGTGTGTGTGTGTGTGTGTGTGTGTGTGGATTTATTATTTATGGGTGTGTGCCAAAGCATACACCTCAATGGGAGGAGAGGACAAAACAGGATGCCAAGCCTGCAGAGTTGTGGTTACAGGCATTTGAAGGCAGGGTGTCTTACTTATTAGGTAGTAACTGAGACCTGAACTCTGGTTCTCATGATTGTGTAGCAAGTATCATCATCATCATCATCATCATCATCACTATTTATTTATTTATTTATTTATTTATTTATTTATTTATTTCAGAAGCAGGGTTTCTCTATGTAGCTCTGGCTGTACTAGAACTCATTTTATTGACCAGGCTAGCCTTCAACTCAGAGATCTGCTTCTCTGTGCTGGGATTAAATGTGTGTGTCACCACCACCTGGACAGCAAGCACTCATAACCACTTAGTCAACTCTCTAGCCCTCCGGTGAAAAGCCTTGAATTCCATATTTCAAATTTGGTTTTCCCAAGCCTAATTCTTTATTTGTAACATTGCCATCTATTCATTTTAAAATAACTGGGGATTATCCTTCATTTTGATCTTTCTTTTCCTTATATTCATCCACAAGTTTAGACCAATCATCTCTCCCTTTAAATCAGACATAAAAAGAACTTCAGAGGGTCTGAAGACATACAGTGAGGAAAGACAACAAAATGTAAAGAAATTTGTGGCACAAGTGAAAAAGAAACCTGTAACTTCCTGAGAGCCCCTTAGGTCATTTCCAGGTTCTGGCTATCGTGAATAATACTTCTATGAACATAGTTGAACAAGTGTCCCTATGGTATGACTGAGTATCCTTTGGGTATATGCCCAAGAGTAGTGATACTGGGTTTTGAGGTAGATACCCAATTTTCCTTTTTTTTTTTCCAAGAAATTAATTTTTATTAGTTCAAATTAGAAACAAGCCTGCTTCACAAGTCAATCCCTGCTCCCTCTCCCTCCCCTCCTACCCTACCCCCCCACCAACCCTCACCCCATTTCCCCTCTACTCCCCAGGGAGGGTGAGGCCCTCCATGGGGGATCTCCAAAGTCTGTCATATCATCCTGGGCAGGGCCTAGGCCCTCCCCCATTTGTCCAAGCTGAGAGAGCATCCCTCCATTTGGAATGGGCTCCCAAAGTCCTTTCTTACTCCAGGGATAAATACTGATCTACTACCAGAGGCCCCATAGAGTGCCGAGGCCTCCTCACTGACATACTTGTTCAGGGACTGGATCAGTCCCATGATGGCCTCCCAGACATCAGTCTAGGGTCCATGTGCTCCCCCTTTTCCAGGTCAGCTATTTCTGTGGGTTTCACCAGCCCAGTCTTGTCCTCTTTGCTCATCACTCCTCCCTCTCTGCAACTGGGTTCCAGAGTTCAGTTCAGTGTTTAGCTATGGGTGTCTGCCTCTGCTTCCATCAGCCACTAGATGAAGGCTCTAGGATGGCGTTATAAGGTAGTCATCAGTCTCATTATAGGGAAAGGGCATTTAGGGTAGCCTCTGCACTATTGCTTAGATTGCCAGTTGGTGTCATCCTTGTAGATCTCTTGAAATCTCCCTAGTGCCAGATCTCTCCTCTAACCTATAATGGCTTCCTCTATTATGGTATATCTCATCCTGCTCTCCTCTCATCCTGCTCTCCTCTATTCTTCCCCTTCCTGTTTCCTCATTTCTTCCTCTCCCCTCCTCTTCCCTCCTCTCTTTCATTGGGAGCATGAGGATAGGGGAGAGGGAGCTTGGAGATACTCAATATACTGATTTCCAAAGTGACTGTACAAATTTGTACTCCTACCAGCAGTGGAGGAGTGTTCCCCTTACTGCAAATCCTCTCCAGCATAAGCTGTCATCAGTGCTTTTGAAGGTGCTTATCAGCTGTAGGAATTCCCTTGTTGAATTTTCAAAGTCACTTATGTATACTACCATACACCTGCAAATAACACAAGTTTGACTTCTTCCTTTCCAATCTGTATCTCCTTGATCTCCTTTTGTTGTCTTATTGCTCTAGCTAGAACTGTACTATATTGAATATAGAGACAGTGGACAGCCTTGTCTTGTTTCTGATTTTAGTGGAATCGCTTTGAGTTTCTCTCCATTTAGTTTGATGTTGGCTACTGGCTTGCTGTATATTGCATTTATTGTGTTTAGGTATGTTCCTTGTATCCCTGATTGTTCCAAGACTTTTTCTTTTCTTTTCCTTTCCTTTTCTTTTCTTTTCTTTTCTTTTCTTTTCTTTTCTTTTCTTTTCTTTTCTTGGTTCTAATTAGGAACAAGCTTGCTTCAGATGTCAATCCCTTCTCCCTCTCACCCCCTCCCCCCAACATCCCACCTGCCCCTAGCCATCCCCACCATTCCCTAGGCAGGGTAAGGCCCTCAAAAGGGGCTCCCCAAAGTCTACCACATCATCCTGGGCCAGACCTAGGCCCTTCCCCAGCTCCAAGACTTTTATCATGAAGGAATGTTGAATTTTTGTCAAAGGCTGTTTTCATCATCTAATAAGATGATCATGTGATTTTTTTTTCTTTCAGTTTGTTTATATGGTGTATTACATTGACAGATTTTTGAATGTTGAACCATCCCTGCATCTCTGGGATGAAGCCTACTTGATCATGGTAGACGATTATTTTTATGTGTTCTTGGATTTGGTTAGAAGCAACATATTCTTTTAATATCTAAATTGCTAGCAAAAGACTTTTAAAAATTCTCCTGTGAGTTATCAAAGGACCTGAATAAAAGGAAGGCTGAGTGGTGGCATCCTAAGTCTTGGTGACTTTGGCATTGGAACCTGTGGTTTCCTAGCATCAAAGGAGCCCATGCCTTTTCCTGTCTTCAAAGGGCGGCCTCTGATGCTAATTAAAATGTATCACATGACTTTGGATACCCTGGTGAGTCAATCAGTTAGAATAGCAAACATTTGCCAACTTTGTATCGAGTTGTATTTTTGACTTTAGCCACAAGGTATCTTTAAAAAAGTATATTTCTTAGTCCGTTGGAATCACTGATTATTGTTTAGTTCTTTTCAAGGTCACTGTGCTTCATGACATTCTCCTCTTTCCCTATGTTTGCCATAGTTAGCTATTCAATGTATTTGTTTAGAATTAAAAAAAAAACTATTCTTTTGTATATATGCTTTTAATTTTGCAACTAATTATCTGGTTTACCTTAGTTGTTGAAGTCAAGATTTTTTTCCATGGTTGTTATTTTTTTATTTTTTAATTTCATTTTACAATCCTACAGTTCTCCTTCTACCCCCCTCACCTTCCCATTCCCCAGCCCACCCCTAGTCCACTACTTCTCACAGGTAAGGGCTCCCATGTGGAGTCAACATAGTCTATCACAATAGGTTGGGACTGTGCTAGGCCCTTCTCCCATGCGTTAAGTTAGGTGAGCACTGCTTCACACCATAGGGAGTGGGCTCCAACAAGCTAGCTCCTGTACCATGCTTCTATCATGGTCTTACTGCCATGAGGGTAACCCTCAGCTAGTTCAGTCTTCACAACTGTCTCCCATATGTGGAGGGCCTAGTTCAGTCTCCTAGAGTCCCCCCACAGTTGTAGATCTAGAGAGTTCATGAGTTTCCACAAGCTTAGTTCAGCTGTCTCTGTAGATTTCTCTATCATGGTCCTGCCCTGCCCTGCTCATATATTCCCTCCTCCCTCTTTTTGACTCGATTTCTGGAACTCAGCCTGGATCTTGGTTGTGGATCTCTGCAACTGGTTCTGTTGTTGAGTTTTTAACTTCTCAACTGTTACTTTAAGCTGATTATTCTGCATAGTACTACATGGTGCACATCTAAAACATTTTTGTTATTCCCTCTGCTTGAGATGAATTTCTGGGTAACAACTCTTCAGTAGTATATTGAACACTATGATGAAGTTACACATGTGGAGCTGTGTGAACTCTATTGGAATACATACCCAAAAACGGAGATTTTGATTTATATGTATATGAACACTAAGCTTGTTTAAGAAACATAGACTGTTCCTCAAATAAGCCATATAGCAGCCACTACAAAGCCACACTAATCAGAGGTTGTCAACAACAGTGGTTGAGAATAACTGTGCCCCAGTTATGCTTCACTCCATGCTTTGGAATTAACTGAAGGTCTTTGTTCTTGAATGTGAAACCAGAGGCACACATTCTCTTTTAAATAGGTTTAAGGAATCCTTAACCAAAAACAGAACAAAACAAACAAACAAACAAAAACAAAAAAACACTACTAACTATCTCACAGATACTTGATGATTCCAAGTTCAAAGAATGATTTGTTCAAAGGGAAACCATTTTTTAGAATCTTGTTTCATCACTTGTGGTAGAATACATTGCCTGTTAAGTTTGTGAGAGTTAATGTAATTTAAATTTGCACTTTCTAATTACCTATAAGTGTAAGCATTTGCTTGTTGCTTCTTGGATACTCATATTATATGTGTATAAATTGAAAGTTTTTTGTTTTGTCCATTTTCTGTGTTTTTACTGTTTTACTATCTTATTTTATTTTTATTGGATTCTTTGTATATTGCTCTAGTTTGCCTTTCTGTCTTTAAGAACAGATATTTTTAAATCCTCAGTTTAGTGCATTGTTTCTTGAAGTTTTCCAGGTGCAGGTTACTATCCACTTATTAGTAACCTATTTTTTATTTACAAATATATTTTTCTATTCCTTTATGTATTTTGACATATAGTAGCTCCTAAAGAAACATATATGTACACATGTGTGTATATTTATGTTTATTTGCATATGTATCTATCTGTGTGTGTCAGTAGAGACAAAACCCTGGTTCTTGGGCATTGTAGGCAACTATTCTAACCTCTGAGATACATTCACAGCTCCTAAAGAAATATTTTTAAAGCTTTCATTAAATTAATTATTATGCCAGTTAGACTGACCTGTCTTTTATCAAGGGGTGAAGTGATCTCTGTATAATTTGTAAGAGACTCTCGAAAGGATACTCTAAAATAAGGCTCCCATTACAACAATCAAATGCATCTTTTAAATCATTTTAGAAACTTTATTTAATGTTTAGAAGATAACTTTAAAATTAATTCAATCTCATTAAAATAAAAATAAAATGGTTTTCAAAGTCTACTAATTTTACATTGTATCAAATGTTGAAATAATCTCATTGACCTTTCATTTCAATGAAATGTTAAGCCTAAATAGAGTGTATCACTCTATTTCTTTGGAATCAGTTGTTATTGTCTTTATAGGGGTAGGACAATCATCATATTTACACGAACTAAATAAAATATTTGTTTTTTAAAAAAAGGTACTTTAACTGCTCATTTTGTTACATTTACACATCTGTATTGTTTGAACAGATTATTTTAGTAGAATTGTTTCTTAAGTTAGAGAATGACCAATGCTATTTTTACTGGCTAATTTACTAGACAGAATTTTTTCAAAAATGGGCATTATGTTTATTTGCATATTTGTATTTTAATATGTGATGTATTTGTAATGACAGACTTTTATTTATTTATTTATTTTCATCTTTTTTTACATTTTTTTATTTGAATTACAAACAAGATTGAATTACATGACAATCCCAGTTCCCTTCTACCCTCTTTCCTCCCCTACCACTCCTCCAACTAAAACCCTACCTATCACATATCCTTTCTTCTAATCTACACCTGACTCAACCTTTCTGCTCCCTCATGAACTCTGCATTCTTTCTTTTCTTCCCTTCTCATTCTCATAGCTCCCTCCCCACTCCTCCCATGTTCTCAATTTGATCAGGGGATGGTGACCCTTTCCCCTTCTCCAGGGGACAACTTTTGTCTCTGTTAGGGTCCTCCTTGTTTACTAGTTTCTCTGGCAGTGTGGATTGTAGGCTGGTAATCCCTTGCTGTATGTCTAAAATACACATATGAGTGAGTACATGTGATGTTTGTCTTTTTGTGATTGGGTAACTTTGCTCAGAATGGTTTCTTCGAGTTCCATCCATTTTCCTGCAAATTTCAAGTTTCCATTTTTTTTTTTCCGATGAGTAGTACTCCATTGTGTAAATGTACCACAATTTCTCTATCCATTCTTCAGTTGAGGGGCATTTGGCTGCTTCCAGTTTCTGGCTATTACAAATAGTGCTGCTATGAACATGGTTGAACAGATGTCTTTGTTGTATGAATGTGCTTCTTTTGGGTATACGCCTAGGAGTGGAATTGCTGGATCTTGTGGTAGACTGATTCCCATTTTCTTTTTTTTTTTTTCCAACTTTTTTTATTTGAATTAGGAACAGGATTGTTTTACATGACAATCCCACCTCCTTTCTCCCACCAGTCCTCCCCTTCCCATCCCCCCCACTAAAACCTTATCTGCCACATATCTTCTGTGCTCCCCCTGGATGGTGAGGCCTTCCATAGGGTGTCATCAGAGTCTTTCGTTTCCTTTGGGGTAGGGCCTAGGCTCACCCCCGTGTGTCTTGGCTCAGGGAGTATTCCTCTATATGGACTGGGCTCCCAAAGTCCACACCTATGCTCGGGATAAATACTGGGCTTCCACAGGAGGTCCCGTAGATTTCCGAGGTTTCCTTACAGAAACCCTTGTTCCTTGGGTCTGGATCAGTCCCATGCTGGTATTCCAGCTATCTGCATCTGGGTTCCAGTTCAGATTGGTGATTAGTTATGGGTGTCTGCTTCTACTTTGTTGCTCTTTCTCAAATCTATGGCTTCTTTCATTCATTGTTCTCTGTGTGTGTGTGTGTGTGTGTGTGTGTGTGTGTGTAATCTGGTCATTCTATGTATAATGTTACTTTTATGTATATATTTCAGAGTTGACCATTTGGGATGATACAACCAACTGGTATGCTCTTCTCTGGGAGACTATTTCTCCGGCTCTTAGCATTCCTTAGTTGACTATAGTTCTTTGTGCAGAGTTGAGACCTGGTGGGATTTTTTTCCCATTGTATTTTGGTATATCCATTGCTATTGTACTTGTTCAGCTCATCTTTAGGTAGTCACAGTGGTGAAATTTCATGAACTTATCTTTTGACAACAGTAGGAGACACAATGTCACAGCAAGTTCCCTGTTCTTCTGGCTCTTACAGTGTTTCCAACCCTGTTCTTCCCAGTCACACTGGATATGTCCTCAAGACACTGTTCCACATAAGGGTCATATGACTGGGCTCCACAACCTGCATTTGATTATTTGTGTGTTTCCTGTTATGTTCTCCATCTGTTGCAAAGGAAAGTTTCCTTGAGGGGGTGAGGACTACCGGCATTAATGGGTATAAGGACAAATAGAGTGTAATTATGTATTAGAATGGTTTGGTAAAGTGAAAGTGGTAGGTTCTCCTTCGGTAACCATGACTTCACTAGCACTGAGTAGTTAGCTCAGTTTCCAGTAAGGCATGGTTTTTCATCCAATTAGAGTTATTGGTACCTCTAAGGTATGCTTTCTACTGCTCTCATAGGGTTATTGTGCTATTCCAGCCATTGGTGAAGTTAATAGGTGTTATAGCCGGGTAGGACTTATGGTTTCTCCCCTCTTTTGGTAACTTGCAAGGTACCTTCTGGTACCATGAAAGTAAGTCCTAAGGGAGGAGGCTTTCAGGAGAGTTCCAGTGCAGAGGCCTCTCAGACTCATGTTTTTCACTTGTAATGAATAATGTACATAAATGTAAAGTTTATTTATCATCATTATACTTTCAAAACAAAATGCTTTTAAACTGTTAAATTTTTTCAGCAAATTTTACCAGTATATGTTTGTTTGTTTGTTTGTTTTAATATCATCAGTAGAATGTGTACTGTTTTAAGAAATAGTTTATTTGGTTTGGAATTCAACTAATGTTTTCTGTAGATATTTCCTACATGCTAAGGATGAAAGAAGTGCAATCTTCTAGCATTCACATTCATGTGTTTTTCTAGGGCATCATTTTCTAATTCATTTGATGGCTTATTGTAGATAGAGATATGAATGCATTCATTAGTGCAAGAATAAAACTGCTACTTCATTTGAATGGATGACCTGAAAGGAAGATTTTCAAATTAGTTCAGCAAAGTAGGTTGAGGTTAGTAGCCAGAATGTTTTCTAAATATGTTCAAATGATTTATCACATAAAAAGTAAATCTACCCTTAGGTAAGACGAGGGTGTTTGAAAGAGTTATTTCTCTAAGGGGAGAGGGTCAAATGTGACAGGAGAACCTGCCAGTCATGATGCAAGCAAGTAAGGGAGGGAGGGCCAACTAGCTGCGGGGTCGGCTGAGGTAAAGAAGGCTGGGATTTGGAACAGTGTATCTGAGAATGTTTCACCCTCAAATTAGCCTGTCAGTAGGCCAGGAGGAAGTGGTGGGGATTATGGGATTGTGGATGAGTCCCCCATATGGAATCATGGAACAAAGAGACATTGATGAAATTCGATTAAGACAAGGCAGCACATTTGGGTCCTGTGCACAAGTGGTTCAGCTAGCCATTTATAGAGGAAGAATAGCAGGTTGGGGGGTGGTGGTCACAATTGCTTGTTTTCACTACAGAGGGAGTCCTGAATCTCATCTAAGCAACCTGAAAAATGGTCTTTGCTGTGCTTGGACTTACAAGAGAAGGGAAAATTTCTTGAAGTTTTGTTTGTTTCCAGAATCACAGGCCCAGGATAAAGTACATTATTTCTAAACAGGTGATGAGGAGAAATACTTTATTAGTTATAATTGAAGCATTAATAGGTAAGCAAAGTAGCAAATCAACGAATTTGTGCTTACTGTGCTCACACTAAAGTTCAAAGAAAAATGGTTCTGGTAGCAATGGTAAAAGCAGAAGGTGTTCTTTCCTATGTCCAAGCCTTGGCAGTGCATTCATCCTTGTTCCCAAGGATGGTGAGGATAGCGTTAATATTTGAAGACGCCCTTTCCCCTATCCCTTGGTTTCTTCTCGGGAGAATGGCTTCCATTATTCTGGACATCTGCTTAAGTTGGACAAGATATGTTTTCTGGGGCTGTTATAAAAGCTGGCAAAAAGTAATCGCAAGCCTTTGCTCAGACCCAAGTTCTTTACATCTCAGTGAACTGCTGTGTAGTGATAATGGCCATTCTGAAACTGTATAAAGTTTTTTGTGAGTTCATTATGATAAAATGGTTCTATTAAGTTAAGAAAGAAATCCATGAAGAAATCGAAGAATTATTATAATATTTAAAATTTAAAATTTAAAAAGCAATATCTTATGTTTATCTTAAACAAAACAGTAATTAAAATATCTGTGAAATGATTAAAGCAGTAAGTTCAGACATATTTATAATTATGGAGTTTTAGCATTTAGTGTAATTTTAAAACTGTGCCTATTGTCAAAATGCCAAAATATCAACATTTTTACCAACGAAGAAGATTCAAATGTCAGGTTCCTTTCAAGTGCATCACCTCAGTGACACATGGAATATTTGAAACAAAATTAAAAGTTTATGCTATTGTTTTGTGGGCTGAGGTTAAATAGAATGCATATTTTAGCCTTAGAAATCTATAGTCTTTAGTTTTAAAATCTCACAGCATTAACTATGTAACTACACTGTTTAGTCTTTCAGAGGAGTTCAGGAGGTTTCACCAACTTTACCTCTTGAATCCCTCAGTTCTTGGTCACTAGGATACAGATATGGAGGCATTTGTGAAATGATCAAAGCTGCAGGTTTAATAAATTACAGTACAGTGTGTACAGCTGAAATAAGAAGAAGAGCATAGGAGTGTGCACATTGTTGCAATGGAATAGCTGTGTTTGTTTAAGTAGATAAAGTATTGCTTGGGATTTCATCAAAGAATGAAGTCTGTGGTTCAAAAGGAAAGGCCATGTTTGAGGTCTTCCACAAGCTACACAAGTCAAGTGTGTGATAAATATTTATTTCAGCATAGACAATTGTGTTTCCTATTAAATATTTCATTAGTCTATGAGAATATTTTTCTTAGCAACATTATTTTCTGTGTAATTATCTCATTTTAGAGAAAGGCATCTGACTTTCATTAAAGACACAACTTCATAATGAAATCCCAGTAAGAAAATAGTCTAATTGACATTGGAAAGAATGATAATGAAACTTCAATGTGTAACTGCTGAAACTGGCCGGAGCCTGAGAACTTTAGCGCAGCATAACACAGATACTGAAGGACACATATGAGGATCAAGGTTACATTGGCAGGAAAGAGATTTTTCTGACAATTGTGTGTCACCTTCTGTTCCTAAGGACATGGGAACCCATAAATGTCCTCACCTGGCGACTGAGTGGTGGAGCCTCTCCAGGCTGATACCAGAGAACAAGCACAGTGTTCTAGTCACTGGCTAACTACATGGACTTTTGTGATACACCAGCATTGACCCAAGAGCTGACTGTACAATGTGAGAGCGACAGAAATGACTTTTGATGTGCCTTACCAAAATGCTCTTAGAAAAGAAGCTGTTATCAGAAAAAAAGCCATTTAACCTCATGAATTTAAATGTCAGTAGGGATAAGGTGCATATTATTGCTTTTCTTTTTTAATTATTTAAACCAAGAACACAGATGTACCTCTTAACCCATTCTGTGCTCTACCAACTGTTTCAGAACATGCTAGAACAGAGCCCTAGCGAGGGGCTGGAGGTTCTCTGTAGGCTAGCCATGAGGCTAGGTGCTCCACGCACACAATGAACAAGTGCCACCCACATTTCACCCTTCTGTCAGAGTCAGGCATTCCCTCTCACACTTCGGTGTTTGACAGTCTGGGAAGTGATTTACTCACATCATTTCAGAAGCTTTCCCCTAAACAAGACAGTCACCTCATGCTCCATCTTTGCATGCTCATCTTTCACCGGGCCCCAGGTCCACTCTCTCCTACCTCCAAATATGGTAAGAATTTAAAAGCAGGGACCCTGCCATACTTGTTTTTTTATCTTGATACACTTGTTGTAGTGCAGTGTATATAGTGTCCCAAAACATATCTATGGAAATAGATGGTTAGAGAATGACAGGCATTCTTAGATCCTGGATTTATTCCACACTCCATCAGAAACAAGCTGGATTGTGTTAGCAGGATGTAGAAAGCCATTACTCTTTGCACACCAGCTGGTTGCAATAGTTCCAGTACTTGCTTTGTATCAGTTTTGAATGTGGAGTAAATTCAAGATCTAAGAATTCCTGTCATTCTCTAACAATCACTTCACAGACTTGCATTTTCACAAATGTGTCAAAGACTCAAGAGTACAATTTAAATGTATTGTTATTATTCACCAAAGCACCCTTTTGTTTTTTTTTAATTTCTCCAAGCTTATCTTTCTGTCTATAACTGAATACTGACCACATTTAATTATAGTTGCATCATCTCCATGAGCAACAAGATCTTTTTTTTTCATTTTTAATTTAAATTAGAAACAAGCTTCTTTTACAAGTCAATCTCAGTTCCCTCTCCTTACCCTCCTCCCATGCCCCCCCCCCACCTCCCATCCCAACCCCTTTCTGCTCCTCAGGAAGGGTGAGGCCTTCCATGGGGGAATCTTCAAAGTCTGTTAAATCATTTGGAGCAGGACCTAGACCTTCCCCCATGTGTCTAGACTGAGAGAGCACCCCTCTATGTGGAGAGGGCCCCCAAAGTTCATTCGTATACTAGGTATAAATACTGATCCACTACCAGTGGCCCCATAGTTTGCCTAGACCTCCAAACTGACATCCTCTCTCAGGGGGTCTGGAAGAATCCTATGCTGGTTTCCCAGCTATCAGTCTGGGGTCCATGAGCAACCCCTCGTTCAGGTCAGCCGTCTCTGTGGGTTTCTCCAGCCTGATCTTGACCCCATGAACAACAAAATCTTAAAGTAACTTTTATCTATTGAGTTCCTATGTGTTTTAATAAGTTTCCCCCCTTCCCTCTTAATACTTTAAAACTGTTCCTGGCACATTGATTCCAAATGGAGTTGTAAAGGTAAAAATGAAACCCAGAACCATTTTTCAAGTTCTAATATTAAATCTACATCTATTTTCATAATCATTACAGTATGGTTGGATTTTTAAAACCAACAGCTTCAACGTCAGATTTATAAACAGAAAAGTGCTTTTCCTTGACAGGCACCCACTTTAAAACTTTTAAACCAGCTGTAAATATCAGTGGCTTAATTTCTGCCAAACATGTTGTTTACTCATATAATATTGGTTGACTCTCAGTGTCTTTAAATATTTTGCTTATAGCCTAAATTAGATTAACATGAAGTGGCCTCGTTATTTCATCTGTTGTTAACAGGTTGTAAAGAAAATGAGGGATAAAAATACTCTAGTTAGATCAAAGGTCTATGTTTATCTCCTGTGCCCCACCATCCTGTCCAGTCCTGCGCTCCCATCTCCTACTCTCTCTCCCTTATCTCTTCCTTCTCTCTGGCTACTTTTAAGGTTTATTTTTTCATTGGAAGATTTAAGCAACTGAATGATGATGCCTTATGATACAGTTTTTGTATTGTTTCATACGGTAGTTGAGCTTCTTGGATCTGATGGTCTATAGTTTCACCCGGTTTGGAAAAGTCTCACCTTTTATCCCCTTAATTTTGCTGTCCCTCTTCACCTCTCTGACTTTAGGAAGTAGTTGACCACTTAAAGTTTTCCTGAAGTTCAGAATCTGCCCTCTCTCTCTTCAAACTTCCTTCTTCCCTGCTCTTTTTTCTCTCTGTTTCAGTCTGGATTCTATGCCTATGTCCTCAGTTCCACTCTTCCTTGCACTGCAGTTTTTTTACCTGCCATGAAGGTTGGGGAAAATACATCTGTCTCTAAGTCCATGGTTCCTTGATTTTGGTCTGGGCTTCTTCTTCACACAGGAGCAGGTCAATGCATTATTACTCACTGGGTCTCTTTTCATTGATTTTTCTCTTTATTTTGGATTTTATTTTTTTTCTTTGTTGCACTCTTGATTTTGGAATGCTCATGTGAATTTTAACTGGGTGGTGAATAATTCCCTAATCTCTAACATACTCTTGAGTATACATTTGAGATAAGAATGTTCTTGGGAACAGATGCATTCGGAAGGAGGTCTTTCTGTTAAGGTTTGTTAGCCTAATCCTGGCTTTATTCTTTCCCTGTTGATAAAGTGAGATGTTTCTCATAATATAATTCTCTCAAAATTAGTTTTTTTCTTTGCTCATTGCTGTTGTCTTCGGTGTACTGGCCCTACTCTCTCTAAATGTTAAGTATGATTCTTTGGATTTTCTAATAGAGGAGTTTCTGCATGTACCTCTAGAATTTGTGTGTGATTTTCGGTTCTCCACTTGCTATGAGATGAGAAATTACAGATCTTGGTTTCGGGCAGATTGTTCATATCTGACTGGGTTGCATCTCCTTGGAATAGAAATTCCTCTATTCAGTAAGTAGAGAAATTATTTAGAAGATCAGATTAATGAGAGATACACAGTCCAATGTTTTAAGGCTAGTTTGAGTGTTAAGAGTGCCCCTGGAATAGAAGCTTCCATGCTGACTGACATACTCAGGATGAAAGCCTGGATACAGTCCTCATGATAAAGTGACAAGACTGAGTTTAGGAATGTTGTGGGAAAAGTGTTTTCCAATCCGTAGTTAATTCTTGGTCTTTCTCTTCTGAAAACTGAACTTTGGGCATCAGTGGCTGTGGAAAGGCCTTACCAAGAGTCCCTTGCTCTCTTGCTGCTGGGAAGATGGAAGCCCACAGGACTGGGATCTTCAGTTGAACATGTAAACTTCCATTAATTTCTGTGATGAGGATTGTCATGAAAGATAGATAAAGATAAGCATTATGTAATACTATGAGGGACAAAGTTAAGTGCAATATGTCAGCTCCAAGTCCTCCAAGGCATACATATTGTTTATTATATTTATCTGTAAATTTAAGGAAAAGGAAGGTTACCTTTCTTTTGAACATGTTGTAAACAAAAGCAATCAATTTTGGAGTTCTCCTTAACAAAGAGACAGATGGGAAAAAGTTATTATGCTTTTGAAATAAAATCTTTTCATAAATATATTCACACATACAGTAACTTGGCTAAGTTTGTTTTGTTTCACAAAATGACTCTCAGACACTTCATCTTACTCAGCTAATGTTTTATTACACAGACATTTTAACTTCATATGATTGAAGTAATGGTAAAAAATGACAACGTAAGTTATGAAAGAATAATGAATTTAATTCCAAAAAGTCTTTTGAGTTACTTTGGAATATGCTGGCAGCACTAACCAGTGAAGACCAATTTAATATGAGTTCAAGAGTGTCTGCCTCTTAAAGAAAACACTCCTTTCACATTCATCCATAAACTTAACTCTTCCTGGGCCCCCAAGTAGAGAATCTAGCCTTAACCTCCTCATAAACTGTTAATGTGCATTATCATTGAGAAGGTATGTAGAAGTAATGAAAGCATTAGCTCAGTAAGATGAAGTTCTGAGTTGGTCAACCCTTTTGCAGAATGAAAAGTCCCTTATAAGTTATTGTGTGAATATATTTGTAAAATTATTTTACTTTTAAAAGCATAGTAATTTTTTACAATCTATCTCTGTTGTTAAGGAGACTCCCAAAATTGATTGCATTTGTTTTCAACAAATTCAGAAGAAAAGTAACCTTCTTCCTTACATTTACAGATAAATACAATAAAAATGTGCATGCCTTGGAAGACTTTGAGGTGACATATTGCATGTAACTCTGCCCCTAACAGTATTACGTTATGTTTTATCTTATTTATTGCCATGTGAGATGAGGTAGACAATTGCTTGTTGAGTATTTCACATTTCTTAAAGGCTCTGTAATTTAAAATGCACTAAGAGCTGAGTTTGCCAGTGCATACTGGAATCTCAGCACTCGTGAGGCAGAGGTAGGAAGATTGTCCCGAATTGGAAGCCAGATTAGGCTACATAGCAATACCTTTTCTCAAAAAAGCAAACAAAAACTCTTGTAAACAGAGGATGTTGGCCAACAATGCTTCATTTATTTTTTAACAGGACATTGAGTGTTACTGAGCTGAACAGTTGGGAGGATCCACCCTCATCATGAATCGTGCTTTCAGCCGGAAGAAAGGTAAGAGAACCTGGGAGTCAAATCAATACTAATAAAGCAGAAATAAGACATTAGCTTTTCCAATTTATCAAGCCAATAGAGTTTTGGTTGTACATTAATGAAATAATAGAGTTAAGATGCTTAGTTCATAATACATGAACATATTATATGTTCTCTAGAAATTGTATATTATGCTCTGAAATTGCATAGAATAGAATGACCTTAAATCTGCAATAAGATAATAGATAAACAATTATAGGTTGCATTCTACACTGTAAATTTAGGTAGATATTGTAAACTGCCAAAGAAGGGTATAGAAAATCTAATTATTGCATTATTATCTATATGGAGTTTTAGAGTTGACTTTAAACATCACTGATAATAAAAAGTGACACAATAGTAAAAGTAACCATGGTTATTTAATATATGGACAGTAGATAGTCCAGAACTAGCAACTACAGAATTAGTGTTCTGTTTTATTTAGTGAAGCTAGTGGAAGTATTCTGTGCCCAACTCCAGTTTCTCTTTGAGTAGTCTGGGATTCAGGTATCCCTTTCAGGCCTAGGAAGGTAAACTTGAATTTTGATCATCAGGCCTCCATGATGCAAGTCTTGGGATTACAGACGTATACAATTGCACATGTTTATGAGGTGCTGGGGTTCAAACTCAAGGCTCCATACATCCTAGTCAAACACTTTTACTGATGGAACTAAAATGAGCAAAGGATGCCCTGACACATACAACATGAGCAGACTAGAAATAAAAATGGGGCTAAGTTCAACACTTTTACAGAAAGTAAAGTTGAGATTTCCCTGTATACCATTCGGGCTCTTTTTCCATTATTTATTTGAAGGACTATGTTTCTAGCCATGACATTTACTACAATGATGGGCAAACAAGTGTAAACTATAAGGCTACTGCTTTAGCAAAGGAAAAAGCACTCTAACAGATTTGTGAAGAAATAATGATTTTATTAAATTGCAGTTTGTGAAATAATAGGTACAAATGCTTGGATGCAGTATAGGAGACTAGTAGATTCAGTGGGAATTTACATGGTGTAATCTTTGACACAGTTGAAACCTGTGAATCTGGAAAGACATTGTTTTATTTGTTTTATGAATAAAATGAAGCAATGTGACATTGTTTGATATCTATAACTTGATTCTGATTTAAAACCTACCAAAAGGGAAATGGTGTTTCCTTTTTATAATAACAAACTCTAGAAAGAGCCCTACAACAATGAAGTGTCTACAGTAAAATAACTTATGTCACAACTGATCAGTTGGTTCTCGAAGACCAGATGTTTGTTTCAACAAACATAGATCTGATTACAGTTGGCTTGCTCAAGGCTTTAAAGCCATAGCTCCAATCTTGAATTCAATATTTACTTGAAAGAGATTTGGATTGCTTTTCATTGACAATTCTCAAGGATAAGGTTCAAATTCAGGAGAATATGAGTTTGACTCATTCACATACATTGGGAGGACAGCCATGGGGAAATTGGAAATACACTTATAATTTCTTCCCCAACCTTCTTCACCTTCACTTGGGTTTTTTTTTAAATTGAGTTTAATGATTATCCTAGTCTGGAAATTATTTGTCAGTATTTTGTTCTGCTTCTAGGTTAGAACTCAATAACCAACATTTTACCTTAAGTTTGACTATCAGTTGTGACTCTTAGTTTTAAAGAGAAATTCACAGAGGGTCTGCTCCTGTTGTTAAACAAGAGCACTGTATGTTTAGATTATAGTCTTAAACTACCACACCTGGTATTATAGATGCTGTATGGAACATAGGCCTTCATGCATGCCAGAAAAGTACACTACCAATGAAGATATGTACCCAATCCTCTGTTCATCCTTCAACGATGGAAAAGTCTCCATATCATTTTGAGTAATATAGTCTTGGGCTAAACAATTAGAAAGCATAATCCATTAAAATTCTTTAAAGAAAATTTCACTGCTTTATTTTAGTAGGAAAACTGCCCTCCATCATCTCAGGTTTGGAACCCTTCATAAGAAAGGGAGTCTGGGCCTCAGCTATCTGTTCCTCTACTAGGGTCTTCCCCTTCCATTTTTTTGATGTTTTTAAAAAAGATTTATTTATTTATTATATATACAGTGTTCTGTCTGCATGCCAGAAGGTCTCTTTTTTATTTTTTTATTTGAATTAGAAACAGGATTGTTTTACATGATAATCCCAGTTTCCTTATCCCTCCTGTCCTCCTCTACCACCCCCCCAACTATAACCCTACCTATCACACATCCTTTCTGCTCCCCATTGATGGTGAGGCCTTCCATAGGGTGTCATCAGAGTCTATCATTTCCTTTGAAATTGGGCCTAGGCCCACCCCCGTGTCTCTTGGCTTAGGGAGTATTCCTCTATATGGAATTGGGCTCCCAAAGTCCACACCTATACTAGGGATAAGTACTGAACTACTAGAGGAGACCCGTAGTTTTCCAAGGTTTCCTCACTGAAACCCATGTTCCTGGGGTCTGTATCAGTTCCCTGCTGGTATTCCAGCTGTTCAGGTCAGCTGTTTCTGTGGGTTTCACCAGCCTGGTATGAACACCTTTGCTCTTCACTCGTCCTCCTCTGCATGTGGGTTCCAGTTCAATTTGGTGATTAGTTGTGGGTGTCTGCTTCTACTTCCACCAGCTGCTGGATGCGGGCTATTGGGTGGCATATAAGTCAGTCATCAATATCATTCTCCGGGGAGGTCATTTAAAACGTCTCCTCTGTTTCTTAGATTGTTAGTTGGTGTCATCTTTGTAGCTCTCCAGACATTTCCCTGGTTCCAAATTTCTCTGTAAACCTAAAATGTCTCTCTCTATTATGGTATCTCCACTCTTGTTATCTTCTATTCTTCCCCTGACTCAAACTTTCTGCTTCCTCATGTCCTCTGCATCCCTCCTCTTCTCCCCTTCTCATTCTCCTAGCTCCCTCTCCCCTCTTTCCGTGCTCCCAATTTGTTAAGGGGATCTCGACTCTTTCCCCTTCTCCAGGGGACCATGTATGTCTCTCTTAAGGCCCTCCTTGTTTACTAGCTTCTCTGGCAGTGTGGATTGTAGGCTGATAATCCTTTACTCCATGCCTACAATCCTCGTATGAGTAAGTACATACCATGTTTGTCTTTTTGTGATTGGGTTACCTCTATCAGAATGGTTTCTTCTAGTTCTATCCATTTTCCGAAAATTTCAAGATTCCATTGTTTTTTTTTTTTTTGTTTTGTTTTTTTTCTGCTGAGTAGTACTCCATTGTGTAAATGTACCACTTTTCTCTATCCATTCTTCAGTTGAGGGACATCTAGGCTGCTTCCAGTTTCTGGCTATTACAAATAGTGCTGCTATTAACATTGTTAAAAAGATGTCTTTGTTGTATGGATGTCCTTCTTTTGGGTATATGCCTAAGAGTGGAATTGCTGGATCTTGTGGTAGACTGATTTCCATTTTCTTGAGGAGTCGCCATACTGATTTCCAAAGTGTCTGTACAAGTTGGTACTCCCACCAGCAGTGAAGAAGTGTTCCCATTTCTCCACATCTTCTCCAGCATGAACTGTCATTGGTGTTTTCCATTTTGGCCATTCTGACAGGAGTAAGATGATATCTCAGAATTGTTTTGATTTGCATTTCCCTGAATGGCTAAGGATGTTGAACACTTTCTTATGTGTCTTTCAGCCATTTTAGATTCCTCTATTGAGAATTGTCTATTCAGTTCTGTACCCCACTTTTTAATTGGATTGTTAGGTGTTTTGGATACTAGCTTCTTGAGTTCTTTATATATTTTGGAGATCAGCCCTCTGTCAGATGTGGGGTTAGTGAATACCTTTTCCCAGTCTGTGGGCTGCTGTTTTGTCTTGCTGACTGTGTCCTTTGCCTTACAGAAGCTTCTCAGTTTCAGGAGGTCCCATTTATCAATTGTTGACCTCAGTGTCTGTGCTACTGGTGTAATGTTCAGGAATCGGTTTCCTGTACCAATTAATTCAAGGGTATTTCCCACTTTGTCTTCTAATAGGTTCAGTGTAGCTGGATTTATGTTGAGGTCTTTTATCCATTTTAACTTAAGTTTTGTGCATGATGATAGGCTTGGGTCTATCTGCAGTCTTCTACATGACCGTAATCAGTTATGCCAGCACCATTTTTTTGAAGATGTTCTCTTTGTTCCATTGTATAAAATTGGATTGTTTGTCAAAAATCAGGTGTTCATAGGTGTGTTGGTTAATATCAGGGTTTTAAACTCTATTCCATTGGTCTACTTGTCTATTTTTGTGCCAATACCAAGCTGTTTTCAGGACTATAGCTTTGTAATAGAGCTTGAAGTCGGGGATGGTGATGCCTCCAGAAGTTCCTTTATTGTACAGGCTTGTTTTGGCTACCCTGGGTCTTTTGTTTCTCCATATAAAGTTGAGAATTGTTCTTTCAAAGTCTGTGAAGAATTGTATGCTCTCCACTCTCTCCATACCTCTTCAATATTGTCTTGAAGTTCTAACTAGAGCAATAAGAAAACAAAAGGAGATCGAGGGAATACAAGTCGGAAAGGAAGAAGTCAAACTCTCACTATTTGCAGATGATATGATAGTCTACATTAGTGACCTGAAAAACTCTACCAGGGAACTCCTACAGCTGATAAACACCTTTAGCAAAGTAGCAGGATACAAGATTAACTCAAAAAATCTATACCCATACTATATACCTATGACACATTGGAGAAAGTAATCAGAGAAACATCACCCTTTACAATTGCCACAAACAACATAAAATACCTCGGAGTAACACAAAGCAAAAAAAGTGAAAGACCTGTACCATAAGAATTTTGCTTCTCTAAAGAAAGAAATTAAAGAAGATAACAGAAAATGGAAAGATCTCCCATGCTCTTGGATAGGGAGGATCAACATAGTAAAAATGGCAATCTTGCCAAAAGCAATTTACAGATTCAATGCAATCCCCATCAAAAACCCCTTCCATTTATTACCTGTTGTTTTGATTCCTATCACGTGGGAGAAAGGAAAGGGGATAGACCAGTTCTTACCAGGCTTGGTGGCTTCACTTTCTGTAGTTAAGAAGATGACTAGCAGGGATGCTGTATTCATGGACACTGATGATGGCTCATCAGAACTTCCCTCGAAGAGGGTCCCCTCTAATATCTTTCATGTTTGTTCCCATAGGGTGGTGAGTTTGTGGCTATTTATTATATAGAAATATATATACTTGTATATGCTGGAAAAACACAATAGCATTATGTTTCATATTTTAATTTGAAATGAAAACTTGATTTTATGAGAGAATTCAAGTAATCTGAACATCTGTAGTCTTAGTCTCAAACTAGGAAACTATCTAATTCAAGTGTTCTTTGTGCTAACTGCTATCAGTAGGCAATATGCATAGTACTTTTAAACAGACAAAAAGGCCCTGCATCAGAAAGAGTTCATTTCTTACTTCTAGTTTACTTTGTAAATGCTACAATCCCATTAACTGATTCAGGAGTGTCTGGTAAAGCTATGACCATCTAGTACCCAAACACAGCTGTTATCTTTCCTTTCTTATCTCTAGCCCTTTCACTGATGCTCTTTGTCCTAATGTCCTAGGGCTCCCCAGAGACAGAGACAATGCTGCATAGATTGGAATCACATGCTTCTGAGCTATTCTGAGAAACGTCTTAAAATCTGTTCTAGTATCATAATCAACGGTTAGATTTTAATGGTTGCCTTTATTTTATGCCTCT
This sequence comes from Cricetulus griseus, assembly GCF_003668045.3. Classification (NCBI taxonomy): domain Eukaryota; kingdom Metazoa; phylum Chordata; class Mammalia; order Rodentia; family Cricetidae; genus Cricetulus; species Cricetulus griseus. Next base: position 401,478,357 of record NC_048595.1, read on the forward strand.
TTTTTTCTGTTAGTATTTTCAAATTACTTAATTCACATTGTGTTAAAAAATAAATCATACAGTAATAACATGTTAACAAATGTTGCTGATTTCACTTTTGTTTTCTTTAACTTGTCAATTGACATTTTGATAAGTAAGTATAATTGTAATGTTTGGCATTTAAAAATATTAGGAATTATTTTCTCCTTTTAGGAAATATTATTCTGTATCCATTAGCTCAGCAACATTTCATATTAACTGTAATATACTAAAAATATATGCTTTTCTTGTGATATATTGAGCTCTTATCATACAAAAATAATGAAACTTTTACATCTTTCCCGATAATATATTAGTATAAGTACAGCCTATATTTGTTGGAATGGTTTGCATTTATCAAGTATTTTGAAATATTGGTGTTTCCTTTTATGTGCCTGTTCAATTTGAGTGAGTGATTTTAGCATAATTGGAAGGAATGTGGACATGGTTTAAAACATCTTATGTACCTATTTTACAACCCTGCTTCTGTGGTTAGAAATGGTGACCTAGGGCCCGCAATGGACTCACATCTCCCGGACTAGCAAATTCTGAGTTAACAACAATAATTTATTCTTTTGTTTTTGTTCTTATTTTTGTTTTGTTTTGTTTTCTTTTACCAGCACATAAATTTGGCTGGTACTAAAAACTTCTTTATAAATCTTTCAAGTTTTATAACAACTCTACCTAAAAACACAGTTATATATGATAGACACCCCATAAACTACAATCCTGGATGTTGTGTGAACACTGACTTTTCTTAGAAATTTCAGCTTATTCACTGGAAATATAATGTATGTATAGTTATATTTCATGACATGGTATTGAAATAAAACCCAAAAGCAGCTTATGGAAGGAATGATTTATTTTGCTTCACAGTCTGGGAAGGGAGTTTCCATTATGGTGGAGAAGGATTGAGAGTCACAGTAGTGAACACACATGGTTTGGATAGTAATCTCTTGTTTTGCCAGGAAGTAGAAGATAGGCAGCCGGTGCCCACCCATCTCTCTTTCGTTTCTCTTTAAACATCCAAGAGGCTGGTGACCACTTTTAGGGTGGGGCTCCTCTCTTCAGTTAAACCTCTCTGGATATTCCTTGAAATACAGTAGGATGTGTATCTCCAGGGTGACTCCAAGTCCAATCAACTTGACAGTGAAGAAAGAACCATCATATTATGTTCATTTTACCCATGTCCAAGAGCCGCTGTGTGCTTACCTTCTTTCTAGGTTACTGGATCTAAGACCTTGACAGACAAGAGCTCTAGTCTTCTAGTACCAGTGACTTGCAGAAATTAACTCTTCTCTTTCTAATTCAGGATAGGGACAAACTCTCATGACATTGTATTCTCTAACAATCTGATATTATTTCATCTTTGGAAGTAGCTGGAGATGAATTGTCTAAAAAGATGAAAAGAGAAATAGTATATATTTTCAAATTTCTTTTTTTAAATTAAAAACAATCTTATTTTACATACCAATCCTAGTGCCGTTTCCCTCCAGTCTTTCCATTGCCCCTACTTTCTCTGCATTCCACCCCCATCACTCCTCAGGGTGGGTGAGGCCTCCCATGGGGTTCATCAAAGTCTGTCACATCATTTGGGGGCAGTACCTAGCCCCCAATCCCATGTGTATCTAGACCTCAAGAGTATCCCTCCATAGGGAATGAGCTCCCAAGACCCAGTCATGCAATAGGGATAAATACTGGTTCCACTGCCAGTGGCCACATAGACTGTCAACCCCCCCCAACTGATACTCAAGTTCAGGGGACCTAGTTCAGTCTTAGCAGGTTACCCATCTGTTGGTTTGGAGTGCATGAGCTCCTACTTGTTCAGGTCATCTGCTTCTGTGGGTTTCCCCAGCATGTATTGACCCTTTTTCTCATTACTCCTACCTCTCTACAACTGGATTCCACGAGTTGGGCTTGGTGCTTAGCTGTGAATCTCTGCTTCTGCTTCCATCAGCTACTGGATGAAGGATCTATGATGGCATTTAAGGTAGTCATCAATCTCATTATAGGGAAGGGCATTTAAAATACCCTCTCCACTATTGCTTAGATTCTTACTTGAGGTCATCCTTGTGGAGTCCTGGCAATTTCCCTAGTGCCAGTTTTCTCCTTAACCCTCTATTAAGGTATCTCTTTCCTTGCTTCCCTTCTCTGTTCTTCCCCCAACTTGACCTTCTTGATCCCTCATGTTCTCCTTGCCCCCTCTCCTTCTCCCTTCCTCTTTCTCATACCCCCTCACACACCTATGTTCCCAATTTACTCAGGAGATCTTGTCCCTTTCCTCTTCTCAGGAGTCCATGAGTATCTCTCTTAGGGTCTTCCTTGTTTCCTAGCTTCTCTGGTGTTGTGGATTCTCTGGTCATCCATTTTTCTGTGTCTAATTTTCACTTATGAGCGAGTACATATCTCTGTGTCTGGCTTACCTCACTCAGAATGGTTTCTTCTAGTTCCATTCATTTGGGGGATTTCAAGATGCCATTTTTTTTAATCATTGAGTAGTACTCCATGATGTAAGTGTATCATACTTTCTTTATTCATTCTTTGGTTGAGAGGCATGTAGGTTGCTTCCTGGTTCTAGTTATTACAAATGATGCTGCTGTGAACATAGTTGAACAGATGTCCTTGTGGTTTGACTGTGCATCCTTTGGGTATATGCCTAAGAGTGGAATTGCTGGGTCTTGAAGTAGATTGATTTCCATTTTCCTGAGAATCCCCCATACTGATTTCCTACTGGCTGTACAAGTTTTGATTCCCACCAGCAATGGAATAGTGTTCCCTTTTCTCCACACTCTCTCTAGCATAAATTTTCATTGGTGTTTTTTATTTTAGCCATTCTGACAGGTGTAAGATGGTATCTCAGAGTTGTTTTGATTTGCATTTTCCTGGTGGCTAAGCATGTTGAACGATTTCTTAAGTGCTCTATTGGGAATTCTCTATTTAGAGCTGTACCCCATTTTTAATTGGGTAATTTGGTGTTTTAGTGAATATCTTTTCCCATTCTGTGGGCTGCCATTTTGTCTTTTTGACTGTGTCCTTTGCCTTACAGAAGCTTCTCAGTTTCAGGATGTCCCATTTATTAATTGTTGATCTCAGTTTTGTGCTACTGGTTTTATGTTCAGGAAGTGGTCTCTTGTGCCAAAAGGAGATCAAGGGGATACATATTGTAAAGGAAGAAGTCAAACTTCCACTATTTGCAGATGATATGAAAGTTTATATAAGTTACCTAAAAATTCTGCCAGGGAACTCCTACACCCAATAAACACCTTCAGGAAAGTGACAGGCTACAAGATTGACTAAAAAAAAAAAAATCAGTAGCCCTCCAATATATAGATGGTAAATGGGCTGAGAAAGAAATCAGAGAAACATCACCCTTCACAATAGCCAAATCAACATAAAATATCTTGGGGTAACACTAATCAAACAAGTGACAGACCTGTATGACAAGAACTTTGAGTCTTTAAAGAAAGAAATGTTGTTCTTATAAAGTAAGGACCAAGAGAAGTAGATGTGTGTGTAACAGAAGGACAGCAAATTTACTGTGGCCAGCCTTGGCTATATGGTGACACCGTAATAATTAATGAATGACTTTTATAGTAAGAACATAATAAACAACTTAATAATTTGCAGTTACAGCATCTTACTTTCTTAATTTAAGAAAGTTCAAAAATTAGATTGCTTCTCCAGTATAGATTTCCTTCAGGTGAGAATGTATGTACACAGCATAATAAAAATTGGTGGTTTAATCCAATACTGCATTTACTCTGTTACAGACAAAACATGGATGCATACGCCTGAAGCATTATCAAAGCATTACATTCCCTACAATGCAAAGGTAAAATAGTTATTAGGATACTATCTAATTTTATTTTGCATATGTTATTTTGAATACTTGTGCTAATTTTAGAAAGATTGTTTATGCGTTGACATTTCCTGGTAAGTGGTATTTGAAACTAATTTGACATTGCTGAAATAAGTAATATAACATATAGAAAATCATTTTAATCTGTAAATTCATTTAAAAACAAAAGTATGTACTATGTAGTTTCTTGAGTTATGTATTTCATTCATTCTTTTTCTTATTATGAGTTGGACTCTTACTGAAGTTATTTTGCAATGTCATTGCCTCTGGGAAATTAAACAACTTAAAAAATTAGATTCTGTTAAACACATTTTAATATTGTGGTACATCAAAAACAAATAAAAACTAATCTGTGAAAGTGAGATACAATTTTAATATGTAATTGGAATCCAAGAAAACAAGCAAATGAAATGGAAGCCAGGAAAGCATACAATGTGTTTTTGTCATTCTTTCTTGGATTACTGTGTTCTGGTGAAGAAGCAGAAGCATTAATGCATATGCCATCATTTTAAAGATTTGATCTCTTTGAAATTGTACTGAAGTGATGTAATGTATAAAGGTACATTAAAGAGAGATGAGACTTTGTAGTTAGCAAAAGATCGGAACTTGTTCTCAGAGAAATTGAGTCAAAATTTTGAAAAGACAGACACAAATATAGTATTTGAGACTTTAAACATGGGGTTAAGGCAAGCTTGGACTGCTTCACTTTGAAGAAAACATTGTGGAAGTATGAAATTTTAACACATAAAAGAGAACCTAAGGGTTTATAGGCTAATAAACTATACTCCATGATACAGTAAGCATAGACTTGGGGGTTATTTTAGAAAAATGAAAAATTTTATTGAGCAGATTATCAACTGTGCTTAGTGGAAATCTTCCACTGTGCTGGTTCAGGTCCATGTTGGCAGGAAGAATTGTATAGAGCCTTGAGGGGGGAATTACCCTAGAATATGTTAGTAAGAACCAAGATTTGTTAGTGACAGGGAAAAAATGTGATTTCATGGGGAAAATGCTCCAATGCTTTCCACACAACAGAAATATGCCTGAAATTGCTGTATGTTTATTAATTTCCATATAAAATTGACATAGAAGCTGATTGCTGTTACTTATCATGTAAAGTTATCAAACCAGAAAAAAATTGTATTACCTATCCTACAGAGTATTAATCATAAAGAGCATGTGATAAATAAGGAAACATATCACTCATGACACCTATTGTTATTTGCAGATGCACAGGCAGGCTTTACAGCCATAGTACAATTATATTCCTTAGGTGAAACTATCAAGGCTGTTTCATTTTTTATAATTAAAATGCATCATATCGAAACTCTGGTTTGTCAGTATTAGGAAGCTCCATTCTAATTAGAACTACCTTTTATTTTAGTACTGCAGGGTTAATGTGACAATGGAGATCTGTATGTAGACAGATTCAGTTACTTGTGCTATACCAGACAATAACTGTAAAATTACTGATACTAATGGAAAACTATAGAACACTTCCCACACAGGGGCCAGCATCATTCCATAAAGCTTTAGCAACAGTGCCTAACACAGAGATGATGTTTAATAAATGAATAACTGACTAAGTGTTATTAAGTGCATTGATAGAGCACTGCTCTTGTTTTTCATTTAGCTTATTATGGGAAAGCAGGTTGGTTTCCTCTGTCTTATTTTACCTCATCTGTGAGAATATATATCATGTGTGCACCTAGCAGTATTATAGCCATCTGAAGAACAGTCAGTTTCCTACCCTGTAGTGCTTTGTCTTTTTAGTGGCCCTATTCTAAAGGTGTGTTCTCTTCTTGTTAGTCCATATACCATATGAAAAGTCAGCCTGTGTTCATAGGAGGTGGTTTAATATAGCATGGAAGATTATAGAACATGGAACTAGACTGCCTAAATAAGAAGTTTAGTTCTGTATCACTGGGCAATCTACTTAATTTTCTGTATCTGTGCTATGCATTCAAGAATAAGGAAGTCAATAATAACACTTTCTTACATGAATTGTTTTAGATGTAAAGAGGATAGATGAAGTTTAAAACAACATATGACATAAAATAACTACCCAGTAAATATTAGCAACCATGAACACATAAGTTTTTCTTAAAATTTAACAAGGGGACAGTTTCATAGTAAATTTATTTTATAAATGAGTGATATATCAGTACAGAACATTGTCACTGAAATACATTTTATTCAACCCATATACACACTGGAGACATATGACTGGTGTGTTTTACATGACTTCTGTTATTATTGATGCTTATGATGGCCTTGTATACTGAATAACAATATTATTATCACTTTATATGTTAGAAAACAAATGGTAAAGCCTACATACTTTGCCTGTTGTCACAGAGATAGTAAAATGAGACAGTTGGAAAAATTGAGGTCTGTTTGACTTTAAAGTTCTATGTTTTTAAAAACCAAATATGATAATACCAGGTTATACATTCAATATTTAAATACCTATTATGTATAAAGCTTTACTGGATACTGGCAGCCTCCATAATGGTAACAACATGTCTTTGTTTGGTTTCTATTGCTGTGATAAAACATTGAACAAAACCAACTTGGAAGGAAAGGGGCTATTTGTCTAGTAGGCTGTGACCCATCATAAAGTATACCCAGGGCAGGGACTTCAAGGCAGAAACCAAGAGGCAAAAGACCATGGCAGAATATTGGCTTGTTCCTTGTCCTTCTCAGTTTGCTTTCTTGTACCACTCAGAATCACCTGCCTTGATCTGGTACTGCCCATAGTGGGCTGAACCCTCCCATATCAATCCTTAATCATGAAAATGTAACACAGCCATGCCCAGAGGTCAGTCTCTTGGAGGTGATTCTTCATTGGGGTATGCTCCTCTCAGGGGACTGGAATTTATGACAACTTGACAAAAATGACCACCACATACCATGTTCTCTGCTATTCACATGACAATTATGGAAAGTTGTAGAGATTCAGAGAATAGTAACTCACCCTTGTGAGGCAGGATTCCCAAAGTTTAAAACAGGGTGAATGTGGTTTCCATCTGAGAGGTGGGGCAGAGTAATTTTAGTGTGAGCACAGTGAGTAAGGTACATGTTCCACATAATAAGAGCTGGGCTGCAGCTGGAATACCCAAGTGCTAAAGCTGTTTATCAAAGATCTGTCCTCAAAGTCATATCATTAGGATTGTGTTGGCTACTTTTATGTAAATTTGACACAACCTACATATTTTGAGGAAGAGGAACTCTCCATTAGAAAATGGCTCTATAAAATCTAGCTTATAGCGAAGCTTGGTGGGAATTTTCTTGAATAATGATTGATGCAGGACTACCTAACTCAGTTAGGATGGAATCAACTATGGGCAGTTAGTCCTGTGGTATATAAGAAGGCAAACTGAGAAAGCTAGGAAGAATTCCTCCATGGCTTCTGTTTCATTTCTTGCCTTCAGATTCCTGCCTTGAGTTCCTTCGCTGACTTCCCTTAGTGATATGGGGCATCTTGAACTTTGTCAAATGGAATAAACCCTTTCCTCCCCAAATCGTTTTTGCTCATGGTGTTTTATACAGCAATAAATACCCTAACCAAGAAAAGAAAAATGATAAGGAGGGAAGGAGGGAGGGAGGGAGTCAGGAACTGGGGGAGGGAAACAGAGAAAGGAAAAGAGAGAGAGAGAGAGAGAGAGAGAGAGAGAGAGAGAGAGAGAGAACCCACATGATGGACCATCAAAATGAGTGGGCTGGGAATTCTTGCCAGGAGCTCACCCTGCAGACCACAGGTAGAATTCCCTTCTTTCTCTGAGGTACACAAATTCCATCTCTATTCTGTTCCCAGGATTTTTTCAATTGCTTGAATCAGACCTGCCTAGACTATCTAGGATAATTGCCTTATATATAAAGTATCAATAGGTTATAGGCATTAAGCACTCCTACAAAATGATTTCATCAGAATATCAGAATATCAAGGTTAGAATTTGACTGAATACTGACATCATAACTTGGTGAATTTGCACACAGGACTGCTGGTTATAAGTCTAAAGACAGACAAAACTAAGGGAAACTGAGAAGCCTTTTAGATGGTAGAAGAATCAGTTAAATCATCAACTGAACGTAGAATATTTTAATCATCTCTGCAGTTACATGAGAGTTCATCTTGATCAGTAGAAGAGCTCATTAGACCTCCTAAGAAGTCATCTTAATGGTACAAGGATTGGTAATAAATTTACTGAATGGTAGGAAATACATATGTCACAAAAAATCAGGTGATAAGTATCAGACTACAGTAGATGCAACATAGGAACAGTTTGTATACAGAGAACACAAATATGCCTACTTTCATAATGACTAAAACAATCTTACTGTTTAAAGATTGCCATCACTTCACTTTTGGCATGTACTGATTTAAATTAAGGGGATGTATTTAACATAACTGTTTTAGAATGGTAGTTGTCCCTTGAGACATATGTGATAACATTTATTTGAGAAATCTACAATTTTTAATTTTCTACTTGAAAATTACTGTACCTTTAATGTTTTATTTTGTTTTTTTATTCTTAAATCTTCTTTATTTAATTATTTTTCATTTTATGTATCAACTCCAGTCCTCCTTCCCTTTTTTCCTGCCCCCCCTTCCCACTCCCAACCCATTCCTCAGAGGGGTAAGGTCTCCCTTTGGGAGTCAACAAAATCTGGCATACCAAGGCAGGACCAAGATCCTCCCTCTGTATCAAGGCTGAGCAAGTATCCTACCATAAGGAATGGGCTCCAAAAAGCCAGTTCATGCACCCAAGATAAGTCTTGGTCCTACTGCCAGGAGCCCCTTGACAGATCAAGCCACATAACTGTCACCCACATTCATAGGGCCTAGTTCAGTTCCATGGAGGTTCCCCAGATCTATGTCCAGAGTCCTTGGCCTCCCACTAGCTTGGGTCAGCTGTCTCTGTGGGTTTCCCCACCATGATCTTGACACTCTTATTCATATGGTCCCTTCCCTCTCTGTTCTACTGAACTCCTGGAGCTCAGCCCAGTGCTTAGCTGTGGGTCGCTGCATCTGCTTACATCATTCACTGGATACAGGTTCCATGATGACATTTAGGGTAGTCAGTAATCTTATTATCCTTAGTGAGGTAACCCAGACCCAGGAATACAAACATGGTATGTACTCACTCATAAGTGGATATTAGACATAAAGCAAAGGATAACCAGCCTACAATCAATAGCTCCAGAGAAGCTAGGTAAAAAGGAGGACCCTAAGAGGGAAACACATGGAGGGCCCAAGGAACGGGGAAATACTTAAGATCTCCTGGATTAACTGGGAAGAGGGTAGATGGGAGGGCATAGGGATGGAGAAGGCCAAGTTGGGGAGGGTTGAGGGGGGAGAACAATGAAAGTGATATATTGATAGAGGGAGCCATTATGGGGTAAGGGAGAAACCTGGTACTATGGAAAGTTCCAAGAATCCATAAGGATGATCATAGCTAAAACTCCTAGCAATAGAGGAGAGGGTGTCTGAATTTCTTTCTTTCTTTCTTTCTTTCTTTCTTTCTTTCTTTCTTTCTTTCTTTCTTTCTTTTTTTCTTTCTTTCTTTCTTTCTCTTTTTTCTTTCTTTCTTTCTTTGACTTTTTTTTTTTACTTTTTTTCATTTGAATTACAAACAAGATTGAATTACATGACAATCCTAGTTCCCTTCTTCCTCCCTTCCTCCCCTAGGACTCCCCCAACTAAAACCCTACCTATCATATATCCTTTCTTCTAATCTACACCTGACTCAACCTTTCTGCTCCCTCATGATCTCTACATTCTTCCTTTTCTTCCCTTCTCATTCTTGTAGCTCCCTCCCCCACTTCCCATGTTCTCAAATTGCTCAGGGGATGGTGACCCTTTCCCCTTCTCCAGGGGACAGCGTTTGTCTCTTTTAGGGTCCTCCTTGTTTACTAGTTTCTCTGGCAGTGTGGATTGTAGACTGGTAATCCCTTACTGTATGTCTAAAATCCACATATCAGTGAGTACATATCATGTTTGTCTTTTTGTGATTGGGTTACCTAGCTCAGAATGCTTTCTTCCAGTTTCATCCATTTTCCTGCAAATTTCAAGATTCCATTGTTTTTTTTTTCTGCTGAGTAGTACTCCATTGTGTAAATGTACCACATTTTCTCTATCCATTCTTCTGTTGAGGGGCATCTAGGCTACTTCCAGTTTCTGGCTATTACAAATAGTGCTGCTATGAACATGATTGAACAGATGTCTTTGTTGTATGAATGTGCTTCTATTGGGTGTAGAATGCATTTTAGTTTCACCTTCTTTCATTTTGTAGAGTACTGATTGTAAAATTTTGCATTTGAACTTTGTATTGAAATTGTTTTGAACTACATGTGGATAGAGAGAAGTAAGTTATTATTTAATAAGTGTCAGTCTATACATAAGGTTGGTTAGTTCTGACATTTTCTTTATGTGTAGTGACAGGGTTAGTGCTAGTTCATTGGCAATTTATCATATTTACTGTATACTCTGTAGCAATGCTTTTAGTTTACAGGTTATAGCCTAAGGAAAAATGTATTATAAAATCAAAGTAGTGTAGATCATTGGAAACCCACCTTTAGAGATAGAATAAATTATAAAAAGGAAAGAAACTCAGAAGGCATGTGAAAGTATGTATTTTCTCTGCAGAATTATGTTCTATGGGCAAAGAATTTGAAAGCTACTATTTAATTGTGACCTATAACTTGTTTTTCAACACACTAGACTTGACCAGATTTAGTTAATTTAAAGTACAAATCAATAGCTGAGTAAAAATCTGCCTGTTTAAGCAGCTGTCAATTTTTAGACAAAATCTCTCTATGTTGCCTTAGCTGGCTGGGGACTCACAGAGATTTGCATGCTGCCTGCCTCTGCTTCCTGAATGACAGCATTAAAGGTATGTGCCACTATAACCAGATGCTGGAATACTTAGAGTAGAAATGATGGTTAACAAGTTTAATCATATGCCCTCATTGAACATAGTGTCTTACAATGATTCTTCAAATACTCATGGAACTAGAGAGTGATGGACAATGTACAAAAAATGAAGGAGAGCAATGAGATCTGACAACTTAATTCATTGTCTAGACATTTCTTCTTTCCTCCCTCCTCCCATTTCCTTATTTTCTTTCTGTTGTTGTTTTATGACATAGGGTCCCACTGTTTATACCATGCTAGCCCCAAACCGTAACCCTTGTCTTGGGCTCCTTATTGCTTCATATTAAAAATGTGCCTGATTTCTGAGACAAACTTTTAACTAAAGTTGACATTAATGACCCAAAATTATATTCACTGAATCCAGGCCAGATGTGATTGCTACTTGAATGAGACTAGGGGCTGGAGAAGAGTCACAGAGTCTGAACACTTTGAAAACAAGGCTGTCAGGAACTAAAGATGGATTTTATATTCCCCTCCCATTGCTATAATTAGAACACTGAAGCATAATCTTTCAAAGGTATCACCCGTAAGGAAGCTACATTTCCCTGCTCTCCCACTTCTGACAGGAATGCTAAGTTGTCTTTTCTATGAAGGTGAAATACGGCCAGAGTTTTATTTAATCAGTTTATTATGCTATTCATGTAACAATGACTTCCTGGATGAAGACTTGTGACAAATGTTTCATATAGAACATTTAGTAAATATTTTATTTTAAAATGAATAACTCCTCTTGAATTTGATGACTTGATACTTTGATTTAATGTTTAGATTGAGGATATGTTCAAAAGGGATTGGAGTTACAGTTTAGTCATGGAACACTTGCCTAGTGTGTGAGAAGACATAGAGTCACTCCCCAGAAAGGATGTACTCTTGTCTTCATATATTCAACATGTGCAAACTATATTTGTAATGTTTTATTAATTTAAAATAAATACATAATATAGCAGATAAAGCAATGGATTCTTCAGGAAATTGCCACGTTAATTTATGTCCTGGCATTGTTTTCTTTTAGATGCTAAATTGAGCAAGTCCAAATAGAAACAGAGACTTTGACCTTAAAACTTGTGGTTTTCCTGAAGCAAGATAACTGTCAGAAAAAGAATACAGAATTTTTGATGATAACTATATAGGTGATGAGAAACATCATGAATTACAAATGTCAAAGAGAGATTTAGTTAGGGGATTCCATCAGATGTCAGTGTTTCCTGGTGATGCTGGATTCTCCTACAGGAAACTAGATGTGTGTGCTCTCTAGGTGTGCTTTGAGGGTTGCTAACTTGGTGAGCTGTGCAGCTTCTTCTGCCTAGCCTTTCTCACTCCTCACAACCAGTTCTATGAACTTTTATAACCTATAAGCCCTTACTTGACTTCAAAAAAATTAAAGAAACCAAAACCAAAATCAAGCCTATAATGTAATGTGAATATATACTAAACATCATATCTTGGATCCTGCTGTTGTTTGAAACTTTTAGCTAAATCTGTTAAAAAGGATCTAGAATAGTTAAATAAACACCTAAATATGGAGTGTGTTCCCTTTGTACCCCATAAGAACAAGCCTTGCACCACAAACTCCACTGCTGTTAAAATTTTGTAGTTGTAGTTAATGAATGGTTCCTTTTGCAGTAATTGGAACAGCCACTTTGCAAACTACCTTGGTGGAAATTTCTACTTTCTTAACTCAAAACAGATTGATGTAATTTTGTGTGAATTTGTTGAAGAGGTTCCTAATCACATGACCCTCTATAGTTTATTATAAGTTTCAAACAAGTATAGATGCAGAATGTATAATTCCATGTGTCTGTGTATCTATCTATGTATCTATCCATCCATGCATCCATCATATATTTTTCTATATATGTCTCTCTCTCTCTCTCTCTCTCTCTCTCTCTCTCTCTCTCTCTCTCTCTCTCTCTCTCTCTCTCTCCACCACACACACACACACACACACACACACACACACACACACACACACACACACACACACACTCTGCATTGATGTGATTTGCCAGGATCATGATTTAGTAATATTTTCATCATAGACAGTGTTCTGCAACTGTCGAATCTCCCTAGTTGTTATACTTGGGAATAATTTAGTGCTTTCACTGTTATGTGAAAAACAGAGAACAAACCACTTTAAACTCTTGTCAGAACTTTATTTTTTCTGCTTGCTTCAGACACTGCAACACCAGTGAAGGTTTGTAGTAGCTACTCTGAGAGTTTCACGGGGGAGAGAATGACATTTCCTGAATGCTAGCATGAGATTGAATACTGCTAGCTTGGTATATTTACATAAAAGAAAATGTTTGACAGACCATTAAAGAAACACACCATGATGATCATACCTTGACATTATCTTGAGTTTCCCACAACTGCATTATGAAGCAAAATATTTTGTGAAGTTTTTCTTGTGTTTAAAATCCAATCTAGAAACAAAATTAAATACATGCAGACTTAAAGAATGCACTAGGGAATAACATGCTAGTAGTTAATGAAGAGAAAACTGTTCCATTAGGTGGACTAATGAATCGTGATAAAGAAAGATCTCAAATTAACTGAATAATCTGATTAATGCCTATATTGTTTCTGATGTATATATTATACATTAAGCTTTTCAGAAATGTTAATAGTAGTTTGTAACACCATTGAAGAAAATTCATATCCTAGAAATATATAATGTCTGCTAATATATCAAAGAAAAAGGAAACATGAATGAAGCATGTTCAGATTGAACTCTTTTGGACCATTAAAAGCCATGGAAAAGTTACATTTATGTAATACATTTCTGAAATATCCAAAATGGTTCAAAATTTTAAATTTGAAAAACATTTTAGAGTAATTTTATAGTACCGATAAATATGAGTTTCTCAAGTTTTCTGGTTGTGGTACAAGAAGAATTTAAAGATTAGTGTGCAAAGCTCAGAAGTATTTTCTATAATCTATTTCACTTACCCAACTATGAAATTTTACTTAAAATGTTGGATCCAGTGATAAAAATCAGCTATGTACAAAGCTTTCCTAAAAAGTTACCTGCAAGTTTAGACTTGGCCTCTTGTGTTGCTAGTGCATGCAATAAGTTCATTCCAGACACTTGAAAATGCAAGCATGATTATGTAAATTAACTCTTATTTCATTTTATCCATTGAGAAAATGTTATATTCTGTAATAATTCTAGGTAACTCTGTTTCTGTAGCCATATGCCATGTTCTTTATGTAACATAGCAGCATTGACACACACTTAAAAAGTGCAGAAATCTAAAATTTGTCCCCGCTTTGTGAACATTATAAAGTGTTCTAATACTAAAAACTGCAAGTTAATATTCCCATCATAATATACCTGGACATTTGTTGTCGAGCAATATTCTGTAGGCTGTGTGCTTGCAAGATGCTTGCAAATTCATAAAGAGAAATGACAGTAGACCACTTATCGCTTCAGATCTTCATTCAAGTTGTACAACCAGTTGAATTCCTGAAAATTCAGCTGTTTTAAAGTGACTACTACTTAGTGTCTCCCCAGGATTTCTCACATGACTATAATAATTAGTGAACATAATTTTAAAGCTCAATTACTCTATACTATTACTTTGCCTCTGAAAATGCTCTAAAAAGTGATCCAAAGCTACTACAAACTGAAACAGAAATGAAGCATTTCATGTCAGTTATTTGCTGCAGCATTTCACTATGCCATTGCTTTAATTATTTATTTATTTATTTAAAGATATCACACATGTATAGATGCAAAGGTATTGGGTTCCTCTCTCCAGTTCTATCATTTTCTTCATAAAGTTACTTGAAGCTCAGAGAGTTCAAATCATTTTTCCAAGCTGACAGAGGGAAATAATAGCAAGTTAGATGCAAAGCACAGGTCTCCTATCCAGTATCCATTTTTTCTTTCCTTTGCAGTATACTGTTCCCAGTGTCCGGGAGATTAACCTACTTAACTGGGAGATTAGGTAACACTAAATCAAAATAGAGTACTGCATACATGTCTGTCTTTTCAATCTGTCATTTCCCTCATTCCCTAACTTCTGTGTCTCCTGCATATTTTACCTTCTGTGACCTGATCTGACTTTAATTGATGCTTGGGAGGTTATCATTTAAGACCAACCAGTTGTGAGTGACTCAGTAGACTAAATGGAATGTACCCAATCATTTGAACTTCTAACACTGAGGCAATAATCCAGTCCTTATTTTCTTCTGCTTACTATGCTTTTACTTAATATATCTATTAACAAAATATCTCTACAAAAATGTCTCATGGTCTTCCAGAATTCTGTAAGAACACCTACTTATACACGGCATCTTATGAAGGTTGGGCTTGTCTGTCATTTTGTGAAAGAATGAGAAACTTGTTCATGAACAAATGTTTTGAAAATGGCACAATTTGATCTGATCCTTAAAGGTCAAGCAGTAGAATTCTGAAGCTTGAAATGTGAACTCAAGGAGCCAAGCAGAAAGTAAAACTATGGGGCAGTGCTTGAGAAAGGTCAAAGATATTAGAGGCTTTCTTGATTATTTCAGGAGTCGTTTTGGTGAGTGGCTAAAATCAACATCTGCAGCAGAAACCCTTGGCATTCTGTGGCAGGAGTGAGACTTGAGAAGTGAGGCTAGAGAAGGAGTTGTCGTCACAAGAGGTAAAATACTCAGTAGACTTGTGGGCTGGAGGAATGATAGAAATTGAGTGCAGAATCAGCATCCTTATTGGATTCCATGGTTTCATTACAAATATAGTCTACTTCAATACCCATGACTCTGCATTTTTGGAATTAGTCAACAGAGGGAGAAAAATATTTTTGGGGAAACTGCACTATTATATCAATTATTTTTCTTGTAATTGTTCACGAAATAGTACAGAATACCAAGTGTTTCTATAATGTTTAGATTATATTATGATGTATGTAATCTAGAATGAGTTCAAGTCATGGAAGAATGTATGCATTATATGCATGTGCCCCTTTACCTGAGCAAACTGAATGATAACTACAGCTGTCTGGGTCTCTCAACCCTCCTGATGGGCACCAAGGGACAACTGCCTTGATTAGGAAGGCAGTAGGGGGTAAGTTCCTTCAGGTTCTCTTCTTGCTGTGCAGCTTCCATAGTGTGAGATGAGGCAATGGCCAGCACATCCAGGCATAGCAAAGTTCTTCAGAAGACAAACTAACAGTTTTAATGGACATTTTATAGAAAATAATCTTTTAACTCTTAGGCAGTAAACAAATAAATACATTTATTTTAAATCACTGGAGTTATTTTTTCCCTTTTTTTCAATGGTATACAATTTGGGAAACTTCATTTGCAAAGCAACATTACATCTATTTTACATTTAAAAATAATCTGTTGTGTCCCCGTTTCTTCAGTTTCTGGGAAAATGTTTATCACCTTCTGGTTTTGTTTTTTCTTTTTCTTTTGTGGGAACTAAGTAGATTTTCTCCTGAACTTTTAATATCATATCAAGGAAGTAAAAGTCGACTCCATGTCAGTCCTTCAGTTGGTTGGAAAGTGTGGGACATCCTTCTTTGCACAATTGAGATAGCAAACAGAAGGAACTGAAGCCTCTGACGATCTAAAGACCCAATGTGAGCATTGCAGCCTTGATCTGAGAAACTGTTGAGAAGCAGAGAATAAAATGCCATGGATGTGCAAGTCAGCCATTTACATTAGGAGGTCAACAATGGGTTATATTTTCTCAGAATAATAATGGTGTGCTAGAATATGATACATACTAATGATTAAAATTTAGGCAGTGCAGAAAACACAGAAGTATTAAAATTAACATATTGCTTCTAATCCTACCAGGCAGAAATGACCCAGTGTTAACTTTAAGCTAATGATATTTCATTCTTAAAAATGGGCAACAGTGGACATATAAATCAGAAATGACTTTAAACATAGGTGAATACTTCTTAGAAGTGACCTTGTTTGAACATTTTAACCATCTCATTAACCCTCACAAAGAGCAAGGAGACTGATTGTTAATATTTATAATTGGAGAACAAAATTGTAACATCGAACAAATTGTAAATAGGAAAGTGGGGCTGAGGTTGAATGGCCATATAGAAAGAATTAGCTTATAAAATAAATTATAATAGATGTGCTAAAAGCATATGACTTGAATTCTCTGATGAAAAATCAAAGTTACTAAACTCTAGATATGTATCTCCTTGTCACAGTGGATATTTAGGTCTATGAAGATTGTGATTCTGAGACTCAGCCTCTGCTCTGCTTCTTGTGACAATGTGCACCACAAATGATTGGCAGTCAGTGTCAAGTTTCTCCGCACCATTTTCCCTGCTCATTTTACTTGGTCTTGCCAGCATTTGTATCAACTACATTTAGGTGTGAAAGTGCAATTCCTTGTTATAAACAAGGAATTGAACTCTTGTTCACTGCCCCTCAGAACCATTTCTTGTCTGTGCCCAAGGTCTTGATTAAGTTTTTTTTCTAAAAAACAAAAACAAAACCAGTAACTTTCCTAAAAGAGACCTGATGAATGCAAGGTTCTGTGGAATATTTTCCATCAGAATATCCGCCCAATACCTGTCTTTCTGGATCTTTCTCCCCTCAGAACATTAGTTTCTGAAAAGCAGTCTTCCTTTCTTTTCTGTGGAAAAAAATAGCACACTTTACTTTTCTACCTCATCTCCACTAATGGTGCCTTCCATCTTCTTTAGGGACAACTGATAATTCATTATTGTTTTAACACATAATGGCTATGTTTAGTGTTGAGTAATCTTAGTGTTTAGTGTCACTTTGTTTTCTGGTATATAGTATACAGTTTTTAAACCGTAAAAATTTTTGTTGTTGTTTTTTTTACACTTTGCTGTGAAAGGGGTTTTATATTTTTAAAATGTTTTTTTAATTGAGATATATAATTATATCACCTTTGCACCCCATTTTACCACTCTAGCACCCTTTGCTACTCCCTTAAGCCTCTCCTAAGCCTCCCCTAAGCCTCCTGTAGTTGATAGACATTTTTTCTTTCATATTACTGTTATGTACTATAAATACAACCTACTGAATGTGTTTTTGTCGTTTCAAGGCTGACCACTCTGCATTTGATAACCAGTAAGGGTGTTCATCCTTTTCCACTTGCAAATAACTTCTGTTTTCACGGAACAGGGCTTCATTGGTCCTCCACATTTTCCTTCTTTTGACTATTTGCTGACAGATAGGTTTATCCTCCCAAGTGTGGTGCTTCCTTCTTCTGCTCTAGCTGGATGCTCTCACACACTCATGACTTAGCTCACTTCCCATCTCTTAATGGTTTTACCCCTGGATCTCATTTATGAGCTCCAGCCTCATGTATCGTTCCTGAAGACACACTGTTAGTAGAAGACCTTGGTATCACATAATCATGTTCCAGATCAGTCATGTGACACTTTTCAGTAAGTTTATTTCCCCCATCTTAACAGAGCTGCAGCTGAGAGATGTTGGCATCCTAATTTGCTGAGTGCATTGTTGACATAAACAAGAAATTGAGACATTGCTTATAGGACAGTTCTCTTCAGAGCTCACTTACCATCATCAGCATGACCTTCTCATTGAGTTCTCCTTGAGTTTCCTTATTCCTCATGCTGCTACATCACTTCTGGCAGTATCAGATTTATATTGTCACAAATAGCAGACACGCTTGTTTGAATGTAGCCTTACTAGCTCTAGTGAAATTGAATGGTTTTTGTGCCTTTCCTAGACCAGTGTTTATGGAGGGAGGATGGATTCATTGGCAGCCTGTCTCATTCTTCTAGACTACGTAGGCTAATTGTGGAAGAAAGGCATGTTCTTAAAGGAAACACAAATCTTTACTGGAAGAAGGTGAATAAATACTCACAACCCCCCCCACACACACACCATCATTGGCTTTGCTGTGTCTTCTACTTCCTCACTATCTGCCCATGTTGTCTATGTTGTCTCTGAGAATCACTTGTGTATTTTGCCTTCCCCATAAAGCTGACACCAACAATCAGATATAGGATGGTGTTCCTCAGAATATCTGTGATAAAAGAATAGATTTTTATGTTTTATTTTTATAAAAAATTCTTTCATGAAGACCATTTTATCACAAACTGATACTTTTCAGAAATCCTATAGAAACTAGAAAAATATACTCCTTGTCAAAATGCATCAGAATTTAGGCAGGTAACTGTTGATGCCTGTATCTGTCTTGCCAGCAATTGGTTGGCAATTCATGCTATTGGTGGCCTTCTGATCATCTGTGTCATGCGCTTGGGTAGTCACATTCATTTCTGTTGCAACTAGGCTGTTGCAATAAATTACATGCTGTTGTTATATGTCTTCCTTTTCCAGGTTTTATGTTCCCCATGCCAGGACTGGTCTCTTTATAATGAAATTCAATTATTCTACCTTCTGATGGCAGCTTTCCTCATAAGAGTGGTCTTATGTTTGCCTTCTTTGCTTCTCTAGCTCTGTCCTTTTGAATATCCTTTTTAAAAAATTTTTTTTCTAGAATAGGCTGTTTTGTTTTGTCTCATCATTTCTTACTCATTCTTTCTTCTGAGGCATTGCGTATACTGTGAGCATACCTGGACTCCACTGCTTTTCTTAGGTTAATCTCAATGGTTTGTGAGTCACTACAGGTCTTTCTCCTGGCATACTTTTGATATCTTGTGTTTATGTATACTATCCTCATTTCTTTTTATTTCTTTTTTTCCTTTTTTATTTAAATTAGAAGCAATCTCATTTTATATGTCAATCCCAGTTCCCTTTCTCTCCCATTCTACCATGCACCCTACTGACCCTCATCCCATCCCTCTTCTGCGCCATAGAAAGGATGAGGCCTTCTATGGGGGATCATCAAAGTCTGAGTCATTCTTGTAACTACATTCTGAAGAATTCAGGTTTTCATTTTCATTTATTCTTTTAGAAGTTCATACATTTATGTGTGATGTATCTTGATATTATCTGCCCCTCATAGCCCCTCCAACTACCTAAATTATTTCCAATCACCTTTCCCTCTGAACTTCATGTTCTTCTTTTATAATTTTTAATTAATTAATTCTTTTTAATCCACTGAATTCAATCAGTGCTGACCTTATGTGCATGGACATGAGGTCATCCACTTGGTTATGGGGAACCTATGAGTAGCCACTATTATAGGACCATGAGCTTTTGGCAGTTAGGGTCAGATAGTGGTTGTCTTCAAATCTGAACCCTTATGGTAAGACTTATATGATCAATGGTCACTATGGTAATCTTGTTGGTCCCTGGTCCATCCAAGGAAGTGGGAAGGACAAGCCATAAAGACTATCTGTGCATTGTAGTTCAATATCTAGCACTTCCATTATAGCTTTTAAAGGAACAAATAAAACTTAAAATAAAAAATACTGAAAATTTTCAGTATGCCGTTATAAGAATTGGGATATAATACTTAAGCACAGAGATCACAGACACTCTTAATTCAGAAACTGAGCTGCACAACAAAGGATACAGGCTAAGTGTGCTAGGACCAGAGAAGTATAGTAAGCCACAGATCATAAAGATTCAGCTGGGAAAGGAGGCAGAATCTAGGTATGTTCTAAGTATATGCAGTGCTTCAGAAGAGAGCAAGAATGAAAAGGGGGTCATGAAATAAAACAGAGCAGCCTACTCTGAACAAACTAAAAATATTTTAAAATAGCAAGGGTAGAAAATCGGAGAGGGTCAATCACTGGTGACCCCTACATGTGAGAGCAATGGATAATGATAAAAATATAGGCCTGCAGTCACCAGGTGGAATGGTTGTATTTCATCATGCATACTCTCTGAGCCTCCCTGGAACCTTATTATCTCACTTACTGCATCCTAATTTAATCTCAGGACACATCTCTAATGCCCTAAATTCAGAAGATGAAGTTGTTATCTTCCATTTGAAAACATCCCAAGATGAGAATAAGTAGGAAAGTATGTCTGTGTTCTTTAAAAGGTAAAACTAAAACCACCAGTGATGTAAGGAAATAGTTAAGGGCTGTCCTACTATTAGTACACCAGATTCAACAAGTTTGGATCTACAAAAGCTTTATGTTATAATCCAAAAAACCATGGGTTTAGGAGCTCAGGAAACTTGCTGGAAGTGGACTTTGTAATGTCACATAACTCTTAATTTATACATTTTAACACCTATAAATTGAAAGTAGTAACTTCTGTAAAGTATTTCGGTACAATTAATATAACATTAGTACTATTTCTAATGCATGATTTTCTTTTTATTAAATGTTGAGTTTCCCTTTTATTCTGGTTTGATATAAAATTGCTACTATGAGGGAAAGCTTCTACAGTATCAGCCACTGCCACAAGTACAGATGGGATTTTAGACTACAGTAAGTTCATTAGGAAATCAGTTCTTGGCTCTTTGCACATTTTGATAACAGGAACCTTCATGCTAAGATTCAGCATTATGAAACCATAGAAGTAAACTGAATAGACATTCACAGTCTCTTCTCCCCCTGCCCTGTCTTCTAGGCAGATTTTATCTGTGACAGAATTGCTCACTAATGATGACAGGTATGGCAGCTATAGCTAATTACTTCCTAGGAGATTTAGATTCGGAGAAGCAAAAATCACCCACCTGAGCTTCTGCAGGCTGAGATAAGAAATGGTACCTGAGTAGAAAGCATATGATGCAAGGCCATAATCTGCATTTAGTTGATCCTCAGTTATAGTCCTAAATGATTAAGCATCTCAATCTAAATTTATTTCCAGTAATTGTGACATCATTTCCCAGCTACATATCTGTTGTAATAGCTTAGTAGAGTGATGTTACTGCACACCTGCTAACACAAATTTTTGCCAATATGGAGGGTGTGGGGAACTAGTACTGTTAGCAAAGAAAATACTTCCATTTGCAAATATTCAGAATTTTAAAAATGTATTAGCGGAACTTCTAGGGGATACTAAGTAAGACCAAATAAACTCAATTATTGACAAAGAAACATGAATGATCTTAATTAACATGTCAGTGAATTTTATTGTTTTTTAAGTGTACAGAAATGGTGAAGAACAAATCCTAGCAACTGAGCTCAATAGAAGGCCTTTACATTGGCCATCATAGTGAATGAAAACGTTTCTTATTAAAATTGTGTCAGATGCTGTATCCATGAAGTCTCACCAACATGACTACCTAAAAATGAGAAGAAAAGGACAACATTAGACATACCGAAGTAGATAGGGAATAGCCCCAAAGGCTACACAGAGAACTACAGGCAACTAAAGAATGCTGACATAGGGGACATAGTTTTCCCCTGTGAAGATCCCACCAACTGATTATCCAGCACTGAATGATCAGACCTGAAAACAAAAATGCAGGTAGCATTATATAGACTAAATACATTATATTTAAAAGTATATGTATACTCTTAAATTAGTATTATATGCATGCTCATGCATGCATGCATATAATAATAATTCATCAAAATGAGGCCATGAACTTGAAAGAGATCAAGGAAGGTTATATGGGAAGGTTTGGAAGGAGGAAAGGGAAAGGAGAAACATTGTACTTACACTATAATCTCAAAATCTAAAAAAATAATGGAATACTATTAAAATTTTAAATTAGTTTGTTATCTGTTTTGCCATATTGTTTCATAATGAATGTGTATTTACAATTGTGTATATTTAGTAAGGTTGTTTGATTTTTAGTTTATAAATTAATAATATTTAACTGAGTTCCAAGAAGCAAGTTTGTGATTTCACCATAAATGATCACAGCAAGCTGGGATTGCTTTCTTTCCTTGAGTATATTCTACATGTCAAGCTTGAGGTGTAGAAAGCAACTCCCTCGAAGTCTCATGGAATGTGCCACTTTAAGCCTTGTACATATTTGGGTGGTTGAAAGGAAGGCCATTTATTCAAAGCAAAGAAAAAAAAACCACATAATTGGAAGAACCTCATACACAACAACACCAGAAGCCTAAGAAGCTTCTAACCCTGTTCCCAGGGGTCCTTTGTTAGTCACAAAAGTCATCTCCAATTATTGAAGCAACAACATATGTAAGAATTGCTTTTGCTTCATAAAACTATCATATTTCCACACATCTAAATAATATGCAAAGAACTAGTAGATATTATCTTAGCAATGGAAGTGAGGGAGTCATCATAGACAGCATCCCAGAAGCACACCAAAACATGACACATTTTGGAATTACTCTAACTTAGTGGGTCAGTAGTGAAATACAGAATTCATATAATGATACCAACACAGTGGTATTCATAAGTGTCAGAAACACAGCACAATACTTGAACTTGATATAAAGCATACTGAGGTGTTATAGCAGATATTATCTCTTAACTCCAGGCATCGATGTTTAAGTCCTATGGAGTATTTACATGTCTTTTGTCCACAGTGTCATTAAAATGCCAACACAGAAAAAAGGACTTTGCAATGACCCAGTAAAATCTAAGTTCAAAGACCAATCTAAAGGGCTTCATGGTACAATACTATTTAAATATTTTATTCTTTGCACTTATGTCAAAATAAACTACATTTTCAAGTTTCAACATGGTTAAAGAAGAAGATGCTGACTCCCTTAAAATTCCTCCTTGCACAGGGTCAGGTAAATCTCAGTTTATTGAAGAGAAAGAGCCAGAGCTGGGAATTTCTTCATCTTCTCTGCCCTGTAGAGTCAGTGCAATATTTCTCCTCTGGCTGTTCCAATTCATTATCTGGACTTTTAATTGATGTTTGAAGTTATAATTTTGTGAACAAATCTTTATATGTGCATGTACTATATTCAATGTGTGTGTGTGTGTGTGTGTGTGTGTGTGTGTGTGTGTGTGTGTGTGTGTGTGTGTGTGTGTGTGTGTATGTGTGCTCATGAAGTACCCAGATTTAGCAACTATAAATCCACTGTATCCTTTAGGTCCATTGACAAATATGATTGTCTTCATGCTTACATAAATATTTCACATAACTAATTTTCACAAGATGTGGGGAAACAGAAAGCTACACTTTTCTGAATGTCAGACCACTTCCTTTCAAGTATTGAACAGCAAGAGTTACCAATATTATGTTGCAAGTGTACCTCTTTCTGACTCATGGTATAATGTCTACAAAGTAATGACAAACACCAAAAAGACATTGTCTGAGAAACACAAAATTCCAACATCATCAAGTATAGTGTCCTCTCCATCCTTCCAAGCTTCCATGTCTTGGGAAGTTCTTTCACTTTACATTTGTGGTATTACATTCCAGCGAGCTGGTCAGACCAGTACCATTATAAGTCACGAAAGTCATACAGCCTTAAGTGCATACATTGTGTCTCAATTTCTCCTGTGTAAACATGGAAGCTGGCCTTTTAATAAAGGCAATGTTTCTTTCAATTCTAACCTGTATGACACAAAAGCTTTTCTATGTATTTTATCCTTTCTGAGTTCGAAGGTGAAGAGTAGCGGAATGTGTAGTATAACTTTTTTACATATGTTAAACATATGTAGAGTTAGTAAATTATTATAATGACTACTTTTGTTTTCATTTGTATACTAAAGCAACTTTTAGAAAAGGAGGGAAACTATTTTGAGAATGGTAAGTGCTTTAAACCAGTGGTTCTCAACTGTGGGTCACGACCCCTTTAGGGTCAAATGACTCTTTCACAGGGGTTGCCACGACCATAAAAAAAAAAAATATATGTACACTATGATTCGTAACTGTTGCAGAATTAGAGTTATGCAGGAGCAAGGATAATAATTTTATGGTAAGGGTTTACCACAACACAGAGGACTGTATTAAGTTTGCAGCATTAGGAATGTTGAAAACCATTGTCTTAAACCATGGTAATCTGTTGCCACATACTGTTTTATTTTTAATATGTTCAATTCCTTTCTGCAATATGGAAAGTAGGGTATGTTTATCTGCCTTAAATACACAGTGGTTAGTGGCAAAGTGCAGTGTTCTTATTTAATATGCAGACTTGCTTTATTTGGATCTCAAGGAAGATCAGTGTTTCTTAAATGATGTGCTTAGTTTTAAAATGTTGTTTTCTGGTTCAATCCCTTTGCTTTAGTAGGTCTGGAAAGAGTTCAGAAATCTGTATTATTTATTCAGTGTTCTTGAAAAGCACTGAGAAAGATATTTTCTTGGTATTTGAAGGTCAAATGAAATGCACAGGTAAAGCCAGTATTCCAATAGCAGCTAGCATGTTCTCTCCAATATTTATAGCAAAGAGATAATGAGCAGCAAATTGAGAAGTGTGAGTTTAGATTCTTCCTTCTGTTTTCCAGCTGTGACAGTGTTAATAAGTGTCAGACTGTCCAAAATTGATGATTGAGGAGGCTGAAAAGAAAATTTCAGGAACTGAATCCATTGCCCTGGTGTCACATATATAAACAAGTTCTTGGGGGACAACAGCCTTGTGATGACACTAGCTGGTTGAGTAAGAGGCCATCTCCATGCTATTGGAAATATTTCTCTTATTTTACATAGTACAGGTGCACCACCATCAAGAATTTCTGAATGTTCATGTGAGCTTAAAAAGATGAAGATACGATGGAGTCACAAGTGGAAAGTAACTTATTCTAGTTTTCCCTGCCCTCATATATTTGCTCCTCTGTAGCCACTTAGCCGAGGACCATTATTTTCCCCAACTGTTCAACTATGTTCATAGCAGCTTTATTCATAATAGCCAGAACTTGGAAACAACCTAGATGTCCCTCAACCAAAGAATGGATAAGAAAATGTGATACATTTACACAATGGTGTATTACTCAACTGTTTAAAAGCAATAACATCATGAAATTTGAAGTCAAATGGATGAAACTAGAAATGATCACCCTAAGGGAGGTAACCCAGACCCAGAAAGACAAACATGGTATGCATTCACATGTAAGTGGATATTAAGTAAAGAATAACCAGGCTACAATCCACAATCCCAAAGAGGCTAGGTAACAAGGAGGGCACAAAGAGGGATGCATGGATTTCCCTGGGAAGGTGAAATAGAAGAGATCTCCTGGATAAACTGGGGGAGGGAGTGGGAACATAAGAAATCAGGTTGGGTGGGTTGGGGTAGAATAGAGGGGGAGAGTAATAATAGAGCTGTCTTGATGGGGGTCCACTTAGGTGTTAGGGAGAAACCTGGTGCTAAGAAAGTTCCCAGGAATCTACAAGGATACCCTCAGCTAAGACAACCAGCAGTTTTGGATAGGTATCTGAATTAGGCATCTCCTATAATTTGATTGATGCCTACTCTAGTTGTCATCAGAGAGTCTTCATCTGGTAACTGATGGAAGCAGATCCACAGACAAGCAGTAGACCAAGCTCTGGGAGTCCCATTGAAGAGAGGGAGGGGGGATTGTAAGAGCTAGGGGGGTCAAGGTCATGAAGGAGGGAATCCACAGAGACAGCTGATCAAGGCTCCGGGGGGCTCACTGACTCTGGACCAAAACCTAGAGAGCCTGCATGGGACAGATCTAGAACCTCTGCATGTGTGTGTGACAGTTGTATAGCTTGGTCTGTTTATGGGGTTCCTAGCACTGCAATCGGAACCTGTCCCTGTCTCTTAAGCTGGCTTTTGGGAACCTACTCCCCATATTGGGTTGCCTTGTCCAGCCTTGATGCAGGGAGAGAAACTTGGTCCTGCCTGAACTTGATGTGCCATGCTTTGTTTGTGTCCATGGGAGGCCTGCCCCTTCCTGAATGGAGAAGAAGGAGGAGTGGATGAGATGTTTAGAGGGGAGGCTCTGGGGAGGAGAGCAGAGAAAGGAAACTGTGTTTAGAATGTAAAATAAATGAAAAAAAGTTAATAAAAATTATTTAATTAAAAACAAACTTCAAACCTGTAGGTTATATTAAATTGGATAAGGTTAGCAGAGATTGAGTATTGGTCTCAGCTGACTCATAAAATCTAATTATGCTCTTGGTGGTACCAAATCCTACCAGAAACTTAGCTGATTATACCTTATTGGTCTCATGGTGGGCAGCTACCCTAGCATGTTTAATCTCTCTGTTTCATTGGCAATCCTATAAACTTCCTCCCACCATTATGAAAACCCTATATGCGCTTACCTCCATTGGTTATTATTAATGAATTCATTTTTCCAAACAAGTAAGTTGAGGCTAAGTAAATTAAATACCTTCCTCGAGGTTCTAGGTAGCAATTAGCAATTGTACTCAAGTGTACAGGACATGTTATCTTTATGTATGTATGTATGTAAGTATGTATGTATGTATTTTGGCTTGCTGTTATGGGAACTCCTTTCTGTATGTAATCAGGGCCTGTATCCTGATAAGATGTTTCATCTGCATTTTACAACATACAGAAAACTTAACAAAGGGAACAAGAAAACTGATGGCACAATTATCTCGTCAGACAATTTCTGAAGTACAGTGTGGCCCTTGTTTAAAAAAAGGGGGGTGGTTCTATGTCTCATCCAGAAACAGGCTCTTCTCCCGCCATGAGTAGTTTGTAACAGTCTTCAAGATTATATAGTCACAATAGAGAAGAGCAGGTTCCCTGTGTGTGCAGCCTCTTCAGGTGTACGAGCTAGGAAAGCATCCCCTCCTCTCCAGCCCCGCTTTCCCAATGCTGAGCACACTCTCATGATTTCTTGAGTAATATTTCCTATTTTAATTCCTTAATTGAAAAAATTACCTTCTTCAGAAAAGACATTTGTTTTCATTCATTTGTTATTTTCATACATAATCTGTTGTTGCCCTGTTAGCATCATAGTGAACTGAAAAGTCCTGGCATGGTAAGGACCAATTACAGAAGTTTTTAAGCATGCTAGTAATCAGCAGTGGATGGTTTTAAACTAGAACAGTTCCCATGAGAAGAGGGAGAGGGGAAAAGAGCTGCTTCTAATGGTCATGGAAGGATGATGACCCACAGGTGCTGTTTAATTCATCATGGTGTATCTCATTCCTAGTGAGACAGCTCCTAAGAAAAAGATTGATTCCGTCTAGATGCTAAGCAGTCATTTTGCCCAATTTATCAGAATCTATTTTTCATCCTGGATTCAGTATTAACATAAATACTATTGTGTTTGTGAATTTAATGATTATTCATTTTCCCATAAGTTGATGTCTATAATTCAAATCCATGTGGGCAAAGATATTAATTACTGTGTTGAAAGAAAAATTTGTCTATTTCAATAGTAAATGTATAGAATATACCTTGGTAACCATTTCCCTGAAGTGAAATATTTTATTTCAAAACAACTTTCACTATGTGCAACACAAGGAAGGGCTAATGTAGATTGGAAATAAGATCTTTACTTGTAAAATCGGTATAGATTTGCAATAATTTAATGGTCTTGTGAGTATTTAAAAATATTCATAGCTTATAGCTTCTCAGAAGAATTTTTAAAATAGTAGCCAGGTATGGTGGTATGTTGCTATAATCCTAGCATTAAGAGAACAAAAGGAAGAGGATTGGGAATGTAGAGGCCTACTAGGGTTACATAGTGAGTTCAAGGCCAGCCTGAGTTTCATGAGACCCTGTCTCACAAAGAAAAACAAAAAACAAAAACATAGTAACAATAACAATAGCAATAAAGGCTATATTAATGAAAATTTCCTATTAATTCTTAGTCCATTAGTGCTGCTACAAGGAAAAGTCCACAACATTGTAATTTATCATATCTAAAGGTCTGGCACTAGGGAGATTTCCAGAGATCTACAAGGATGATACCAAATGACAATCTAAGCAATGATGGAGAGGCTACCCCTAATGCCTTCTCCCATCATGAGACTGATGACTGCCTTATATGCCATCCTAGAGCCCTCATCCAGTGGCTGATGGAAGCAGAGACAGACACCCATAGATATTCATTGAACTGAACTCTGGAACTCAGTTCCAGAGAGGGAGGAATGAAGAACAAAGGGTTTGGGACCAGGCTAGTGAAACCCACAGAAACAGGTGACCTGAACAAGGGGGAGCACATGGACCCCAGACTGGGAGGCCAGCACGGATTGATCCAGATCTGTGAACGTGGATGTCAATGAGGAGGCCTCGGCACTCTATGGGGCCCCTGGTAGTGGATCAGTATTTATACCTGTTGTAAGAAGGGACTTTGAGAGCCCATCCCACATGGAGGAATGCTCTCTCAGCCTAGACACATGGAGGAGGGCCTAGGCCCTGCCCAGGATGATATGACAGACTTTGGGGAACCCCCATGGAGGGCCTTACCATCCCTGGGGAGCAGAGGGAGGGGATGAGGATGGGGACTGGTAAGGGATTGTGGGGAGGGGAGGGAATGGGAGAAGGGATTGACATGTGAAGCAAGCTTGTTTCTAATTTAAACTAATAAAAATAAATAATAAAAAATAAAATCTTAGGCTGGAAAAGACTGGGCCAAGTATTTAGATGTTTGGTGTTTGGTGCAGGATTGGTGACTTCTAAGGTATACCTTGACCCTTGCATTCTCCAGTAAGAATAAACACTGTGTTCTTACTCAGGAGAGGAGGCATGAATTTACACCATTTATGTGGTTAAAGCCTTCATGACTCAAGGACAGGATCAGAGATCCACTTCTTTATTCCTGTTTACAGTAAGATCTTGTTATGTATGTAGCCCAGACATTTATACTGCTGAAGCAATGTTGAGGTTAGCAATACTCTTCTGCTCTTGCCTGCCACCTTGTGGGATCCAGGGATTGAACTCAGGCCCTCAGTTTTACCTACCTTTAACTACTGAGCCTTTAGACTATTTCAATCTGTGAACTATTCATATCTAATTATATATATGTCTAAATATAAGATTAAAATAAAGGCTTGACAATTCTTTTTAAAATGTTGAACTCAACTGGTGCAGTGCATTTTCCCCCAGTAATTCCTTTCCTTTGATTCAGTACAGGAGACTATCTCTAAAGTCACACCAACAATAACACTTCAGAGATCTAAGCAGCAGCAATAATTCAACTGTCACTACCATGTACAATAGAAGAAAATGCAGTGACATTAAACTTCCAGTGTTAATAATACAGAGATAGGAAAACTAAAAGTGTTTATATTCTGAAAAAGAAAACTGACAAAGGATGTTATGATTTGTACATTTTAAATGTCCTACATGGTTCTAGGAAGTTCTTTGGGCTTTTAAAAGCTCTGCATTCATCTGGATATAGAACTGTGTACTAAAGGGAACCATTTTAAATTAAGCCTTCAGTTCTATCTAGCATCCATATCCTTCCCTATATATTGTGAACATACGTATATGTGTGTGTATACATAGCATATACTCTCTGTGATGCCCCAATGTACACTTCACATCCAAAACTTAATTCATGATTGAATTACTTATATTTATTTAATAATTATGAAGAATATTATTTATACAGGCAAATACACAATAAAATGTAATGACAGAAGTAGTTAATGTTTTTCTCTTTGATTAAAACTGATAACTTTATCTCCAAAGAACATGAAAATGGAAAAGCTGATGTGATGAAACAAACAGTAGTAACAGAGAAAATGCTTTTATCTTCACAGCAATTGTAAACATAAAACATTATCATTATCTAGTAAGTTATTTGTCACTTAATGGGCTGTCAAACATTTCTACCTGTGAAATCACATATATGGCAAAAGTCCTTTTGCATGCATAGCACAGCTTTTAATTTCACTCAGGATTGAATCTCATGGTTAATCATTTCTTCCTCCCTGCTGCTACTGAATAAAGAAATGTCTTACTTTAGGAATGGCTTCTAGCACTCCACAGGATCTTAAGGCTTTGTGTTATAAACCAATGTCTATGTTTTTGGTTTACTTTCTTTACTTCAATTTTTCCTTATTTTTTTATACGTGACTTTAAGAACCCATGAATTTCAGCTGTTTTAGATATCTTTTGTTATGAAGTAGTATTATTTTTGTTGTCCTTTGCTAGTTTGTTTTAATCAGGAGCTATATCCTTTCTTTGAAGGGAAATGCTTAGCCCCATAAGAACTTAAGATTTCATGAACTTCGCCTGTCTTCCCCTCTTTTCTGAACCTGCTTGCTGCTTCTTGCTTCAAAGCATTTAAGTCTCCGTTGCTTCTCCATGATGGGTGTTCTTCCTTGTACCTCCCCTGGCACTTAGAATGACAGGTGCCTCTGGTCTTTTTCCCCTTTCTTCTTCCTAAATTTCTGAAGCTTTAGATCTTTTACCAACAATCTATATCACCTTTTTCTCGGTATTGAAACCATTTACTTCCCCTGAGTCACTTGCTCATATGTTCAGCATTTTAACTCATAGTCTATAGTCATTCTACCCCAAATAATTCCATAGTAGGAAACACATTTTAATCTGTAGACTATAACAGCTTATATCCCACTAATGCAGGATCAAATGTTCTTCTTCAGTAATGATCTACCTGTCAATAAATAATGTCAGACATCATGACATAGCATACCAGGTTTTCCTATGTGGAACAAATATCATTTTGTCCATTGGCTTTTCTGAGTAGTGATTTGTGGTGATATATTGTTTGTGATCTAATAAAGCCACTAGAGATCGGAATGCAAAGCCAGTCACACTAGTTAGCTAGTGGGCAGTGATGATATGCACCTTTAATCTCTGGACTCAGGAGACAGAGGCAGATGAATCTGTGTGAGTCCAAGACCACCCTGGGCTACATGAACACGAATCAGTCTAAAAGAGCTCACACCTTTAATCCCAGCACTAGAGAGGTATATAAGGAGGAAGCAAAGGGTCTCTTGCGAGATTTAGTTTCCAGTCACTGGGAAGACAGGATCTCCATTTCAGCTTGGTAGAGGTAAGAGCTACAGGCTGTTTACTTCTCTGATCTTCAGTGCCTTTATTAGATCATAAACAATATTATCACCACAGACGTTAGTGAAACAACATTATTCATGTGAAAAATTATAACCAAGAGGTCGAATGCTTTGCCTTAAATTAGTAAATCTGTGTGTCTATTTACCTATGCACTGAAATATATACATGTAAATTAGGGGCATTGAAATGGTTTGGGTCATGTTTCTTAAAACTGTGCCTTTACTTACATGAACCAGTTGGTTCAACAAAACAAAGATTTTAGTTTTAAACAAATTACATTTGCTATTGTGTCCTTTGAATATCTTAGATATTCTCTTCTGTACCATATATAACCAACTGCATGATTTTATTAAGGGGGTCACCTTGCCCAGAGTTCACTTATATACTTCATTTACTAAAGAAAATTACAGCAATCTCATAAATTAGTTAGGTTATTAAGTTTATAAAAGAAGTTTCTGAACAAATGATAAGATGCAATATAATTATCACCTGATCATTTAGTGTCATGTTTGGTAAAGGTTTTGAAATCTAACATTTCATAAATAATACCCTGCATGCCCACTATATTGCTGATATATGTATGCATTTTATAGTTTCTTTGAAATATCAGATTTTCAACTATTAAATGCTTGAAATTATAGTAAGGGCATGAAAATCACCAGTAAGATGGTCTTTAAAAATGACCTTTCTCCTTTGTATTTAGCAGTACAGAAGCCAGAAAACATTTAATAACAATTGTCTCCCACAATCTTTTTTCAATTATTTACTCTAGAACAATTTAATTAAGGAGACTATAAGACTTTTATCTATCAAACACCAATTTATTATATAAAGTTGTATTACTTCAGTGTTCTGAGCAGCAATCATGTGTTTTGCTCAGATGTATTGCTGCTGACACTTCTAGAGTCGTACATCTAGACAGCAGAGTGACCAAAACACAGCCAGAATGAAGACCTGTTGTTCATTTCTAAAATACTTGAGGCAGGAGCCATTTGCACATACTTATGGGGCATGGGATGATTGATGCATGTATAGAATGGAGATTCAAATCCTGACCTCCATGAGGTCATAGATGTGCTTTCCTTCACTGCAGATAAAGTTAGACTTTGTTGTACAATGAAAAGTCAGCCTGAGGTCAACAGTTAACAAAAGCAATGCTTTTGACTCTAGTGCTTACAGAGATTGGTATTTTGCACAATTTATGTGGTTAAGTAGTAAATTTCTCATCTTAATAAATCTCTGAATATTCAACTGAAGTGGAACAGAATCCACCACTACCTTAATATCTTTCTGAATCTATTTTACAAGATAGTAAAACTGTTAAAATGGCCACTTGTCCTGCCTCCTTTTATATTTACTCTAGGCTTTTCAGAACAACCCAAACGTGTTATGTTCCTTCCTGTAGGATTTTTATAGCCATAGCTTGACTGATGAGCTCCCAATAATGGGGGCTCCTCCAACTCCAAGAGGATGTCATCAATGACTCCACAAAATCTATGCCAACTTGCCAGCTATATGAAATACTGTCTATCTTCAGATAAACAGCCATGCTAATATGGCAATAGATCTCAGAGGCTCTATTACATTTCATTGAATTTAGTTTCTTTGAGCTTTGCTTGACAATGTGTCTTGCACTTGCAAGGTTGTTTCAACCTCTATATTTATGATTGACCAGTTTTTTGAGCAGAGGAAAAATACCATTTATTTATAACTTCTTCCATGTAGTAAGTAGCATTTATAACTTCTATGGTCGTATTTCCGGGTCCAGCTGACTTCTCCCTATGTTCCTGAAAAGAGGAGTGTTGATTGAGGAAAGAAATAAACGAGAGACAGAAGATAGAGTCAAGAGGTTTTCCAGTGAATTCTGTAACAAAAAGCCTCAAGTTTGTTACTCATAGTTCTTATATATCCCAATCAAAAGGGCAAGGCAAAAGACTTCCTAACCATGGTACAAGAAACAAACAAATATAATTACCTCCTTAATACCCAAAACATCAAGCAACCAAACCCTAAGTCAAATATTCTATTATTAGTTATTGAGGGTCAAGACAGCCAGTAGCCACATCTTTGGCTAACCATCCTATTTTTAGGTCTTGGAGGAACAAGAGTAGGTTTAAACTCTCTGACCTTAAGTCAAGACAGAATAGAGCCAACTCTGTGGGTCCCCACATATATCATTTTGAAAGGTATGCAAGATTAAGTCATGAAATGGGGTGCAGATATGTGTCATGATTCTAATGTAAGTCTACCCTTGCCCAATCTTCACTCGTGTGCAGCCACATTATTAACACAGAACAGTATGGAAACCAGAGGAAAGCTTTCAGGAATCCATTTTCACCATCTCCTTCTTTGAGGAAAGGTCTCTCGTGTTTGCTGCTGCAGTGTTGTGTACTCCAGGCTTGCTGACCTCCAAATTTCCAGGTGATTCTCCTGTCTCAGCCTTGCGTCTTGTCTTAGAAACAATGCAATTAAGCAAAACTAATGAATGCTACCGGGTCAAACTTATTTTATGGTTTCCAGAGACCCAAACTCAGGTCATCAAGTTTAGGCAGATAATCACATTTGCCTACTGAGTCATCTCCCCTGATCAGCTTTTGGCCACTTTTAGCTGAACCAAACGAAGTTATTTTTAAGACTAAGTTAGATATGAATTTTATAGTTAGCCTGGTGGGCAAGAAACTGAATGTAATGGCCTGTCAAAGATGTTTACATTAAATATATGGGGCTGGAGAGATAGTTCACTGGTCAGGAGTGCTGAGAGCCCCCCCCCCCCCCCCCCCCCCGCCAGAGGATCAAATTCAGTCCTCAGCATCCACACCCACACCCACTTGGAACTCTAGCTCCAAGGGCTCCAGTGCCCTCTTCTGGGCTGCTTGGGCACTCATGTTCACATGACATACACTTACACATGCACATAAGTAAAACTAAAATAAATCTTTTTAAAAGTTCATCTATATATTCTAAACTTTAGGCATATTGATAAATAGAAGGTCATACTTCATTAATTCTAATTCATATGTTTCCCAAGTGCTTGGTTCACAGCTCCATTAATAAATGGAAGTGCATGTCATAAGATTCATCTCAAAATATAGTTCTGCTGCCTGAAAGAAGTCAACTTGAATATGTGATATATTAATCAAGCATGCAATGGGAAATAGAATTGCAGCTCCTTTTTATGCTGCAATGCATTTCTGTATGAAAAAAAATGAAATTCTCTTTAAATTTGGAATTAAATTCACTAATCAAGATCCTAAATTTTTAGATATATTTTAATAAAAACATAAAGGTCTGCATTAACACCAGGATTAGAAGTCTCAAAAGGTGGCTGAAAAATACACTCAGGAGCTGCCCTGACATATGTAATAATTGATTTTTAAAAGGTCAATAATTGTCAGCATACAATATAGTCAAACAAAAGCAATTAAACATTACAGTGTAATGATGCTAATTAATGATGAGTGCTGTTAAGTGTTGAGGGAAAAAACCTAAATAAAATTAATTTTAAAAGAAAAAAATCCAACTTTAAAATAACGAAAATCGCCAAATTGACTTTGCCTAATTGGAACAAGCACCTGAATTGTGACTGTGACTCACTTTTACAAATGGGGATGAGAGAACTGGGCTATTAGCTCCAGAAGTGAAACACCATGCTTCAGCATGTTTTCAGCTGATTACAAGGCAGTCTCAATAAAAGGAAGTAGATCCAATTGATCATGCAGAGGCAGAATGACCTGCTTGCCAGGATGAAATTCAGGTTCTTGTTCCAATTAGGCAAATACTAGACACCTCTAAATTCAGTTTGTCAATTTTCCTTATTATAAAGCTCAGGTGTTTTTCCTTTTAATGACAATTTTATTTAGGCTTCTCTTAGATCCTCAGAGCTTCGATTTTCCCATCAGCTAACTACTATTCCAATGATAGTTTCCTAGCAGACTTATTTTTCCTTGAAGCTTTTGGATTTCCACAATTAATTGTGTTGATTTTGTGACAAGATGATCCTGAACCTTGTTTAAAGGAATAAAATCTACAGACCCTATCATAGCATCTCTCTGAGATCTAACTAATAAAAAAAGGCCACATCCTGGCACGAAGGATTTACTGAGGGCTTACTGTGATGTCCAAGCTAGTGTTTCATGTTGGCAGCTAATAGCCTAGTTCTCTCAACCCCATTTGTAAAAGGGAACAACTGTTGTGATCCATAGTCACAATTTAGGTCCTTGTTTCAAATAGGCAAATGCTATATGCCTCTAATGATAGCATAAGCTCGGGAGGTTGTGGAGCAAGGGGAACATTCCTCCACTGCTGGTGGGAGTGCAAATTTATACAGCCACTTTGGAAATCAATATAGAGGTTTCTGAGAAAGTTGGGAATATACCTCAAGACCCAGCTGTACCACTCTTGGGCATATATCCAAATTATGCTCAATCATCCACAAGGGCACTTGCTCAACTGTGTTCATAGCAGCATTGTTTGTAATAGCAAGAGCTTAGAAACAACCTAGATGATCCTTAACTGAAGAATGGATAAAGAAAACATGGTACATTTATACAACGAAGTGTTACTCAGCTGTTAAAAACAATAGCATTAGGAAATTTGAAGGCATGTGGATGGAACTAGCAACAATCATCCTGAATGAGGTAACCCAGACCCAGAAAGATAAACATAGGATGTATTCACTCCTAAGTGGATGCTAGGTGTAAAGCAAAGGATAACAAGATTACAATCCACAGCTCCAGAGAAACTAGATAACAAGAAGGGCACCAAGGGTGATGAGGATGGATGACTTTTTTTGGGGGGGGGAGGAAATAGAAGAGATCTCCTGGGTAGATTGGAGGTTGGCAGTGATGGGAACATGAGGGATTGAGTTGGGGTGGGGCGTGGATGGAGTGGGAGAATAATGAAAGAGATATCTTGATGGGGGACATTTTGGCATCAGGTAGAAACTTAATGCAAGGGAAATTTACAGGAATTTACAAGGATGACTGCAGCTAAGACTCCTAGCAATGGTGGATAGGTACCCTGAACTGGCCATCTCATATAATCAAATTGGCAACTACCCCTGTTGTCATCAGAGAGCCCTTATCTAGTGACTGATGGAAACAGATGCAGAGATCCACAGCTAAGCAACTGGCCAAGCTCAGAGAAGCCTGTTGAAGAGAGGAAGAAAGGATTGTATGAACCCAGGGCAGGGGTAGGGGGCTAAGATCAATACAGGAAACTCGCAGGAACAGCTAACCTGAGATCACAGAAGCTCACAGACTCTCATCTGACAGTTGGGGAGCCTGCAGGTGACCAACCTAGGCCTTTTACATATGTGTAATGGTTGTCTAGCTTGGTCTACTTGTAGGAGTCCTAGAAAGGTAAGCAGGACTTGTCCCTATGGCTTTGGCTGGCTTCCAGGAAACTATTCCTCATACTGGGTTGCCTTGCTCACCCTTAGTACAGAGGGAAGAGCTTGATCCTACCTCAACTTTTTATGCCATACTTTCTGAAGGGAGGCAGAGGAGTGGATTGGTGGGGCCGGGTTTGGTAGGGCAAGAGGGAGGAAAAACTGAGGTTGAGATGTAAAATAAATGAATAAATTTAATTACTAAAACAAAAAGAAAAAATTTCTAAGACAAAAAATCAGTTTGGCATTTTTTTATTATTATTTTAAAGTTCGGATATTTTTTTTTTAAAACACAGATTCATATGGGCTTTTTTTTTCTCCATTGGGAATTTACATCTGTTTCATTCACAGCTATGTCTCCAAAGCATAGAATACTGCTGGGTGTGCAGATAACACACAATCAATTTTTAAGGAAATGTATTAGGATATGGAAACAAAACTAATGATCACACTAACAGTTATCACAACAGTGTGGTATCTTTGCTGAAAAGTACTAAGAAAACTATCTAATAGGTAGGAGTGAGGGTATTTCTGGGATTTTTACTCAAAAAGGGTGAGAAAGAAGCATATTGATCCCAGGAGGGTGAATAGGGCACTGAAAATAGTAATAGAGTAATATCAGGTATGGGTAGGATGCTTGATATACGTTTAAACGCAGAGCAGAGCACCACACCATGTACTGCATGTACTGTATTGTCAAAAGAGTAAGATTAAGGAAAATTCAGGTTAAGGCAGTGTCTTAGTCGGGATTTCTATTGCTCTGATAAAACACATGGCCAAAAGTAACTTGAGGGGAAGGGTTTACCTCAGCTTACAGCTTATCAGTCCATCATGGAGGGAAGCCAGGGCAGGAGATCAGAGCAAGTCCCTGGGTGCCAGGAACAGAATCCATGGAGAAGTGCTGTTACTAGAATGCTCTGATGTGTTGCCCAGGCTGTCTCTTATAACACCCAGGATCAAAGTCCAGGGGTGACACTTCCCACAGTGAGCTGGGCTCTCCCAAATATGGCATCAACCAAGATCATGCTTCACAGGCTTGTCCACAAACCAGTCCTGTGGCTCCCTTTGTTTCAGTCGAGCTTCCTTCCCTCTTTCCAAATGACTGTAGCTTGGATCAAACTGACATAAAAGGAACCAGTATGGATGAGTAATGACTATCGGTGTGTTCAGTGTTGTTTTGCAGCTAATACAATGACGGTAGGAAATTACATTCACAACAATGTCGAAAATAAAAAGAATTTCCTTTCACTGATAATTGTATACCAGCATACTTTTGAAAAAGTCTATTAAATTGTCTAGAACTAGGATTAATATTTCTTAGAGTAGTAATGAGTTGTTATAAACAACAATGAAAAATAATCTTATTTATTAAAACCTATTATGCACTAAGACCTTATTTCACAAGGCATGTGCTCAAATCTCTGAAAGCCAGAATGAACACTATGAAGGATATATGAACATATGTACATAACCTAACACTGTCACTTGTCTCATATTGATGTGTATTTGATTAAATTATAAGGAATATTGTAAATTATTTAAAAATACAACACAATTTTCAGAGAAAAAAATGTGTGTATATGCTGTGAGGGTCCTTGCTACCTCCCAGCCTAGATCGAAATCTGGTGGCTTAAAGTGCTTTCTCTATTTTCTTGAGAGTTCATTGTGAGTGATTGGTTCTTATTTTCTTCTTGTGACTATTCTAGTTAATCATTTAGTTGAAGTTAGTTTCATTGATTATCCATGCTGTGTCACAAATGCCATGCAACTTTTTATAACATTGAGTTTTCCCATTTATGAATGAGAAAACAGATACTGAGAATTTTACTACATACCACATGGAATTCTTGAATTCAGTTCATTGCTTGAAGAACAACCAAAACCCCATTTGACTTCCTAGCATGTTCCATGTATTTTATAAGAGAATATATAGCCTAAGACTTAGCTAGTCAAGTGCATGTGCTAAAGGCTAAAGAGAGCCCCGTAATTCCAACTATTAGCCAGATCGAATAGGCCATGTCACTTTCCATTCTTTTCTATTTTCCTTAAGAGAACAGTAATAAATAGCATGAGAGAGAGAGAGAGAGAGAGAGAGAGAGAGAGAGAGAGAGAGAGAGAGAGAGAGAGAGAGAGAAGAGAGAGAGACAGAGAGAGAGAGAGAGAGAGAGAGAGGGAGAGAGAGAGAGAAAGAGAGAGAGAGAGAGAGATTGGAGGTTGGAGGGCTGAGATTCCTCTAACAGTCTTTGTGGCCCCAGAAAGTCCCTTCACCTTCTTAATGCCTGGATTCCCTCTTTAAAATGATGAGATGGGATTGGAGAACCTGCATAGTCCCTGCATTTTTATAGTCATGTGATTCTCTTTGAGAAATAGAATATGAAGTCCCTGTTTTTCGTTTTCTGTAATGTTCATTTTATATTCTCTCACACTTCTTTAACATTTATACAAGTGGATGCCTTGCGTTCACTCCAGCTGTCCCAGGCCCAGACTGAAGGGCATCAGGCTGTGCAACTCCTGAGGCTGAAGAATGCTTCCTGCTGCCTTTCACTGTGAATGGACTTCAAGCTCAATGGGAACCTCAGGACAGATAGCCTGTGTAAGCTCTCCTTTGCAGGAAACAGGTTTGAGCTTACTTTTCCTAATCTTCCTTTAAAAGCACCAGTCTACTGAAATGACACCTCCCATATCTGCTTAAAATAAGAACATATGATTTCACAGAAAATTTTGAAATAAAATGAGAAATTTCAAATCGAATATAAAAGGTAAATAAACCCTTTAATGCCAAGCTTAGTTTAAATCCTCTATCAAACATCTTGGACCTGTTTTAAAAGGTACCTGTTAGATCAGTTAAAGTTTAAACTAAACCTCTCTTTTTGGTGGGTCTATTTTAATTTATTTTCTCAGGGTTATGGTTTTGGTAATCAGTTAATAGGTTTAAATCTAATTGAATCTGACCTTTCTTTAGCAAATAGCAGTTATGATGCACTTTAAAAATGGCTTTTCCTGTATTGTTTGACCCTGTAGCATGGTAATTCAGCCAAGTAAAATCTATAAATTAAATTGGGTTTCTCGTATACAGTTAATCTACTAATTTATTGTGAAGCAAAGGGGTTAAAATGCACTTTTTAAAAATCATTTTAAGATAATGTTGTTTTGACTTAGAAAATTCATCCTATTATATTTATAGTCTGTGTTTTTGGTTACAAGGATATTCCCATTTGCCTATTTTTCTCTAATCAGAGTATCATTGGTTAATATGCCACCAATATTATTTACTTATTGATCTTGGTCTTTAAGATTTTTTCAATATTTAAGATGTTTTTCCCTTAACATTTTAAAGCAAATCCACGTAAATAAAGTGGAATATTTTGAATTTGATATAAGCAAATATACACTTCATATTTTTGTTATAAATTAAGTGTTTAGTATGCTAAATAGGGACATATTTCATGGCAGAGTGGATAAGCCCTTAGTTACTTAATTATTTTTAATTTTAAATTACTTTTTGTTTTAAGCCTTCATTATTTCTGAAGTGATTGTTAAGTATCTGACAAGTAAAGCTGTTTAAATGGCTGTGTAGTGCTGTGCAACACTGCTCTCTGCTGGTAAGGAAGCAAAGCCTAACAAAAGCTCCCAAAAGTTCATTTAAGGAATATTTGAAAATGAGGGTGGAGTTCCCAAACATTTCCGTACTTTTGAGAAGTGCTTATCGTGAATATAATGGTATGAAGGAATCAATGGAAATAAAAGGATAAGGAATGAGCTCACTGAGGCCTGCACCCCTTTAATTCATTGATAATCATATTTGATAAATATTAATCAAATATTTTAGTATCATCTTTAATAGTTCCATAAAACAAATATTTTATACACTAGCAAACTTAATGGACATTTTTATACTTTCAATATACTTTAGACTCAAAACTGCTCCTCTTTTCTGCATCTCCCAGGCTGAATGTTTTCCATACATTGAACTAAGAAATGCATGCATTTCATTCTCTGTGTGGAATATGAAATTACAACTACAGTTGTAGATATTATGTCTGTATTTATCAAAGGCATTTTTAAACATTAAAAAGGAGAAGGTATAGTTTGTTGCCCTCCTTTTCAATACAGACTAAGAATGCACCAAACATTTTTAGTTTAGGTCAGTAAGTTACAATAAATGGACCTTTATGTTGCCAGCAGCGGCAGCAGCATTCTGCAACTATATCACTAACTCTGGTTCCTTTGTGGTGTTAGTGACCCCATATTCTACTTTTTTGTCATCTTTTCTGGGTAGTCACCCAAGTTCTTTGTAACAGTGGTGTCTTCTGAGGAACATAGAGACCCCTAAGGAACCCAAGATCCTTGTAGTCTCTATCCTCAAGCCTTTGTGACCTTAATGATGCTCTCTCTCTCTCTCTCTCTCTCTCTCTCTGTCTCTGTCTCTCTCTCTGTCTCTCTGTCTCTCTGTCTCTCTGTCTCTCTGTCTCTCTCTCTCTCTCTCTCTCTCTCTCTCTCTCACACACACACACACACACACACACACACACACACACACACACGTGCTCTTCTGTACTAACATGGACAGTTTCTTCCAAACTCTAAGTTTGTACACATAGTTGTTGAAGTCTGAATCATTCTTAAAAGGCATTTTCTTTTTAGTATAAAATAGTGCAATTCTTGAAGGCACTTCCATATGTACGCAGTATCTTATTCACCTTCTTTTCTCCTCTCCCCAGATACTCCTGCTCTGATCAGCTTCCTCCATCTAGATTTTCCTCTTTTGCTTTTATGTTGACTCTGACATCTGTATATGATTTTAATGATTTTCCCCTGTATCTCTGATGTATAATGTTATGATGTTGATAACATGTGCATTTTTTAATTGTAACTTTGATTCTGGGAATTCGGTCTTTTTGTGTGTGTGTGTGTGTGTGTGTGTGTTTTCTCTCTTTCTCGAACTCCATAGGGTTTGGTGTTAGGCTTCCTGATGTGTTTCTCATATTCACAAGGATTATGGGAAAGAAATACTGAACCCCAGGACTGGGTCCCTCCACCATTTATGGGTCATTGGGATTTGTATTTAAAGCAATTTCACTGACAATGCTGATTCTACCAGTACAGTG
Organism: Cricetulus griseus; assembly: GCF_003668045.3. Taxonomy (NCBI): domain Eukaryota; kingdom Metazoa; phylum Chordata; class Mammalia; order Rodentia; family Cricetidae; genus Cricetulus; species Cricetulus griseus. Next base: position 401,520,355 of record NC_048595.1, read on the forward strand.
AACAAATTTTGGTCTAGACTGCCCTACATCTATGCTCTAATTGTTCTACTTTTAATATCTAACTTTTATGTTTCTCTATTCTATTTTCCATTATGGACCTTCTCTTCATCAGATATATGCTGAATCATATCTTTTCTGGCTGGCTTACATTTCACCCTACCAGTGAGCTCTCCTCCAAGGTTTCTGAAAACAAAACAAACAAAACAAAACAAAACAAACAAACAAACAAAAAAAACAGCAGAGACAGGCAACGGGCACACAGATGTGCTGCAGCCTGCAAGCCCATACTTTCTCCTATTCTTTCTCAATGGCGGGTCCAAAATTCTAAGTGATTTAATTATCTGCCTAATGTCAATCATTGCTGTCTTTCCCAATGGAATGTAAACTTTATAAGAGTGAGATTTTTGAGCTTTTGTTTTTGCTCCATTTTGTTCTACAGTTCATTCCCAACACCCATGATATTACTTGAAAAAATACTAAAACCTCCAATATTACATCTTACTTTTATCAGTGCTGTGTATTCACATTATGACCTTGAACTTCTTGTATAGCTGGGGATGATTTTGACATTTTGTGTGTGAGGAAGGATCTCACTGTATAACCATGGATGGCTATGCTTAACAGGCTCTACTTGAACTCACAGAACTCCATCTGCCTCTGTGCTGTGATTAAAGGAATGTCACCATGTCTATATACTGGATTTTTATTTTCCTGCCTTAATACCACAAAAGTCAGCATTTGTGTATGCTAGGGAAGCTCTCTACAAGCTGAACTTTATACAAAGCCTGGATGATCAAGCTTGATGAATTATTCAACTTTATCCTTCTAGTATTCCTATTGCTTTTTAAATTGCATAAATCACATTTTTAATATCTATGTGTTCTCTTGTTTTCAAAGCGATATCTTTCAATTATTGTTTTTTTTATCATGAATGGAATATATTGACCTTAAGGTTTTCCTTTGTTACTTTTTCTATTTCTACAAAGAAACCCAGGCAATTTATGAAAGAAAGAGTTTATTTGGTGCTTGCTTACAGTTTCAGAATGTTGGTCCATAACCATCAAGGCAGGGAGCCTGGGAACAGGCAAGTGAGTCTAGCATGGCACTGAAGCAGTAGCTCAGTGCTCACACTTTGAAACAATGACCATGCTGCAGACAAGAACCAATGTAGTACTCTAGTGCTTCCTTCCTTTGTTATTGTAAATCCATTGGTGCTCTAGCCCATTGAATGGTGCTGCTTGAATCCAAATGAGTTTCCCCTTAGACCTCACAGTTGCAAAGAGGTGTGCCTTCCCCACTCTAAGATGAACCTACATTGAGTAAGTTTATAGTGAAGATCAACCCCCACAGTGTATTTGAGTTATTGTGGGAATCTTCCCAGAGGAACACACTAAATGGAGAGAAAGCACAGTCAAGGAGATGATGACACCAGGCGAAGCCTTGGCCTCAGCTAAAACTCAAAGAAAACTCGAAACATCCCATTCTTCCTAGACTATACTCCTCTCCAGCCAAAGGAGCTGAGCTGCTGTCTGTCTTGTTTTTAATCTTTGTGCTGAATGAAGCACAAATTGAAGTGCTTTGTCTGAAGGGCATGGTGGTTTAGGCAGTGGAGAAAATTCTCTGAAATGCTTGTATCTCTCAGAACTGGCAAGGTGATGGCATTGTCTAGAGAGAAAGCTCTGAAGGCTGCAAAAACATCAAGTCTGTGGAAGGTGGAGGCTGGGTCTGTGAGCTGGTCCGCTGGATTCCAGGAGAGTCATGAAAGCACCAGCACTATCTCCAAACCAGCTGCTCACCAGCAGATAACCCAGAATGGCATTTATCATACTTGTAACCACATTGCTATTTCTTTTTTTAATCTGTTATTTCAGTTTCTCTTTAAGGTGATTTTACAATGATCGAAGAACAATATTAATATTCTTATTTTTCAGAAAAGTTAAGGCCAAGGCTATGGTGACTTTCTAACATTTCCATGCTCTAATTCTAGAGCTTATTCTAGTTCCCTACATTATGTTTGAGTTTCTCAAATTCTTTATACAAAACACTGAGATACACATAAATTTAAAAATTAAGAGGAATTATAAGAAGCAAAACATTTTCAGTTCTAAAATCAAGTTTGTATATTACATAAATATATGTTTCATGTATTTGTATGTGTGTACAAGTATGTATCTGTGTGTATAAGTGTGTGTGTGTATATGTGTATGTATACATGTGTATTATTTATGTATGTGTTTATGTGTATATGTGGGTATGGATGTGTGTGTGTGTATCTGTGTGTGTGTGTGTCTCTGTCTGTGTGTGTGTGTGTGTGTGTGTGTGTGTGCATGCCCACACATGTGCACGCATGTACCTTGCTCTATTTTGTAAACCTACGCTGGCCTTGAACTCACTATATAGTCCAGGTTAGTCTGATCCCCATCTCAATGTCTGGGGATTGTGGGTGTGAGACACTATGACAGGCTCTAAATGTATTTCTTAATTTATGAAAGGAAAAGTTGAGTTAACTAACAAAATCCACATTAAGATGTCCTTGGGTCTCCCTATCACAATCATGACACACACAATCCCTCCACCCCCTCTTCAACTGTACTCCTGGAACTGAGCCCAATGCTTGGCTGTGGATCTGTGTGTCTGCTTCCATCAGGTATAGAGAGGCTCTATGATGACAACCAGGACAGTCACCAATGTGATTACAGGAGGAGGCCAGTTCAGGAACCCTCTCCACTATTGCTAGGAGTCTTAGCTGGAGTCATCCTTGTGGGTTCCCAGGAGCCTCCCTGGCACCATGTTTCTCTCTAACCCTACAATGCCCCCCCCCCCGTCAAGATACCCCCATCACTCTCCCATTCTGTCCTGCCTACAACTCGGCCATCCTGATCCCTCATGTTCCCATCCCCCTCTTCCCTCTACTCCACCACCCCTGCCCTCACTTTACCCATGATATCCCATCTACTTCCTGTTCCCAGGGAAATCCATATGTCCCTCTTAGGGTCCTCTTCATTACCTAGCTCCTCTGGAGCTGAGGATTATAGCCTGGTTATCCTTTAAATCTAATGTCCACTTATGAGTGAGTACATACCATGTTTGTCTTTCTGGGTCTGGGTTACCTCACTCAGGATATTTATTTCTAGTTCTATCCATTTTGCCTACAAATTTCATGATGTCATTGTTTTTTTCCTGCTGAGTAATACTCCATTGTGTAAATGAATCACATTTTCTTTATCCATTCTTCTGTTTAGTGGCATCTAGGTTGTTTCCAGATTCTGGCTATTATGAATAATACTGCTATGAACATCGCTGAGCAGATGTCCTTTGGGTATATGCCTAAGAGTGGTATACCTGGGTCTTGAGGTAGATTGATTCCCAATTTTCTGAGACACTGTCATACCTATTTCCTAAGTGGCTATAGAAGTTCGTGGGAGCTCATGAACTCTGGATGGGCATCTAGGGAGCTGGCATGGGACTGACCTAGGCCCTCTGCATCTAAGTAATAATTGTGTAGCTTTGTCTTTTGTAGGACCAGGACCTGTTCTTGATGCTTGAACTGACTTTTTGGAACCTATGCCCTATGGTGGGATGCCTAGTTCAGCCTTGATGCAGTGGGGAGTGGCTGGGTCCTGCCTCAGCTTGTCGTGCCATGCTTTGTCGATTCCAATGGAAGGCCTTATCTCATCTAAGTGTAGATGGAGGAGTGGATGGGGGAGATAGAGGGAAGATGGGGGAAATTAGAGGGAAGTGGGAGGAGATGAGGGAGGGGAAACTGTGGTTAGTATGTAAAATAAATTAAAAAATAATGAGAAATATACTTGGTTGAATTCCATTGGTTTAAGCAAAGCACATGGAAAGAAGTTTTAAAACATTTCTGGAGTACTGATTGGTATGAATTGTTTAGAACGATCTTGTAGTCTTAGTTAGGGTTTCTATTGCTATGAAGAGATACCATAACCACAGCAACTCTTATAAAGAAAACATTTAATTGGGGTGGCTTACAGTTTCAAAGGTTCCATTATTATCATGGTGGCTTGCAGGCAGACATGATGTTAGAGAAGTTGAGTCCTACATCTTGCAGGCAACAAGAAGTTGACTGACATTGTGCAGTATCCTGAGCATAGGAAACCTCAAAGCTCACCACCACAGTGACACACTTCCTCCAACAAGGAAATACTCACTTTAATAAAGCCACACCTCTTAATAGTGTATGAGATTATGAAGGCCAATTACATTTAAACTACCACAGAATTCTTCCATAATTTTCCTGCATGAGCAGATCACATTTGCATTTAATACTTACATACTTATGACTCAGACCATTTCTACCAAAGAATGACTATTATTCTCTAAAATTGTTTTTCTGTTATTGTTACTATCTTGTATTGACGAGACATGCCCTTCTAGTTTTGCTTACACACAAAAACTTCTTTGTCCCTCACTCTTCATGCTAATGACAGTTTAGTGGTGAGTCTGTCAGTGGCTTTGAAAAATTCAGAGAAGCTGAGGAAAGGAGTTTGTCTACCTATGAATTAATTCCAAGCTTTTTTGCTGTTGAATCTTCTGTTTTGAACCCTTTGTCCTTTATGTGATCTGACACGGTGCTTTCAAATCCAGTGGCACCTTAAACCAGCTTTGAAGCTTAATGTGTATAGACATCCTGGCTCTGATTCAGACCTATGAAATGTACCTTATTGGCATGCATGATAACTACACCTGGATCTTGCATGGGACCAAGGTTAAAAACACTGATGTAAAACAGCAGACTGTGATAAATCCATTGGTGTCAAGCTATGTCAATCTGTCATCCACAACTTGAAGTTAGGCTTTTAAACTAAGAATTTCTTTCTTTGGTCTTTTGTGTGTGTGTGTGTGTGTGTGTGTGTGTGTAGTCAGTCAACAACTTGGTGTTACCATTAGGAATGCTTGTGTAAGCCTCAGGAAGAGTTGTTGATGTAATCCTGTTGTCTTAATTAGAAAAATAGTGTGTTGTATTTATATAATCTAGTCTTGATCTCAGTGCAAAGACACTACTTTCTTTCTTGAGAGGAAAAGAAATTGGGTTTTCAGCTCACTTTTTTGTTTGCCATCTACTATTCCCATAACCTGCTGTCTTCCAGGTGCCTGCAGACTTCAGTACAAAGTATCACCCTCAGGAAAATAATTTCCTGGATATATCCCTAGACATTCTGATATATTTGATAAAGAAATTCCATATTTTATTTTTTATTTCCTGTTGCAGTAGTTCTCAAGACAGTAGTACAGAAAACAGAAAATGTATTTTAAAGGTGAGGAGCCAGAGAGATGACTTAGTGTTTCCAAGTACTACCTGTTCTTCCAGAAGATCCAAGTTTAGTTTCCAACAGTCACATGCAGTTCACAACCATCTGTAACTTACAGTTCCAGGAGAACACCCATGGCAGAGGCATACATGAGGCAACACACCCCTACACATAAAATTTAAGATGAAAAACATGAAGCTCTAGATTAATTAATAGTTCACTTTTCAAGACTGAAGCAAATAAAATGAGATGTTGTTACCTTACTATTCTCTTTCATTTTGTACAGCAATACACAGAATCATATCAAGATACCTTATTTAATCACTTCCTCTAAAATGAGCACACAACACCCTGTATCTATGAGAAGTGATGCCACTTTGGTATTATGATCTGTGGTGTATGACAAGAACAAAACTGTCTTTGGGAAACTTTACACACTTGATGGGTTTAATGATTAATTGTTATTCATATAAAGCTCTTCAAGCATACAAACCACAGACTTCTGTCGCAGTGAGCTGACATGGTGGGTTATGTTAGGGAAAGCAATATGCTCTAACATAGGGACATATTGACAAGGTCTCAATCAATAAAATATACACTGGGGATTGTTCCCAAGTTTTAACAAAACCAACAACTTCAGGGTTATTTTAGAAAAATGGTGAAACTGTAGGCTGTGTATATTTTACTTTTTAAATCTAGTATGCATACATTACTCAACAGTGTAAATTGAGTATTTTAAAGTATGATTTTGGATTCTACATATCACAGGAGTTTCATAATTGGAAAACAAAGAAAAAATACTTCTTTGAAATTATAAATGTTAAGCATCCTATTACAATTTAATATAATAACTAATTAAAGTATGTATATCCTGTGAATTTAAACTTTCAGTAATACTTATCAATGTGAGTATATTTTAGCCTTGAGAAAGTGATTGATTATAACATGAAGCCATTATAACAAGACAGTAACACCTAATTAACAATCTCACTAACTTTAACTGTTGGGATTAAGTTTATCTATTCAGGGACAGTGAAATCATTTCAGTGTTCTTTCCAGTAGGATCTTCAAGGAAAATAGGTAAAAGATGTTTTTTAAAAAAAATCTTTTAAAAACTAGGAACTGTAAATGGTCAAATGATGTATTTTCATGTGTTATGCACAAATTGGCTAACAATTGCTCTCCTTAATGAGGATTTGTGTTTGAATTTCTGCCTAGCTTTTCCTTATGCTGAGTAGTTTGATGATGGGGTTTAGTGAGGCACGTGTCTCATGAATGTTCACGTTCAGTTTCTTGGCAGTACCGAAGTGGAGCAGCCAAAGGGAACAGAAGTTGTGAGAGATGCTGTGAGGAAGCTGAAGGTAAGGAAAGCACTCAGAAAAAAATGGTTAGTGTATTAGTCTCATGTCATCAGCAGGGGATGGAAGTCAAAACATGGACAACTATGGTAGGTATAGCTCCACTCTCATTAAATTAACATTAAATAGTTATCACCTGTTCAAGGAGACATTTTGAATTATAAACACTTTCATACAGTTATTTTTGCTGAAATGAAATAGGCCATGCTTTCTTGCATTCTGTCTTCTGACTATTTGACACAAGTCCTGTAAATAAACATTTTGTGTAGTCCCAAGATAATATCACTCATATTTGGGGAAAATGTTGTCAGTAACCATTTCTTTCCACTAATCGTTAGGTGATGGTTCAGGGTGGCTCTCATCTGAGCAACCTCTTTAATCCCTAATAGAGGGTTTTATCTAAACACCTTGTAGTTTGTGGCAACACTTAAATTATGACTCTATTTAATTGCTTTAATAGTGGTATAAACCTGGGTTGAGCACAAGTTTACTGCAACCAGAACATATTTTAAAAGAACAAGGATGTTGGCAATATTTCTTTATACCTTGGGAATTCTTCATTCAGTATCTCAAATATGAAACTATAATGATTCAATTGTATTATGACTATGCCAAAGAGATATTTGGACATAAATGACTTCTAAAATGATGACTAGTTTATATGTATTTTGTTAGGTTTTATATGGCATTTCTATATAGTTTCATGCTTAGAAATAAATTCTCATTGGGTATAATGGACAATAACAAGATAGTTGAAATATATAGTTAATGGACAGTAGCTTTTTTTAAATGTGTATCTTTCACAATTAATACGCATTTGATAAATAAATTATATTGGTTGACAAATTTGCTTTTTTGGGAATATATATATATATTCCCATATATATATATTATATATATATATATATATATATATATATATATATATATGAGAATCTTGTACTAGTGAACCTGAGTAAGACAATAGTTTTATCTGTTGTAACTGCTTCATTTATGCTATGTCAGAGGTCAAAATCCATGATAAAATGTATTAATAGTTACACATATTTTAAATTTTGCTATCATATAGATATGGCCATGGGGTGGCGCTGTGGTTCCATTAGAAACAGAAACTGCCAAATGTCTGCAGCCCCATTTTGATTTTGTGCTTATTTTCTCCAAACACATGTCTTCTGCCTGACATTTTTAGTAAATATATTGTAGTGCTGTGCTCAGATTTTTCTCTCATGTAGTTAAAAATGTTATTTATATTTACTCCCTTTTCTAAGTTTGCATTTTAAATGTATTGGCTTCTGACATTAGGTAAGAGTTAGAAATGTAAGCATAACACAGATGATGAAAATCTTAAAGAATTTTCAGTATGGTATTTTCATACTCCTGTACTTCATGATGTATGCTTGTGTTTTAACAAAATACTTCTAGGGATTTGCTGAATCACTATTTTTTGACTATAGAGAATTCATTGTTTCTAAATTCAAAAGTAATTTGTGTGAAAATGAAAATACTTTCATACTCTGTTTGTCAAAACAGCATGCCATTTTTCTATTTCTTAATCATACTTTAGCCTGTTATTTAAAAAAGAAGTAAGTATCTAAAAGTTAGATACTATAAAAGTTGGCACTGTTATTATGAATTTCATTTTCAGAAAAGGTCTGTAACAACACAATCAGTTCAAACACCAGGATTAAGATGTGTTCACATTTGTTATGTTTCAATATGAATACACACTGGGATATAGATACTAACTCAACAGCCTCCCTGAGACATGAGTAGTGACAAAAAATCTTTTGGCCTCAGTTTGAAAGGACTATCTCCTAGTTAAAGAAGCTCCACTCAAATATACGAAACGGCTTCAATGTATTACAGTCTAGGAAGGCATTGTCAAGATATGATCATCATCTTAGGTCTTCATGATTGGATTTCACTCTGCAACATAATTCTGTTGTGTCTTCACAGTCTTTTTTCTCCAAATGTTTAGATCTTAGTTAGATATAAACACCATGGTTATTGGGAATATTTAGCAACTTAAGTGTAAGAAACACAAAGTGGCACACAAATGCTGAATAATTTGTAAAGGATATGATAGTATACTTAAGTGACCCTAAGAATTCTACCAGGGAACTCCTATAGCCAATAAATACCTTTAGCGAAGAGGCTAGATACAAGATTAACTAAAATAATAATAATAACAACAATAATAATGTATTTAAAAAATCAGTAGCTAGTCTGGTAAAGATATTAGGGAAACAAAACCTTCCATGACAGCCTTAAAGAATATAAAATATTCTAACTCTAACTTATACGATAAAAACTCCAGATCTTTGAAGAATTTGAAGAAGATATCAATTAGAAGATGGAATGATCTCCCATGTTAATGGAACAGTGAGATTTACAGAATAAAAATGGCCATCCAAAAGCAGTCTACAGATTCAACAGAATCCCCATCAAAATTCCAACACAATTCTTTACAGACTTTTATAATACTCAACTCTATATGGAAAAGCAAACAACAACAAAAATAGAATAGCTAAAACAATCCTGTACAAGAATTTCTGGAGGTATTACCATCCTGGATTTTAAGCTGTACTATAGAGCTATAGTAACAAACAAACAAAAAGTCTTATGGTATTGGCATAAAAATAGACAGGCTGGTTAATGGAATTGAATTGAAGACCCAGAAATCAATCCATGCATGTATGGACACATGAATTTTGATAAAGAAGCCAGAAATACATACTGATAAAGGACAGTACCTTCAATAAATGGTGCTGGTCAGACTGGATGTCTGCATGTAGAAGAATACAAATAGATCCATATTTATCACCCTGCACAAAACTCTAGTCCATGTGGATCAAAGACCTCAACATAAAACCAGGGACACTGAACCTCAGAGAAGAGAAAGTGGGAAATAGCCTTGAATACTTTGGACAGAAGACAACTTTCTGAACAGTACACTGATAGTACAGGCACTAAGATCAGTAATGAATAAATGGGACCTCAAGAAGCTGAAAATCTTCTGTAAGACAAGGGACACAGTCAGATAAAATGGCAGCCTACAGAGTGGAAAAGTATTTTTACCAACTTCACATATAATAGAAATATCAAAAAGCCAAAATAATCCAATGTAAAAATATGATCCAGATCTAAACAAAGAATTCTCAATAGAGGCTTCTCAAATGGCTGAGAAACATTTAAAGAAATGTTCAACATCCTTAGTCATCAGGGAAATGCAAATCAAAACTACTTTGAGATTTCATCTTACATCTATCAGAATGGCTAAGATCAATAACCAAAGTTGAAAGCTCATGCTGCAGAGGATGCAGAGTAAGGGGAACACTCCTCCATTTTTGGTGGGAGTGCAAACTTGTACAACTACTATGGAAATCAATATGGTGGTTCCTTAGAAAGTCGGGAGTTGATCTAACTCAAGGTCCAGTTACACCACTCTTGGACATATGCACAAAGGATGCTCCATCCTACCACAAGGACATTTGTTTAGCAATGTTCATTGAAGATGTCCCTCAGCAGAAGAATGGATATGGGGGGGAAAAAGCATCGAGGGAGTGATTATCAAGTTATTTAGGACATAAAGCTCAGTGAGTCTAATTCTAGATACAAGACTTTTGCAAATGTGTTTTCAGTCATCATGTCACAAAACTGATGGGAGCCTTGATATACATGAAACAAGAATGGAAGAATTTATTTTTTAAATGTAGAAAATGTAATGTTAAAGGAAGAGGTCTAAGTGCAAGGGTGCAAGTGTAGCTTCCAGGCTGCTTGTCACCAGCCCATTTCACAGTTGGGGTTCTTGAAGAACATTAGGAAATGCAGTCTGGATTGGATGGGAACTGAGAATGCAAGGCTTTTTTGCACTGTTATCTTCTTCTTGACATGAGGCAGGGGAGGGATGCCAGAGGATTACACCAGCTGTTTAGTTCTTTTTCTTATCTGCTCATACTCCCTTTCCTGATACTCCCCTTTCTCCAGCCCTCCTCCTCATGTGTGTGTGTTGTGTGTGTGTGTGTGTGTGTGTGTGTGTGTGTGTGTGTGTGTGTCTGTGTGTGTATGTGTACACTCTTTCCTTTCTTCATTTCTTCCATTCATTTTTTTCTTTCTAGACAGAAAACTTTTAAGTAACTGAGTGTTTTATAGCAAGATTTTCATAAAATACAAGGTTACACGATTCTTGTTGGAGGTCACAAGAATTACTGATTCCAGATGGTGAAAAGACCTTGGAAGCCACTGCCTGGCCTATCAAGCAGCATGGGGTGGCTTTTCTCAGGTGGCCTTCCATAGGTAAAGAACACAGAACAACTGGTGCTGTTAATACTTCATGCATGGAAACCTCACAGTTGCTTAATTATGCTAAGTCAAAAGGATACTAGCAGTGGAAAAGAAAGGTAATATACATTCATTGAAGGAGAGTTGTAATAACTTTTGGGTTGCATGGAAGCAAAACATGTTTCTTAAAGACCTAAAAGTATTTGGCACATGTTGCATGTCATGTGCACACTGTAAGACTTCTAGAGACAAAAGAAAAAATAATAACTAAGCAGCTTATGTTCAAAGGAATGTAGGAAAGAGCAAGCTGAAAAATTATGCCACCCAACATGGAATAAAACAAATAGCACCAGCTGGGATTCGAAGGCAGACACTTCAAGGCACTCCTGTAGGCATTAATTACCTTCTTCTCTGTGGTAGTGCAAAGACGTGAAATAAAAGTCTTTGAACACCCTGCCCCAGGAACAACTGTACCATGCATGCTCACATCTGTCCTAAATTAGAGTGAATTGCACAATGCAAATAAATAGGACACACAAGAGCCCTGGAGTTCTGCCTGACCTCACATCTGATTCGTTTGAATCAAGTTCAGAGGTTTTTCCATATGCTGAAATGAGTTGTAGAAGCACTGAGAGTGGGGTGAGCAATCCTACTACTTTAAAAGTCTCCTTTTTTCTCTTTTAAAGAAAGTCATATGGAGGGAAGGAGCTAAGAAAGAAGTAGGGAGTCAGAGGGGTTGCCAGCAGAAACCAGAACATCCAGTGAGCTAAGAAAATAGGGAGTTGGGCAGAAACTGAGACACCCAGTGAACCATGGATTCAGGTAAGTAGCAATTAAACTAAAAAGTATTACAAAATACTGCCCAGGACATATTAATTCTAATAGCACATGTATGTTTTATTTATTACATAGGTAAACCTTTGTGTCCATACTAATACTAAAAGTTTGTAGACATATCTACTGTTTAAGACTCAAATTCAGTTGAATCTTATAATTTTTCTTCCATTAAATCTAAAGAAGCTGGGAAGAGATAGGCAGAAACTTCCTCTAACTGAGAGCAGAACCACTCTGATTTTCCTTTAGATTTTACAAAGACAGATATGAAAGTAGGGAGAAACCACTGTGCTTCCAAAATGCTGTATTTGTGATTCTAGAACCACATCTGGCTCCACACGGGAGTCATTCATGTATAAAATGACTGGAGCTCGTAGCTTTGGTTTAAATATGTCAGTCAATGTTGTCTTTGTTGGTCTGGCTTATAGGACAGTGTACACAACTAACTAGGTGTCACTCAACAGCAGGTGAAAAGCAACTTCTGAGAATGTGTTAAAATAAAATTACGTTGAAATGATGTAATATCTACCTACTATCCCACATTTCTTTCTTTGTTGGTTGGTATACATTCAGCCTTTTAAATATCATGTCAAAATGTATGAAAATCAAGGTTTTGTGGATTGGGGGGGTGTTGCTGTTTAATGACTAAGATCGGCATGGTGACACATACCTATAATCACAGCACTTGAGAGGCTAAGGCAGTAGAGTGTTATAACTTTGAAGCCAGCCTGGATCTATGTAATGATTTCTAGGCTGGCATGGAATACAAAAGAAGAGCTTGCCTCCAAAATAAAAGCCAGGAAAATGAACAAAAAACAAAGGAAAAAGAAAAAGTAAGTCACTGCAAATGAATCTGAATTATAATGTCAGACAGAGAAGGTTACTGAGCAAAACTATTTCTATGAGATGCTTTGTAATGGGTACTACCTGAATTTATAAATGTCTCTTACAGACAAAAACTCCAAATGTACATTTATGTTCATTTTCCACAGGAATGAAACCATAACATTGTGGATTTATTTGTCATTTCTAGTTTGCAAGACACATCAAGAAATCTGAAGGTCAGAAGATTCCTAAAGTTGAATTGCAAATATCAATTTATGGAGTAAAAATTCTTGAACCCAAAAGCAAGGTAAGGCTTCATTTTAAGAGTCATGTTGCCCTATTCTTCAGCCAATGACAATTACATCTATTTTCATGGATATTTATTACCAACTTTAAATGTTTGGTTCTTGGTAATGTATTTAAATGTGTATAGGAATTTACACATTTACAGTGACAAGGGAACTCAGAATCTTGGAGTTGTCTATTCTGCAGCCTATGTTCCACACTTAACAACTTATACAAAGTATATTCAGTACTGATAGCACCTGTATTTAGAGATTTCTATTCAATTTATGTGCAAGGTATATATGGTATAGTTTGCTGGGTATGAAAGAAAATGAAAGCTGTGCAGTGTGTTGAAATGTCCTTTCTTGTAGATTCAATTGATGTGTGTAAGTTTTCTTGGGCTGCTATAACAAAATGCCAAAGGCTGGATAACTTAAACAATAACAATTTATTTCTTTTGTACTTGTAAGCCTCGAACCTCAATATCTGTATGTCTGCAAACACAGATTCCTCTATAGTCTCCTCCCTTGGCACAACTGGCTGGCTGCTGTATCTTCACAAGCACACACACTTGAGATTCTTTGTATGTCTGGGTTTTATTTATTTGTTTTTTATTTTGTTTTTAATAAGGACACCAGCAATCACAAATCCATGCAGCTACGACTGCACTGCAAGAAGAAGCTTTTATGACCCAAATTGATAGCACTAATATATGGGCATGGATGTAGTTATCTAGGAAGTAATTTGGTGACACATTATGTCCATTTAGTAAACACTAGCAGTAATTTCCTTAAGGACTCAGGACTTCTGTGGCTATGAGCACTGACCATAGCCACAGACTGTCTGACTGTCTATGATGCCAGACAGAAATTCTCTCCTCTGGTACAGATTTGAAATTCAATCAGAAAGTATTTGATTGTCCCTATAATATATACTTGCCACAATTGTACCAGTGGGTCCAGTTGATAGCATAGCATGCAAGGATTAGACTGAGTAAGACCACATAGCAATTCTTCCTTGGCAAGCTGTATAGCATACCCTGGCACCGACGTCAAACCAGGAGGAAGAAAGCTCTCAGCCAAAGTTCAACTTTATTTCTATGTGTCCTGTGGCTGACACTAACGGCATTTTCAGCAATAGGGTCTTGCCATGTAGTTCTGCTGGACAGAAAACAACAGAGACAATGACCTCTTTATTTGGGGTTCTCAGAGGTAGCCTTGACCAACAACTCAAAGGAGGTGGCTACTTCTGACACAGAAATTTTAGTTTAATGACTTACAATTCCCAGGAGAAGCTTTATCTACCTATGCAGGATCCTTCCATTTAAACTCATTGTTTTTACATTCTGCTTTTAACCTATCTTACCAATTACCAGTCTTCCTTAGGGATTTTTTTCATACCCTATTAGTTTTAGTTGGTCCCCCCCATTCCCTTTGTTTCTTCCATCTCCCTACAACCTTCCACATTCAATTCTTGCCACCTCAATAGTGAGGTCATAAGTCAGACAGTAATCAGAATCATCCACCAATATGAGCAGTGAGGTTTAAAGGCCAAATATAAATATGGTAGGGAGATTTTCTAATTGGCTACGGCTAGATGTCTGCCTTATTTAGACATAGTATAACAAGCTGGCTGCCGGTGATTGGTTAAAACCCAGCTATATGTAATTACGTGAAGTTACACTTTTTGTTATATGTAAAGTTGGGCTGTTCATACTCTTGGCTTAGGTAAGAAATGAAATAGGCAGAAAGCCTCAAATTAATAAGCTCCTGCTTATTTCATTAAACATTTCATGCAATTATAGTTTATAATATTGGAAATGAACTCTTCAGGAAGAAGAAAGAGTTGTTCTTGGAATAGTTATATTGAACTTACCTAACAGAATTGCAAAATGAGGTCTAAGGCCCCACAATGTTTCAGAATCCTAAACATATTTTTGAAATTTATTTTATTTTATGTGAATGGGTGTTTTGCCAGCATATGTGACTGTGTCATCACTTGTATGCATGGTGCTGATAGAGGCCAGAAGATGGCACTGAATCCCCTGAAACTGGAATTACAGATGGCTTTGGGTGCTGAGAATCTGATTTTTGCCCTCTGGAAGAGTAATCAGAGTCAACTCCTGTTACTATAAATCTTTCCACCAAAGGCCGCTGAGCCCCACTGCCACGTGTGCGCTTTACGCCAGCCACCCGCCCGAGTTAGGGCCCCAATTAATGCACAGAGAGACTTGTATTAGGTACAATGCTACTTGGCCAATGACTAGAATTCTCATCTTTTAGCTCAGTCTTAATTATCATAAATCTATATATGTTATAAGACGTATCTTTATAGAGGATGCCTTTTGCTGACACCCTCTCTTGCTGGTGGCTCACATCCTGCCGCTGGAGGAGGCGAAGGGGAAAAGGGACACTTCCTTTATCTCCCTTCTTAAATATGAGTCTCCTTGCTACGTCACTTCCTGCCTGGAACACCACTTCTCTACTACATTTCCCAGAATCCTCTTTGACTCCTAGTCCTGCCTAACTTGCTGTCTCATTGAACATACACAGTACATTCCCCATCAAACTCCTTTGCCATCTCTCCAGCCCCAGAATCCTAATCTTTTAATGTATTTGCAAATAGTTGGGGGATCTTGGCATGGATACACATGTGGTTCTGGTTCCTGGATTCAGTGTTATAGAATAATCATGTCCTTCAAATTCAAGGCCTGAATGTAAAACTTATTAATATACCTTGTAGTGCTTTCCTATTTTACACCCTCTATTAAACAACAAATGAAGACATGAAGGCTTTAGTTATGGCTGTTCCAACATAACTGCTGCTGGGGGTTGGGGGTAAAAACAAAGAAAAGAAGTGGCAAAGAGTGGGAGGGTCATTCCTGTGCACCATAGTATATGTAGTTTGCTTAGATACAAGATGAGGCTTATTTTTCAAAAATGAGGCTCATTCCTCCAACGGGTGGCTTAGCTGAGAAAAATCCATTAGCCAAATGACACATGCAAAAAGGACACTAGACCAAGAAAGTAACACAGGCAACACTATAGTATACACCTAACTTGTATCCTGTAATCTCCTTAATTCCTATCAGTGAACACTTAAATGATCCAAATGCTTCATTGTTATACACTTAAAATATTTAGACAATACAAATACAATCAAATGGCATGTGTACAGATAATTTTCTTTTTTTCAGTTGAGTGATGTCAGATCCTCAGAAAGTACAACATATAAAGACATAAGACATTCCATGTTGGTCCCCAGTAATGTAAGTGTGAGAGATCTGTCTTTATGTGTGGCCCAGTGCCATCACTAGTAGTTGAGAAAGTGGTGGCTGTGCATTACAACTCATTATTTAACCTGTTATATGCTGCATGATTTTAATCTGACTTTACAGGAGAATATTTCTCCTGTAGATGAACAATGGTGAAAAGTTCTTTAACGGATTCCAACAAGTAGTTCAGATATTGTATGTTTTTTTTTTTCTCTTTCTTGGCTTTTTGACCACTTGGTGAAACCTTCCTGATTAAGCCCAGTAAGCAGAATGTTGCAGTTGGTCCCAGCTGCTTCACTAGCTACTGATTTTTTTTCTAACCTGGGAATGCAGAGACATTTTTCCTTAACTTTTAAACAAAATAATAGAATTACAAAGAAAATGAAAAAGGAAAGAGAAAAAAGAAAGGGGGGCTAATAGGTGATTATTGTCCAGAAAAAAAGGAAAGAATATTCTGAATAGACTTTAAAATCAATTTTAGTGTAGAACGAGCCTACGATTTTTGGAAAACAGAGTAAAGGCAAGAGGGATAAGATGATGTTGGATGATGTTCACCTGGTCTTCTTGCTATTGGATAACCCTGTTTTCAGATTTCTGGCAGTGAATGTCTCTCATTGCCCATCTGTCATTATGTATCCTAAAGTGTTATTGTCAAAGTCTATGCTTTCCACAAGTAAACTCCATCAGTAAAATGTCAGAGCAACAGAATTTGATGGAACATCATTAGGGAGTTAACTTTTGATCATTCCTGACAGCCTTACTCAGATCAGTGATACCAGTGTCCATCCTTGTCCCAGCCCTTCAGCTGCCTATGCCAAACAGCCATTCCTACAAAGGTTCTGTGGTGTGCCCTCCTCAAATGTAACTTTTATAAGCTGTTCATGGGGAAGAAGTATATCCAGATTTAACCCTCTCCAACCTGAAAACTATCTTAGAATTTTAAAAAGTCTCTAATATTATGTTTTAATTCCAATTTTATGGCATATCACAGTACAACAAATAACTTCCACTCCTGTGCTGCATAGGAACCTGTAAACCTTGACTGTGTGCATGTGTAGGAAGACTTGACTGTGTGAATGTACAGGAAGGCTTGACTGTGTGCATACAGGAAGACTTGACTGGGCATGTCCAGGAAGACTTAGCTAAGTGCATGCATAGCAAGTGTCATATTTTCATTCCATTGAAAAATAGAAGCCACTCAAAACAGGGAGTTACAAGCTCCTTTAAACACTGCTGTCCCAGGACCCTGTCAGCATGTTGGAGTCATCTTGTGCCTCATGGTTCTTACAAGAAGTCAGTTGTAGTATTTTGAGAGAAAGGAGATGAGGTGAAAGGAGAAAAGTAATACATTTCACAGGAAACTCTGACACACAAATTTAGAAGCCACTGCATCAAGAGAAATAAGTGAATCTAATAATAAATTCACTTTATGTAAGTTGGAATTTATGAAAAAGATCAATTAAACATGAGGCTCTTAAATTTATTTGTAGATAGATATAATGTAAGAGTTGGGATTTTTACATACCCTATTAATCAAGAATGGCCTTTCTTTATAGAAACTATGTTCCTTTTCCAATTGGGTGGGTAAAATTGAAATAAATGCAATCTCTGTAGCAGGTGGTGCCTATGCTTTTCTCATTTCTACTTCCCTTAGTTCTTCTGTAAATGAAGTGTGTGCTTCTGGAAACAGGGGGCACAAAGAGAAACATATTGATCTTTTTATTTCTGCTGTAATGAAAGGTATTGTTTATAAACGTATGTGTTTCCTCACTGTGTGTTTCGTTGTGGGGTTCCCAAATCTCTTTATCACATCTTACAAAAATAGTTCTAGGTTTAATATGCATGAATTTTATCACAAGGTGGACTGTCTAACTCTATACTGGAAAAGTTATGCTTAAATACTATCCCATGACTGGGCGTTGGCAAAAGCCTATAATCCCAGCATTTGGGAGGCAGAGGCAGGCGGGTCTCTGTGAGTTAGAGGCCAGCCTGGTCTTCAGAGCGAGTGCCAGGACAAGCTCCAAAGCTACACAGAGAAACCCTGTCTCGAAAAAAAAAATACAAACCCCTGTACCTAAAACAAAAATCAAAGCAAAACAGACAAAAAAGGCATTGCAATGAATGAAGCTATAGTCCTCAAGTCTAGTCTCCTTTCATAGGAAGATGACTTTGCTAACTGCCCGAATTTATTTTATTGCTGTTGTGGTAAAATTACTAAAACAAAAACAGTGTAAGAAAGAGTTTTTGCTCACAGTTCCTATTACAGTCCACAATGAAGGGAAAGGCATTGCATAAAGTAGGCAAGGTAGCATTTATTGAAGCATCCAGTGACATTATGTCCTCAGACAGAAGATAATAATGAAGGCATGTTAACTCTCAGCTTCCTTCTCTATGCATTCTAGGATATCCTGCCCAAGGAGTGGTCACACCCACAACTACCATGGGTCTTTCCACATCCATTAGTGTAATCAATATAATTGCCTGCTGATATGCCCAAAGGCTTGTTTCTTGGTGTGATTCTGCAGTTATCTCAAGGTGACAGTTCACATGAACCATCACACCAATATAAACCAATAGTAGGATAACGAGGAACTGATTACAACCAAATACTGTTGACCATACTGGTTGTTGGGTGGAGGAAAGATGGGACATTCTACCACTAACTATAGAAATGATGTGTTTATCCTGTAAATAAGTAGAAATAATAAATCATTTTTACTGAACTATCTAACAATAATTATACTGTATGATCATTTTTGAACTATTTAACTATAAGAAGGAAATGTATCATAAATATGTTTATATAGTTATTAATGATATATACTAGCTATCAGTATTCAGAAACTGCAGTTTGACTCAGGTCTGTCATTTGATTGACTATATTGAAACAAAAATGTTGCTTTTTAAGAGTAGATTCAATAATCTACCTCTTCATCTCATCATATCTTTATTCTTTTTAGAGTAGATTCAGTAATCTACACTTTTTACCCTATCATATCTGGATTCCTCTATGTTTTGTTTTTCAAAGCAAAAACCTTGAATACAATCCTTTTGTTCAACTTTCTTCCTGATCATAAGCAACAACATTTTGTAACCAATCCCCTAAACAATGACAAATATCCATAACCCAATGAGTGATAAAAAAAATAAAAACACCCACCCCACCTCTTAGGTGGGGTTCTTAAAGTTACTTCCTGCTGTCTGTAGGCAACAACGGCTTTAGGGGATCCTGAAAAGAAAATTTTGGTTAATTGTCAAGCTGTATCATATGTTGTCCACTCTCTGCATAATGGGCAAGTAGAAGGCTTCTTTCAAATGCTGGCTAAAGTAGTCTGTGAGGCTGGATCATCTTAGGAAGTCACCTCAAAATTGTTATGAGCAGATTGTAGTTCAAAGCTAATCTTTTTATGGATTTTTTATTTAAATTAGAAACAAGATTGTTTTACATGTCAATCCCAGTTCCCTTTCCCTCCCCTCCTCCCCTGCCCACCACAGACCCTCTACCCCATCCCCTTTCTGCTCCCCAGGGAGGGTAAGACCTTCTATGGGGGATCTTCGGACTCTGTCATATCATTTGGAGAAAGCCCTATAATGAGATTGATGACTGCCTTATATGCCAAAGCTAATGTTTAGTTGGTGTTGTTCGTCATAATGGTGTTGTAATAGTCCTAATGAAATTGCCATTGTGAGGCCACATCCTCCTTTTGGAGACTTCAAATGTCACTGTTAGGCATGGTCATGGTTCACTGCAGAAAACTGATAGATACTCAAAGTAGAGAGAACATAAAGGTAGACAAAAAACCTTTTCTAGAATTGGTTATTACTCTATATGACCATTAATACCATGACAATAATTATGAGATTAGTAGCAATACAATATTCCTAAATATTTGTTTTCCTGTTCCATAGCAGATGGTTCTTCTGACATGAGACAGAGATTTTTTTTTTTATTTTACTTTAACAAGCATGCTTGTGTTTAGAGAAGGATAATGGGTATAGATATGATGAGAATAAAAGGTAGATTATTGAATCTACTCTTAAAAAGCAACAAAATGGTATTGCAGACTTTACTTGTTCAGCCAGGTCCTGCCGCCCTTCTCAGCCCCAAATGAACACACAGATGTTATATTCATTATTAAACTGTTGGATGTTGGCTTGGGCTTCTTATTGGCTAGCTCATTTTAAATTATGAACCCATATCTGTTAATCTATTTATTGCCGAAAGGTTGTGGCTTACCCATAATCCAGCATATTACTCCTTTGGCAGCATGACATCTCTACTGTCTCCCTCCATCTACCTTTCCCAGAATTCTCCTTGTCTCCTAGTCCTGCCTATCTTCCTGCCTGGCTAATCAGTGTTTTATTTATCAACCAATAAGAGAAACATATATGCAGAAGGACATCCCCAAACACAAAAAAGTATGTGTCAATGTGAAAAAAATGATTGCATTACCAGGAAAATATATGAAAGAATCTAAGATATACACTGTCATTGTTTATCTAAACATTAAGGGCAAGAAAAAGAAGATGCCCTCATCAATAGCCTACTGACACAAAGAAGAAGAATATGAAAGTAGAAGGAAGACTTAGAAAAGAGAAAGGATTGGGTAGCAGAATTTACAGTGGGTAATAGGCTAGATATGATTAAAATATGTTCCATGCATGTATGGAATGTCACAATGAAGCCAATTATTCTTTACAGTTAGCATGCACTAGTTAGGAAAGCCTACATTCTACTCTTCTACTCTTCTCTTCTATAGACATATATAGATCAGGAATGTCCAAACATATTACTCATACAGTATCTTTCCTAATTGATACTTAAGCTTGTCCAGCAAATGCTTGATTACCTGTCATTAAGTGGACACTCATGGGACAATGCATTGCTATAGGGAATTCTGTTAGTATTTATTATCTAAGGCAGCTAAGTTCTTATTTTCAGTCTGATAAACAAAGTAGAAACAAGACTGATAGATTAAATCAAATCAAGCATGCCAGTAAAATGCAAAAAGATTAGATTCTATGGCATCCTTACTGATTTTGATGACAGTCTGAGTTTCTGATTCAACTGCAATAAAAACAGAAAAAAATGTTTATAGCAGACACTCTGGTATTTAAAATTGGAAATACCTGGTCAGCCTTAGGTGGAACTATAATAGCCCAATCGCTAATCTTTTACAACACTCACCAAATATTGGGATGATCAGAGTTTCTGACTGACATTGTGTGTTATAATAAACTTTGAAATAAAGGATGCATATAGATAGAGTAGAAAACAGAATGATTATTGATTTCATTTTATTTTCATCAGTTCTTTTTTGTCCATATAAAATTTTAATAAATTTTATTTAAATTAGAAACAATATTATTTTACATATCAATCCCAGTTCCCTCTCCCTCCCATCTTCCCATACCCTCCACCGACCCTCCCATCCCATTCTCCATCCACTCCCCAGGGAGGGTGAAGACTTCCATGAGGGATTATCAACATCTGTCAAGTCATTTGGGGCAGGGCCTAGGCCCTCCCCTGTGTATCTAGACTAAGAGTATGCCTCCATGGGAAATGGGCTTCTGAAGTCAGTTCCTGCAGTAGGGATACATCCTGGTTCCACTGCCAGAGGCCCCATAGCCTCCCACTGTTCCTAGCTGACACTCACGTTCAGGGCCTGGTTTGGTCCTGTTGGTTTCCCAGCTGTCAGACTAGGATCCATGAGTTCCCTCTTGCTCAGGTCAGCTATTTTGTGGTTTTCCCAGCGTGGTCTTGACCGATTTGTTCCTCACTCCTCCTTCTCTGAAACTGGATTCCAGGAGTTTAGGTGAGTGCCAGGGCCTCTTCCAGCCCACCTTTCCTCTTTGAGTCCCCTGACCTGTGGCTACCAGACCCTCCTGCCACCGAATCCCCCAGAGGAACTGAAGGCAGTACAAAGCAGCCAGCATCATATTTTCTTATAAAATATAAGATTTTTTTCTAAGCCCAATATGTTTCAGAAAACTATGGTGATAAATAAATAATATTGATGATGGTTCTGAGTAATAATTCAATCGTGTGTGTGTGTGTGTGTGTGTGTGTGTGTGTGTGTGTGTGTGTGTGTGTGTGTGTGTGCTCGCACGTATACATGGGCAGTGCATGGGTATGCATGGGCACCCATGCTGCTACTCTGTCTGGTTGATTAGTTGTCTTTCTGCAAATTAGAAGCCCTAATTCCATCATCTGAAGGCTGTCATGTTAACAGCCCTATACTACCAAAGTTTCAAGGATGACCTTCTTGGACAGAAAAGTCTCTGGAGTGAGTGAATAACCGTACAGACCAGATATTTAGTCAGAGAACTATGCATGAGTTGTTATAGGGGCTTGTATGAACTTGTACAGAGGTGGTTCTGTTCTAGACTGCAGTGTCAATTATTTCCAGTGACACAAAATGCAAAGAGTTTGGCAGAATTTGTTATTTTTCTATAAACCTTTGAAAATGCTTTAATATTTTGGAGCTCAGTATCCTCTTATGTAAATGTTCAAGGTTTAAAGAATATGGTTTTTAAAGATCGTTGGTAACTCACCGAAACCCTGTGAATCACTGATACTCCTTTTTCCAACATGTACTGGTGTGTGCACTATTACAGTGAATGTCTTGTTTTGACCTTGAGTCAGGAGTTCCATCTCCATTATGTGTGTATTTGTTTAAATTTGAGGCATTTGCAATTATAAGAGCAAGATTTGACAGGTGATTGCTATACTTTCAAAACTGTAAGATGTATTATTAACACAGCTGACATTTCAGAATGTGGAAGAAAGTACAATCAACTATATTTATTTGCATTCATGTTCACAGGAAGTGCAACACAACTGCCAGCTTCATAGAATATCATTTTGTGCAGATGATAAAACTGACAAGAGGATATTCACTTTCATATGCAAAGATTCCGAGTCAAATAAACATTTGTGTTATGTATTTGACAGCGAAAAGTGTGTAAGTATGCCAGATGTTTTAGGGTGGTTTGTTCTCTTTTACAAGCCAGGGATTGTCTTGTTTCCGGCATTAACCAAGGATTTGGAAATGAATAGGGCATGCGAACACTTAACTGCACTAATAGATTCATTCTGTCATGAGAATAGTCTTCAGGATTTCATCCTAACTAAATGCTTATGTCCATTAGCAAAAGCTCAAATGCAATTTTTTTTCATTAGAGCATCATGGCTGCTTTTATCTGCCTGTATTGTTCTCAATATGATTTAGTTTATTCTGAATTTTAATGTTTAAGGTATGGACTAATATCTGCATGATGTAAAGAAGAACAGTGAGCACCATTAGTTTTTCCTGGAATATTAGGAATTTAGGGAAGGCAAATATTTTAAGCTGAGGAATACATGCTGTATGGTTTCTTAAAATGTTTTCAATTCTTTGAAAGTTGTTTTTTATTTTATTTTACTTTATCAGTTCAAATTAGGAACAAGCTTGCTTCACATGTCAATCCCTTCTCCCTCTCCATCTCCCTCTCCTACCCCCAACATCCCACCTGCCCCTAGCCATCCCCCCTCCACTCCCCAGGCAGGGTAAGGCCCTCAAAAGGGGCTCCCCAAAGTCTACATCATCCTGGGCCCTTCCCCATGTGTCCAGGCCAAGAGAGCATCCCTTCACATGGGATGGCTCTCAAAATCCCTTCCTTTTTTTTAAAGACCTTACATATTTAATACAGTGAGTTACCCCTGTACAAATGGAAAAAAATTAAGTTCAACATTTCTAGACCAATATGGCTATTGATTTTTGAACAATGCCAACTCAACACTGTAAACTGGGATACTTGAAAGTTGGTTTTTGATGTATATTATTCATAACACTTAACATAGTAGCTGTGTTGAGCCCTCTGCCCCATGAGTGGATCTCTCTCTCCCTCCCCCTAATCTCTCTCTCTCTCTCTCTCTCTCTCTCTCTCTCTCTCTCTGTGTGTGTGTGTGTGTAGGTGTGTGGACTCTGAAGTTCTTAGCATGTAAGGATATTTAGGAAATTCTGAGTCATGCGTCAATTCCTTAATCATCCAACATCTTAAGGAAAACCGTGTGTCTTGCTTACAAGTGTAAGCTAATTTTCATAGCCAAGTCTGGGTTCTGTTATAAAACCTAAGATGTGATTTCTGAGCACATATTGTAGCTATTGATGGCGTCAATGGAAAACCATCCAACCTCAACAACACTGTTGGATTAAAATGGAAGTAGAACTAAACTCATTAAGATTCTATTTTTTTCCTTGTTCTCAAAAATAGAAAATTACTAATATCATGAGGAGGTGGTTTATTTCTCTGGTTTTTCCATGTGGACTTTTCGAGAATAAATATGTATTTGAGAATTCATACCTCTTTCTTGCATCAGGTGGATAACAGATACCTAGTAGTTGTTTTTTTTTTTTTTTTTTTGATGGAAAATGCATTGTTGAAATTTACCCAAACTAGCCAAGTTATTTCCTACATCTTTTAAATTTTAGAGCTCTTAAAAAGCAAGTTCATATGGTGGCTATGTGGCACCATAAGATCTACTTGGAACTTTTTAAACATTACAGAACATCTCATTGAAACATATGCTTATCAATGCAAGTCAGTATTCTACAGACAAGCAGGAACTTTATGTGGAGAGCACATTATTTTTGTCCCATTTCACAATTGCACCATAGTTGCCTATTTCTATGGTTTCTCAACATGTTGTTTGCAGATGATTTTGTTTGTGTGATTGAGAATATTAAAGCTGATGTTCCTAAAATAATTTCTATTATAATATATAGCACTCTTTTTTTTTTTTTTGCACCAAAGCAATAAACTCAATTTTCTTTCACCCATGCCTTTAACATAGAAATCAACTTCCTTGGAATCCTCTGAAATGGTTCATAATTCAATTTCATAATAAACATCTCCATTGTCATAGTTATGTGCTACTTTATAATCTTTCTTTGATACCCATCTAAATCTATCATATGATCATAAAACTAAAGTATTTATCGAATAGCTACATCACATTTGAAAAAAGTTTGTCTTTTTCTTAACCTCAAGGACAATTTTATTAGAGTTTAACTGATAAGGCAAGTTATAAATCTCAGAAGTTGTCTGGAAGAGGAGAATCAAAGATGAAGAGATAAAACCCTCCATTTGAAGTTACTGACATGGACACTTGTTACATGGGGGAGGAGGATATCAGAGAAAGAATAAGGAAGCCCAACCTGTGGGGGAACTGATGCTTTAAAAGATAAAAAGAAACTGGGAAATATTAGTGCTTGTTGAGGTAACTCAGAAAAGAGGCTGACTTACAAAGCTGTGTGCTGTGGTCCAGTAAGCTACTGTCTAAAATTCTGGGAAAGGAAGAGGCAGTATCTCAGCAAACCTACCTTTCTAGGAGCAGGCCTGCTTTCATGAGCTCAGAGAGGAACTGTTTCCTCAGTTGCAATGTATTTTTTTACTACATGTTTAATTATAATTCTAATTAAAATATGAACATGAATGTAAAGTTGACTTTATGTATATGCAAAAATTTTGATATACCACCCTTTCTAATTAATATGTATAAATAATATTAATTATTGTAATTAATTAGTCATGGAATATTGAAATGGAAGAATGAATTTTAGCCTTATTGATAGAACACATTCCTTTAAAAAAAAAGAAAGAAAAATCAAGGCTGAAGGGATCATTTCCTAATGTGCCATTTAGCAACAGAATGATGGAGAAACCTTAGTCCTGGAAGTTGCATCCTTGCTCTTAATCACTTCACATTAGGCCCACCCCTTTCTCCGTAATGACAGGGAGAACCAAGGGAAGCCAGAATTCCACATTGAGGAAACTTGCCCTCCGTCACCACCAACAAGACATTGATTTTCTACTTTTATTTTCCTACTGGAATTGTGTCTAAGATAACCCCTAAAATGGGGGTCTGAAATGAAAAGAGTTAACTAATAGGTTGTAACATGAGGAAGTCAGAGATGCTGGATTCTAAAACAAAGATTTAGAACAATCAACCATCTTAAAATTAAAAAAACCAGAAACTATGAAAACAATTTTAATAATTCAAGTTTTATTAAAGAATAAAAATAGCTAATCAAGCTGGGTGGTGGAGGCACACATCTTTAATCCCAACATTCAGGATACAGAGGAAGGTGGATTTCTGAGTTCAAGGCCTGCCTGGTCTACATAGTGAGTTCCAAAACAGCCAGGGCTATACAGAAAAACCTTGTATCAAAACAAACAAACAATAAACAAAAATAAAAAAGAGAAAAGGAGAGAGGGGGTAATCTTTTTTCTCTTCTACTGCTTTTTGACAATTTTTTCTTCTTTCTTCTTTCATTCTCTCCTTGGGAAAAACCTGACATTATTCTGAGATTACTTCCTTCTTTCTTTTTCTTTTTTTATTTTATTAGTTCTAGTTAGGGAACAAGCTTATTTCAAGTCCCTTCTCCCTCTCCCTCCCCTCACCCCAACCCTCCTCCCCCACCCCCAGCCTACCCCCCCCCATCCACCCACCACTCCCCAGGCAGGGTAGGGCCCTCAACGGGGGCTCTGCAAAATCCACCAAGTCTTCCTATGCTGGTCCTGGGCCCTTCGAGAGGGGGTAATCTAATAAAAAATATGGGATATATAAGAATCAGACCTTGATGTTTGACAAATGAAAGACAGATATAAAATTTACCATTGCTTTTAAAAAAACAAAATGTATAAATTAACTTTGTAAAATATTTATAGGCTGGAAACTATAAATAATTTATGAAGGAAATGACAGACTGTGTATTTAACTAGAAAGGCACACTGTGTACACAGATTGGAACATTCAGTGTTGTATGTTTGCATATGTTTCTACATAAAGCCTGTTATAGGCTTTATTCAATTCTTTGAATCACAGTAAGAGCCTTTGTAGCTATAGACAAGATTATTAGAAATTTACATGAATGCAAAAGAACTGGGATTGTTCAAACAGTTGTGAAAAATAGCAGTAACAAGCAAGAAATGAACCTACTTCATATGGAGGTTTCTTTATGGTTTTGTGAGAGTCATCCAGGGCCATAGAGCAGACTGTAGAACACAGAAAGAAAACACACAAATACATGCTTCCCTGACTTTTGCTAAATGGTCCAAAATCACAATGGTAAAGATACGTTTTGTTTATTTTTATTTTTAAGACAAAGTCTTACTCTTTGGCCAGTAGTTATTACAAATTGCTCTTGAACTTGTATTCTTGCTGCCCCTTTCTGCAGTGTATTGATCCTGCAAGCATGTTTCACCATGCCGCATAAAATTAGCCTTTGACACAAACTGTGGGCCCATATGGTCAGCTCATGCCAATAAAATGCACCTTGATCTAAACCTCAAAACTCATACACACATTTACTGAAAATCCACCGTGAACTTAGATATAAAGTATACACCTGCAAAACATTTAGGGGGAAACAAAAGCAGGAAATAGTCAGGTTTTGTAAAGTTTTTAGACTTTGAAATCAAATCAGGATCTGTAAATGGATGAAAAGAAAATTTGTATTTTACTAAAAGTACCCTCCCCCTTTCAGGCTTGGAAATATTTAAAAGCAGGCAAACTAGAAGTCAACACGAAAAGCAGTATTTGAGAGAAAGGGAAGTTTTAGACATTGAAAAAAACAGAATAGTTCATGAAAAACTATGATTCTTTATGCAAGTAACAGAAACCTCACAAATACTCAATGAAGTGCTTTGAGAAATGCAAGGAGAAACAGGCAAATCCACAAGTGCAGAGAAAGTTTTCTGACAGGTGAAAGGGCTATCCGGCTGGCTTCTTCTTACATGAGTGCACTGGACCATGTGATTCTCAGGTATTCTCTAAAGCAATCAAGAACGAATAATAAATTTGATGACTCATATACATTTACCATAATGTTTTGTACCTGATAAACAGAATAAACATTTTAACTATCCAGGAAACATTCATTAAGTATTTATTAGTAAACACTCACCCCAGTAGAAAGACAATAATGACAATGACAATGGGGACCACCATCACTGTTCCAGTAATGTGGCTGGTAAGAGTGCAATTAATTAACAAATGTTATTGTGGATGTGGCAATGGCCCTCAAGGATGATTTAGCAGCGTGTATTGTGTCCATATTATTTGACATAGGAATTATCTTTCTGATAAGGTATCTTGAATGAATGCTATCAAATATGGGAGGAGAGGAACAAAACTAGAAGAAAATGCTAGAAATGCAAATTCTTAAAGGGTAGGCAATAGCCAAGTATGCTAAAACCATTCAAGAGAATGTCATTTGCCTTTAATGACATTTGTGAAGCTTACAGAACATACTCAAATGTGAGAAAAGTGCAGCATTAAACTGGTACATTTTATGTTTCTGTATAGGGACCCCAAACATTGAATGATTATAAAGTACCTTTTATGCTTTAAAACAAAAGAAGGAAAGAAAAGAAAACTTACACTTCCTATTTCCCAGTTTAGATAAGTTTTTGCTTTGCATCCATTTTGTAACATTTTTTTCTATCATAAACTAAGAACATATTTCTACTGAAGTCACATGATCTTTGTACAATAACAGCCCAGACTTAAGTCTTGATGTCATTTAAAGATAAAAACTAGACTAAGTCTTTTAAACCTCTTTTTAAAAACTATTTACATAGATGTTTTAATTTTAAGAATTTTAAAAGGTATTTTAATAGTTAATAAGGAAAAATTGCTTAAATTTTGCCTTGTAATGTAACTTCCACAATTAAATAAATGTCAACTACATAGTTTTAAATTAAAACAACAGAAGTTACAAATTCAGGTTTTCAGTTTCTTTGGAATTCACTGTAATGTGCACAATACTCTGCAACATCTTAGTGTTGCTGTGGAAAACAAATATGACTCCTCCTTCAAAGTCCCAAAGCCAAATGTTCTTGGATATTTAACTTGCTTAAATGAAGTCACTCCATGCTTTGTAATTGCCAGATGCTTGGAAGAAAAAATCCACCATAGCATTGAAGTGAGAGTAGCTGATGAATCTGGGCTCATCCATTTTCTTCTGTAGGATAATGTGAAGGTTGCTATTGTGCTATTCATCATCATGGATATGATGAAACAAGCTAAGCCTGGAAACAGGTGTTTGCACACCTTAGAGTAGACAGAACTAGTGTTAAGAACTCTAAGTGTTCTGCAGTATAAAGTCCATCAAGTTAGAGAATTTCATTTACAAGGAGGATCTATAGATGAGAAATATGCACATGAAAGACATTCCATAGTAGCAGTTATTAGGAGAATTCAGTTTAAAAATTAAACTGAGACATTACCCCCACAGCTACCCAAAAGGTTACAACAAAACCTCCAAATGTTGATGAGAATGTGGGAACTGCATGACTCATGAGTAGCTTCTGGGAACACTAAATGTTAAAGCCACTCGGTGTAAACAGTTTGTGAGTCTTTTAAGAAACTTAACATGCAACTCTTGGATGAACAATTTGGAAATTCACAACACAGAATTCAAAGCCTAAAGTATTCACAGAAAACAAACCTGACAATATTTACAAATGTGCATACATATTTATTTGTATGAGTTTAGCTTATTGCTAATAGCCCTAACCTACAATCACCCTAAAAAGTGGGTGAATAAACACACTTTCTTACATTCCAACCCAGAAAACTACTTACCAATGGAAAGGAATGAGCTGTCAATGCACACAGCAGCCCAATGGCTCTGCAGGTCAGGGAAACAGCCAGTCTCAGCACATAGTGTTCCATGACTGTGCATCTGTAGTACTCCAAATCAGACAAAATCATAGAAACCTAACAACCTGATGTTTGCTGATGGTCTGAGAAGAAGGTGAGAATAGGCTGGAAAAGGAATGCCTCTACAGCAAGGTGAAGGATCTTTGTCATGAAATTTTCTGTGCTTTGGCCATATTATCCACATCCTAGCAGTGATTCGTGCTGTAGCTTTGAGGCATGGTACTATTGGAAAGAGCGGGAAATAGTGTTAAGAGGACCTGTCTATGTAAATTCCTGAAATTGAAGGTAAATCTAAAACATGTAATCAGTCTTTTGCTGTCCTGCCAGCCCACTTCCAAATAATGACACAGAGAGTTATTAATTATGAAAGCTCAGTTTTAGCTTGGGCTTGTCCCACTAGCTCTTATAACTTAAATTAATCTGCTTCTATTAATCTGCATTTTACCATGTGACATTTTATCTTTATTTCATTCTATATATCCAATTTTCACCATGTCTCCTTGGTGTCTCACTGGCACAATTCATGTGCCTAGATTCCTCCCTCTCATCCTTTCTCCCCTTGGAAATCCCACCTATCCTCCCTGCCTAGCTCTTGGCAGTTCAGGTTTTTATTACACCAATCACAGCAATACATCTTCACAGTGTACAAATATATCACAACAAAAACAATCACACAAAAGAAGTGCAGGCCTATTTGAAGCCAGACATTTCTCTTACTTTAAATAAATACAAGCCTAGAGATTTACTGATGACTGCAGACCTATAAAACAGGGACAGAATGTTTGCAGTTGTGCATACCTTTAGTCCAGAAATTGGGAGGAAGAAGCAGACAGATCTCTGTGAGTTCATGTCCAGCTTTGTCCACAAAGTGAATTACAGGCCAGCCAGGGCTACACAGTGTGACTCTGCTTCAAAACATCAAAAACCCCCACACATTTTCTGTTTGTTTCTAATTTAGATGAAGACCCATTGTGCTGTACAATGGACTGCAGGTCCATTTCCTGGTCAAAGCATGCCATTTTATTAAAATTTCACATTTATACAACTTCCACTAATTCTCTGTAGTAAGTTGTGTTATTGTCAAGACACACTTACATCAATAATATAGGAGGAATCCACTTCACCCAATATGTGGAAACATTTATAATAAATTCTTATAGTCAGATGTCATGTTTTAATTTTTGAAACAGTCTACATTTTTTGTTCTTTGTGTAGCAAAGCCCTCCTTTAATGAACTGACAGTGTCAATTAAATATCTAAGGTTTAAGAAAAATGTTTGGTCTTAGGTAGTTCGTAATACTTAAAAACTATTAAAATTCTGTTTGTTAAAGTGGGATGTTTTCAATATTTAATGTTACCACTATTTCCTGTCATTAAAAACAGGAATTCCTCTTATTATGACCATTTGTCTGTGCACTTAACCAGTTACTGCCTTATTAAGACTCTTTGGGTTAATTAACTGAAGGAATATTTCATGAATGCTTTGTGCAAAAAGAACATGTGGAGGTTCAGATGCAGGAGAAATGAGGTGGTGGACTTGGGTGTCTAGCTGCTTCTTCTTGATAGAATGTATACCAGGTGCAATTTAGATGACAGCTACACTTTGTTCAGTTATCATCATCTTACAAAAATGGGAGCAGTTAACACCACTGAAAATTAGAAGTTACCATATAACATTTCACACTTCTTCCCTAATCTCCTGTGTGTAAGATCTGACCCTGTTTGAACTGCTCAGTTCTGTGAGGAACGTTGAAAAAACTAGACCTACTTGCTCACTGTCTACAGAGGTCTTCCCTGGAATTTTCCATGGACCCCGCCCCCTCCCGGGTGCCTTCATTCATGTTACCTGCCCAGAGTTTAAAACCCCTTCTCCTTAGGAAAAAAAAAAAAAAAAAACAATAACAACAAAACAGCAGGAGAAACCACTCAGTTCCATGCTTGCATTTAATTGGTACTAGGTATTTAAGGAAGGGCAGAAAAACAGCTCTGCAGAAAGCTCTTCAATTAAACAGAGGCGAGGCTCCAAGGAGCTCACAGGACTCTAACTTGCAGAGCTGCTCACTGGTGGCCTCCCACGCCAGAGCAGAGTACTTCCTACTAATGTCTCCAAAGACCTTCGGGTTGTTTGTTTGTTTGTTTGGGGCGCGGGGGTTGAGGGGGTGGAATTAAAAACAACGTGAAATATTGTTACTAATATGCAGATCTTTTGTATGATTTTTTTATAAAGGCTGAAGAAATAACATTAACAATTGGCCAAGCTTTTGACCTGGCATACAGGAAATTTCTAGAATCTGGAGGAAAAGACGTGGAAACAAGAAAACAGATTGCCGGAATGCAGAAAAGAGTGAGTAACCTAAGCTTCTGGCTTCACATTTGTCTGATGTGCGTACAGGGAAGTTCGAATATGGTCGAGCAAACCGAGAAGGCCTGCCAATAACTGTCCCTCAAACAGCGGGCGCTGCTGTCACCATATTCCTATAATTTTTCACCCCGGGGCCTCTGCACAGTCTTTAACTGTTTTATATTGAATTCCCGCAAGAACTTAGTGTTCTCATGTGACTTTGCTTCACTTCCTGATGCTTCTCATGGGGATCAGAGCAGCAGAGGCAGCAGATGCTGGGTAAGTGGATTCCCATGCAGATCGGATTCCTTTGTAATTCAATTACACCCCTTCTCTACCCTACAGTCTTCACAAGCAGCGGTTCTGTCTTGTGGTTATACTCCAAGATCGTGGGTATAAATTGTACAGCTCAACAAGAAAACACAGAAATGAGCACTAGGAACATAACATTTACACACATAAGTTTTTTTTGTTTTTTGTTTTTTTAATTTAGTATCTTTCCAGTGATGACTTTCTGATATTTCCCTAGCTTTGTCAACTAATTTTCCTTGTATGCAAGAGAACTTTTGAATTTTAATAGAATAAAATGTTATTTGCTAATGTAGCTGAGGTAGCAGCCAACATTTTCCAAGAAAAAAATAATCCTGAAAATTTTTCATATATCTTTTGACTTTTTTAGATCCAAGATTTAGAAACAGAAAATATGGAACTTAAAAATAAAGTACAAGATTTAGAAAACCAGTTGAGAATAACTCAAGTGTCATCCTCTCCAGTAAGTACATTGAGTAGTGTGTGAGTGCTATCATGTCAAATACCTCTTGATCACGAATCCCACACGGATTCAAATTGTGTTTTGTGTTTCAATAACAAAACTAAGTCTGCATCAGTCCCATGCTGGTTTCCCAGCTATCACTTTGGGGACCAAGAGCTCCCCCTTGTTCAGGTCAGCTGTTTCTTTTGCTTTCACCAGCCAGGTCTGGACCCCTTTGCTCATCACTCCTTCTCTGCAAATCGATTGAACTTCAGTTCAGTTCAGTTTGGTGTTTAGCTGTGGGTGTCTGCTTCTACTTCCACCTGCTGCTGGATGAACGTTATAGGATGGCATATAAGTCAGTCATCAATCTCATTATCAGGGGAGGGCATTTAAGGCAGCCTTTCCTCTGTTGCTTAGATTGTTAGTTGGTGTCATCTTTGTAGATCTCCCCATGAATGTGGGTGTCAGTGAGGAGACCTCGGAAATCTATGGGACCTCTTGTAGTAGATCAGTACTTATCCCTAGCATAGGAATGGACTTTGGGAGCCCATTCCACAGAGGGGGATACTTCCTGAGCCTAGACACATGGGGGTGGTCCTAGGCCCTTTGGGATATGACAGACTCTGAAGAACCCCTATGAAAGTCCTTGCCCTCCCTGGGGTGCTGAAAGGTAGGGTGTTAGTTGCAGGGGGGGGGCAGGGGAGGAGTGGAGGGAGGTAACTGAGATTGACATGTAAAACAACCATGTTTCTAATTCAAATTTAAAAATGGGGAAAAAACAAACAAACAAAAAACTAAGTTGGATAGAGATGAAGCCTGCTCAGCCGCCTGCTTTTTCATGTTTAAATTTTGTAGGTAGCTTAGAACAGGGTTATTTTTCGTGTTACTCTTTTTGTTCCCTTTTGGTTTTCTAAAATAATTTAAACTTCACTTTGATCTTAAGGTTTAACATACTTTCTCCCTTTGTGGCGACTCCTGCCCTTCTTTCCTGTCGGTTACTGTTGACTGGGGTTGGACACAATGGCCATGCAATCTAGCCTTGTAGGGCTGACCTTCGCTTTAGGAAATACACTGTGAACAAGACCATGTACCAAACTGGTCTTGCTTTGCTTCAGACACTGATATGGGAAGATTCTGTTCAGACATCGTGCAAGCATTTGCCATGAAATTATTTGTGTCTGACCTGATCCATTTTGAAATCCTTTCCTCGATATCAGGGATGATACAATTATTAAGTGATTCTAGCAAAGGGGATTATTTTTAAGAGAGGTACAATTTAAACCTGTTTGTCCTAGCAAAGATATATTTAATAGTGAATATTTTTCCTGTTTAATAATTTGTACCACTAATAATCTTTATAGCACATTCTATTTTCACTGTTTTATTTACAGCATGATTGTGTGGATTTGAACACAATTGTGAGACAAGTAAACTGTTGGAAGAATTTTGACAATTCATATATAGTATTTACATAGAATTACATACATATAATTT
Organism: Cricetulus griseus; assembly: GCF_003668045.3. Classification (NCBI taxonomy): domain Eukaryota; kingdom Metazoa; phylum Chordata; class Mammalia; order Rodentia; family Cricetidae; genus Cricetulus; species Cricetulus griseus. The sequence continues at coordinate 401,554,785 of NC_048595.1, forward strand.
TATAGAATTAATATCATAAGGCTCACCAGTTCATTATCATGAAGAATGATGCTTCTATGAGAACCGGGCTTAGGACTTCAAACTAGCATGACATGGAATTTGATCTTTTTTCCCCTTTACTTTAAACTCATATGTGTTCATCCTCTGTTCTGAGAGAGTTAGTATGTCCAATGCTGATAGCACTCGTGACAGATGTTGTAGCTGAGCAGAGACAGGGTGACAGTCTCCTGAGTGCAGACAACATGCTTAGTGGGCTTTTGGTCTGAGCATTCTTATCATAATCCTTCTTACTTTTTCCCTTCACTTTATGCTCCCTGCAAGGGCTTTGTGTTGTTTTGTTTTGGCCTGCTTCCCTTTTCTCAAGATACAGAACAATAGCTCTGTCTTCTGCTTTGGCTCCAAAAATGCAAAATGCAACACACACCCTTTTGGGCCATGTTAAAATGCTTATTTTAAGTCTTGCTGTAAAACACAGAGTAGGAGGGAGGCTGCATTTCCAGTGAGTCTTAAGTAGTTGTTTCTATAATTCATCAGGTGTGCTTTGGTTCAGCCTTTGGATTCTCAAAAAGTAAAATAAGTGTGTCATCACTTTGGACGCAAACCCAAAGAATATTTGTCATGTTTCCTTTCTTTGAGGACAGAAATCTGAGGTCATTTCATTGAAGGTGAAGGTTTGTGGGGATCAAGTGGATTTGAGACACATTCACAAACTGCCCCCACCCAGCATATCTTGCAAACCTGTCTCAAGGCAGACATTGCCATATACTTACGCTGGGTACCTGTGAAAAAATGGAGTCACTGGTGAGGCTGTAAATGAGCATTGGGGGTTTGAATACAGTAAAATCTCAGTTAAAGAAGACAAAGTTCCATTTAAACAGGAGGAATAGGCTTAAGGCTCTTACTGCTGTTCTGAGACCTTCTAGAACAGTGGTTCTCAACCTTCCTAATGCTGTGACCCTTTAATACAGTTCCTCATGTTGTGGTCACACCAACCATAAAATTATTGTTGTTACTTCATAACTGTGATTTTGCTACTGTTCTGAATTGTAATGTAAATATATGATATGCAGGATATCTGATATGTGACACCTGTTAAAGCGTCATTCAACCCTGAAAAACCACTGTTCCAGAGTGTGCAATAGTTATTCTCACAATAGGAAAATGATGGGTATACAAAAAAGTACATAGAAGCCTTTTGATTTTTAAAGGAGTGTCAATTTAAAAGTATTCTAGACTTCTAAAATTTACATAAAGTTAAGTAATACTACTAAAATTATGAAATATGATGGATCTGGTCCAATAGTTTTGCAAATATTGTTATAGGCTTTTGTTAACCTACTTTTATTCTCTATTTTTCCAATACATTTTTAATTCGAATAGAATTACATCAATTTCCTCCTTCCCTTTTCTCCCTCCAGCCCCTTTCAGGTACCCTCATTCCAACTATTCAATGGATATCTCATCCCCATACTCTCAAATTAGTAGCCTCTTTTTCTTTTATTATTATTGATATATATATATATATATATATATATATATATATATATGTTTTCACAAATATATAAATACAAGTTACTGAGTCTGTTTTGTTGTTTGTGTATATATGGTTTCAGGATTTTTCTTTTTTGATGAGATTATTGACACATGTCTTTCCTTTTCATTTTCTATTTTCTTTATACAGCAGTGAATTAAGCTAGTATAGTACTAAGTATAGCTATATTTACTTTACCACTGTAAAAATAATTTCCTACCTTTCTTATAGTAAAATTTTAAAAATAAGTTATGTTACCTTCAACTATTTAATATAAAGTTATGAATATCCATCTTTAACTATTTGGAATGGGTCAAACTACTGAATTGGAAAATGTCAGATGTATAATAATTAAAATTAAAATATAAGCATCTCTTAATGGTTTTACATGTGATTTCAGTTTTACCCATTTGTGTCATGTTACAAATAACTTATGCCTGTTCTTGTGAAACTTGAATGTTACCTTCAAAGCCATGCTAGGAAAGACAGAATTCCCAAAGACTGCTCTGGAATTGAGATTCTGTACACCCTGTACATTTTACCTTTTTGTGTTGAGCTCAGAAATAAAAATATAGGATCCTTACAAAATGATCAAACTTGCTAGCAGTTTGGTTACAGAAGTAGAGACAATTATCTAGATAGTAGTTGAAGAAATACTGGAATTGATTAATGATCCCACATGCATGTGAGTTTTATGCTCAAATTAAATTGTCATCATATGCTTAATGAGTTTTCAGTGTTTTGCTGAGTGGAGCACCCCCAAAAAATGACCTGCTGAGTGGAGCAACCCCCAAACAGATGACCTCTTTACTGACCATCCCAACACAGGATGTTCACAGTCCTGAATTCCACTTGGCTGTCTAAGTCATGGGTTGTTTTTGGACAAAAGAATTGGGCCTTGATATTACCCATAATATGTATCTCCTTATTACGTTGAGACTGTGGAAACCTTTTTGTTGGCTTTAGATAGTGGTTCTCTTGCTAAAGTGTCATTTAGATATACCGAGAAATTTCCGTTCCTTGAATCCACGCTTTGCTTTGTTCTGTGTTCTTGTGGTTTGGCAATAGATGAGAGGCTGGTTTTCTGCCATTTGGGACTAATCGTCTAGGAGCAAGCTGATTTCCATTCATTATGTTCACATGACAGTGTCACTTATATTTATATTTGAAATGAGCATTTATTTTGCCCTCCTGGCCTCATGAACACCTTCAGAAGATTGTTTCTTTATAAAATGTGGGCACACCAGTTACATCAAATTTTTCCTCATGGTTCTTATGTCTGAAGGCTTTCATTTTATTTTACTAGGTCCAGAAGCTTTCAAACAAATCAAGCTATTCCCCAAAAATTAAATGAATAAAATTATAGTTTCAAGTAATACTGGATTGTCTATTTCTGGGTAAAACAAATGTCTCCCTTTCAATCAACCAGTGTTATATAAAATTCTCATTTTGTATAATCTACTGTGCAGCCACTGATTAGCCCCGATAAGACAATTACAACCTAAAATGTGTATTTCATTGTGGGTAAACAAACTTAGTACTTTGTCAACTACTCGAATTCAAGCTAGGCAAGAGTGTATATGAAAATTCTCAATTACACAACAAGCCAAATGTGAGTCTCTAAACAAAGGCACCAAGTTTAAACATAAACATCAGTAAAGAACATTTGGTACCCACAGGAAATGATTGCTAGCTCCCAGCTTCAGAATTGTTGGCTACACACAGATGGTTCTGAGACAAAGCTTATGGAATGGGAAGTAAGTGTGTGTTCTTTCCAGTTTCATCAGACAGTGCCTTCTCACAGTACTAAGCCTTTGTCTTGGGTTTCTTGTCATGGTGTGTAGCTAAACAAGTCACAATCATTTAACTTACATGATTTTGAAATGAAATGTAAGATAATAGGCCTCATAATTGAGAAATTATAAACCCACTGGAAGTACTTTCCTGGTGGTATAAGTTTCAAATTACATGATTCATTAGTTTTAAGGCTTATTTTTAAAGTGATGTTAAAAATGTACCATAGGCAATTAACAACTCTGAAAGAGGAACAACTAGTCTTTCCCATGTGTGAGCCCCTTAATGAGTTATCCAGTACTTGGCCCTGAGAACACAGATTTACAAGTAACACTAAACGAACTCAGTAGGGTACGCCTATAGATTAATGCATTTATGTACATATATAGCAATAGTAACTAAAGAAAAAAGGCCAGTGGTTTGAGGAAATTACATGAAATGGATACAAGAGGGATTAAGGGGAGGAGGGGAAAAGGGTAAATGATATAACTATATTTTAATTTTTAAAAAGCAAAATAAGAAGTGTCATAATATGAATTTTAGAAGTGTGAGTCAACATCTGGAAACTAGTGAGACTAGGACTGCCCACCCCACCCCACTGCTGCAGACCTGGGGCAGTTTTGAGTTGAATAAGGCCCTCAGCTTCCCATCTGGCCATATGACCGGGAATCTCTGCATTTCAAGCCTTGATACACTCTTGGTCAAGACCGATCTTTAATGTTGCTGTCAGCTTTGTTTATACTGGGGGTCTTTGCAATACTTTTCCCCTCTCTGACTCTGTATTCACCACTTCTCCCTCTCTTACAAAAACAAAAAGAAAGGAAAACCTAAACTTTAACCTTGGCAAATCTTTTGTTCAGGCTCCCTCAGCAATTGTGCCTCATCCCATACCTCCATCTTTCCAGTTATTCTTATGGGGGGAAATGCAATGGAGCATGGCTGTAGTAGGCGCTTTCCAGCTTCTTCCTTATAGTATCATAGTAAATGAATAAAGGCTCAACTGTAGCTTTTATCTTAGATTGTTGTGTTAATTGGCAGCTATAGAATCTGACACCTGGAGGGAGCTCAGCTCTTGGCAGGAAGTGTCTATAATAGAATAATGACTCCCAAAGTCTTGACACACAGACCCTGTTTACTATGCCCCTTGCCTGCTATTTATGACCTGCAATTTCTATGAGGTCCTTATTAACTTCCTTTTCATCTCAGAGTGTCTATTATGGGGAATGCCTTTCCTTTAGGATGGACAGGAGAGCTGGACTCACAGTTTTAGATTTTGGCTTTGCTTCTGAGTGTAGAGAGTTGTATATCCTACAAATGCATGGGCATCACTTCTGTGAAAATGTAAACATCCTTGAAGGCATACTTCCAAAGACTGGAAGATTACTAAAATGTATATTAACACTAGAAAATTCTCCAATCACTAAGCATTCATGAGAACTTCTCCCATGTCCATGACTGTTCACCCTACTCTACATCCCATCACTGAGACCTTAAAATACATCACAGGCTTTCTCGGTTTCTTCTGTACTGTCTTCCTCTCAAATCCTGGTGATTCCAATATTCTGTTTAAAACTATGGAGATACGATACTATTTCAATTAAAAGTCATCAGTGGGAACTTGTACAGATTTTCACCTTCAGCTGTGTTTTGATTTAGTGAACTTACTCCTGAAATTTTCACCACTCTCTTCCAAACAATCTTCATGCATGCTCTTCACTCTCTCCCAGCCTCCTTTCTCCTCCTTAGCATGGTTTCCCTTCTGTTTTTCCTGTACATTGCCACACAGAGTGTGCGGTCATGTGCCACATGTGTTTCTGAGATACCCATCCTCTTTCTGGAGCAATAGTGATGATCCATCTCCTTATCTAAGTACATCTTCCGTTTCTGTCACTCCTGTCAACTCGCCTGGCGTCAGACTGTCAGTGGAAGCACTAATACAACCACCTTCTTAGTGTGGCCTGCTCAATCCAGTCAGTGAAAGCAGCAATCCAACTCATGTAACTTACTAAGCTGAAAACTCTATTATCCATTCCCCACTTTAAAAGAATTCTTGTAGAATGTGTCATTTATATAGTGCTTTAAAAAAAAAGAAAAGAAAAAAGGTATGGCTTGATTTAATGTGATGGAACCTGCGGTCTTTATGGGATATTTTTATTTTATTAAGTACCTGATTAGTAGAGTTTGAAGAGAATCCTGGGAGTTTAGAAACTCTGAAAATATGGTGTAGGATCAGTATAGAAGCTAGGAGAGAAAAAGCAATACCGCTGATTTCTAGTAAGATTTAATAATTTTATGTCCTAAGGAAAGATATGGAAGTGAGGGAAGACAAAGGAGGATCAGGAAAGCAACACTGCCAAATATAAAAGGGTGAGGAGCATAATGTAAGGTGTTAAAAAAGGAGAAATGATGGTAATTTTTATGCAGAAAAATACACTAACAATCATTTTAGCTGAACAACTAATCCACCTGTCTCTACATACAACCGGCCCTCTGTTCTTTTTGTTCTGAGAACTCTACTTTCACCATGAGCCACTCTGGGCATTCTCTGAAGTCTAATAGGAAAAGTCAAATGTTCTTCTACTCCTCTCTAAAGAATTCATCCTCTAATCAGCTATGATAGTTTCCATAGATGACCATATATATATATTTGACATTGCTTGACAAATTGGTATTTTCTTCCATTTTAGTACTTTTGGCTGCATTTTCAGAGAATATTAATATTCATTTCTGTATACCTTCACAGTCCTGATCTGTATTGTATAATTTAATATTTTGGATGTTATATTGTTGATTATTAATTTATTTTACAAGGTTGATATTTATTATAAAAACATGAAATTATCCAGGAATAAAATTACTGCAATGAATATCAGCTAATTGTTCATGTACTTAGAAATGCAAATTAACATACTCTACCTCTAAGAATACAAAAGTGTAAATTAAGCAGTCTCTCATATTCAATTGTTTCTCTTATAAATCTCATGCAAAGTCAATTTCAATCTTTCATTTTTATTCAAATAGTTTCTAAGGTATTTGGTACTTCTCAACAGGGTTGACAATTGCTTGTAAGTATACAAAAGCCCTTGCCCATCCATCTTCAACAGTGTCCACACTATTGTTTCTGTCTGCTTTGAGAATAAATATTTGTTGTTTTCTTTTAAGTGAGCATTTGGTATATTAATTTGAACCACAGGAAAATGGTTAACTACTTTTCACTTACAGAATGGCAAGTTATCTGACTCACTTCAGGGTTGTGTTTGTGTGTTTTACATGTATATGACATTCTCAGGAGAATAATGTGGCTGCATGGGACATCACACTGATTCCTGTCTTCATTACAGGCTGGCAGTGTGACAGCGAAGTCTCCTTCTACTGACATCTTTGATATGGTTCCATTTTCTCCAATATCACAGCAGTCTCCAACACCTACTCGAAATGGCACACAGCTCCCACCAGTACCTAGCAGATCTACTGAGATCAGTAAGCACTCTAAATATTTTGGTATTCTTGCTATATTTGGGTGTGTTTTCAGTCTTTTACATTTTGTGAAAATAATGTAACAAGCCAACAGCTTTAATTATTGATGTAGTATGCTTTTATATGGGTTTCAAAATTGATTAATTCTATTTTAAATTGAGAAAAAATATTAATACATCTGCATTTGCAAGTTGAACCTTATGTGAACAAGGATTATATTGGTATAAGGTATCAGTATAAGGCTATTTCAATCATAAAATTGTTCAACTGTGCATTTCTGTTTATTTAATGTCCAAACTGTTAAAAATAACTAGGAGTCATTATATAGTCAATGGTAGTATGTTTACTAGTGTAGTTTAGATATTCTTGTTCCAAGCCATTAATGTGTCATTAGTGGGAGAATATATAAAGAATGTATATCCTATGATTTTCTGAGCTACAAAAACATAGACAGCAGACCGTCCATACAAGAAGACAATGACTGTGTATAATATTATTTGGGGGGTTATCTTTTATATATTAAGTATTCAAAAACATTTTTCTGGTGTATATTCTACACATCTGTATACGACATTGAAATCTCTCTTTGGTACATCAGAAAGCATCCAGTAGGCATTCATTGTCTAGGAGTATCTGATGTATCCCCTGCCCCGGACTCTGAAAGAGTTATTCCAGTGGCCAAAAATCAGCCACTCAAACCACATGATCAGTTTCATATTCAGCTTTATTATGTATACCCTCAGACTTACACATATAGTTCTAAAGTGTGAGGATCATCATGGAGTGAAGGGTAGGAGTGTAGCCTTTTGTTTTTTTTTTTCTTTTTGTGTGGAACTTGGGAAAGCAGATTGTTCATGTCGATTATTAAATGTATTTTGAATAACTGTCTTTAAAGAAAAATAATAGTTGGAGACTATAAACATCAGCCTACAGAAATTTTTCAAAATATCAACTAAAAATTGGCATATAGAATGAAGATTTTTTTCATTCAAACCTCCATAACACACAAAGAAAAAAATAGATTATCTAGTTTGCATTTCATTGCTGTGATAAACACCATAAGCAAAAGCAGCTTGGGGAGGAGAGGAATTGTTTTACTATAGAGGATGTGGCTCATCATCAAGGGAAGTCAGGACAGGAGCTCAAAGCTGTGACTACAGCAGAGAACCCTATATAAAGGAACCGTGCTTCTTGGCTTCCCTGCTGGCTCACAGTGGGCTGGCCCTCCTAAATCAATGAGCAGTCAAAAACACACCCACAGGCCAGTATGAAGAAGGAAATCCACAGTTTTGCCTTTTAGATGTGTCAAGTCAACACAGATTCATCATCGTATTGAACAAGTGATGCTACATCAAACAAAGAACTTTCTGTCCCCAAAAGAAACAATTAATAGAATGAATACTAATCCACAGAATAGGCAAAAGGGTTTGTGACATCTGAACTACATAGGTAACCCTAACAGCTCAATATTCAAACTTCTGAATTAAAAAAAACATAGACAGCAGACCATCCATACAAGAAGACAATGACTGGGTACATGAAAAAATGCTGAAAATCAGTATAAACTAAAGAAACATGTATCAAAATTTTACCTCACTCTTATGATAGTTTTACACACACACACACACACACACACACACACACACACACACACAAATTCTAGTCTAGAGAGGGGTTTTAATTAAAGAATTTTAAGTGGATCCTTAACTATCCATTTTATTTTAACCATCTAGCAAATTTATGAAATTGAAAAACTACAAGGTTGCCCCCTAGTTTGTGTCTTCAGTGCCAAGAATTGAGCAGCTCTGCAGAATGTATTTTCTATCCTATTTCTCACATCCTTTGAATGTGATTCTCACCCTTGTGTATAATCAGACTACATTATACACTCCCTAGTCATCTAAGTTTTGCAATAGAAATACCTTTAGCCTTTTCTTATTTATTTAATCCATTGCTTAGCAAACTACATGACATACTATGTTCAATAAATATTTCCAAGCCAGGCAGTGGTGGCGCACCTCTTTAATCTCAGCACTCAGGAGGCAGAGGCAGGCAGATCTCTATGAGTTTGAGACCAGCCTGGTCTACAAGAGCTAGTCTCAGGGCAACCTCCAAAGCCACAGAGAAACCCTGTCTCGAAAATAAATAAATAAATAAATAAATAAATAAATAAATAAATATTTCTAGAAAAGAGAAAGAAATCTTGATAAAGAACCACCTTTTAATTTTTGTTCTTTCACCCCTGCAGTAGACTCAGCTAATGCTGATGCCATTAAATATGTAAGATATCTTCTTTGTACAAATTAAATTTATATCTATTATAATGTTTAGGCTTATTTGAGATGCACAAAATACACCAGTGATCTCAGTGATGTTTTCTAATTTGCACAGAAGTAAACTATTCACTTACAGGAAGCACAGTATTTTTTATAACTTGTAGGAAGTCACAGAATATGGAGACTACATTAGAAAACCTCGTCACAGAGAGCCACAGCACACCTATATGTATGCTCTTGCATCTTCCATCTGAGACATTACCTGTACTTCCTGACACACATCTGAAATCTGTAAGGATTCTATATCCCAGGTTAAGAAAGTCTATGAGATGAAAATTTCTACTCTGATGAGCAATTATGACCCATTCATTCATTCATTTCTTTAGAACATACATCTACAATGTGAAGGTGCTGCTCCACATGCTGGGGCTTTAGTGGTTTCCACGACTCCCAAAGGAAAGGCTTCTCTGTCCACTAAAGTGTGGCTTAATGCCCAAGCAATAATAGCAATGCCTGAGTGCAATTTACCTTAACAGTAAATCCTGCCTACCACATCCCTGCCCCACAGTTTTGGTCACAGTCTGAGTACTGAGACATTGCTTTCACTTTAAAAGTATCTGTGTAGATGATAAATTATATCTCCCTTGTTTACATAATACCAGTAGCAGAAATTCCAAGCATATTATCATTATTGTGTTATTTAATGTGAGCAACTAGAAAGAATTAAAAGCTAACAACACGTTAATAAGAGCAACTGAGTGACTTTAGGTACTATGATAAAGAATGAGTAACATAAAATCATTTCCTATGTAGTAACGAATTTAGAAATATAAGGTTCCTGAGAAGTGTAGAAATGTATATGTGTCAGTACATACTCCTTGTATAATTTTTTTCTAATTTAAGATTGTATTTTATTGTATTCTGAGGAAGGACATTTATTAATTTCTATCAATTACCATTATTTTAACTTTGATACTTTTATCATTTTGAGATTATAATTTAATTGCAACATTTTCCTATCTCTTTCCCTTCTCCAGATCTTTCCATGTATCCTTCTGCATTCTCCTTCAGATTCATGTCTTCTTTCTACTAATTGTCATTGCATGCATTTATGTATACTATGTGAATAATATTCCTTGATATAACCTGCTGCGTCCTAAAATGATACTTGAACGCAGTTTCCAGGGCAGACTATTTAGAACTGAGCAATCAGTTGATGTGCTCTTCTCCTGCTCCCAGCTTTACTAGGGGGCACGTGTTGAGGCCTTCTGGGCTCTTTTCCATCCAGTTTGTCATGTTCATTGATGTCATCGTTGTTCAGCTCACCTTTGGGCAGTCATGTTGGTGAGAATTAATGGATATAGCTTCTGCCATTATAAGGAGTGCGGTCTCTTATGCTCTGGCTCTTACAATGTGGCTGTCCCCTCTTCTGCAATGTTCCCTGAACCTTGTGAGTGTTTTACAGATGTGTCCACTGGGACTGGGCTCCACAACTCAGCATTTTGATTGGTTGTGGTTTTCTGAAGTGGTCTCTATCTGTTGCAAAGTGAAGTTTTGAAACTTAGCATACTACTCAGCTAGTGATGCCATGGTTGTTGGAGGAGAATCTACAACTATTAATTTACCAAATCACCATAAGTCCTAACAAAAACCTCTAAACATTTATCCTTATACCTATAGATAAGTGTAGCCTTTACCCCTCATCACAGAAAGTTTGAAACTTTACTGACAAAAGCAATGTATACTTTCAAGTGTTTGTAGAGTACATGTAGTCAGCTGTTTCAAGTATCTATAGGGGCTGAGTGTTTTTTTTTATTTTTAGTAATTTTTGATACATAAGTTCGTCCATTCCTTTCTTTCCCCTTAAGCCCTCTATGTAACCCCCTTGCTATCTTTCAAATTTTTGTCATTTTTTAAATTGAATCACATGTGTATGTATGTACATGCGCACATGTGTGTATTCCTATACATAAATACAACCTCCCCCTTCTGTATAATGTTACATATATGTTTTTAGGACTTACCATTTGGTATTGGATAAGCAAAAATCGGTGTGCTAATCCCTCAGGAAGACAATTTCTCTCGCTCTTAGCCTCCCTTAGTTGCTTGTTGTTCTTTCTCCATTTTTTGTTTTGTTTCATTTTTTTTCTTTTTCTGTTTGTTTGTTTCTTGGTTTCTGTTTTGTGTAAGCACCTGCTTTACTTAAGGGCCAAGTTCACCTGAAAGGGCCTTGAGGAATGAAATCAGGTCAGATTGGAGGAGCCACAGCAGAGGAGGGTGTAACAATTTTATTGAGAGCAAAGAGACATTTTACACCTTTATCAGAAACAGGATATAATGGCAATAACTATGATCAATACAGTTCTCCTGCCAGGATACAGTGAAGTTTGCAACCCATACAGGGTACACAAGATTAATGTCTAAGACCAATGGTCCTGTCAAGCTTCCATGCTTCTGTGATTACTAAGAGAAATACAGAAAAACGTACCAGCCCAAATGCTTCACTGCTTGATGGAGTGCATTGGTCACTAAGGACCTGGAAGAGGCACTGTGTCCCAGTAGCTATGGACGCGAACCCCAAAAAACTGTGATGCATGCCTCTCAAGGCAGCAAAGCTAAGTCAACTCCATGGTCCTCTGTAGTTTTGTTTTGTTTTTCCCAGACAGAGTCTCACTGTGTAGCTCTGACTGTCCTATAACTCACTATCTAGACCAGGTTTGCCTCAAACTCACAGATACAAACCTGTCTGCCTCTGCCTCCCAAGTGCTGGGGTTAAAGATGTGAACCACAATATTTACATTTTTGAGTATTTCATACATGTGTTCAGTATTTACATCATTTACACCTAACCTTCCCCTTACTCTAACAACTAACTGCCCTCCCTACTCCCTTCAAATTCCTGGCCTTCCTCTTAATTATTGACACACACACACACACACACACACACACACACACACACACACACACACACACACACACGTATATTTATATATATCTAGTTGTGTATATATTTAATATTACTTGTATACATGTGTTCAGAACTAACCTTGATATTGGATAACTTAGTAAAAGCTGTTTTAATTTGTATCCCTATCATTTTTAAAATAAAAATCTGTTTCTTACATTTGAGAACTCCTGATAAAAACTTGGTTCAGTGTTGCCTATGAAAATTCTATCATTTCATGCTGCTCAAGACAAAATGTCTTAAAATTTTTCTTGGTAAAAGTGAGATACAAGTTTATAAACTACAAGTAAACTTCTAACTTACAAATTCTACATACTGCTTTGCCCTTGTGTTGTGAGGCAGTAACAAATGGAATTATAGAAATCTCATATGGTATTATAATAATGTTAGTAAATTCTATAATAAAACATCAGTGTTGTAATAGGTCAATTATTAAATATTGGTAATGTTGTTATTAAGAAGTTTCACTAAAGGCACAGAAAATTCTCTAGAAAGCAACTTATCATGGCTACAAACATTTTGCCATCATGGTTTTGTTGAGATAGGGTCTTACTATGCAGCCAGAGCTGGCCTTGAACTCTTTAGAAACCCCACCCCTCAGCCGGCCGTTGGTGGCGCATGCCTTTAATCCCAGAGCACTCGTGAGGCAGAGGGAGGCGGATCTCTTTGAGTTCAAAGCCAGCCTGGTCTACAGAGTGAGTGCCAGGATAGGCTCCAAAGCTACACAGAGAAATCCTGTCTCGAAAAAGCCCCCCCCCCAAAAAAAAGAAAAAAGAAAAAGAAAAAAGAAACCCCACCCCTCAAGCATTATGTATATGAACCATTATTCATGACCAAATATTTTCTAAAATTAGTTTTATTATTTGAAAACTTTGTGCAATGTATTTTGATATGTATACCCTACTCCTTTCCCTAGCTTCCTCCAGATCCAACCCCAATTCACACACCCCCCTTTTTTATATAACTCACCAAGATCACGCTAGTCAACATTCCAGCATGGGGTGGGAAGGAGTTCATGAGCTCCTGACCTCTAACTGAGAAACTTTTACAGCTGTTGCCTTCCAGGTGTATGAAAGTCAGGGCTCATTAAGAAAGGGTGGGTCTATTCACGAGAGCTTGAATAGGAGCTTGGCAGGTCATCCCAACTACTGAGTTTATGAGAACAGAGACTCTGTCATTATTTGTGTGACACTGCTTTGCTCTTATTCTCCCTGACCTCTGGCTCCTACAGTTTTTCTATCTCCTCTTGTAAAATGGTTCCTAGATTTAAGGGATAAATGATTGAAATGTCCCATTTGTTGGTGAGCACTCCTCTGACACTTATTCTCTTCATTTTTATTAGTGGTGAGTTTCCACATTAACCCCTATATATTGTGCAAAGAAACTTTGATGAGGTCTGAGAGCCACATTAATCTACAGACATATAGACCTGAGCTTAGAAGGCAGTTGGGAAGGATAATAATGGTAGGTCAAACTTGGGGGCCTGTGTCCTCTTGAACCATGAGTTCTTGGCCGGATTTATAATACCAGGTATCTGTTTCCTCCTGTGGACCAAACCTTAAATTCAGTCTGAAAGTGGTTGGTTACCACCTTAACTTATGCTACCCTACTGAATCTATCTTACCACATCAGTCATTATCATAGCTCACAGATTTCACAACTGGGTAAGGCTTTTCATAATGTTTTTTTTCCTCCCTGCAAGCCCAAATAGTACCCACGGTACTGTGAAATCTGGCCTAAGTGAAGAAAGAGGTCTTCCTGGTTACTGCTAACTTGATTTCTCCATATCCTGTGGCCCAAGTGTGCAGTGTCTTTGGCAATAAAATCTTGCCATAAAGTTCTGATTGACCACCAAGAACTGTAGCAAGGCTTGTATTGTGTGTGGGGACTACTGGACACTGTGGATCAACCTCTGAAGTAGATATCCACATTTGATATTGGGTTGTCTATTTGTCAACCAATGGCTTCTGGAAGAAACGTTATCCTATGTGTTGCATAGCTGCAATAAAACTCTTTTATGTGAACATATAAACACACACGTGAAGCTTGTTAAAAAGTAGGTTTCTATATGATTTGCATCATTTGTGTTATGCTTATTCCAACCCTCTGCCCTACTCTTTTAGCCCTCTCCCTACCTAAACCTCCTTCTGCATTTTCCCCTTAATATCATCTATGTTCTACTATTCTCCTCCCTTATATTATATCTTCCTTCACTCTCTTTACCAATAATCCCATGCTAGTTTCCTAAATACTACATTAAACAGACAATTATAGATATTTGACACTAATATTCACATATGAATGAGAAGTTACAACACTTGTCTAGAGCAATACCATCCTGAATATGACTGATCCCATCTTGCCAGCGAATGTTTAATATCATAAAATATATTTTTGCTTATGTAGCTCAAGAATGGCCAACATAAATTATAAGAATCAGCAGCTCATCAATCATGTACATACTTATGTTAATATAATAATTAAATACTTTTAAATTATAATCCTGTTTTCATTATATCTCAACAAATGTTTGACCATCTCACTATGTTTTTTGTTTTTTTTTTCTTATAGAACGGGATCTTTTTGGAGCTGAACCTTTCGACCCATTTAACTGTGGAGCAGGGGACTTCCCTCCAGATATTCAGTCCAAGTTAGATGAGATGCAGGTGATTATTTTAACAGACTGGACCAGACATTCTTTATTTCTTTATAATCTAGAACAAAGAAAATGTTTGTACCAAAACTCTATCCCTTGTTGTTGCTATAAAGGCTTATTTAAAGCAGTTAGTCTAGAAATAATTACACTTACTGCTAAAAACTCTTACACATGCTGAGGATTGTGTCTTTCTTTCTTTGAATGATTCAATATACAGTGGAAAGTAGATGCTTATTTTTTAATACAAAATGACAGGATTCTGATTTGTTTTAATCAAGAACTTAAAAGGTCATTGCCATGAAATTGTAAGATTTTTGTCTCAGTGTTAATAGTGCTGAATTTCCAAACTGTAAAGAGGTTGGATGAGGGGAAATCTTTGAAAAGAAGCATTGTGACTGTGGCTCATGAGTCTTTGGACTACTGAGAAAGCAGACATCACTGACAAACTTATTTAGTAATGTGGTCAATTGATTCTCTCCTCCTTTCTCTCTACGTTTTTCTGCAAGTTGTAAGAAATTGGTTTTTAAAGCTTCATACATTGGGTGATAATGGAAAAACATTCAAATATTTAGATCAGAATGAGGACTTCTCTTTATATTTGCCCTTCACATTTGGATAAAATAATAATGTA
The DNA here is from genome assembly GCF_003668045.3 of Cricetulus griseus. Classification (NCBI taxonomy): domain Eukaryota; kingdom Metazoa; phylum Chordata; class Mammalia; order Rodentia; family Cricetidae; genus Cricetulus; species Cricetulus griseus. Next base: position 401,570,115 of record NC_048595.1, read on the forward strand.
CTATTGTACACCACAAACTTCATAGTTGATAGAATCCAGAAAAGCACCAGTTACTTGGGGGAAACTGAGATGAGATGGTTGAGAGACTAATGTGAGGTGCTGGAGTTGTTTCTGTTTGTTTTCCTGGTTTACACACCCACTCCTTGTGCTTCACTGCCCTTGCACACCCCCCAAATCAGAGGGCAAACTGTGCTCTAAATCTGGCAGACACATGCCTTTCCCTGAGACAGTAATATAAATATCCTTCAACTTGGATAAATGACATGCTGCCTGCCTTATTTTCTAATTATTATGTATGCATCTTTTTTTTGTTCTAGATTTAGTAATATGTGCCTGAATTTAAAATGTTGAATTATTAAACATGCCTTGATGTTTTCAAAGAGTATATTAAAATATCCAAAATATGATCACTTATAATTCCTGTTTCCACAAAAAATATTTAGAACCTTAAAATTTAATAAAATCATATCTTTTTAAAGATTGAAAAAAATTAGCAGTGACTGAGCCATATAATATATAATTATATATTATATATCCTAATTATATGCATTATATTTCCTAATTATATAAAAGCATATAATTAGGAAATGTCATAACATCAACAAAGTTCACATTAACAAGTTTAATGAATTAAGATGTATAGCATTTTGGGGGTGAAACAAGGATCACTCTGTGGAACTTCTGTTCATCTCAAAAGGCATCCTGTCTGATGACAGTCATTTCTCGTCTTTATATCTCAATTACTTTAAAATTTCACTTAAATGTGGCTGGCTAATGTGACATAATGCTATGTCCTCTCTGGAATTAATTCCTTTCCTTTGTTGTCATCTGTGTTAATTCAAATGAGCCATCTGTGACAATGTCTGTAGAACATGAACATGGGAGCTGGGAGAAGTAGCTGTTTTCAGGGTGATGCAGATCATGAAGACTTTGTTGGAGGCCTTTTTGTTTTCAATGCCAAACCTGAAACCTTGATAGGTTTTAAAAGACAAACCTTCAGACCTTTGTAGCAACCCAGTTTGAGAAAATACAATGTGGTGATCAGGTAATATTAAACTGGGGTGTGATGCTTTGGGTTTTGATGTTTCTAATGTTTTCTTAATGTCTTTTTATTCTCCTGCTTCCATGTGGGTAGCGCCAGAGATGGTTGGTATCTCATTTTCATCTTTTAAAGAGATAACAAACTTTTCTTAAGTAAAATTTTTCTATTTGCATGTTTCACTTAATAACTATTCAAACAATTTTCAGATGGATGTGTATGGTTAGTGTGTGATTAGTGTTTAAAGAGGCTCCATAACTCAGAACTTCAGATTAATTTTTCAGTGATTGTCAATATTTCATTGCTCACTTCATTATGTGTTTCTGTTAGTTCAAGACTTACCTTCAAGGCCACTTTAACTACAGTTAATAAAATGTATTTTTCATTTAGAGTCTATAATGAATTGTTGTTATTAATCTTGCTATATTGCTATACTAATTAATGTACACATATCATATAGCTGCTGTATCTTTGCATACTATATAAAATGCCAATATAAGTGTATTAAGCTGTGAAAACTATATGATGCTAGCTAAATATTTGGGGTTCTTTCTTTCTTAAAAAAGGATTACAACTAAATTATTCCTAAGAGTTACAGTACTAACTTTAAAATTCTAGGAATATCTTGTGCATGTACAATTTAAAGCCGAAATGTTAAGCCATATTTCATTTCAAATAATTGGTCAATTTAATGTATATTTGAGATCAACCATGTAGTTATTTGATCTGACACAATTTAAACAGCAAGGCATGTGTTTCTATCAGACAAAGGAATAGGATAATATTAATAGTCGTGAACATAGTCTATGAACTATAATAATGAAATGTAGAATCAAGGGGATAATTCAGTTGGCAAAATGCTAGCTACGCCAATGTGAACACTTTATTCCCAGAATCTCTAAAAAAAAAGGATGGTAAACTCAATACTAGGGAAGCAAAGGCATGCATTTCCAGAGGCTTAATGGTCAGTGTAGCCTAATTAGGAAGTTGCAAGCCAGTGAAAAATCCTGTTTCACAGAGCATGGGAGACATTGCTGAAAATGATACCTAAGTTTGATCTCTGGCCTCCATATACATGCATGTGTGTTTACACCTACATTTGCACATACATGTACACCTGTGCACACAAGTATGCAAACACACACATACATGAACACAAATACACACATACATAATATAATGTAGTATGTTTTAAAACAATGTCAAGTGTATAAATAAAAAAGTTATACACAACTATCAACTCAACTGTTATCGGGTAGAGGAGCTATGTATGAATGAAATATAAGTAGTACCAGGCAAGTGTCTTATAGAGTTGGTGGCGTTCCTAGGGAATGATGTCCAAACTGCGCTCTAGCTTCCATATGCATCCATTTACATGTGCACCCAAATCTGTGCATACACATACACCTGCATGTATGTTTGTGATTGCAGCAACAGACAAATGATTGGGAGGCTAATCACTCACCACATCAATAATAATCCCAGGCTCACAAAAAGGTCACAGTTGACAAAACCCACTTGTGAATGCGCTCTGTGAAATCAAAGAAAACATACTAATGGTTTTAAAAAAAATGCAAGTGTCCTTTTTACTTAACAGGAAATTTAACTTTTTAGATAAACAATATTGAGTGAAAATATTCAGAAACAAGCAGTCTAAATCTTTGGTAGATCAAGCTTAACTGATAGCATAAGATCTCTTGGGGGAATAATTTGATATAATATATATATATATATATATATATATATATATAGTCTATATTATTTAAAAGAGGAACAAATAATTATAAATACTTTAAATTTTTATGCATAACATTATGCTGTTGGCCTTATCCATGCTTGTAAAGTAATGGAAATGAATTGATACTATAATGAATAATAGTGTGTTGTAGTCAGAACAAATTAGTTTTATGAGAAATGTAATTCAGAAGGTTTGTTTAAAGACAGCAGAATAGAAAATTATAGGTAATATATACTATGAAGAAAGTTTCTGCTCTCATGAAATTGAACACTGGGTAAGAACAAATAATGAAGGACTCACCTCAGTGTCTATCTACTAGATGCTACTCTGTTTCAAATAGGAAAATACAGCAAAATGTTTCATATGAAAATATGATTAATGCTTTAATTATAGAGTAACTCTTTTGTGGTGTTAGTCTCATCATTACATTAAATGAATAAGCCTCATTTTTAATCAGAGGTTTTAAAGTTCAAGAAGAAGATGCTAAATTCATTACACTATGAAACAAACTTGAAACTGCTGAGGGTGGTCAGGAATGTACAGGGAAGTTTATATTCTTGTAGACTTATAACCATGAGCCTGTACTGATAGCCCTGATTACTAGCATTTTCAGGAACATTGAAGCAGTAACTGATGTAATTTTATAATGAATTGTCAAAATTTTAAAGTACTGTGTGGCATCAAATTGTCCCTCTTTCATATCATATTGTATTATATCATCATAGCAGCTACTTATCTGTTATCTATATGTCAAATATCATACATTTATCATTATATGTTATTCAAAATATACTACAAGATGACAGTGTATAGGTCTTCAAATAGCAGTAAAATGTTTGAGAAAGGAACAGTGAGTAATATTTTCAGTACTGACTTTTAAAAGCATTTAACTACTATGGGCAAATACACATAACATATAATTTTTATGATATAGGCTTTTTAAAATTATTAATAATTACTATGACCTATACCCTGTTGAATATAGTTTTCATCTAAATTGTGGGGGAAAGTTTGGATACCTTTCCAGTACTGATTTTGCGATGTAGTCTGTGTGCAGTGAACATAATGAGGTGTGCCTCTGGGCATTGGCTACAGATGTCTTTACATCTTTAAAGCTCTTTCTTCCTGTATAAGATAATGTTTGCTTTGCACAAATACGAATGTATTTAAATGCTGATTGTAAATAAAAGTAATCAGGTACTATCACAATGCCTCTCAAGGAAATCTACAATCTGACCTCTATCTACTGATTAACACATATCTGTGTTTCTCTTTGTAAGCCAGTGTGCATAGATTTAGGGGCACGATGAGATTGGAGAAAGAATGGAGGGTCAAGGACAAGTTATGATTTAATTGGGTCTTTGGAAAATAGAAAAGTAGTCGGGTGTTGTGGCGCACGGCTTTAATCTCAGCCAGCACCTTGTAGGCAGAGACAGCACCTTGAGGCCAGTTTGGTCTATAAAAGTGAATTTCTAGAGCTATATAGAAAAGCCTTTGTCAAAAGAAAAAGGAAAGACAGACAGACCTTGATATGGAGGACATAACTTCTTTGTCATCAGCTTTGAACTTCAAACCTAAGTTCAAATAAGTAAAACTTTCTTGACAATTATTCATTTAACACTTAATAACTAAATGGCATCTTACCTTCTAAAGCATACAAGGAGATAAGGAATCAAAGTTGAATGTATATATCCAACAATTACAAAAAGGAGGAGGCAGTGTATAAGAGATTTTTAGAGGAAGAAAAGGGAAGGAGGAAATTACGTAATTATAATTTCAAAAATAAAAATAAATAATGTTAGGAAAAGAAAAGCCACAGCAGAACTGATGGGCAGCTTTCTGATGGTGCAGTGGTCCCTGGTACTACTGCAAAAATATTTGACTGAAGATATGGACTGCGGTAGCCAGAAAAAAAATATGAATATTATGAATATATCAGGCTGCCTTGAACCCCCAATAAAAAGGCTGGACAAACAATTCAGCAGTGAAGGGTTTGAATTGCTCTTGCAGGGACCTGAGTTCAATTTGCAGCACCCATGGTGAATTCCTCACAATTACTTACAACTCCTGTTCCAGGAGATGCAGCTCCCTCTTCTGGTCTTCTGAACACACACACAACTTTTAAAAAACTAGTAAACAAGTTAGAATAAAATGGAATGTTGAAAATGTCTGCTACAAAAGAAATGGATAAATTGTAAAACTATTCAATGCCTTAGATTGGCATTTTCTTCTGTTGTTTATACACATTCAACTCAAATAGTTAAGACAGCAAAATGTCACTAAATATAAAAGAATTCGCAGTACTTTACATCTGTATAAAATTTGATAAACTTAAATCTGTATTTACTGAAAACAAATAATTTAATATCTGTTCATAGTCTCTTTTACTTAATGATTATTTTACTTATGATTCTTCCCATTAGTGTTTATACATTAACAATTTTTTCTGTTTTACAGGAGGGGTTCAAAATGGGACTAACTCTTGAAGGCACGGTATTTTGTCTCGACCCGTTAGACAGCAGGTGCTGACGTCAAGAATGAGTGATTCTGACTTATGCTTGTTTTGTTCATATACATATATAGCATCATTAGTTTAAGACAGTTATTATACTTGTGCTGATATATTTTTAATATCTAAATGTTTTTAAATCTGTTGAAGTAAAAATCTCCTCACTTTCAATGTTGATTTATCTTTTATTTTAAGCAGAACTTAGTGTAATGTTTATTGGACTTTTATGTTCTCTTCTGTGTTATGGGTGAATTTTATTGAAAGACAAGTTTTCTAAATATCTGCCTTGTCTGTGTTCTAAATAATCATCAATTGAAATTTATGCTCATTCTCCAAGACATTAGTTCATTATCCTTGTCCCAAAGCCATACCTTGATGTCTTTCAAATTTCTGAAAAGAGAGATCAGTATCAAACTACACATATTCTATTTTGATACCAATAAACAGCATACCAGTCATTAGATGGATGTCATTTTGTGTCTGAAATGTTCATCTCATTATGAAAATCTAAAATTTAGTTATTATGCTACCAGCTTACTAAATTCTACTTGGTAAAATAAGAATATATGTTCCAATAGTAATTATATAAAATATATTTAGAATATTGATAAATATAAAAGAATAACATTGCTCTTTTAAACTATATTCTAAAAATGTTTAATTTGCCTCAAAAGTAACAGTTGTGGGGAAACAGCTTCCCTGAAAAACTTAAAATTTTGTTTCTATTTAATGTGTTGTCATGTAGTAATATAACATTGGGCCAACATCTGCTCTGGTACTTTAAGAAATGAAAATTATGCTTTCTATAGATTCAATGCCTACTGTCTTTGTATTTTACCAATATTTCTCAGATATTCTGTGATGTAGCATTTCTCTTACCAACCTTATGGCTCAATGCCACATTGGTGTTGATACTTTGCAATTTCTGAGAGGTGTTCTACTTAAATTTTAAGAGTATTTAACAGTTTTAATCTTAATTTTCTCTGTTAAAGTCAGAATCTACTTTTCACAAAAAATTCTCTTCAGTTTCATCTTGAGTATGAGCAATAAAAATCTCTAGTACTCATTCTGATATGGTGATGAACCCTAACCTTTGAAAACACATGCTTCCAATGTATTTGCCCATGGTGTAAAATACTAACAGTGGTAGTTCAGAAAAAAAGGTCAAATTTCTAATGTGATTTATCACAATGTAAGAAAATAAAGTAATAAAATCTGGGTTTAGTTATGGGAAATTCATCAACACTAAGTAGATTTTTACTTGTGGAGTTTTATGTGGGTGTCAAGGGTACTTTTCATTAGGAACAGAAATCAAATGTGCTTGTTGTATTTGTACCATCCTGCTTTAAGGTATAGATGAGCCTTTCTGTTTACGTTCTGTTATACCTGCTAAGTTAAACCTTAATTAGCGGGTAGAATGTGTTTCACCAGGAAGTCTTTACTGTTCTATTTGTCAGATAGTATTTTGGAATTTGTATAATGAGGATGTTTAGAAGCCATAAAAATTGGCTTTTTTTTAAACAGATAGAGTTTGTATTTTTATTGTACTTTAAAAAGCTTTATGTACTGGGTATATATTTAGCAAACATTTATTATCAATTATAACACAATAGAATACTAAAATGGTATTTGCACATTTATGATATGATACTTACCAAGTTTTAATGGTGATCAGTTCTGCTACTGGCATGATCATAGTACATAATTGGTCATTAATATGAACATTTACTTCTCCAGTGAGTTTTTATGAAGACATGATTGGAAATTGTATTTCTATGTAAACTCAATGATATGTTTGATTTTACTGAGAATAAAAGATTTTAAATAAATTAAACTATGATATGTTTTTAATTATCTATAAATACATCCTAAAGCTACATATTTAATTTTTGTATTCATAAGTTGGAGCTGGGGGAAGAGAGAGTTTAACTGTCGATCTATTTTTCTCATCCCACACATGTTTCAGTTATATGAATAAATATCACTCAGTTGTACAAACATGGACTTGCTGCTGATGATGGCAAAGGTAATGCCTTTTCCTGTTACCAGAAGCATCTGATGCAATAATGTATTATATAAATATTGCTATTGAAAGCTGATTGTTCCGTTAAAGTCTCTTGCCTGACAGTCTTCTCAGTGGACTTGATAACAGGACTGTTGAACTGTACTGTCAGGAAGAATTTTAATCCTCTCCCAACATGATGCTAAACATTTGAGGACACATGGGTCTCATATATACTGCCTTTGCACACTGAATTATGTACCAATTCATTCAGCAAAATGCATTTATCATCACTTTATCTTACCTACATATGTAATATAGGTGGGAAAATATCCAGGAAATTTGCTCATGTAGTATTAATTTGGAAGAATTCTTCATTTCAAATAAAAGTAAATGAAATATGATCTAATAAATGGAAAACAATGTATACATCAGAAAATCACATGAGCCAATCACTTTGCTCAGAGCATGTACATTTGAGTATGTTTAGGCATGAGTACCTTGAACTGGGCACTGGTGTCAGATGTCTTATGAGAGGTTTAACAGGATGGAAAATAAAGATTTCTCTCACTTAGTTGTTGCAGTTTATACTTGATTTTTATTTTAAGGTTGAAAAGTTGGATGGGTCTGAAAATGCCTCTTGAGTTAAGGTGCCTGCCACCTACCTTGATGACCTGAGTTAGATATCTCAGTGGAAGAAGGGAGCTGACTCTTACAAGCTATGCTCTGACCTCCACATATATGCTGTGCACATGTGTGCCTACCCCTACCACACAGACTGATACACACAAAAATGTAAAATTAATTGTTAAACTATAAAAAAGCTTTAATCATATAATGGAAATTCATACTAAGGTAGGTATTTTGACAGTTTTTATGATGTTTCATTTCTAAATGTGTCTGTTTTACTTTTTGTTATTTCCATAACTGAAAAATATTGGCTGTTAATATTTTTCTGTGCCAGTATTTCCATCTATAATTCCAACTTCAATATTTACTCATGATTTTGGATTTCAGCCTCTGTTAAATTACTTGTAGGGTCTTGGACTAAATTTTAAATTTTGACAACTAAATCTTAGATTCCACCTAAACTACACCCTATGCAAACAGCTAAGGAACAACTGATGTGATCATGGGTGTATGAGTTCACCTCCACCCTCATGTGTTCTGTGAGACGTGTCTTCTTCCTAGATAAGACAAATCTCTGAAGCATCTGTGTTGAACAGGATACAAAACATAATTCTTAATCATGAGCAATTTTTTGATTATATGGTGTCATTTAGTCACTATGATACCCTGGTTCTGAAATTCTATCCACTGAATCACTTTAAACTCATCCAAAGTGAAATCTTCTACTTAGGCAAAGACACTAATTCTTAAACTCCTTGGGTATTACTTTAACACTAGGCTGTTGCCATTCTTTTTCTACATTGATTACTTGTAACATTGATTTTTATTTATATTTCTTTTATTTTTGAGATTATACTCTGATTATATCATCCCTTCTTCCATTTCCTCTTTCCAAACCCTTCCATATCCTCCTCTTTGCTGTCTTTCAAATTCATGACCTCTTATTTTCATTAATTGTTACATACATGTATGTACATATATACATATACATATACATATACATATACATATATATATATATATATATATATATATATATATATGCACACCCTGCTCTGTTTATATAATGTTGTGTGTATGTTTTAAGAGCCGACCTTTTGGTATTGAATGAACAATTGATTTGTTCTTCACTGGAAAAGACTATTTCTGCTGCTCTCAGGTTTCCTTAGTTGCCTGTAGTTCTTCAAGTAAGCAACGCTTTTCAGTTAACTATTATATAAATGATCCACTAAATATGGATGAAGGAAAGAAGGTTGCCTTGCCATTTCTGCAACTTCTTTGCTGCTGAGCACAGCAGTTCATCCATTATGATTTTTAACATGTCCTTGCTAATGGTATAGACTCCAATTTCTTCTGCACACTTGTGCAGGAAATAACTTCATGCCTTAATAAATATTAGGAGAAAATAACCATTAGTCCTCTCCATCAAAATCTTTATAACATTACTTTAAACTTTTTCCCCAAGGGAGACAAGGTCTTTCTGGCTGGCCTGGATATCATTCTGTAGATCAGGCTGGCCTTGAACTAACAGAGATTTACTTGCCTCCCAGTGCTGGGATTAAAAACATGCACCACCACTCCTGGCCATCACTTTAACTTTGGCTACACTGATAATTTGTAAATTAAACACTTCATAGTTCTGAAAGCATCTAGCAACTATCATGGAATTACAGGTCAAAGAATCCTGACCAAGTCAAGAGAAGAAAACAAAAGGATGGTTCTTTAGCTTCAGAGTTTCTGAATACTAAATAATGAAAGTTACATAACTGTTCATATTTCCTGTACTCAAAGAACTTTTATTTGTTGAGCCTATATATCAAATATTGATAGTTTGAAACTCAAAATTTGACTACACTTGAATTCTGTATTGTAGGCACACATTTTTTCATTGGATGTAACTGTTTTTAAGTTATCTTCCCTTAACATTTCACTATTCTCTTCAGAAGCAATTTCATGAGAACAAGCTGGGGACCTTCCAGTTGACTCCACCCTCTCCTCAGTCTGGAAAGGCTTTTATGTTCTAGTCTGTTCCAAAGGTCACTTGTTCCAGTTGAAATTGTTGTCCAGATAGTCTGGAAGTAATCCAGGTTCTGGTTCTTTCTTGCAAAGAAAGCAGAGACAGATGTTTGTCACTTGGCTACATTTTGGAAGAAAAAAATAGGAAAGGAAAGGACTGTTATGGCTGAATCTACTAAGAGCTGAAAGCCCGTAGTTCTGGGACATAACCAGAACTGCTGCTCTTTTCCACTTATTTTACTTTTCATACACTTTGGAAACCTAGTTGTATACTATCAATGTCTAAGTAATTAAATAGTTATTGAATAGTATGTCAGAGTGTGTACAGAGATTTTAGCAAATATTCAGAAAATTTGAAACCCGCAGTCTATATCCTCCACACACACTCCATTTGCTATTCAGATCATCATCCATTTATTTTTACTGGCTGCTTTAATGGAAGATAAATTGAATTTTACTAGACAGTGGCAGCACAGAGGATAGGAGGTGACAGGTATTGAAGGGCTAGTCATAAATCTTCTGAGATGTCAACTTACACCTAACAACATGACTGCATAAATAGCTGACCCATTTCATTTTCTGGACAAGTTGGATCATTTTGGGGCCAGGGAAACACTAGGGATGATATAATCATAGGAAAGGATGTTTCTACAGTGATTACTCCTCAGATTCCCTGTTTCATATAATGCCCACAGATTTTTTTATTGTAAGAAAAATTATTGAAAAGGGGAATACATGAAAATAATCTGGCCATGGCTTCTACTATTTAAAAGAAATACTGATGCCATCCCCTGTATCATTGGAGCTTTAAAATTTCTGAAACACCTTTAGGGATACATGGAGCTAAACTTTGAAACTCTGTGCAATTCTACTTATAGCTTAGTGTGAATTTTGACCTTAAAAATCATGTTAGGATTTAGGACATGTTTACATGATATGTAATAGATTATGTCTTTATTTATTATATGATATCATGTAGTGGCTTAAATTTCTTTAAATTCATGACTGTTAGCTATTTGAGGCACAGTGAAGTAGAACATCCCCGTAAATTCCAGTGATTAAGAAAAAAATGTGTTTCCTATGTTTAATTTCATCGTTTTGAAAACATCATACAGAGTGTTCTTACTCCTTAGTAGATGAAGTAGAAAGTAAAGAAAAAATGCATTTCTAAATTTGTCTGCTTCTCAATTGCCTATTTTCATGGATGGACTGAGAAGCAGACTTCAGAATGCCTTAACACTGGAAAGCACAGCCTGCCTTCTCTTCACAAGCATTCATGGCTTGCTATATTTTCTGGGAATGGCAGTGAATTGTATGTGTACCAATGAAACTTAAAGGCTTGAATTGAATTGAGCATTAATCATTGAAAATAAAATGATAAAAACACGTAAGACAAGGCAACAAGGGAACAGCAAAACTGAAGTCTTGGCATGAACAGAAATTTATAGATTCTGAGTTTGTTCCAAGTGTGGATTTTCTTCAAGTCTCCTTGTTTGTGCCTGGGTTCACAAAAGTGAATGTGACTGTGGCTGTGCCTGGATGTTAGTGGTCCCACTTAAAATGGTTTCAAGTAAAATATGATTTGGGTAAGTTGAGTTACATACTCTCTGGAGTAGCTGTCTTACCAACGTTTTTCTTGCTTCTTTTACCTACAGTGTAATGAAAGTGAAGAGAAGATAAATCTCCCAGCATGTCTGTCAGCTTTCCCAAAGGCTGACCCTGCTCTGCACATTCCCTATCACTGCCATTGGCCCTTCCTTAGCCTTAATCACAGAGCTGAAGCTACAGACAACAGCTGGCCCTGGAACTCTCAAGGGGGTCATATTTTTCATTCTGTTATTCAAATTGGTCTACTCTACAAATCTTCAGAAAATAGTTTGCAAAGTAACAAAAGAAGTTTAAAACACAGTATTCTTTGCAAATGTTTACTTTCGTTTTTTTTTTTTGTAAAAGCAGCATTTAAAAATGTCTGTCTGATCAAGTAATATTAATTGAACAGTTTCTAAACAGAAAATAAAGTCAGTGAGAGCATGGAAAGCCTATGAGTCATATGACCTAGTTTAGTTTATTTAGAACACACACATGCTCCAAAAATTTGGGTTTGCATCAAAACCAGATTGTTTCCCGCACTGTTCCCCAACTGAAAATTAGAAGGTTGAAGGAAAATTGGACAAATCTCAAAAACAAAAGCCCTTTGCATGAAAACTGTCTAACAACAAGCAAAATAAAAATAAATGGATCAACAAAAGGAAGAACTTTTACCATTTTGAATTTATGTTTTAAAAGTTTTCAGTAATTATTTTAGCTAGTGCTGTACTGTTTTTATTCTCATCTAATACCAGAACCATTTTGACAATTACCAGGAACCAAGAGTATTGTGGAATGTGATTGTTCTCAAGAATAACCAAGTGTTATTAAAATAAATACATCGATTCACTATTGTTTTCCACCACGAGAGTGAACAATATACAACAGAGTGGCTAAAATGGAATCTAAAGGGGAAATGAGTTGGGTACTTAATAATTCAGACAAATGCATTACATGAAGACTGCTCTGGTGACAGCCTGGCTGTTTTGAGTGGGTGAAGGATAAAATGAGGAAGTCGCTACTGTCTTCCGTTGGTTCTCATGTGCTGTAACACTGCATATTTTGACAGGACAACTGAGATTCGTATTCTTTGGCTGCATCTCCCTGTGAATGTTTCCACCGATGGGACATTTACTTACTAGAGAGAGAGAGAGAAAGAGAGAGAGAGAGAGAGAGAGAGAGAGAGTTGCACAAATGAATCTTCTAGAAATATTCTGAATTTGGCGAAAGTCATATACACAGAGTTTAAGATATTTACTTTGGAAACATATTCGGTACATAGTTTAAGATTTTCCATTGTTAAAGATAAAAATCTTCAAAGAGAAAATGAGTATATATTGGCAAGGATAATATTTATTTTTGATTGCTAAAATTTTATGACTCCAAACAGACACTGAGATGCCTATGTGACCAAAAGGAGCACTGTGAGACAAGCAGTATTTTCCATCCTGTGCTCATCACAGAATATTCTTTGGTCTGTGGATGAACCACAAGTGCATCAGTGGCTGTTCACTGCAGCAATATGGAAACACTGCAGTTAAACCACTAATAATGGCAACAGCTTTTCCCAGAATAAAACCATTACTCTAGAAATCATGCCAACAACTTGGAATTTTTTTTAAATGCAGCTTCAAAAGCTCCAAATCAGCATAATATGGCAGAGTTGTTATCAATTACAAGATTGTGGTTTTAAAGAACTTGAGCAGCCATTCATAGTGGCTTTCATTTGTCTTGTAAGTTCTCCAATGTTAGTTGCAAACAACATCAGTTGTTTAGCGAAAGTAGAGCACATCTAATTATTGCTCTTTTTTGAGTGAACTTAGCTCACAGACTGTTTTTGCATGGGATAGGTCTACATGCATAGTTCCCAACATAAAAATACTTGAAAGAACTGTCCAGTTATTGTGATAAGATTCATTTTTGCTTGTTTGTTTGTTTTGACACAGACTCTAAATAATCCAAGCTACTTCAAACATCTGGTCTTCCTGTCTATGATAAGTATATGAAGAAACAACACTCTCAGTCACTTATTGAGATGTTACAAACCTATAAAATGTTGCAGAAAATTTAGGAGACAGTTTCACCATTTCATACAAGATTAAATATACTCTGTAATTTTGTACAAAATTCAGATTCCCAGGCATTTACCCAACTGAATTGAAAGAATACATACAAAATGCTTGTGTGTTTATGATAATTATATTCATAATTGCCCCAAACTTATAGGAATAAAAGTATCTTCCAAGTGATAGGTATAGAAAGGTCTTGTGTATCTTGAAATATCTGTATACAATGTTATTCATAGAAAAATGAAATGAGCTATCACATTCATGAAGTCACAAATATCACACATAAGGTAGGCAGTTTGAAAGCATTGTGTAGTGCACAATTCCTGGAATGTCACAGTGTAAAAGGCAGAATCAATGCCAAGGTAAAATAATCAGAACTTGCCATGCCTCCTGAGAATAAAGGAGAATTTTCTTTCTTTCTTTCTTTCTTTCTTTCTTTCTTTCTTTCTTTCTTTCTTTCTTTTTTGTTTGTTTTTCGAGACAGGGTTTCTCGAAAACCTGTCGCTCTGGAGACCAGGCTGGCCTCGAACTCACAGCGATCAGCCTGCCTCTGCCTCCTGAGTTATGGGATTAAAGGCGTGTGCCACCAACACCCGGTGAGAATTTTCTATGACACTAAAACTATTTGTTACTCCAATAGTAGGTACATAATACCGTGTATTTGTTTAAAATCACAGAGTGTTACAGCCCAAGAGATTGCTCAGTGGATAAAGCATTTGCTGCCCAAGCAAGAAGAACTGGAGCTCAGATTCCCAGAGCCCAGGTGCATGCCTTCTGGGTGTGTCAACCTATCTGTACTTTCAGCCTCAGAAAGTAGAGGCAGGTGGCGAGCAAGAATAGTGATAATGACAATTTCTGTTTTATTGAGAGACTCCGTGTCAAAGAAGAAAATGAAAGAGCAATTGAGGAAGATTCTTGACAACATTTGTGGCCCTACACTTATGTGCACTTGCATCTGTGTACACTTGAACACATACATGTACCCAGGCACATAGGATATACACACATACCATATGTCCACATATGCGTGAAAAGACAAAAAAAAAACAAAATTAAACTACACTAAAAGTGGAAAACATAAATATGATGAAGTATGAATATATAGACTTGATTATTATCTGCCAGACTAGAAGCTTCAGTTTTTTTGTACTCTTAGATTTAAGGATTAAGCAATTGAAAGGAAGGTGGCAGTAACCATAATTGTCATCGTTGGTGTAGACAGTTGTAGATGAGCACAGGTGGAAGCTAGAATTATCTACATGGAAATGGATTCAATTTAGAGACATCAATAAGAACCCATATTATTTAATGAAGATTTAATTATGTATATACATATATAAATGTATATGTAAATGTTTATAAAGACATGTATGTGCTTGTAATATTTCATATACAAACATATCATTCCTATCTGCTGATTGAATGTAAATGTAATGACACTCCCATAGCAATGTGTGTATCGGCTACCTCAAAACTTGGTTTCTAATGCTATTCTTCAGTTATAGGAACCAGAGTTCCTACCTAGGAAAGCTGGTCACAGGTTTTGGGAGGGAAAGTTTTGAAATGGGCTTAGTATATTTTATAGCTTCTGAAAGCAAGAAATTCCTTACAACAAATGAAAAAAAATGCAGTAAAGAAAACGATGTTGCGACTTGGTTATACCAAAGTAGCACAAAAATGAAGCGTCCAATGCCAAAAGACTTAACAAATTAAAATTTAACATAGCAGAGTTGAGAATAATCCATCTTTCAAAACAAACGGCTGTGAGTTACTGTTGCTATGAAGTCACTGAATGAATTGTGCAGAAATCTAAGTTTCCCATATAGAAGTGCTTTCTGTGAATACTTTGCTGTCATAACTTCTCACTTAAGTATGGGCTGCCAGTCAGTATTAACAAAAGGGGAAGATCATGGAAAAGGCCACAGTAAAGCATCATCCACCATATGGACCTGCAGACCCTTCCTATGAACTGGGTTGGCATAAGTCCCAAGGGTTGACTTTCCATACACCATAATCCCAATATAATGACAAACAACATTATCTCACAAGTCTCAGAAGAGGAATAATACATAAGCAAGTTGATCTGTAATGCAGAAATTGTCAGGATAAAGGTTGTCTGAAAGGCAGTCACAGCAATGGAAATACAAGGAACTATGGCTATTAACTGTGATCAGCATACAGAATGGGTGGTGAACCAGGAAAAAGAATTTAGTACAAGCAGACAGAGAAGACCTCTAACTAACAAGTAGATTCTTGTTAACAATGCAACAACATTAACTTGGTGATTATAATGAATGAAAAATAGAAATGTGAAATAGGGAAATATGTATGATACATGTGGGATCCCTTTACCATTTTTGTTTTTTTTTATAAATATAAACCTGTTCTGAAATGAACAGCTTCATTTGTTTTTAAGTGTTACTAGTATTACAAGCTGTAAAAAATCAAGTGCTTAGAGACTGGGTGTGTTTTGAATTATTACTATCAGTCAATGAATTTTAAACAGAAATCAGAAGAAAGACCTATTTACTATAAAAAGCCAAAGTCAGTCACACACACTCAACCATATGAGGTTGTAATGGGAAGAAAACATAATGTTGGTATTGAATAATATGGTAAATGACATTTGGTGCCTCCAATACTCACTATTTGCTGAGCTCAGAGAAAGCACTTCAATTTTCAACCTCCATTTCCTTTCCTGTAGAATCCAAGCAGTATTTAGTTGTCCCAACCTGCAGGATATCAACCTGGGGCAAGAGAATCAGGGATAGGGAATGGGGACAAGAGAAGCACAAAGAAAGACCACAAGACAGGTGGCAAACTTTATTTTTCTCAGGCTAGCTTATATAGTCGGCAGAGCAGGATATGGGGAGGGGTAGAATGGGTTGTTTGTGCATCAGGTGTTAGCATAGGCAGGATATTAGGAAGCCACAAAGAGGATGTTTGGCAGGGTAAAGAGTTTATGAGTAAGAGGTCCAGGAAGGGTTGCCTAGGTAACTGAGCCTATGGGTGGAGGATTTGGTCAAGTTGTTTCTTTTCTTGAGCTGAGGGTCTAAGGAGCTTCTATATAAAGGTTAATATACAACTATGTGGCCGGCCAAGAATGAACTAGCATCTCATGTCCAGCCATAAGATTTGGCTCCCAACATTTAGTCATGCAATTAATGAGGATATGAAATGGTGTTACTGGAGGTTCTTGTCCCTCCAGTTCCTGCCACCCTTTTCAACCACCCAAAAAACTCACAAAGACTTACATTAATTATTAAAGTGTTGGTCAATAGCTATGGTTTCTTATTGCTAGCTCTTTCTTAATTATTAACTCATTTCTATTAATCTATGTATTTCCACGTGGTCTTGGCTTACTGGAGAAGGGTCTGGACCTGTTATTCCTTCCTTGGCTGCATAGCATCTCTACGAGGAGCCTCTCTGCCTTCCTTTCCCAGAATTCTCATCTCCTAGTCCCACCTATCTTCCTGCCTCTACTGGCTAAACTGTTTTATTCATCAACCAATAAGAGAAACGTATATACAGAAGGACATCCCTCATCAAAAGGGAATATGTGAAGCATCTATAATTAGATAGATACTAGCTTAATGGCAACTTTTATTAGAAATTCTACATGTATGTGTGAATATAAAGGTACTGTTATACTGTCTTAATAACTCACTTGTTTTAGAAAACAAAAACACATAAAACTTCAACTTCATATTTGTTTTATATATCATTAAATGATTTAATAACAAGTAAATATTATTTTTAATTAGTTTGTAAGAATAATTTTATTTTCTGTGGCTCTTGGAGCATTCTGACATTTTAGTTGTCTACTTTTTTATAGTGTATCTTTAATGAAAAGGGGTAGATGCCCAAAACTAAGCAAATCATCACAAAATCTACATAGTGGAAACAAATACTGGTTCCAGAAAGGGCCTATTCTGCCATCAAAGTCATTAGAATGACTTTTGAAAGGGATCTATGTCTGCCAGAAGCCATTGTGCTACAGAAATGAAATTCCCACAAAGTCCAACGTGGTTTGCCCTGATGGTAAGCCAACAGCTCTGCACTTTTGCTATGGTTTGAAATTTATCTCAAGGAAGAATCCAAACCAAAACCAAACTTGGCTACAGCACTTAGGAAATATGAGTATTCGGGCAACTAAGAAAGTTTGAAGTATAAGTGACTGCTGACAAAGTGTCTGCCTAATTTTGCTTCCTTCAGCATGATGGACACAGAGAAGAACATAATTACAATCTACATAAATGCTTGCTTTCCATGTCTACTCACTTTGAAAAATGATTTCCACGAGTCTCTCGTGCCTCCTAACTAACTGCAAGTATGATGGCTTTCTCTTTCACTGCTAAGTCTTCTGTCACTTCTAATGGTCTCACCCATTTCTACTTGAGGCTGATGAACTCTCACTTCATTACTATTTTATGGGATATCATGTGTCTATCTATCTACTAGGATGCTGCTTAGTAAATACAAGTAAAAAGTACATGTTTTGTTGTTGGTGCCCATTATAGCACTGCCAAAAGGGAGGGATTGGGATAAACATGTGATTGGCCAATCAGTTCATTTTCCTTATCTATCTTTCTTTTGCTTGTGATTTCTTTTTGGTTTTCTGGCTATCATTTCTGCCAAACTATTTTTTTTTCTTAAAAAGTAATTATGATCTAAGGGCTGACCCAGACAAATATTCAATCCAGTTTAACTGTGATGAGGGACACATAATTAAAAATCAGACAACATATAACCTTACTAACACAGACTGGAATTAGATTTGGGTTGATTTGCATAATATTCATTTTAAATATTCATGCAATAAAATGAATGAGCTCATCTCTCTAATGAAAGAAATAACTGAGTGGTGATACCTCAAGTGCAGATGTGGAAAGATGGATTTTTAAAAGGATAGATTATCCAGAAGACTTGGTTTCAGAACAGACAAGGAAAATAAAACAAATTCACAAAAGATGCTAAATTTGGGACATTTGAGCTATAAAGTTAAAGGGGAGTTCATGAGTATCTACATCTGTGGGGAAATAAAGCAGAACAGCAGCTTTAAACAACTATGACCATGTAAGAAATAATTCCACTGCCAGGGAGTAAGGAAGAACCCATGGCAAGAGGTCAAAGTATCTCCAAGATTGAGTATATGGGAAAACCTGCACTTTGAAAAGTGGAGAATTGAGAGGTGAGAACCAGATTGACCTCAAGGAGTTTCTGCTTAAAGTTTAAGTATTCTAAATTAATTGAGATTGAATAATATTGTCGAATGAGTTCCCTAGTAAATACTCTGCAATGGCTCTTTACATGTTGGTGATTCATTTGGGATTATTCCTAGTGATCCCATCTATTTGGGAGAGAGAAGAATAGATAACTACTGAGAATAATGTTGGACTGACATGTAATTATGACCATCAAGAGGGAGCTATGGAGCTACAACTGCTCAGAGATTTATGAGAGAAGGAAATGGCTTTTGGCACTTCTGAAGTGTAGAATGGGTGAGTAAGTACCCATCAGCCTAACAGAGAGATAGAGGAGAACTCAACCGTCAGACTTCAGATGTCAAAAATCTGGCAGTGGGGTGTGTAGATGTCTTCAGAACATCCTCATGAGGGAATGTGGAGCTAATTGCAGGTCTTGGAACACAGTTCTGCTTGGTTTTCTTTCCTAGGGAAATATTCACAAGGAAAATCTAGTGGCCCCATCACTGAAGCTCATTTTGGGAAAGTAAGTATGGTCACTGTCACTTTCTACTACTACTCATTCCAAATTTCCCACATATTAATTTCCACCCATTCTACCTGCTTGTCTGTGTGTCTTGGGAGTCCAAGATTAATCTTCCATTTAGACTTTAGCTACTGCTGATGTCTTTTTATCATGAAATCTATATGAGTAAAAAGCCCAAGCAATGCCTCAGTGAATTACCCACACATTATGTAATACGTAACAGGAACAGCATCTCCACTTGAGGATCAGAAGAAAAATCTTCCTTCCAGGCTAGTGATATCTTTCTTTCTCTAAACATCACTTAGAGACTAAAGTAAGTGATCACACCAATTGGTATAAGTTCATTGTGACTGTGTTTCGGGATGGGAGTTGGGGGATAGAAACATTAGAAGCTATGACTTCTGAGGCCACAAAGCCAATAATTTTAGGAACAACAACAGCCATTCAAATTCTATTGCTGATGATAATTGACTAATACCCTGCTTCCTGAAGGGTGACCCTCATTGCTCAGAAGGAATCATCTCCAAATTGGTATTTTTCTCCAAGATGTCAAAAGGTCAACATGTAATTAGAACTACATTTGGAGCCTGAGAAATACAGTCTTAGACTCATGGATCCAATCTAGTATGTACAGCACTACATTTTTTACATGATGCTCATGGGGAATACCCAGGAAATAGAGCAAGTCTCTTTAATCACTGATATCTCATAAGAAAGTGAAGATAAAATTAGACCCCCAATATGAATCGATTTCTGTGATAATGAATTACTCTTTCTGAGATAGAAATGTTTCAGTTTAGTCAGTATGCTATCTAAAACTTGTTGAAAATTATTTTAAGATGCATTACATTTGTTTATGCTATGGAACATCTGTTTAGTGATGTAAAGCTGTGTTGCATTCTTGTATGTTTCATTTGTTTAACTCTGTGAAGCTGTGATTCTTTGCCTGTCTAAAACAAACATCTGATAGTCTAGTAAAGAGCTGAACATCCAATAGTGAGATAGGAGGAAGGATATGTGAGGCTTGCAGGCAGAGAAAATAAATAGGAGGAGAAATCTGGGAGAAGAGAAGGAGCAAGAGAACAAGGAGAGGAGAATGCTAGGGGCCAGTCACCCAGCAATCAGCTAGTCTAGCCACGGAGTAAGAGTGAAAGTAAGAGAAAGGTAAAGGCCCCGAGGCAAAAGATATATGGGATAATTTAAGTTAAGAGAATCTGGCTAGAAACAAGGCAAGATAAGGAGGGGAATTTTTAAGTAATAATAAGACTCTGTGTGTGATTTATTTGGGAGCTGGGTGGTGGGCACCCAAAAGAGTAAAGAGCAAAAAGAATAATAGTTTTCCTCTTCAGGGAATGGTGATTCAAGAACTCGTGATATTCTCTGTGACTTACATATTAGACATTGTACAGTGACAGCAGCTGGATGAGCCTTAGAATGAGAGAGCCTAGGCTTTTGGAGATATGCATATCCTCCCTCATCTCATCATGCTGCTCTGTTGTACTCGACTCTGCTAAACATTATTTCACCAAACCATCCTGTCTTCCTAATGGTTAACGACCACATACATATGAACATGTATATTAGTATATATTAAAATATTCATATTCTATGTTCAAATCCATAGTGCCACCCATCCACCTTAAGCCCAGACTTCTTGTCCTTTTTTAACCATATACTGTATTTTAGGTCTTATAATCAATAACAAAAATCACATTACTTTAAATATATTAACAAAGTTCAGCCCTGTTTCACTTAAAATATGTGATAAGGTACATCATTTTTGTTTGAAGGATTTCCCATCATGATTGTTTTACTTGGCAATAGAATAGAAAAATACTCATTTTTCAGATCAGAAAACAGCATTTACTCAAGGCATCTATTATAATCTATCTTCTAAATACTACATTGTGAAAGTGAATGAGGTTGCTATGCTGATTAATCTTATATCCCTTGAGTCTTTAAGAATGAAAATAATTATTGCTATTTGCATATGGTGTTCAAGAATTCAGTATTGATTTTTGTAAATGTGTTGTCATGCTTGGGAAGACTACAGTTTTGCTGGATTCTACTACATTCTACATGCCAAGGATTACCTTGATGATTTTGTGTAGTAATAAATTACAAGTTTATATACCAGGAAAATGCCCAAGAATTCAACTAACTCATTAAAAGTTGAAGTTCAGCCAGAGGTTCATTTACCACAAAGCTCCAAATACTCTCTCTTTGAAAGGAATTATGACAACATTTTTTAACAACTACTCTCAAAATTCTTGAATATGCTTTTCCCAGCGAGGACAATGACTTGAGTAATTTGCAATAAGTCTTTTAGCATAAAGTCAAGGAATAGTAATACCATATATATTTGTTATGATGTTGAAGTCTTATTCATAAAAATATTTTACCTTTCTTGTAAGTTCCATCCCTGAATATTTACTCAATTCTGACTAACAAGATGAGTTACAAATTTTTTAGAATAGCTGATTATCTATACTTAAATTTTTAATAAAGATTGCTCAATTATATATATATATATATATGTATATATATATATATATATTGCTGTAGACGGACTAATCTAATCTATTGTTGTCCAGACTTCTGTGTTGGCTCTAGAGATTGTATATTTTGCTAATCACATTTGTAGCTTTTTTCAAGTCAATACCTCTGGATTACATTCTGGCCTTGTTATAAGAACTGCAGTGCTTCTCTTCAGATGCTTAGATTCTTCCATTGACATCTATCTGGTGATCATATTATCCCCAATAGTTTCTAAAACCTAATACCACCAGCCTAAATATAACAGTACTACAGATTTTTCTCAACAATGCTACCACCCTGTACCTGTTGTAAAATAGTCTGTTACACTGTGTGATGACGTGTCACTGTGACTGGTTTAATAAAGAGCAGAATGGCCAATAGCTAGGCAGGAAAAGGTTAGGCTGGATGTCTGGGGGACAGTGAGGTCTTGGGGAAGAAATGCAGAGTCACCAGCCTGATGCAGAAGGAAGCAGGACATGCAGGAGGAGAGGTAAAAGCCATGAGCCATGAGGCAGAACATAGATTATTGGAAATTGATTAAGTTATAAGAGCTAGTTAGAAAAAGCATAAGGTAAGGTGGAGCTTTCACGATTATTAATAAGTCTCTGTATCATGATTTGGGGGCTGGTGGTCCAAAAAAAAACCTGCTACATTTACCCAAACACATCCTGTCCTGATTTTTGTAAATTAAATGCTTTTTGGGTGAGATGAGGCATACAACTTACGGGTTTTATACCTTATGAAGAAGTGCTTATACCTAACAGTACTTCTCTTACCTTTTCTATATAGTCTTGTATACAGTCCTTCAGTATCTATCACAATGTTGTCACATCTCTTTCACCATTCACAACTAATCCCTTCCTTTAAGTTTCCACAAACCATCTCTTGCCTGTCAGCACTGTCTTCTCAGATGGTGAGACCAGGTGTCACTGAGAGTAAGCACATGACAAAATCATTTCTCTTACAAGAATTTAACATTATTTAGTCTTGACTCACAAATGTTTTCACAATACTTGTTAGTATGTAGGACCTGAAACATTTGTGGGGGACATGGCATTTTTCCTTGCTTAGCATGCTGGTCATATTGTAATTTAACTATAGGAATTGCTTTGCAGATGATATGATAGTTTACATAAGTGACTGGAAAAATTCTACTAGGGAACTCCTACAGCTGATAAACACCTTCAGCAAAGTGGCAGGATATAAGATTAAATAAAAAAAAAATCAGTAACCCTACTATATATTGATGATAAATGGGCTGAGAAGGAAATCAAAGAATAGCCACAAACAACATAAAATATCTTGTGGTAACTCTAACCAAACAAGTGAAAGACATGTACGGCAAGAACTTGGACTCTTTAAAGAAAGAAATTAAACAAGATACCTGAAAATGGAAAGGCCTCCCATGCTCGTGGATAGGTAGGATCAACATAGTAAAAATGGCAATCTTACCAAAAGCAGTCTACAGATTCAATGCAATCCCCATTAAAATTCCAGCACAATTCTTGAGATTATATTATAATTACATTTCTCCCTTCCCTTTTCTCCTTCCAAACCCTGCCATATATACTTTGTCACTCTACTTCAAATTTATGACATCTTTTTCATCTGAAGAACCAGCATGCCTCCATCTTAGGCTCAAAGCAATTTTATAGTAAAGACAAAGTAGACTCTTCCTCTTTATAATTAGACTTCTGTTTCTCAAGGATTGAGCTATGCCCCTCTTGTAACCTTAACTATAAATGGTTTTGTACTGCCTGTTTCAGGAATGGCGATTGTGTCTTTGTTTTAAAAATTAATAACCATCTTCCAACCATACCTTTGTTTCAAAAGGGTTGTTATGGTTACCTTGACCTGTTCTTTTTACCACCTTGCAATTATGTCTCTTTTTGGGAGGTCCTTATGACTAACTTGTTCTTGCTATGTTCTGCTTCTGTAACATTTTGTCTGCCAAATCCCCCATTTGGAAACCCTTTATCCCTGAGCTATGAAAACCTTATCTTTCTTATGTCCAGTGGTAACCACTCAAACCCCTCCTTAAAAGGAGGTAGCCCATGTATATGAATAAAAAAGACTTGCTTTAATTAATTGCTTGATTTAATTAATTTGGCCATGATGAGTTGAGTCAGTAGTCCTCCTCCTGTCTTTGGGATTAACACATAAATTGTTATTGAATGCATGTATCAACTGATTTTTAGTTACTCAAAATTAAGATTCTTTTGGAGGACTTGGCATTATTTTACAAAACCAATAAAAAAGGAGACAAATCAGAGAAACCCTCTCCTGTAGATCACTAAGAAACATTAAATTCCAATGTCTTCAGAGGATATGTAAATGAAATCCTTCCAAACGCTTAGTCCCGTTCCCACAGATAATTGGCAAGAAACTGGGATTCCAATCATACCATCACAAGGTGATAAATCCTACTAACAAGTTGAATGGGGTTGGGAAAGGCACCCTTTGTCAAAGATAAAATATCAGCCTCAGCTAAAAACTTGACTTGAGCCAGAGTAATACTGCTCAGAGAACCCAACTAAGCCATGAGTGGACTTCTGACCTACAAAAACTGGAATAGTAAATGGAAATAAATGGGCCCAAAGTTAAATCACTGAGTTTGCAATACTTTGTTAAATACCAACTGATCAATAATCATCAACATTCAAGAAACTCTATAACCCAAATTTCAAATATCTAGCCTCTGTATTTCTCAAGATAAGCCAAATAAAAATAATATTTCAAGGTTTTCCAGTTTCTTTAATTCCTACCCCCAACCACAAACACAGACTTATTAGTTCTCCCTCTGCTCTTTGGATGCATCCTCAGTGTGGAATTTTTTTTCTCCTAAGCTCTATTTATCTAAATCTTTAAGACCTATGACTCACTTCTGTTCAGCAATTTTTCCATTTCAGTATTATCTTATGGAATGTGTAGGCTTTTACTAATTCATGACAAATATAAGCAAGCAGTACTCAGATGCTTTCAAGCCTACTTTTCAGGTCTGATACTTAGATGTAGACATAGTACATTTCTCTTTGATCTTTCCTTATTGATCTTAGTCCAGCTTTAGCAGTTCATGGCCTGGGTGGAAAGTAAAATAAATGCCCACGTTATATTGAAAATGGTTCTTGTGAGAAGCTGATTCAGGTACCAAGAAACTCCATACATCAACTGGAGAAATAACTCAATAGGTAAACCGTACTTGCTGCCAGGATCTACATATATTTATATTCAGTTCTGGGAAGCATATGGTAGAAAGAAAAAACTTAACTCTAGAAGATTGTTCTCTGACTTCCATATGCATGTCATTGTGCATGAGTGTGTGTGTGCAAGTACACACACACACACACACACACACACACACACACAAAGTAAATGTGAAAAAATATTTTTAAAAGAAACTCATTTTTCATAATTTAGAATCAGGAGCTACTGTCTCCTGCTTCCTAAACTACTAAGTTTAGAATCAGAAACAAACAGATAGGAATTAAAAAATAGTTTTGTTCTTTTATAACTCTAAGTTACTTACTTGACATATGAATGATAGTGAACTATTTTGGTTAAGCAATTACTGCAACTGTAAAAGAACACTCTGGCCTGGGAATTGTTACATTTAAATAAGTCTGTGGTATCATAGTCATCCATTTTAAGTCTAAATCTTTTAAAACTGATCTGTGAAACATGCTATAAAACTCCATGACTTCCTTATCTTGCATCTTTCATGCTTTGGAATCTAGTTTCACAGAGATGCTGCTGCCAACCTCTGGGGCAGCTCTAAGTGGAGCCTAGCCCTCTTAGACTATAGTTCCATCCACTTTTGGGTTCTGATGCTCCTCTATGTAGTTGTTCGTAAGGAGCATGAAGCACCATTAGTTGTATTTACAGCTCCTTGACATAAACATGCATCTTTACCACCAGGAGCCTTTGTTGGGTAGGATATTGCCCTCTGGACAGCTTTTCTACTGAGTCAGTATAGCATGGGAGGGTTTTGGTTTATTTTTTACTTTTGCTAATCTTTGTCAATTTCTTTGCTGTCTTTACTCTCCCTCCTCCACTCTGAGATTTTAACTTTGCTTTCTTCCACAAAAAAATTCAGTCCATTATCTTTAACATCAACTTTAGTCACATTCTCAGATCTTGTGCAGAATGAAGTCTTACAGTGTCATTGTTCTCTTCTGAAATCCTATAAGCTGGCCCAGCCTCTACTGTCCATGTTTCCCTTAGCATTTCTGTCTTCCAGGTTCTCACTAGAAATGGCCACCTAACCTCTACTTCTAGCATCACAAGCCCTTACTATCCCAAAGTGCCGAATGTTTTCACACAACAGCCCCACTTATTGATACCAATTTCTGTCTTAGTTTCTCTTCCTCTCAGTGTGATAAAATATTCTGACAAAAGCAAGGTAACATAAGAAAATGTTCTTCTGGTTTATAACTCAAGGATAGCCCATCATAGTGGGAAGTCATGGTTGTAAGAGCCTGAAACATCTGATAATATCACATACACACTTGGCAACAGGGAGCAATGCATGCCTGTTGCTACTCAGTTACTATTTTCATAGCTAGGAAATAATATCATACATAGTATGCAGCTTTCCACAACTAGTGCAAAATAATTTCTCCTATGCATGTCCAGAAACTTGTTTCCCATCAGTTGTGTCTAGAGTCTGTCATTTTGACAATTAATGTTAACCATCATATTAGGGTGTGTGTGTGTGCAAAGGAATTTGTGGGTCCCAATGTATGATAATTTAAGCAATAGCACGCTGATAGTCATTCACAAGTATCACTAAGATCATTTTTGACAAGCATGTTAGATGTCTGGTTAAAAGAATGTGTTAAAGAAAACCCTTTACTTTCAGTTTCCTCCATTGTTTCTTGAAAATGCTGAGAAGCATATAAAAGGTTGTTTATATATGTTAACTTTTATTCACATTTAGAAATACTTCTAGATTTTCCTTTTCAAATTTCCAACCACAGACAAGTTTATATCAAATTACATTTGAATTTCATATAAACTTGCTGATCTCTGACCATTGGCAATTCTTTGCTGCCACCAAAATGTAGAAGGGAATTTGTTAACTAACTTGTCTATTGTAGTTTTAAAATCTTGAAGTTATTTATTTATACAATTAAAGGCTTATATATTTTAAGTGTTTCAATCTAAAAGCTTTTACCTGAAAGTCTTTGTGTCTACTGGGAACAAATTATCAAAAATGCTTTTTAATTCATCATTGATTTGCATACTGTGTCCAACAACTATGGAGGAAAAGAAGAGCCTGATGGTACTAGTTGGTATTTCAGTTTTGACGATGAAGTTGAGCCGATGAAAAAGGAAAAATAATTATTGTCCTTATTAATCTTAGATATAAGGGAATTGAGACAATCTAACCATGTTATCTCACTAGCAAATGTAGGCTTGAATTTTAGTAAATGTGAATATGTTTGCAAAAAATGACAAGAGAAATAATTTTGCTCTTCATTATATTTTGGTTTTGTTTTAGGGAAAGACACTGTGCTGTGTCAAAACAATTCTTTAGGTTTTATGTTATTATCTTGTGATTTTGTTTTCCTTCCAGAACAAAATTCACACTAATAATTACAATTATTACCAAAACATGCTGTGATGAGATGAAACCCGAGTCTCTAATATTAAATGCAGAGACATGAAAAGGAAGGAGAAAAGAAAGAAAACCTCTCATGTAACTCACTGTCAACAATGTGTTAAAGATCTGGGCTTTCTTGTTCTCAGCAAATCTTACTGACCTGTGAACCAGAATTGTATTTTAACAAAGAAAAATAGAGTGTGTAGAACAATTTGCTTTTCCTCCTCCTTTTCTTAACATGACTTGACCACAGACTGAACCCTTCTTTGCAACTGTGCTGTTTCCAGTCTGTTTCATTCTCTGATGTGAAGTGATATCATGTTTCCGTTGTTTCTGGATAAACTCAAGCACAGGCTGAACCCAACATGGCTTGCAGCTTTGATCTAAGCCTCAGACAAAACTATTGTAAAATATGTGCAAACTGTCTCTTTCTCATAAAAACCAAGCTTTCACTGGAGTGGATCTGGTGAGCAGCATGCCTTCATCAGTATAGTTTTCCAGAAATCTGACATGAAAGGGCTAGTTCCTGACAATCACATAAATAAAGAGGTGTTCATTAAGAATTAGGCGTGTCTCACCTTCTTGTAAACTCTAATTTAGCATTTTTCCTACAAACATTCTTAGGGGTTTGTAGTTTTTATGATTTTTGCTTTCCTTTTCTATGTCTAGCATCACTAACATTTGTTCAAATGGTTTATATTAACTCCATTTTCATTGTGACCAATCAAAAATTTAAATGAATTACTAAACAATTCCCTAAGTTAAAAATTGATCAGTATGACTTTTTAATACTGTCCTTATCTGACATTAAATGGGTTTAAGCTATTCACAAAGAGCAGATTCTGAGGTTATATTTAGGAGATACAGGGACCATGTGAGTTAATGCTACTTTTTTTGTCTCTGAAATCTTTTGGTGACACTGTAACGATCATCTCAAATTCTTAGAAATTGGCTATATCTTACTGTCACCTCATTTATGGAGAATTTTCTGTCTATTACCTTTTTGTGCTCCCTACAACAAAGACATTGGCCCTGTAACCTTTGTTAGTACTTGATAAACAGTACTCATATGTATTCTTCAAGAAAATTTGTTTACATTTTTCTACCTAGTCAATAAATATACAAATAAAACATGGCTATAAGCCATCTGGGATAAGCCCATATCAATGATGAATAGACACATGAAAGATTTTTATTAAAAGAACATGTGAATCATCTTTTGAGCTCTCACTAAAAGCTAAAACTAAATATGATTTATAAGCAATTACAAGATTAAAATGAACTGTGGAAGGCAGCACTTGTTACCAAAGAAATGCTAATTATACCTTTCCTCCCTTGCTAAAAGAACTCCAGTTTTATTCATAATAGCAAAGTGGCTAAGTAAAATATTTACCACTTTGTACATATTAGATAACATTTATGATCAATTTTATCACATTCCCTGTTATATAGTGGAAAGTGATTGAAAATTGCTTTTTATTTGGTTTGTTATTATTGTTGTTTTGTTTTCTTTTTCTTCTTGGAACACAGGTGTCATTATAATGTGCCACCAGTTTGTGCTCTGAGAATAAAAGCAACCTTATAACATTACAGAGTATATATTGTGTTCCTCGATGCGTCGTGTGATCCTTTATGAAGCCTGATAGATCTGAATCTGAATTACTTGTTGTGGGATATTTTAAAAGTTAATTAATCTATGAGAGTAAATATAATTCTGGGGATTTTATTATTGGTTGGGTATGAGCAAAATTGTATGGCATTGATAATTTTGTTCTAATAAAGTCTTTGATTAGGAGTTGGGAATTTGTTAGTATATGTAAGATGATAAAGCGCTATATTGCTCAGAGACATATAGCTATGTTTCAAATGAAGTGACCGATAATACAGTCAACACATGCTGACTCAAGTTTAAGATCAAGCATGCTAATATGCCCCTGTATGGGGTCTTTTATTTAGCTCAACACAATGGTATTTGTCTTGCTGACAATTCTACACTTTTAAAAATATAACAGACTTGGTCCTGCCTCAACTTGATGATGGAACAGACTTAATAGACTTCCTAGGGGAGGCCTTACCCACTCCATGGAGCAGATGGGAGGATGAGGAGGGGAGTGTGGGAGAGGGAGGAGAGGAGAGAGGGAGATTGGAATGTAAAAAATAAAATAATAAAAAAGAATGTATCAAAAACATTATAGCAGAAATGTTGAGTATATCAATTTCCCTCATCTCTCTTCCAAAAGATTGCTGGTCTATACCGTGTCTTTATTCTTTATATCTCAACAACTCCCCATTTTTATTTTAAAGAAGAAAAATATAGCAGTCACCAGTTATGTTGTGATTTTTCTCACAAGATATTAAAGTCCTTATAGCAATGTCTCTGAACCATTTGTCTTAAACAACAACAAAAAAATCTATTCCTTTAACATGAAATGATCAATAACATAACTAATTGCATTCTTATTTTATACATATGCACATGCATGTGAGTATTCATGTATACACACACACACACACACACACACACACACACACACACACACACACACAAGCACGCACACCAAGTTCTCTATTTTACTCCTTAAAAAACAGGGCAGAAAGAAATAGAGGGTGGGATCATTTACTTCAGGCATATTTTAGATTTAGATATTCAGAATCTATTTCAGATTCTCATCCAGATTTTTCTCTTATAGTTTCAAATGAACCAGAAGCCTTGGAAAATCTGAGAAAATAAGATGAGGAGAAAAGTGACTACTGCAGAGGCATGTAATGTTACTTTTGTGGTTGGCATCACTGACCACCAGGAACGAATGACACAGCCCACAACCAACGGTGGAGCCATCAAAAGCCCCAAACTAGGGCATATCCCAACTCTTTGGAACTCAAAATTCAGCCTTCTCTTCTCCAAGGTTCTACAATGTAATTCTTGTTATGGACTGTGGGATTCGTTAGCTGTTACCCTTCTGTTTACAAATCATCTATTCCATGCCTGGCTTAAGGGATGTGAGCAATTCTACAAGAGGGAACCCTGAGGGTAGTTAAAATGCAGTGCTGGCCAATATTTCAAGTTGAAATTCTCGAATCCAAGGGCAGTGACAAGGAAGGGAGGAGCTGTAAATAGCAGGAAGGAACCTAAGTATCTGAGTCTCAGTTTTCTAGGGTAGCTACTGGTTACAAATATCGAATATAAGCTGGGTTAGGATGCCTGGGAGACAGGGGCCTAGGTTTAAGAAAGCTGTGTATGAGTAGGAAAGTCTAAATAGAATGCAGATGCTCTTTTCCTTTTGTCTAATTTAAAGTGCATTGCTTAAGAATGCTGCAATGAGAATGCAGGACAGACAGGCTTGCTATCTAGAGGGAGAGAATGAAAGTTGACTATTGTGTCATATGCAGAAGTGCAGCCCTCCTGAAGTCTGCCATGGTCTTAGCTCTACTCATAGGAGTTTGGCTACAGATAAAAAGTAGCCAGAGAGTTGAGGAAAAGCTTATTAGGTTGGCATTTATTTTTTAAGTCTTTATTTAACTTCTGGTTAAAGAAATCCCTGTAAGAAGGGCAGGGATCTAAAGGCAATGGGGTCAGCAGACAACCAAATTCATCATTGTTTTTTGCTTGTGGTCATTAGTGCTGGCAGCCAAACTCCAGGAGGTATAAAAAGTGACATGTTCTCATACAGGTTTTTTCCCCTGACTTTGTCAGAGAAGGTGGAGGGGGGGTGCATCTTACATTGAGATTATACAAACTCTGCCTCAGCTTTGATTGGGGAGAAAGAAGGTTAAGAGCCAATATACATTCAGTTCTTGGATCTTAGAACATTCTGTCATTCAGCTGAGTGTAAACATTAGGCATAACTGAACCTGGAAGACTCTTATATTAGAAGACTGCACTTAACACAAAGGCAGTCATTTCTTATAGTTTTGCCAGTATCTCTTGGTCAAGAACTCATTCCAATACCTGAAGCAACAGTTTAGATTCCTAAACCACACATTTTTGTTGTTGTTGTTGTTGTTGTTTTGTTTTTGTTTCTTTGAGACAGAGTTTCTCGGTATAATAGTCCTAGCTATCCTGGAACTTGCTATGTAGACCAATCTGGCCTCAACCTAACTGAAATCTGCCTGCCTCTGCCTCCCAAGTACTGGGATTCGAGGCGTGCACCACCACTGCTAAGTGGTTTATTTATTTGTGTATTTACTGCCATCCAATTCTTGATTTCAGTGGACCAGGTGAACATTTGAAGGGATGAATAGTGGTGAATATAAGAAAGGAATTTGTACTAAATGTGGCGTAAGTGGTGAGAACCCAACAGTCTAAACAGTAACTGGAAGTTGGCTTTTCTGAGGAGCTGATAAATAGTACTTTGGTGACACAGCATGGATTGTAGGCTGGTGATTGGTAAGGTTATAGTCTGGCTTGTCATGATCTCAGCATCAGTCACACAAGATCTCATTAATAATGAGGAAGTTACTACTGTTTAATGTAGGCTCAACTCTTGCCATTACTTAGATATGTGACTTTCTATTTCTGGAATCCAAAGTAACTACAAGAGAGAATGAATCAAAGAACGACCAAACCAGGAAGACAAAATAGAAACAGATGAGTTGAACAGTTAGCACACATTAAAGACATAATATGTAGGCATAGATGCTGTTTTTATCCTCTTTCAGTTACCTATAACACAATGCAGGACTGCTTGTCAAAGCTCAGGGCATTGAAATCTGACCAATTACTACCCTGAAAATCTTCTCCCTGGAAGAACTTCACCCATATGTAAGAAGCCCTACAAAAACCTCGTGTCTGTTCAGTTGGGAGCTGCCCTTCTCCAACTTGGCAGTGTCAGACACTATCCTGGATCCCCCCCCACACACACACACATAAATCTCTTGCAAGAGTTTTTGATGAAGCACTTCTTCCACTGGAGCAGAGCAGAATCTCTGCTGGGAAACTCCCTTAGGGGAGCAGAGCAGAGCTCAGCTGTAATGGCTCTCTCTTGGAGAAGAGCAGGATTAACACATCCTGTGGGGAGACCACCTCCCACTGGAACCCAGCTTCTGGTATAGCCTGACTTCCTGACAAGTCATGATCCCTTTCTTCTCAAGCCTCTAGGTATCCAGGATATCTCCCCTTCACAGCTGTAGGTATTGACTGACTTTCAACAGTCAGGGAACCTTTCCCTCCAGAACCTAACACTTGCACCTTCTACCTAGTAAGTAAAGGAATTTAACTCAAATAGTTGATCAGGTTTAGTCACAAGTGCCTTTACCCACTAGGCCATTGATATGTAATAAATTAAAACAAGAACCTGAATAAATAATATGCAGTTAAAAACTAGGTAGTAAGCATGTTTAAGCTTTTAATTAAGAAAGCACATGTGAGAGAGTTAAGAAAGAGAAGCTCTACAAAATTTAAATTTATTATATCTGAGGAGATTATTTTTTCACCTAAGGATTGATAGACCTATATGTAGATAGCCTAGAAAGAATAGGTGACTTACTTGTGGTGTGAATTAAGGAAGAATATGGTAGGATGACACCACAGACTTAGAAATATCATATTTTGGCTTGATTTTTGCCAGAATAAAAACAGAATCTTACCAGTCAAATAGTATTGATATAAATTAGAACTCCCTTTTGGCCTCCTTTTCTGATGAAACTTCAAAAACACACTGATCTCATAGGCAGAGATTCTTTTTGCATGAGTCTACAGAGGGACAACTTTAAGGTCACAAGTATTTTTTTAAGCCTCCAAGTTATGGGGAGACAGAGTCCCAACTGATCTTCTCTTGTCACCAAACAGCTTCCAATACTGGAATTGGGTTACATCTAATTGAGTTGTTGGCCAAAGCGGTCCCATGGAAATCCCCAAACAATCCAGGCTATGGCCAAGACTATATAGGTTGATCTTCACAAAATAACACTCCATTGCTGAAGACAATGCCTATACAACTCATTGAAGACGGAGATGCTAAGGTAGTGTCTACATAGAGCCTTTACCCCTATGTTCTAGTGTCTTTTGTACATCAAGGAATTCTACAGGATGTCAAATGAAACTCACAAACACCAAGCCAGTCACAAACCTTTTGCTGTATATTGGTATAATGTCTCAGAGATATGCTAGTGCAATGGTGGCACAAAGCTTGTGGGAGTAGCCAACCAATAACTAATTTAAGTCCCACTCCATGAGATGGAACCCACACCTGACACTGCTTGCATTCCAAGGACCTGAGGCCAGATTTTCCAGAAACCAAATGTAAAACAAAGTAATACTGGTCTAAAAAGAGAAGAATAAAAGTTGTGATAAAATGTCTGCCAATTATTGATATTCTGCTATACTCATAGATCAGTGCCTTGTTCATCCATCATTAGAGAAGTTTTCTTCTGCAGCAGATGGGAATGAAATCTAGATTTACAACAAGACATTACACAGAAAGTGAGAGAGAGACCTTGGAACACTAAGCCCTAAATGGGATGTTTCCATAAAATTCCTCTCCCCAGAGCTCAGAGAACCCCTAAGAAGAGGAGGCAGAAAGAGTGTAAGGCCAAGGGGATGGAGGACACCAAGAAAACAAGGCCCTTTAAACATAAACAAAGTTCATATGAACTTACAGAGTCTGAAACTGCCTACATGGGTCTATAACCAGGTTCTCTGGACTTATATAATAGTTTCCAGTTTAATGATTTTATCAGATCCCTGAGGGTACAAACGGATGGGTCTGTGATTCTTGTGCCTTCTCTGAGGTTTTTTTCCTTATGTTGACTTGTCTTACCCAACTTTGATGTGATAGTTTTTTTTTTATCTTTTTATATTTTATTTCATTTTGAAAATGAAAATCTAGCTACTAGAGCAAAAGCTATCAACAGAACTGTCATTTATACCTGCTAGGAGAGGAAAATCACTTTCTCCAATGGAGCGACATTGAATATATCTACCACTCCAGGGCTGGCCTTGTTTTCAGGAGTGGTTGATCAAAAAAAATGAACTCTACAGGTTCTTTGTTTTCTTTTGTGTTCTCCTTCTTTTAGGTGATTTTCTTCCCTTGGTTTGGGAGAGTTTTGTTTTGTATTGGGTATTTGTTTGTTCATTAAGAAAGAACTTAAAAGTGGTGGGTAGGGAGTGGGAGAGGATCTCTAAGAACTTGGGGGGAGGGGAAGAGTATGATCAAAATATATTTAAAGTTAAAAGTTGTTATATATATATATATATATATATATATATATATATATATAATTAAAAACAAAAAGACACCAATTGTGAAAGGCAGAAGCATACTAAGTGAACCATATTTATTATATGCCTTCCTTGTGATCCCTTTTCCTGGGCAAAAAATTCTTAAACTGTTACTTCAAGAGTCTGCTACTCTGAGGAACCTTCCACTGTTCTTCTCTGGGGCACAATGGGATTTTTGAGTGAATACCCTTGATAGGGCCCTCAAAAGTAGATGAAGATTGATGCTTCAGTTTCATTGTTATCTGGGTTTGACAACTCTGGTATTATTCTATAATGTTATCTGAGAAAGCATGCATCTATTGTAAATAACCTATCATCCATTTGTGTATCTATATCCGCATAGCTCTAATTATCTATCAAAAGTTAGAAAATAAAAGCAGAGAGTTGTCATTAAAATTTTTTGGTTATAGGAGCTAGAGAGATGGCTCAACAGTTAAGAGAATTCACTGTTCCTTTAGAGGACCTAGGTTCAATTTCCAGCACCACAAATTGGCTCAAAGCTACCTGTAACTCTTGTTCCAGGGGATCTGATGATCTCTTCTGACCACCCTCAGGAACCAAGCATACATGTGGCAAGTGGACATATATGGAGGCAAAACATTCTATACAATAAAAATAAAGATACAGAATTTTAAAAATGATTCTTGGTTATCAAAACTGAGTAAGTATTATAAATATTATTATTTTCATTTGGAATATCAACCAAAAGCCCATGTGATGAGGTTCCCCAATGTAGCAATGTTCATGGGTAGCCCTTTGGAGAGGTCATTCAATCATGAGGGCTCTGACTTCTATTTTCAGTACATGGATTTGTTGATGGTCTTATAATTTGATAAGCTATTAGAAGTAGGAACAAGTTAAAGAGGGTGGATCCTAAGAAACTCTATATTATCCCCTTTTTCCTAGTGTCTGCCCTTTCCCAATGCATCTCTCTTCCATTATGCCACATTTTAAATTTAGTTTCTCAGGTATTTTGTCATGGCTCAGGAAAACTGACATATTGAGCTTTGTCTTTGAGTTATAAGAAACTTTCCATGTTCTTTGTGAGTAGATGGCTACTTTATTTGATTTCTGCTGTATATAACACTTGTTTTTACCTTAGTGCTCTACCTCTGCTTTCTTTAAGCCATCACTAAAATCAATATGATGTGAGAAGGTAAAGAAAAATGTGATGATGGAAAGAGGTGACTCAATGTAATTTAGCTTCTCTCAGTAGTATGTAGGGCTGCTTCTCGTCAAAGGATTTTCACAAATATAAAATGCTGTAGGCTAGTGTTTAAAACATATTCTAAGCTAAATTCTGAAACACTGTGGCATTTTCTTAAAAAAAATTGAACAGATAAGGGGACGATATTAGAGGAGGAGTAAGTCATTAGAGGAATAACTTGTCATCAAGCTTTTGAGAATTTCATATATGGATAATGTGTTTATAGCATTCCCAGACTTTCCTTTTCTCTCTATAATTCTTTCTATGTCAACTACTTCTTTAACTCATGACCCTTTCCTTTATAATTATATTGTTACACATACACACACACACACACACACACACACACACACACACACACAATTGTTCCTATGAACATGTGTGATAGTTTAAATGGGAATATTCCCCATAGAGTCATATCTGAATACTTGCTCCCAATTGATGGTACTGTTTGGCAATCATTAGAAGTTGTGGCCTTGTTGGAGATAGTATGTTCTTGGAGGCAGACATTAAGAATTCAAAAGCTCATGACATTCTCAGTTAACTTTCTTTGTCTAATGGTTGTGTCTCAAGATGAGCGCTCTCAGCTACTGCTCCAACATCATGCCTGCCTTCCTGTGGCCATGTTCCCTACCATGATGGTTATATGGACTCTAAGCCTTCAAAACTGTAAAAGTCAAAGGAAAATTCTTTCTTTTAATAGTTGCATTGGTCATGGTCTTTTATCACAGCAGTAGAAAAGCAACTAAGACAATGTGTTTCATTGGGAGTGAATAACCTGGAAAAAAATGATCATCTTTCTCTCAGCAGCCATTGGTTGCCTGTAGCTAGGAGTGGAGCCATATGAAATTTCTCCCATCCACATGTCAACTAGTGTTATCAGTATGTTGGTCTTGTTTAAGCAGTGACATTATTGAGATTTTTGGATGTTCTCTCATATATGGAAGACAGTATTTTGTAACAATGTCCAGATCCTCTAGCTCTTACAATCTTTCCACCACTCTTCTGTGGTGTTCCCTGAGCTGTCAGTGAAATACTTGTATTGAAGTATCAGTTGAGCCGAAACACTCCACGGTCACTTATACTCTATATTTTGACAAGTTATGGGTCTCTGCTGTACTCTCCATCTGCTGCAAAAAGAAGCACTTTGCTTAGGAGTGAGAGCTATGCTTCCCTATATGTATAAAGATAAATATTTATAATACACTTAGAAACTGTATTGATTTAGGAAAGTGGAAGTAGTATGTTTTCTTCTAGGGTCTATGACCTCTCCAGCTAGGAGTGATTGGCTAATTTACAGTACTAGCCATGAATTTTTTTCTTACTGAGATAGACTTAAGTCCAATTAGACAACTTCTTGTTACTCACAATAAAAATGCACCACTGGAGACTCCTGTCTGTGTCAATTATTTTTGTGCTCATAGGCTTTACAGAATAGGACTATGGATTGTTTTTCCTTTCTTGACAGCTCACATAGCATCTTCAGAAACTAAGAAGACTAGTTCTCAAGAAGGAGATTTCTAAGTGATTTCCAGGTTGATCACTCCAAGCCCAGTATCCAAAGCTATTTTACCTTTATTAACAAACAAACAAACAAACAAACAAACTACTAGAGGTATATGGCCTCCCTCTTATTGCAATGGCAATGATTTCTGTAACAGGTAGTATAGTATGAACAATTTAAATTTTTTTCATTGTCTATTCTTTTTTCATTTATTTATTTATTTAATCAGCAAATACTTCCTGTCACCTATGTAAACATAAACATAGCAGGAGTTGGTAATTAAGCAAATTTGATTAATAGTTTGTTCTGTCATAAAGATGAGGTCTTGTAGAAATAGAAAAAATGAACAGTAAACAAACACTGAAATGAGAATGAAGAGTGACAGTTAGGCAGAGACAGTAGAAGAGAAGCCAAGAGTGTGAGTATTCAGGCATCTGTACTGGCCTGTCCGTGGGGTTCTGACAGGATACTCCCTCAGCTGCAGCCACTATAGTAGCATTATAGTAGCACTACAGGTGGCCCTGCCCACCTCCCATCCCCTTCTCTCTCTCTCTTTCTCTCCCTCTCTCTGTCTGTTTCTCCCTCTCTTTCTTTTTTTCCTCTCCACATTTTCTTTCTCCTGATGCCCCCATCCCAGGAAGCCCTTCTCCCCTCTCCTGTTTCCGCTTTTCATGATCCTTTCCTGCACCCCCCGCCCCCCAAAAAGCCCTGCTTGAACCCTGTGTAATGGAATCTTTCTCTCAAGCACTGCTTTTCTTAAATTACAACACAGAGTCACCACAGGATAGAGTGGAGCAAAGACCTCATGGTGAGCAAATAACATTTACAATACATAATGTAACTGACCTTAAATATGAACACTCAGTGATATAGGGAATGCAATTGAATCATATTTCATGAGAATTATTTATATGAATTTGAAAGCAAAACCAAAGAGATATGTGAAACATAAAAAATGTAAAAGAATGAGCAAATATACAAATAGACTCAGCACAAAGTGTAGGGAAGAATAGGGAGGAATGAGTATAACCATTTGAGTCATCCTAGGTTACATACTCTTGGACAAGTATAAAATGAGAAATAACAAATGTAACCATTGAAATTAAGTGTAAGTGTAAAATTTATTTAAATGAAAATAAAATTGAAAACCAAGATGAAAGATAGCATAGAGTGGGAAAATTAACCAAAATGTATCTTAGACGCTTAAATTCAATGCTGAACCACATACTTGATAACTCATGCATCTCTATGGTATCGTCATAAAATATTACCTGTTCATAGATTGTAATGGGTGAATTAGAGTAAGTGAATTATATAAATTGATATGTTCGTATCTCTCATCTGAAACTTTTCTTGTTTACTCTTGCCATACTTTTAAAAAGTGCAAAATTAATTCTGTGTGATTTAAATATTTTCTATCTGCTTTATGAATGACATTGTACTTAGGCATTTTATGAGTAGTGTAAGTTGTGAAGCCCTTAAAACCTGTTGAGGGGATAAAGTGTCATAGTTATAGCACAATCGTCTGCACTAATATCAGCCTTTGGCTCAGTTCCAAATACAATATGCTGTGTAGCTTTTTGTTGTATAGTTTATGATCATGGCATAGGAATCCGGTTTTCCCTGCATTGAGAAGAACTTTCTGATCGCTAAAAACCATAATAATTAAGTAAAAGGCAAGCAAGGCTTTAAAAAATGCCAATACATAGCAATTTGAGATAGAACATCTCCAAAAATATCACTAAGCTGGTTCTGTTTTGGTCTTCTACTGTTGGGCTTCTGCCCTTAATAGTGGTTTGACTATCCAGGACAAAACTATTTTTTAATGTGTGAGCAGTTACCAATTGGAGACAGCTTCTGGTTTAGGGGTGGGCCCTGTGTCCATTTCATCTCTCTGTGCTGTGATGGCATCTGGTACCTGTGCAGGACCCATTGCATGCTGCCAGAGTCTGTATGAGTTCCTGTGTGTGTCAGTGCTGTCCCTAAAGGCAGAATTTTATCAGAGGCTTCATCCCTACTGGCTCTTACACTCTTTGTTATTCCTATCCACACAACTCTTCTGAGCCCTGAGGGGAAGTATTTAATAAAGACATCCCATTTAGGACTGAGTGCTCCAAGATAGCTCACTCTGTGCACATTGTTTGGGGATTCCATGGCAACCCTTAGGCAACAACTCAATTATCTGTAACCCACCCCTGGCACTGGAGGTGCATGCCCTATTTGTCTTTTGAGGTCTAGCTTATCTTACCAGGATGGTTTTTTCTATCCACATCCATTTACCTGTGAATTTCATGTTTTCTGATATATTTTTTAACAGCTAAATAATGTCTATTGTATAAAGGTATCACATTTTATTATTTATTCATTTATTAATGGGCATCTCCTTTAAATTCTGGCTGTTAAGAACAAAGCAACACTGAACATGGGTGAACAAGTGTGTCTGTAGTAAGAGGCATATTCCTTTGGATATATGCCCAAGACTAATATAGCTAGATCTTGAAGATCTATTCTCAGGTTCCTGAGGAACCACCATACTGATTCCCATAGTAGCTGTATAGGTTTATACTCCACCTAGTAATGGATGAGTGTTCTCCTTATTCCATATCCTCACCAACATGCGATATCACATTTTTCTATTGACCTTGGCCAGAATACTGGTATAAGATGAAATCTCAAAGTAGTTTTGATTTGTATTTTCCTGATGACTAAGGATATTGAATTTTTTTGTTATGTTTCTCAGCTATTTGTATTCCATCTTTTCAGAATTCTCTATTTAGTTCTGTACCCCATTTTTAAGTGGATTATTTGCTTTCCTGATATTCAGCTGTTTTTTAGTTATCTATATTTTAGATAGTAGTCTTTTATTGGATGTATAATTGGTAAAGATCTTTCACCATTCTGTAGCCTGTCCTTTGCCATAAAGAACACTTTTCAGTTTTATAAGGTTCCATTTATCAGTTGTTTTGCTAAGTGTTCTCCCTATTGGTGTCCTTTTTAGAAAGTCATTCTTGTTCCAATTAGCTCAAGACTCTTACCTGTAGGAAGTTAAGGCCTATCAGGCCAAGAGAAGACAACCTGGAATCTACCTGGTGCTGTCAGAGGTCCTGATCACACCCAGTCAATGAGGGGTGACTATGGAATGCTGCCTGAGGCCCTAGCAACAGTCACTGTCAGAGGTCTTGATCAAGCCTAGCCAATGACAGATGACTATGCAATGTCAACTGACCAGAATGCCTGGGTGCTGGGAGGGTATAGAAGTTTCTACCCATTGCTAAATAAATGAATCTGCTGTTTTCCTGTCCACTTGACTCCCAGTGTCTGTGTCATTGGCATCATGCCTTCTCACCACCCTTCCTCAAGGAAGACATTAGGATTCAGCAACACTTATCTACTTTCTCTTTTGAGAGATTCAGTGTATCTGGCCTCATTATGAAGTTCTTCATTCATTTGGTGTAGGGATGCATGGCTACAGCATCCCCTACAATTTGGAGTAGTGTTTTGTGCAGGGTGATACGTATGGATCTGTTTGCATTCTTTTACATGCAGCCAAACAGTATGAGCAACATCATTTGTTGAAAATAGTGTCTTTGTTCAGTCACATCTGGCCTTTCTTCCTTCCTTCCTTCCTTCCTTCCTTCCTTCCTTCCTTCCTTCCTTCCTTCCTTCCTTCCTTTCGTCTTAAATTTTGTAGTCAATACCTGCTGTTTTTATTACTATAGTTTTATAGTACAATTTAAAATTTGGGATGGTGACTTACTAGCATTGCTTTCATCAGTCAGGGTTTCTTTATCGTGTGTGTGTGTGTGTGTGTGTGTGTGTGTGTGTGTGTGTGTGTTTCCTTATAAAGATGAAAATTGTCCTTTTAATTTCTGTGAAAACTTTGTTGGAGTTTTGATGGGGAGTGCATTAAATCTGTTTCTCTTTAAGATATATAAATATATTCATAATGGCTATTTGTCTTGTACTTCAGTTATATTGTATTTCTTGGGACCTATTTTAGAAGAGCTGCTGGACTCTGCTGGAGATATGTTGTCTTGGGTGTTAATAATTGTGGTTTTGTGCTGGTATCTCTGCATATGGATTTGGGATGGTTGTGATTCTAGATGCTGTTATCTGGTTTTGTTTTTGTTGGGTGGGTCTTCCATCTCTTGATTTACATTGCCCTATTTGGCTCGATGGTGACTGTGGTTGAACTGAGAGAGACTACTTCTGCAAGTTGGTGGGTGATAGAAAGGACTAGAGGTGAGCTAGAAGAAAAAGCTGAGAAATTCATCATGAAAGAGATAAGGGGATTCTATTCACAACAAAGGTGTGGTTCACAGAGAATTGTAGCTGTGATAGGAAGAAATGATCTAATATATAGGTAATTGATTACTTGGAGAGACAAGGATGAAAGTGCTAGGGGTACTCTGGGTCTGAACCAAGAGTTGGAATCTCCAGTGAGTAAAGCTGATATAAAAAGAGGAGGTACCTGTAAGCAGTGAGTTAGAATGGAGAAATTGTAGTGGAGTGGACATCCTTGTCTTTTTCCTGATTTTGAGTTTTTCCATTTAGGTTGAAGGTGGCTGTGGATTGCTGTAAACAGCCTTAGTTATGGTGAGGTATGTCACTTGTATCCCTGGTGTCTCCAGAACATTTAACATGAAGGGGTGTTGGAGTTTGTCAAAGGCTAGTTCTGCAACTAATGAGATGATCATGTATTTCAGTATGTTTATGTGGTGGGTTACATTTATCTATTTATGTATATTGAACTATCCTTGTATCTATAGAATGAAGTTTGCGTGATCATAGTGGATAATCCTTTTGATACATTATTATGTTGGGCTTGCAAGTATTTTATTGATAATTTTTGCATCTGTGTTCATAAGGTAAATTGGACTGTAACGTTCTTTCTTTGGTGGGTCTTTGTGGGGTTTTGATATAAGGACAGACAATATAACTTTGTAAAAATAGGAAATGTTCCTTAAGTTTCTATTTTAAGGCATAAATTTCAGCAATTTTAATACATTTAAAATATTATACAACTGTTACTCTCAGGTGGTGGTGGCGCATGCCTTTAATCCCAGCACTCGGGAGTTCGAGACCAGCCTGGTCTACAAGAGCTAGTTCCAGGACAGCCTCCAAAACCATAGAGAAACCCTGTCTTGAAAAAACAAAAAACAAAAAACAAAAATATTATACAACTGTCACTACTATCTGTGATAGAATATTTCATATTGCAAGCAGAAAACCACTAATCGTGTAGTGATTATTTCCTATTCCTTCTTAACTTACTGTCTATGACAAATATTTTTCTGATTTCTATTTCAACTATTTTACCTACTAGTTATTTTTATAAATAAAATTATGTATCATGTTTTTGTATGTTTTTGATATCTGTGCTTGGAGTGTTTTTTGGGCTCATCCATATTATTCATTACTTTTTAATGTCTGGTTGAGATTTCATTTTCTTGATAAGGTACCACATTTTCTTTATGAATTTATTAGTTAAGGAGTATTTGAGTTGTTTCTGCATTGTGGTGCTGTGTATAGCATTGTTGTATGAAGTTATACACTTCAGTTCTCTTGACTCTAAATTCTTACCTAAGAATTGAAATATTTCCTCACAGAAGAAGGCTCCTTAAGACTCATTTGATGAAGGAAACTCAGAAAACTCTAGAAGTTCCTGAAACTTACAAGATTTGTAAATTTTCCCCCTTCACAAATGCTGAATCAGCAGCAATAATTGCTGAGCTGAGGAGACAATTTTTAAATTTATTCTTCTCTCAAACAATACATCCCTAGTTCAGCTCCCCTCCTCCCACCCCCCACTTCTCATCCCCCACCTTTCCTCTCCTCTAGATCCACTGCACCTCTGTTTCCCTTCAGAAAAAAAAAAAAAAAAAAAAAAAGCGGCCTTCCAGGAATATCAACCAAACATGGCATAACAAACTCAGCAGGAGGAAAAGGTAGCAAAGAGCAGGAAAAAGAATCAGATACACCCCACTCTCACTGTTAGGAGTTCCATAAGAGCAGCAAAGTAGCAGCTGTGTATGCAGAGGACCTAGCACAGGCCCATGCAAGCTCCCTGATTGCTGTTTCAGTCTGCGAGCCATATTTTCCCTGCTTAACTTATACTGTGGGCTGTGTTCTCCAGGTATCCTCAACCTCTCTGGCTCCTTAATTCCTCTACTTCTTCTGTGGAGTTCCCTGAGCCCAAGAGAAGGGACCCAGTGGGATCTCCAATTTGGTCTCTTCCCCCCACCCCTAATATTTGACTGTGATTATCTGCATCTGCTCCTGTCAGCTGCTGGAGGAAGTGTCTCAAATGATGATTGGGTTAGTTGAGTATAGCAGAATATCACTAGGAAATATTTTATTGATTTTTTATTGTTGTTGGGAAGTTTTGTGTTGCATGAGTTGGTTGAATAAAGAGGTTACTCCAAGATAATTTTTTTTATCTTTCACTTTTTAAAAAAATATTTATTTTTTAATTTTCATTTTACATTCCAACCACAGTTCTCCCTCCTACCCTTCTTTCTGTCCCCCTTTCTCTCCTACCAGCCCACCCCCATCCACTCCTCCCAGTGGGTAAGGGCTCACATGAAGAGTCTACAAAGTCTGGCACATTGAGTTGGAGCTGTACCAAGCTCCTC
Organism: Cricetulus griseus; assembly: GCF_003668045.3. Classification (NCBI taxonomy): domain Eukaryota; kingdom Metazoa; phylum Chordata; class Mammalia; order Rodentia; family Cricetidae; genus Cricetulus; species Cricetulus griseus. The sequence continues at coordinate 401,614,140 of NC_048595.1, forward strand.
CCCCAACAAGCTCCTCCCCCAACAAGCTTCAACAAGCTAGTTTATGCACCAGGGTTGGATCCTGGTCCTACTGGCAGGGGCCCCTCAGATAGTCCAAGATTCACAACTGTGTCCCATATACAGAGAAACTGGTTCAGTCCCATGGAGGCTCTCTGTAGATTTCTCTATCATGATCTTGACCTCCCTTGCTCATATATTCCCTCTCTTCAACTGAATTTCTGGAGCTCAGTCTGGTGCTTGGTTATAGATCTCTGCATCTGGTTCCATCAATTACTGGGTGAAGGCTCTGAGTTGAGGTATTCACCAATTTGATTACATGGGAAGGCCAGTTCAATAACCCTCTCCACTATTGCTAGGAGTCTTCCTTGTGGATTTTTGGGAATTTCCCTAGCACCAGGTTTCTCCCTAACCCCATAGTGGCTCTGTCTATTAAGATATCCTTTGCATTGCTCTCACACTCCATCCCCCCCTCCCCCAACAAACAATGCCATTCCCTCATGTTCTCAAACCTCTCCCCTTCCCTTTACCACCTCTCCTCACCCCCATATTTATCTAGGAGATCTCATCTAATTTTCCTTCACAGGGCAATCCATTTGCCCCTTTTAGGGTCCTCCTTGTTCCCTAGCATCTCTGGAGCTGTGGATTGTAGTCTGGTTGTCCTTTCCTTTATATCTAATATCCACAACCTTCCCCAAATAGAGGAACACCAGTTTCCAGTCAATGATATACAAGTAGCTGAACTCCCCTTCTAGTACTTCCAAACAAGCTCCAAAGATGAAAAGTTTAAGGCCTGTGAGGCAGCAAGAAGGCCCAGCCTCTGATGGACTGACCTGAATCTCAAACAGCCCTACAAAGATACATTTATTGACTGTTACACAAAGTTGTTTTGGGGGTAAAGTATTTCCTCATACAAAGGTACTTAATCTAATCTATATATCTTTTTAAAGGGAAGCATCACATGTCCATATGACTTTAGTCCTTTATTGTGTATTGTTTGAAGTACACAATAATCTAAGAGCTTCAGATGTGCCAAAAGCAGCTTGTAACCCAAATCATGCAAAGGCTGTGATGCTCCATCAGAAAAACAATTCTACAAATCATGGAAAACAATCACTGTTTTCCACAATGATTCTCTACTGACTTCCCCAATGATTATTCAAGGTCAAAGTACTACTAGAAAAAAAAACCTATTTAATCTAATGTTTACCCTAGATACAGTGATTCTGCTAGATTTCTACAACAAGCTGCTAGAGGAAGCATCTCTAGTGACTACTGGGCTAGTCACCTATCTATGAGTGTAGTAGAATATCACTAGGAATCATTTTGTTGATATTTTTTATCATAGGTCTCTGTGCTATCCAGTCTCTTGTTCCTGGTCATTCATGCAGTGTCAGGTATGGGCTCCCTTTTGTGGCATGGGTCTTATATTAGATCATTGGTTGACTCCACCCACAAGTTCTGTACCACCATTATACCAGCACATCTTTCAGGCAGGACAGATTGTAGGCAGAAGGCTCTGTGGGTATGCTGTTGTCCCAGTGCCAGCACTGGAAGCTTTGTGCTTTTAATGAAGATGGCCTGTTCATCCTCATTACTATGATTCCTAATGAGTGTCACTTTAGTATATGTTAGGGAGTTTCTGCTGTACTAGGTTTCCACATTGTGGATGGACATTTCTGTCCTACCCAGTTCTGCAGCCATTTATTCCCAAATAAACACAGAGAGGTTTATATTAATTAGAAACTGTTTGGCCAATGGCTCCAGCTTCTTATTGGCTAGCTCTCACTTAATTGTTAACCCATTTCTATTAATCTGTGTATCTCCACATGGTCTTGGGTTACTGGTGATGTGCATATATCCTGCTTCCAAAGCAAGTACGTATCATCTTCTCCCGTGACCCACTCTCCACATTACTCCTGCCAGAATTCTCCCAGTCTGTTAGCCTATACTTCCTGCCTGGCTATGCCCTGCCTGTTCATTGGCCAAAACAGCTTTATTTATCAACCGATAAGAAAAGTAACATATATTCACAGCATACAGAAAGACATCCCTCATCATCTCCTCTTTTCTGTGTAAATAAAAGGGAAGGTTTTAACGTTAACATAGTAAAATTATATATAACAAAATAGTTATCAAGCAAGAACTGTAGTTACCAATATTTAGTCCATAAACATTTAGCAAATTTTAAATAAAATATTCTATTTTCTATACTGTGTTTTTGAGTCTAAACTTTTATATGTAACTTATCTTTTATCATAACTAAGGAAAACCACAACCATAACAATCTGTCTTCAACTCCATCAAAGACTCCAGCAGTATAATATGTAATCTCTAGAATTGCTGCCTGGACAGTTACCCAAAGTTCCTCTGTAATGTTGGGGCATCCCTCTTCAGCCTATAGGCCAGAATGTCTGGGAGACTCTTTGATGAAGCAGGAACCATGAAGGAACATCCTGTCCCGTAGCAAGTTCAACAGTCACTTTTCTTTGTAACCTGCTTGTCTAGTTTGGACAGCATGCAGTCAAGCAGTCCAGGCAAGAGCAATTTCTTTTCCAAATGGCTATCCCTGCCATGTTAAAGGTAAATTTCATAATGAATTTCTTTGATGCCCATCTTCCTGACATAATTGGTGTTGCCAGGAGCAGTTGTTTCTCATTGTCATGAAAAACCCCAATAAACCATTTTAAAGGTCATATTCTGTAAGTCTTTGAATGATTTTGAAGAATATCTATCCACTTGACATGTATCTCTGTATATCTAGAAACCCTAACTAACATAAGTTTTGACTATTATAGGTGACTATCTATAATCTGTATTTAATTATACATTATATTTTAAAAGAGCTGTATAAACACAATACCTAAACAAGAGTAGAAATATGCCTATAAAATTGACCTTAAATTTGTATCAATAACAAATATCCATACCAATGCAAAGTATTCATTTCTATATCATATTCCCTGTTTTCTTTAGAAAGAGATTGACTGTGATCATTAACCATTTGTAACCAACCCTGTTTAAATGAAAACAATATTTGGGAATTTGGGCATATTTGTCTCCAAAGTGCTTCCTGCTGTTTGGGGACACTGTCAATCCCAAGGGGATCCTGAGGAAACCCAGAACCATGGCCAAATTCTGAGTGGCTGTATCATCTCAGCTTTTTGAATGTTGGATCACATGGGTCACTGCTTCAGGGTGGTCTTCCTTGATAAAGCCATATTAGACTGGAAGGAATTCACAGCTTTCCATATTCTGTGTAAACAAATTCAGAACCTCTTTTCCAAAATAATGTGTCCTTAGACTTAATTTTGAATTCAAGACATTTTCAAAATATATAGTTTGGAGTAATCCAGTAGCATTTATAATCAAATGTCTTTTAGCAGCCATTGCTCATTCTTCAGCAATCAAACCATTCAAAGACAACACAATACATACAGTATCCAGACCCTGTGAATTTTCCATCTTTATGTGGCCCTTTTTTGTTGCTCTATTTCTTTTATTTTTAGTTTTTATTTATTGGGTTTTGGAGACAGGGTTTCTCTGTGTATTTTTGTCTGTCCTGGAACTCCCTCTGTAGACCAGGCTGGCCTTGAAATCAGATATTTTGCTGCCTTGAGTGCTGGGATTATAGGCTTGTGCCCCCACACCCAGCTACTCTATTTCTTTTAAGGACTTTCTCTATCCTTTTTCTTTTCTCTCCCAAGCCTATGTATATTTTTAAACACACGGTAAACTCTTCAGAAGTTTTTTTCTCCCTCTGAGTTTGTCTTTAGTGTATATCTCTGTTTTTTATTTTTTTATTTTGACTACGAATCTTTATTCTGCTAAGCAGCATGGATAAGATTGAAACAGAAGCTGCCCCCCCCAACACACACACCCAATTCCTTGGCTTCCTGAGATTGTAGCTTCATGTTGGAGTTACTGATGGGAGCCATGCTTATTGCTACAAGTCTGTGGAGTTGTAGGTCCATGCCACCATCAAGAAGCATGCTGCTGGCTGCTTTCAAACCCCATTTAAGTGTTTGGCAGCAGGACCTCTGAAAAGAGCCTTGCAGTTTTTGCAGTTAACCCTGAGTCAGGAAGCCTCTCTTAAAAGAGCCAAGATTCTGCTTGCCTGTAGGAAAGAGCCTACCCAAGAAAATGCTGCTACCAAGAAGCTATGATTGATTTTGTTCTATTGTGTTTAGACTTCCTTTTTAAGTATTTGTCAGGTTTTACATAGAAACTTGTGCAAAACATGCCCTGTAACTGCCCTCCAATTCCAGTCACCTCTCCCCTCATACTCTGTCTTCCCATTTCTTCCCATGAACCTGATCTCTCCTCTTTCCAGTTCTACTTACCCCTAGTCCACCTGCTAAATCTATTCCACTTCTCTTTCCCAGGGAGATCCAAGAGTCCCTATTTGAGCCTTCCTTGTTACTTATCCTTTCTAGATTTGTGTATTGTATTAGCTGTGCATTTATTTAGTAGCTAATTTCCACTTAGAAGTGAGTACGTACCATGTTTGTCTTTCTGGTCTCAATTACCTCACTCAGCATGACTTTTTCTAGTTCCATCCATTTGCCTGCAAATTTTGTGATGTCATTTTAAACAGCTGAATAGTACTCCATTGTGTAAATGTACAATATTTTCTTTATCCATTCTTCAGTTTAGGGGAATCTAGATTGTTTCCAGTTTCTGACCATTATGAATAAAACATCTTTGAACATAGTTGAGTAACAGTCTTTGTGGTAGGATGGAGCATCTTTGGGTATATACCCAAGAGTGTTGTAGCTGGATCTTGAGTTAGATTAATTGCCAATTTTCTAAGGAACTGCCATATTGATTTCATAGTGGTTGTACAAGTTTGTACTCCCACTGGCAATGGAGGAGTGTTCCCCTTGCTCCACATCCTTGCCAGCATTAGACATCACATCATGACCTGATGAGACATCCATTAGGAGGCAAAGGGTCCCAAGAGCAGGTAAAAAAGTGACTAATCTGCCTAAAGTTTGTGCAGGTAGTCTTAGAGATACAGTCTTTATAAGTTATCATCTTTGCTGAAGTAGAATTTTCTGTAATGCAACTGACTTTGAATCATCCATATTTCTATAATGAACCTAAAATCCACCCCCACGTAAATAGTTTCAAAAAGCTGTTTGTTCACTAAGCTATATTTGTATAGAATCATCTCTTTTGTGTGTAGTCAATGCCCTATCTGAAATAAATACACATTTGTTTATGTCTTCCCAAGGAAAAGTCACACAGCAACCTATGAATAGAATTGCTTGATCCTACGGCTTATTAAATGACTTTCCAGAAATCCATTAGGGGATGAAAAAGTTATTTTGGCTTACTATTTTTAAAGGGCTTGATTTGTAGTTACTAACTTTAAGAGTTTAAGCTGAAAATCCTAAGTGACAGATGATCTATCTATCTATCTATCTATCTATCTATCTATCTATCTATCCATCCATCCATCCATCCATCCTCCAGCTCTTGTCAGATAAGAAGTATAGAGAAAAGAATCCAGGAAAGGCCAGGGAGAGATGTAGTATTCAAGAACACAACTCAGTAAGCCTCCTTCAACTATGTTGCCCCTCCAAAGGATAAGCTTATTCATAAGTTCAGATCCTCTATAAACTAATCATTTCTAAAAGTGTTGCCATGGGTAACACTAAAGGCGTGCTTTATTAATTTCTTAGTTGTTTCTTTAAAAATGAAGTTAGTAATAAAAATTATTGCTGATTTATAGAAATTCTACATTTAATATATTTATGAGCTATCAAACTATTTGCCATGATGGCTTGTTCATTTTACATCCTTTGTCAAATGGGAATTCTAAGAATGTTATAATTTCAGTATAATTTTCCTTTTTAATTTTTCTGGATACCTTCTTATTATAAGTAGTAATTTATACTTTTGATTTTAAAAGTACATTTGAGTTTTTAGAAACTATATTTGAAGATGCAATAATAAACAGCTAAGAAATTTTCAATTCATTTTATTATACATAAAGCAACAATACGAAATATTGTAGAAAGTGTTATTTGTTTAAAAATGAGGCAGATAAGAGAGAGTATGAGCATTATCCTGCAGTGATTAATCACTGATGAAATAATATTCTCATTTTCCTATACCTTGCCAATGAGGAATCTAATGAACCACTATGAAAATACATAAGATTTATATCAGTCTCCAAACTCTGATATTATCAAGTTCTTTCCCTCATTTTATATCTGCCAATGGACTGATCAGATATACTTTTCTAATACTTCATTCCTGCCTCTATCTTTTTGAGTTTGGAAAGGAGTTGTAATTTTTGGAAATTTTAACAAATATTTTGCATTCCTTCGATAGGAAACCTCAGGCTTATCAAAGTGGGAGTATACGTACTCTTTTCTGTATCAGAAAGAAGTGCTGACACAAGTAGATGGTTCTTACAACAGACTTATAAACAATGTCAAATAAATTTATGCTTCAAATTCAAATCCTTTCTAAACAGATAACTACAGGAGGAGTATATCACACTTTAAGCATGCAGATGAAGCTCTTCCCTGGGATACTAGTATGTCAAGAAGCTTATCTCAAAAGGCTTACGTGATGGACTTGGGAAGATTTCTTGGGTCTGTACAGACAGTGTATTTCTTGCCTATAAAATTTAATAAATAAAATACATTAACAAGCAGCTGATGATGGTTTTAACATCTCAGAAAGAAGACATCTTGTATAATGCTAGGTCAAGTTTGGTTCTGCAAGATAAATGTGGAAACTAGTGAATCATACATTGAATAATGCTAGGGATACTTTTGATTTGACAGCACATCTGGAGTCTATAAAGATAATCTTGTGTTTCTCTGGTGCCTGGAATGAAGGTATCACTAAAAAATTTCTCTAACATCATGTTATTGGACATTAAATGGTTGTAATTTTTTTCATGTTTTGATTTTTGCTTGCCTACAGACATAGTCTACAGTTGGAATAGTGGGAAACTGAAAACAAATTCGGTTTGACTTATCTTTGGTTTTATAATGAACATAAGGAATAAATTCCACAAAAGATAAGGAATTCAGAGCCAATAGCAAAAAACAAGTAAATTTTTTTTCAAAATGTAGTGATATTGAATTTATAATAATAATGATATATATATATATATTGTTTATGATACTATATGGAATTAAAATATATAAGAACTCTTTATATTTCATATATATTTTACATTTAAGGTTATCTTATGCGAATTGTGATGAAGATCATTTGCCTTTTTCTTTTTGTTTCTCAGTGTTCTGCAAATACACGACTTGGTGAATAGTCTTTTGGTATCTAAAGCTAACATACAGGAATATCTGGCTTTAAGTTTTTCAGGATAATGTGAAACTAAAAAACTTTTGAAGACACAGAGCTTAACCAGGACACAGAAATTTATTTTCTTTTATATATAAAATAAACTTGCATTTATTAGAGAAAATGTTTACCAAGCTTCAGTGTTGCCTTGCTCTTGTTCTTTGGGCTCTTGCAGGATGGAGGAGCAGGATCACTCTCCCATTGAGCATGTGCCTATGTTAATAGTCAGTGTCTTCCATTTTTCTGACCTCTTCATGTTCTGCAGATATAATGTACAGTAGTAATTTAATTTTAGAAATTTCCAAACACAGAACTTGAGGGTTCTTCTTGATGATTTCACTCCTTAACTAGGTGTCCTTAACTAGGTGTCGACTTGATACGTGTCCATGCCTACAGCACAGTAACTAGGTGCAGCTGTGTCTGGGATTTATGACATATTCTTGTTGTTAGGAGCCAAGAGGAGTGGCTGCAGAGTAACTGGTGGCTTAAGGGGGAAAACATAAAAGGCAGAGCCTGTCTTCTGAAGACAGAAGAAAGAAATGGCCAAATCCTTGCTCAGTGTTTACTCTTGAGCCAATTTGTCACATCACAGATTCCTACTTCCCAGGGTTTATGTAATGGTTACCAGTGATACATGAAACTGGGTCTTTCATGAAGTTGTGTCTCTGTATTTTCCTATATTGTCCATTAAAATGATAAAAATGAGACATTTTAAGGACAATAAAAACAAAAACATTGTTTTACTGTAGCATCAGGTCACTATAATTGTCTTAAAATGTAAACTAGATAGTCTGCTTCTTACTGCCTATGGCTTCTGAGAGAGGGACATCCTACATGGATTTACATTTGGTTAAGCACAACATAATTTTTAGTCAGCTTGGTTCTATACATTCTGATGAAATGCATTCTTCTTTCTGTTATTAAATGGAAAATGGGAAGATAATAAACAATGGTTTGTAAATTATATAATTATTTATGCTGTACATCATATATACAATTATATTATACATAAATAGAATTACATCACCTTCCCTTTCCTTTTCTCCCTCCACATTTTCCCTCAAGTTCTCCCTCCCCATTCCCTCTCAAGATGATATCCTCCTTTTCTGTACTATTACTCTTCTGTACTATTTTTCTGTACTGTTTTTGGTGTATGTGTGTGTGTAAGCTGACCATTATGCATTACAAGATAAATAGGAGAGTCTCATCCCAGGGAGACATTAATTCTCTTTTTCCCAGTAGTCATTATCTGCCTTTAGTTCTTTGTCTATGGATGGGACTCTCTGGAATTTTCCTCTTCCCACATTAACATGCTCATTGACAGTGTCATCCATCCAGTCTTGTTTTTGCATCCCTCTCTAAGCCTGACTTCCTCACACCAGATTTTCTAGTATTCTGGATCTTTCCCTTTCAACAATGTTCCCTGGGCCATAGATGCAGAAACTGTAATATAGATGTTTTCACTATGGCTGTGTTCTCTGTCATACATTGATTTCTGCATTGTAAAGTTTTCTGTGATAGTCTCCATTTGCAGTAAAAATATGTTCCTTAATAAGGCTCCCCTTTGATACAGACACACTACACTTATCTGTAGGAATAAGGATTAGGTTTAGAAAGTAGTGTGGAATTGTCCTGCTCTAGCAAAGTGGGAGTGGTTGATTTTTTTCCCCTAAGGTACCTTATCTCACTAGCCCAAGGAAGCTGAATTGGTTTTCAGAACCAGGCATAATTTCCCTTCTATTGAGTTGGGTTTATGTCTAATGCAATATCTATCTGTTGGTTGTCCCTGACATGTGAGTGCCACTTATTGCAGTATGCATATCTTGCCATTCTTGTCTTTGTGGTTCACAGGTGTTGTAGCTAGGTAGGATTGTATATTTGTTTCCTTCCCTTGGCAGCTTGCATGAAATCATGAAAGCTACAAGTGTGTGGTGTCTTCAGCAATAGGGATCCACCCTCAATCCCTGAGAGGCTAGCAATATAGTAGTATTCTTGAAAGCTCTCATTGATAAGAGTCCTATTTAGACTCTAGCAAGCACAAAACAGGAATTGTTCTTTGAATCTTGCAAATTTCTAGAGATAGGGAAGATCTTGCCTAAGATAATCTTATGGGATGGAAACTGGAATGAACCCAGGTCAACTTAACTATTATGATTCCAGAACTTGTGCTGTGGACCACTAAAAATTATACTTTTATGAACTGTATTAATTCCTTTCCTGCTAATCTCTCTTAAAGTTCTTGTGTCTAAAAATACATAATTCTCATACTTATTTTTAAAATTTATTTATTCTTTTAAATTTCACTTTACATTCCAACCACAGTTCTCCCTCCCACCCCTCCTCTCATCCCAAATCCACTCCCCCTCATGGGTAAGGCCTCCCATGAGGATTCAACAAAGTCTGGCACAATATATTGGGGTGGGGCCAAGCCCATCTCCCCTGCATTAAGCCTGAGCATGGCATTCCACCATAGGGAATGATTCTCATGCTTATAATGCTGCTAATTTCCTGTCAATAGAGAAGAAAATCCAGAATCTAAATGGCATTACTATACATTTTTACACTTACACCCATTATATTTACATATCTGTTCTCTTTGAATATTATAATCAGTAGTTGTGCTATTTATTTCATAGTACTGCTGAGTAGTCTATAGCTATGCTTGACACAGTTGAGGAGGAGCTATTTATTCATTTTTGTTTTTAAGTTTCATAATACAATGACTTCATGAAGAAGTAATTTATCCATTAGGGAAAACTAAAATTCAACAAACATTTGTTCATTGCATATTTTTACTACTTAAAGCCAACCATTGATGGGGAAAATAAAAGACCCATCATTTTCCACATAAAGTTCACACTGTTGCAAGTAGTTTAGTGATAATACTTCTTGAATCTATTTGTTTATAAATAAAAAGAAGCTGGATGGTGGAAGTGTATGTATTTAGTCCCAGTACTCAGGAGTCAGAGGCAGGTGGCTCTCTGTGAGTTCAAGGCCAGACTGGTCTACAAAGCTACACAGAGAAACCCTGTCATGAAAAACCAAAACCAAACAGAGAGCATATTTGACCCAACAATTGTATTAAATAGCTTCATTCTACCCTCCCTTATCTTTTCTTCTTCCCGTCTTCCTTAATTCTTTCTTTATTTTTACTCTTTCCTTCCTACTCTCCTTTGATTGAAAGATAAACCCCAAGACTTAGTACTGAAATATATTCATTATTGTCACAGCAATATATATTGCCATCATTTACTGAACAATTACTTATTATATGTGCTGCTTTAAGCACCACAAAGGCCCCAAATGGGCATCTCTTGATGTCCATATCTGGGAATGGTTTATAACTAATTAAACTCTTGGCCAAAAGTAGTCCATGAGAATCCCCAAACAGCCCAAGCCATTGCCAAGGCTGTTGGTTTCTCTTCAAAAACTGATGATAAGGTCCTACTGCTAAAGACAACATCACAGCACATTGAACACAGAGAAGTTAAGCTGGTGCCAAACTAGAACCTTCACCCCTTATTGTCTAGTGTTCATGGTACTGGAAGTTACTCTGCACCCTACCAAAGGGTAAAGGCAAACACCACCCTAGCTCCAAAGCCTTTGGTCTACAGTGGTGACATGGATGCAATATGTGCTACTGCAATAGTGTCACAAAGCTTGTGGAACTAACCAACTAATATCTGATTGTAAATAAGCCCACTCCATGAGATGGAACCCATTACCAACACTGCTCAAGTGGTCAGGAACATGTGAGTAGATAGGCCAGGGACCTTGGGGGAAATCAAATACAGGATCATAACTAAAGGGACATAATAGTTCCTGATAACATTCTGCTATACTTATATATCAGTGTCTTGCTTAGCCATCATCAGAGAAACTTTATCTTGCTATAGATGGAAAAAATATGGAGACCCACAACTAGGCAGTGTGCAGAGGCTGAGAGAGAGACAGAGAGACAGATAGACAGAGAGACAGGAGAGAGAGAGAGAGTGAGAGAGAGAGAGAGAGAGAGAGAGAGAGAGAGAGAGAGAGAGAGAGAGAGAGAGAGAAATCTTAAAACACTCAGTTCTAAATGGGATATCTGGGTCACTTCTGTCCCCTCAGGGCTCAGGAAATCCATGGAAGAGGAGGTTGAAAGATTATAAGAACCAACCAGAATGGAGGACACCAATGTAACAAGACCTTCTAGACACAACAAGAAAGATGTTCATATGAGCACACAGAAACTGTGGCAGCATGCACAAGGCCTGCACATATTTAAGTGACATGAAGTACCAGAGCTGAGAGGGTAAGTGGGCACAGGCACCAATTCCTAACCCAGCTGATAACCACTCACAAGGGAAAAATTAGTTTTCTTCAAATAAACTTCACTTGGTATATAAACCCCTCCTAAGGGCAGGGCCCACGCCTAGCAATAGATGGGCAACACATAACAAACTCAATGGTTTCCATGTTATTTGTCTCATCATGTGTAAATGGAGTTTATAATTTGTCTACAAAATTAAAACCCAGAGTAAGACATAGAGGGAAATGTTGAGAGATCAAATAGAAGGAGAAAACCACTGCCATACTTTATCTCTTTAGTGTCTCAGCAGACTAGAGAGCAATTTTCTGTTTCTCCCTGCTTCTATCCTTTTATTCCCAGCTACCTCACTTCCTGTCTGTCTGTACAGACATCCAGACCTCTATGTTTAGCTAATGGCAAGCTCTATTCTCTGACCTTCAGACAGGCTTTATTTGTACAAGCAAGATATAACCATAATAGTGCTTTGTCAGGGCTCTTTTCTTTTCTTTTTTCTTCTCTCTCTTTTTTAAGACCTTACAAGTCTTTTGTATATATAGTATGACTTCCAGTCTTGTGTTTTGATGAAATTTCTGTGTGTATGGACATGTGTGTCTCTGCATCTATATGTGTTTCTTGTGCTTTTTCTTTGGCTATTTTTTACCTGTTTGTTCATTTGTTTTGTCCTATTCTGATTTGTTTTTGTTTCAGCTTATTATTTTTTTTAGATGTCCTTTTTCTAAGGATGGAAATAAAGGCTATGGATTTGGTTGAGGGGAAATGATAAGGATCTTGGAGGTGTTGGGGGAGAGAAAACTATAATCAAAATATATTGTATGAAGAAATCCATTTTCAGTAATAGAAAAACAATAAGCAAGATGTAAAATTAAACTCATGAATATATTATGGGTCAATGAAATGATTTACACACTGAATAGTTAATGGAATTTGATTCCAGACTGCTTCTTAGTGTGTACACTGATGGCCTGAGTCCTTGTCTGTGAGGCTGACATTTAAAATATTTTTTGAGGAGGCGGACAAGTGAGAAATCACTGGAATAATGGAAATGTAGTGTTATTATGCTTCTCCTCCTGAGACATGCCTTAAAAATCCCAGACACATTGGATTAATCTCCATTGACAGTGTGCTGGATGAATAAATAAAATTCTAGTAGGTGATTATGTTATTTAATATTTATGTAGCTTACATAACATGTTTTAATAAGATAGTTATTAGGTCATTTTTTAAGCCTTGGAAAGGATGAATACATTTGTCTTTCTTAACATTTAACTTAAAAATAAAATGCATTTTATGCTTTTACTATGTACACAATGATCTTGTTGTTTGTAAATTGCTGAAATTTTACATTCATTTAAAATTTAACATCAATCAAATGTTTATAAGACAAAATACTGAAGGCAGGATTGGGAATGGAAACTATGACATCATAAGAACAGAACTGCATTTCAAAGGACTGGAGGCCTGCCAAAGCACCTCAGAAAAGGCTCAAGTCTCACATACCTACAGCTTCTGCCTGAAGCAGTCTCAGGAAAAAATTAAAAGCCTCACTAGGATTATGTGATGAGGGAAATTGTCCAAAGGAGAAAAACTAGTGACGAACAACAAGAACTGAATGAAAACAGTGAGTATGTGGGGATGTGGGTGTGTGTGCATCTGTGTGTACATTTTTGTGTGTGCATGTACATACATGATGTGTGTGAGCTAGTGTGTGTGCATGCATGTGTGTGTGTGCACTTATGTGTGTATGTGTGTGTCCAAGTGTGTGTGCATGCATGTGTGTGTGCACTTATGTGTGTATGTGTGTGTCCAAGTGTGTGCATGCATGTGTGTGTGCACTTATGTGTGTATGTGTGTGTCCAAGTGTGTGCATGCATGTGTGTGTGCACTTATGTGTGCATGTGTGTGTCCAAGTGTGTGTGCATGCATGTGTGTGTACATGCATGCTAATGTTCATTTAGCATTTTTTCTTGAATTTTTCTGGTTGTTGATTTTTTGTCACAGTGAAAGGTTAGTGTTCAGTGAGAATAGACAGTTTTACTGAGTTTTACAGTGTAGCCATGGCTCTCACTAAACTTATTAGGTAAAACAGGCTGGCCTTGAAATAACAGAGATCTCTCTGTCTCTGCTCAAAATGCTGGAATTAAAGACATGTTCTACCATGCCAGCTTAAAACATTCTTACTGATTATTGTGCTTGAATAGGAGAAATGTGAACTTTTCTGAGAGCAAGTGTCATAATTCTTTTGGTTCCTTTGGTTCTCTTAAGCAGGCACTCACCTATAGTGAGTCCCTATGAATGTTGCTGGCAATAGGAATTCTAACATACATGCATTTTGTCATCATATAAGATATATGCATGGTACCTGTTAAATGTTTTGAGAACAGTGTACAATCTATAATTCATCTTATTTTTGCTTCATTGAACACTATTTCCAAATAAATTTAGTCAAAGCAACACTTACTCAGCTCCTGGTTGTGGCTGTGTAGGTCATCACTTTCATGGGAAATGGCTATTGCCCTGTGACTAAGATCTTTCTAATGTTTATAGCAAGTTGCTGAGTTAGCTATGTCAAAAGTACCTAGATTCAAGGGTGTGGTTTGAAAGGGCAATAATTTGTTAATTTTCCCTCAATAAGTAAATATATTTTGAAAAATACAAATTTAGCTAACATTGCCTTCCATATCTTCAGGCCTGTTGGTCTGTATGATATCTACAGATGCTTGAGTTAAACAATATTTAATTCAGAGTGACATCTACAATCCATCAGGCAAATTTAGTTTGTCATAGGATGCTATTGAATAATTGAGGTTTTAGTAATATTTATGTTACTTAGTATATTTATGTTGATTTGTCCACCATCTCTTCTCATTGGGGGGGGTCTCTGTAATATAAAACAATTCACAATGCTTAAATATCTACTGTCTGGCCTTGGATTTCTGTCTGGAATAATGAGAAAATTTGACCTACATTTTAAAGACACTCAATATCTTATTTTCATATGTAGTAGAATACTTTTTAAACTATGTGAAGATGTGTTTACATTTGTACATACTGCATTTGTTTAGCGATGCAAGAATATGTGGTTAATTAAGTAAAGATGTGTTGCATTTATTTCACCTTGCCTGCCTATGGCACCTGGTAGGTCTAGTAACAGGACTAATGGTCAATAGCTAGGCAGAGAAAGGCTAGGCAGGACTGACAGGCAGAGAGGATAAATAGGAGGTGAAATCTAGGCCCGAAAAGAAAGAGAGAAGACAGAAGAGAATGAGGAGAAAGAGAGAGAGAGATGTCAGAGGCAAGAGGCCATGCTGCCACCAGACAGATAGATATGGAAAGCAGTGAAAGTAAGACACACAGAAGGAAGGGTAAAAAGCCCCAAGGCAAAAGGTAGATAAAGAGAAACAGGTTAATTTAATTTAGAAGTCTTAGCCAGAAACAAGCTAGACTAGGCATTCAAAACTAATACTATGTCTCCCTGATATAATTTGGGAGCTGGTTAGTGGTAGCCCAAAAGAGAACACCTGCTACATTCACATTTTACTTATTTTTGTATTGGGTGCCATTTTAAGCTAGCTTACTTTAATTAATTTGACCTTTATGGAAAGTTTACGGTACAGAGTTTTCACCAACACTTCATATGTAAGTCACAGAAAAGAGACACTAGTACTTACCTAGGATTCAACTAATTCTAGGTCCCACCAATCAGAAGGCGCATCTCACCTTCCACATCATTGCTTCTATTTCATGTGATGCCAGTCCATTTTAAATCATCCCAGCTTTAGGTGAAATTGTTGTTTCCCTAAAAGTGCTGTGCTCTTAGTTTCTATACGGTGTTTGAAAGGGATTTACCCTTCATGGAAGAAACTTTATACTATTATTTTCTATTCTCTCATTATATTAATGTTCCATTTCTAAGTTTCTAAAGAATTTTTTCCTAATAAAAATCCAAATAAAAAAAATTAACACATTTTCTGATTTTTTCCCAAAAGATGTTATTTTCTATTGCAACATCTATTGTAATTGCAGTTTTACATTTATTTGTCTAGGCAAATGTTTGTGCTTTTTCCTTTAGAAAATATTTTTGTTATCATATACTAGTTATACATAATAATGGGCTTCTTTATGACATTTTCATACAGTTTAAAGAATTTTGATCCTGATTTTTAGCTTGACTCACATTTTTTTGTTTTGTTTTGTTTTTGTTTTTCGAAACAGGGTTTCTCTGTGGCTTTGGAGGTTGTCCTGAAACTAGCTCTTGTAGACCAGGCTGGTATAGAACTCGCAGAGATCTGCCGGCCTCTGCCTCCCAAGTGCTGGGATTAAAGGCATGCGCTACTACTGCCTGGCTGGCTTAACTCACTTTTATATAAACATATATAATTTATTTTTTCTTGTTTTTAAAATTATATAGAAATTTTGGGATGTTTTAATATTACATAACTCTTTTCAACTGCATAGATTTAAAAATATATTTTAAAATTTATTTACTTCTTGAGAATTTCATTCATGTATACATGCATTTTGATTATATTTACTGCTCTCTTCCCCCTTTCCTCTTCCTTCTGCGTTCTTGCACCCCACACTTCCCTCCTAATTTCATGTCTTCTTCCTTTCTTCCTGTTCTCTCTCTCTCTCTCTCTCTCTCTCTCTCTCTCTCTCTCTCTCTTTCATCCACTGAGTTCAACTAAGTTTAGTGACATCCAGTGGAACATGATCCACCTACCACACACTGTGTCATGAAAGAAAGCTGGCTCTTCTCCAGAATCCATCAACTGCCACTAGCTTCTTAGAAAGGGTGAGGCCCAATGAGCACTCATGCATTCTAGAATGTTGACTGGGTTATTTTGTATGGATTGTGCAAGCATCCACAACTGTTGAAAGTGCATGGGTGCAATGGCACTCTGCTGTTCAAAAGACGCTATTTTCCACCAGCTCATAACTATCCTTTATGATTTGGGGGGGCAGGAAAATAATATATATGCTCCATGAAGGTAGAAATCATCCTAATTGCCTTTCCGCCGACTGACCAAGGAACGAGGTGAGTGAGACTCTGCCCTTACCCAACCCCCACCCAAACCACCATTCACCCCGACCACCATGGGCCTGCACCCGCCTGCTTGGGGTAGACATGCACAGACAAGGAGGAGCTCCCTGAATCTGGAAACACCCCACTCTTCCATCTCTTTCCGCCAACCGATCCACAATGAGTGAGGAGACTTCCAGGAGAGGCAAGACCATCCAGAGTTGTGGACATTGAATTCCTGGCCCCCACACACCTCTGGGTCACAAGAGGAGATAGAGAGCCACCCAACTGCATCCATTAAAAGAAGATATGGGAAGAAGACAGAATAAGATTTCACTTAACAACAGAAAGACCAATATGACACCACCAGAATCTAGGGTCTCCACTCCAGCAAGATCTGAAAAGCCCAACACAGAGCATGAAGATGAAATGGACCTCAAAAATTATCTCAGCAAGATGATAGAGACCTTTAAAGAGGAAACAAGAAAATACCTTAAAGAAATAGAAGAAAAAGCAAACAAAAAATTACACGAAATGGAGGAAATGACAAACCAAAAAATTCAAGAAATAAACAAATCTCTTAAAGAATCTAAAGAGACCCAAGAAAAAACATCCAAACAAGTGAAGGAAGTTCTTGAAACAGTTCAAAGCATGAAAGCTGAAATAGACACAATAAAGAAAACACAGAATGATGATATGCTGGAAATGGAAAGGTTGGATAAACAATCAGGGATTAAAGAATTCAGTATAACCAATAGAATTCAAGAGATGGAAGAGAGAATCTCAGCTATTGAAGACTAGCTAGAGGATATACATTCATCAACCAAAGAAAACCTCAAGTTCAACAAATCTCTAACACAAAATATCCAGGACATATGGGACACCATAAAAAGACCAAACTTAAGAATAATAGGTGTAGAAGAAGGTGAAGAAACACTGCTCAAAGGTACAGAAAACATATGCAACAAAATAATAGAAGAAAACTTCCCCAACCTACGGAAGGATATGCCTATGAAAGTACAAGAAGCTTACAGGACACCAAACAGACTTGATCACAAAAAGAAGTCCTCCCAACACATAATAATCAAAACACCAAATCTACAGAATAAAGAGAAAATATTAAGAGCAGCAAAGGAAAAAGGCCAAGTAACATATAAAGGCAAACCAATCAGAATCACACCTGACTTCTCAATGGAAACTCTGAAAGCCAGAAGGTCTTGGATAGATACCTACAAGCACTAAGGGAGCATGGATGTCAACCCAGACTACTGTACCCAGCAAAACTTTCAATCACTATAGATGGAGAAAACAAGATATTCCATGACAAAAACAGATTTAAACAATACATATCCACAAATCCAGCACTACAGAAGGTTCTGGAAGGAAAACTCCAACCCAACGAACATAACTACACTCACAAAAACACTGGCAATAGATAATCTAATTTTACCAAACACAAAAAGAAACAGGAGGGCAAAATCCTCATGCAATGACACCACCAACAATAAATCCAAAACAAACAAGAACCAATGAACAATGGACATTAATATGCCTAAATGTCAATGGTCTTAACTTACCCAAAAAAGATATAGGCTAACAGAATAGATACGAAAACAGAATCCATCCTTCTGCTGTTTACAAGAAACACACCTCAATTTCAAAGACAGGCGATACCTCAGAGTAAAAGGATGAGAAAAATTTTCCAATCAAATGGGCTCAAGAAACAAGCTGGTGTAGCAATCCTAATATCTAACATATTAGACTTTAAACTAAAAGCAATCAAAAGAGATGAAGAAGGGCATTTCATACTCATCACAGGAAAAGTCCATCAAGATGAAGTCTCAATCCTGAACATCTATGCCCCAAATACGAAAGCACCCACATTTGTAAAAGAAACATTACTAAAGCTCAAACCACACATAAAACCACACACACTTATAGTAGGAGACTTCAACACCCCCTTACACCACTAGACAGGACCACCAGACAGAAACTTAACAAAGAAACAAAGGATCTGAAAGAAGTTATGACCCAACTGGGTTTAACAGATATCTATAGAACATTCCATCCAAACACAAAAGAATATACCTTCTTTTCAGGGCCACATGGAAGCGTCTCAAAAATTGACCACATAGTTGACAGCAAAGCAAACCTCCACAGTTACGAAAGAATAAAAATAACCCCCTGTATCTTATCAGACCACCATGCATTAAAGCTAGAATTCAACAGCAATATGAATTGCAGAAAACCTACATTTGTGTGGAAAATGAATAACACCCAATTGCACCATTCCTGGGTTGAGGAAGAAATAAAAGAAGAAATTAAAGACTTCCTAGAATTTAATGAGAATGTAGACACAACATACCAAGCTTATGGGACACTCTGAAAGCAGTGCTAAGAGGGAAGTTCATAGCACTAAGTGCCCACATGAAGAAACTGGAGGAAAGTCACATTAGAGAATTGACAGAACAACTGAAAGCTTTAGAGCAAAAAGAAGCAAACACACCAAGGAGGAGTAGACACCAGGAAATAATCAACCTGAGAGCCGAAATCAACAAAGTAGAAACTAGGAAAACAGTACAAAGAATCAATGAAACAAAGAGTTGGTTCTTTGAAAAGATCAATACGATAGACAAACCTCTAGCCAAATTAACCAAAAGGCAGACAGAGAGCATGCTAATTAACAAAATCAGAAATGAAAAGGGGATATAACAATGGGCACTGAGGAAATCCTGAGAATCTTCAGGTCATACTTTGAAAACATTTACTCCACAATATTGGAAAATCTAAAGGAAATGGACAGCTTTCTGGATAAATATCACTTACCAAAATTAAATCAAGATCAGATAAACAATTTAAATCAACCTATAACCCCTAATGAAATAGAAGCAGTCATCAAAAGCCTTCCAACCAAAAAAGCCCAGGGCCAGATGGCTTCACTGCAGAATTCTACCAGAAATTCAAACAAGAGCTAATTCCAGTACTCCTCAAATTGTTCCACACAATAGAAGCAGATGGGATATTGCCAAACTCTTTCTATGAGGCTACAATCACTTTGGTACCAAAGCCACACAAATATATGACTTAGAAAGAGAACTACAGACCGATATCCCTCATGAAAATCGATGCTAAAATACTCAATAAAATATTGGTGAACCGAATCCAAGAACATATCATCCACCATGATCAAGTAGGCTTCATCGCAGGGATGCAAGGATGGTTCAACATATGAAAATCCATCAATGTAATCCACCATATAAACAAACTGAAAAAGAAAAACCACATGATCATCTCATTAGACGCTGAAAAAGCCTTTGACAAAATCCAACTTCCCTTCATGATAAAGATCTTGGAGAGAACAGGAATAACAGGAACATATCTAGACATGATAAACACAATATACACCAAACCAATAGCCAACATCAAAGTAAATGGAGAGAAACTCAAAGCATTTCCTCTAAAATCAGGAACAAGACAAGGCTGTCCACTCTCTCCATATCTCTTCCATATTGTACTTGAAGTTCTGGCTAGAGCAATAAGACAAGAAAAGGGGATCAAAGGGATACAAATTGGAAAGGATGAAGTCAAACTTTCACTATTTGCAGACAACTTTATATGGAAAAATAAAAAACCCACGATAGCCAAAACAACTCTTTACAATAAAGGATCTTCTGGAGGCATCACCATCCCCGACTTCAAGCTCTACTATAGAGCCATAGTTCTGAAAACAGCTTGGTATTGGCACAAAAATAGACAGATAGACCAATGGAATCAAATTGAAAACCCTGATATTGACCCACACACCTATGAATACCTTATTTTTGACAAAGGTGCTAAATCTATACAATGGAAAAAAATAGCATCTTCAACAAATGGTGCTGGTACAATTGGATTCAGACATGCAGAAAATTGCAGATAGATCCATACCTGTCACCATGCACAAAACTTATGTGCAAATGGATCAAAGATCTCAGCATAAATCCAGCCTCACTGAAACTTCTAGAAGAGAAAGTGGGAATTACCCTTGAACAAATTGGCACAGGAGACCACTTCCTGAACATTACACCAGTAGCACAGACATTGAGGTCTGCAATTAATAAATGGGACCTCCTGAAACTGAGAAGCTTCTGCAAGGCAAAGGAAACAGTCAGTAGGACAAAACGACCACCCACAGAATGGGAAAAGATCTTCACCGATCCCACATCTGACAGAGGACTGATTTCCAAAATATATAAGGAGCTCAAGAAGCTAGCCACCAAAACACCAAACAATGAAATTAAAAAGTGGGGTGCAGAACTAAATAGGGAATTCTCAACAGAGGAATCTGAAATGGCTGAAAGACACTTAAGAAAGTGCTCAAAATCATTGGCCATCAGAGAAATGCAACTCAAAACAACTCTGAGATACCACCTCACACCTGTCAGAATGGCTAAAATCAAAAATACCAATGACAATCTATGCTGGAGAGGATGTGGAGAAAAAGGAACACTCCTCCATTGCTGGTGGGAGTGCGAACTTGTAAGACCACTCTGGAAATCAGTATGGCGGTTGCTCAGAAAAATGGGAATCAGTCTACCTCAAGATCCAGCCATTCCTCTCTTGGGTATATACTCAAATAGTGCATGTTCATACAACAAGGATATATGTTCAACCATGTTCATAACAGCATTGTTTGTAGTAGCCCAGAACCTGGAAGCAACCTAGATGCCCCTCAACTGAAGAATGGATAGAGAAAATGTGATACATTTATACAATGGAATACTACTCAGCAGAAAAAAAGCAATAGAATCTTGAAATTCACAGGCAAATGGATGGAACTAGAAGAAACCCTCCTGAGTGAGGTAACCCAGTCACAAAAAGACAAACATGGTATGTACTCACTCATATATGAATTTTAGACATAGAGCAAAGGATTACCAGCCTATAATCCTCTTCACCAAAGAAACTAGGAAACATGAAGGACTCTAAGGGATAAATGGTCCCCAGGAATAGAAGTGGCATGAACTCCTGAACTAATTGGGAGCATGAGGGGAGGGGGGAGGGAGCTGCTACAATAAGAGCAAGAAAAGAGGAGTAGAGGAGAGGAAATGGAGGGGCAGAAATATTGAGTTGGGGGAAGAATAGAGGAGAGAGAGCAGGATGAGAGATACCATATCAGAGGGAGCCACTATAGGTCCGAGAAGAGATCTGGAACCAGGGAGATCTCCAGAGACCTACAAGGATGACACGATCTGACAATCCAGGCAATGGTGGAGAGGATAACCTAAAAGCCCTTCCCCTAAAATGAGATTGATGACTTCTCTTTATGCCATCCTAGAGCCCTCATCCAGTGGCTGATGGAAGCAGAGACAGACATCCACAGATATACACTGAGCTGAAATTGGGAATTTAGTTGAAGAGAAGGAGGAATGAGAATGAAGGGGTCTGTACCAGGTTGGAGAAACCCACAGGAACAGTTGGCCTGAACAAGGGAGAGCACATGGACCCCAGATGCTGTCGGGGAGGCCAGTACAAGACTGATCCAGACCCCTGAACATGGATGTCAATAAGGAGGCCTCTGCACTCCAGGGAGCCTCTGGTGGTGGAGTAGTATTTTTCCCTGGTGCAAGAAGGGACTTTGAGAGCCCGTCCCACATGAAGGGTTACACTCTGGCCCTGGACACATGGGGAAGGGCCCATGACCAGCACAGGAAGATTTGATGGACTTTGTAGAGCCCCATTGAGGGCCCTACCCTGCCTGGGCAGTGGTGGGTAGATGGGGTGGGGGGGTAGACTGGGGGTGGGGGAGGAGGGATGGGGTGAGGGGAGGGAGAGGGAGAAGAGCCTTGAAACAAGCTTGTTCCCTAACTAGAACTAATAAATAAATTTTAAAAAAAGAAATCATCCTAATTGTATCTAAAAATTCTAATAAAAATGACTTGTGTATAGTGGGAATCAAAATTGTTCACTATATAATGAAATAATCAAAAGGAAGATAATATTGAGTAAATAATTGAAATCTTACATGTATTAAATAATTTAGTATATTTAGACATTTTATAGGCATCAAGAATTACTTCTTATTTAGTTATCTGTTTTCTAAATATTCCTTTCTGAGTGTAAACTTACTCATCAAGTTAAATTCAAGTTTCAGATCCTTTTGTTTTGTTTTGTTTTGTTTTTTCGAGACAGGGTTTCTCTGTGGCTTTGGAGGCTGTCCTGGAACTAGCTCTTGTAGACCAGGCTGGTCTCAAACTCGCAGAAATCCACCTGCCTCTGCCTCCCGAGTGCTGGGATTAAAGACATGTGCCACCAATGCTTGGCCATGTATCAGATCTTATCCTATCATAACTGAAGTTAATTATATTATGTCTTAAAATACAACCACTGCAGGGCATGCTCCAAAGCCCTAGAACTTTTTCAAACTGGAATGTTTTAATGGCCTTTCTTTGCACTGAAAATCAATTCTACCATCTCTATGATGCTATTTCAGTTGGTAGTATGTGTAATCATTTTCACCAAATAATGGATTTTATATATTTTAGCCTTTTGACTACATCATATTTCTTATCATGATTATCACTACTTGATTAATATTATGTTATTGTTAATATCAATGCAACTATGTCATAAGTTTCACAACTCTCTTCATCCTTGAACTCACATTATTTATTAATAACATTCAATTTTATCACGAAAATGTTATTTCTATGAATAATTAAGTAAAGGTAAGCATTCCATAACTCAACAACAAAATTCTTATCATATAAATGTTATACA
Organism: Cricetulus griseus; assembly: GCF_003668045.3. Lineage (NCBI taxonomy): Eukaryota > Metazoa > Chordata > Mammalia > Rodentia > Cricetidae > Cricetulus > Cricetulus griseus. The sequence continues at coordinate 401,637,551 of NC_048595.1, forward strand.
TTTGGGACTGGACAAATGACTCAGAGGTTAAGAGCACTGGCTGCTCTTCCAGAGGACCTTGGTTCTATTCCCACCACCCACATGGAAGTTCACACTTGCCAGTAACTCCAGTTTCAGGGGATCCAACTCCCTCACATAGACAACTGGGCACATAAAATAATAATAATAATAATAATAATAATAATAATAATAATAGTAAATACAATGGTAATAATTATAGAATTATATATTTGACTATAAAGTCAATTTAGCAGATAGTGTATAGTTAAGTATGTATATTTTAACTTCTAAAGATAGCTTAACCATAAACTAAAAATGTTATTGAATAAATTTCTAAGAAGCAAAAACACCTATAGTAAATTTGTAGGTATTGATTATGATTCACTTACTGTGTAAGTGTTGATATTACCCTTTTTGGAATAAGTGGGTAAAAATTTTGGAGGTGGCCCAATCAACGTAAAACAACTGGTTCACATTTCTTTATGTCCTAAAACCCAAGGGATTAACAAAATCACTCATGACAATTTTTATTTCTGCATATTTATGGTTAATTCTAATGGAGTATAAATTAAAATTCAAAAGGCAATATAAACTTCCTCACTTTAAAACAGAATCACAAGTTGACAAGATAGATATAAAAATTCTACCACAAAGTATGTTAGGGCCCCAGGCACATGTCTGTCATTAGGGAATCTTTAAGTTCTTGTCCTGTATTCAGCATGCTGCAATATAAATAAGAAATTTCAAAGTGAAATTGGATCTGTAACACAACACTCCCTTCAGAACTGAAAGGGCTCCAGTATTCCAGGATGTTTGTTGAATGTTATGAAGATAGAGATCTTTTAATCAATACATTATTTCTTGACTGTCAAATTGTATAGAAAAAATATGACCATGACTGTGTAAATTTTCTAATCATCATATATGAACTGTATCATAAGGATAAATTCAATATTTTAAAAGACATATATGAAAGAAAGAGATTATAAAGCTTATTTTTGATGGTTATTTATTTTAGTTCTCATATTCTAGATAATAAGCACCTGTAAGATGTATAACTGGTAAAGATTTTTCCTATTTTGCAGGCTGCCACTCAATGATAGCATAATGTTTCCTCACAGAAACTCATTAGTAGGGAGAAGGGAACTGGGATTGTCATGTTTCTAATTCAAATAAAAAATGGAAAAAAAAAGAAACTCATTAGTATTATGTAGCTCCATCTGTCAATTGTTGGTTGGTCCTAATAACTACGTTATTGGAGCCCTGTTCAGAAAGTACCTTCCTGTATCTATGAGTTCAACCATATTTCCTATTTTATTTTTTTTTAAATCTAACTAAGTTCATGGTCCAATGTTGAGGTATTTGGAGTTTTCTGCATTGTGAGATGAGGATTGTGGTTCATTCTACACATAGCTATCCATTTTAAGCAGCATCATATGGTGAAGATGTTGTCTTTATCCAAATGCATTGAAGGAATATTGGGTCTTTAATTCTATTTCATTAACTAAATCCCAATATCATGCTATTTTTATTATTAGAGCTCTTTAGAATTACTTAAAACCTAGGGATAGAACTTCCAACTGGACTTTTATTGTTCAGGATTGTGAGATATTCTGTCTTTTTGTGTTTACATATGAAATTTAAGATATTTTCAATTTCTGCAAATAATTGCATTAAAAATCTCATCTGTACATTGCTTTGGTAAGATGGCAAATTTCACAATCTAAATTCTTCTAATGTATGGGCATGATATAGTTCCATCTTCTAGTCTTCATTTTCTTTCCTCAAAATCTTAACTTTCTTTGATCATTTTTCAATTCTTTGGTTAGATTTAGTCCAAGAAAATTTAGAGGCTCTTATGAATAAGATTCTTTCCAGGATATCCTTGCTTTTTCACATAATAAAAACCTTAGCAAGACAGAGAAATCATCATATAAAAATAATGCAGTTCAATATATTAGTAAAAGTAAAGTCATATCTGCATATAAGGGACTTTCTTTATATTTCATTAAATAGACATTAAGTCCAAACTGTTAAAGAGTAAAAGAAGAACAGTGATTCGTGATGAGAGTCATTTCATCATCTAGCAGAACAATCACAGATACATATATCAGATGTCCACATATCTAAATTAATAAATTAAATATTTTCAGACATGACAGGAAAAAAAGTAGCAATAGTATAATGATAAAGGATTTTAATGGTCCATGTTGACAATTAATAGTTATCATATGGAAAATAGGTTTTTCCAGAGACTTTCTTTCAGAAGCAGAATACACAGTTTTCTATAGTGAGCATGTATCTTCTTTTCTTATGTACCAGTCCACAAAAGAAGACTTATTAAATACAAAAATATTCAAATTATGCCTACTGTTATTTCAGGCCACCATAATATAAAGAAAACTTGAAAATTTAGAAGTGCATGAAAATCAAATAAGCATCTGAGAAAGCAGTAGATCAGAATACACAATCAAATGGAAAATTATCTTTTATTTAAAATAAGCTGTTTTTAACAGTCATTGTTATTCTTTATAAAAGGATCTCATTTAGCCATCCCATTCTGTTCAGAATATTTCATAGTAATTTAGATATTATCAAGCTATCCTTCTCAAGAGTGGATATCAGTGTTCCTTTCTCTACAATTAAGTAACAGCTAGTACCAAACAGCTATTTTATATGTGATTTAAACCTATCTAAATTGCTATGAAATACCTACATTAACTATAATCATGTATATATTTTTATGTTAAGTCCTTATTTTGATTCCTATTTCTATAAAATTAATGTGATATTTGTCTTTGCTAGTGGTAAACTCTTGTAGCAGCCTAATATTTTAAAATTTAGTTTATGAAGTTTATTATCCAAAATAAGTATGACTGTGAGTAGGGATGTTCATTATTCCCTTGTGGTTTCTGTTAAAGAGTATAATACATTTATGTATGTCTGATTTTTTTCTTTTATATGCTACATTTTTTTACCATTTGAATTATTTATTATCCCAATTCCCCCAAACCCAAATTTTTAACTTACTGTTACCCTTTACATGTCACTTATGACCCATCCAATTCACTTCTGAGTTCATGTCTTAGAGAATATGGTTAAGTACAGACAACAACACTACAGGAAACAGAGATGAACTTCTCATAAAAGAAAAGGTTGGACTTACAGTTCAGTGAGTGGCCCCATTTGAGGAGGTTTAGGAGGTGTGATATTCTTAGAGGAATTATGTCACTAGAGGCAAGCTTTAAAGATCTGCTGTAATTTCCTGTTGTTCTCTGCTTCATGAATGTACTCAAGATGTGAGGTGGCAGCTTGCTGCTCTCAGCCTATGCTGGATTGCAGGCTTCATCCTTCAGGAATTTAAACACAAATACACCTGTTCTTGTGTAAGTTTCACTGGGCATGTTCTTTTATCCTAGCAATGGAAAAGAAACCAGTAGAACATGCGAATTTTAAGTACAATATGAACCAGGCAAGGTTTTTTCTTTTTTTCCAAGGTTAAAATAAAGACATTTGCTCTTAGGATAGACCGTTTCCTGTATTATTTTCTTCCTAGCATCTTCATATAAGCCATTTTTCAAATGTTTGTGGATTCTTCAAAACTCTAGTTAACAAAAGAATACAAACATGAACCTTCTTCTGGAAGAAATAAATACAAGACAGGAAGGTCTGTGAACTATAGCTTGGAAAACCCAACCTAGCAATATTTGTAAAGGAACAGTAGAAACCTCCTGTACTTTCATGAGCAGTATGCAATTAAGTGACTAAGCAAAGACCCTTAGTCATTCTTTCAGAATAACATGCTGATTTATGGGGTCAGAAACAAAATCTGAATCACTCTTATTGTCTGAGTACACAATACCATGAGGGTCAGAACATAGTAATTTAGCTGTATAGTGGTAAATAAATGATAGCTTCTTAACTCTTGTTGACCAAAAACTATTTATGTATTTCTTTCTTTCTTTATCATTGGTATTTAAATATCATGTTGCTGTACTTGAATCAATGGCCTTGTAAGTAAGCACTTTTCAGGGCTGGGTTGGTTAAACAGTGCTAAGAAATAAAATTGTTAAGGATGCATTTCACATACCATTGAAGATGCAAACTACTGTGCAGATACATAAATTGTGTCTTGATATGTGATTATAATTGTCTTCCAAGAATTTATAACTTGGATTTCTATTGTAGCTCTGACTCAAAATCATGTGCTTTCACAATATCTTTTTTAAACTGCTTTTTAAATTTATTTTTTATTTAAATTAGAAACAAGCTTGCTTCACATATCAATCCCAGCTTCCTATCCCTCCCCTCTTCCCCCACCCCCCACCAACCCCCCTAACCCCCAACCTGATCCCCTCTTCACTCCCCAGGGAGGGTGAGGCCCTGCATGGGGGATCTCCAATGTCTGCCTTATCCAGGGCAGGGCCTAGGCTCTCCTCCATATGTCCAAGCTGAGAGAGGATCCCTCCATGTGGAATGGGCTCCCAAAGTACATTTGTACACCAGGGATAAATACTGATCTACTACCAGAGGCTCAATACATTGCCTAGGCCTCCTCAGTGACACCTGCATTCAGGGGGTCTGGATCAGTCCCACGTTGACCTCTCAGCTATCAGTATGAGGTCCATGAGCTCCCCCATGTTCAGGTCAGCTGTTTCTATGGGTTTCACCAGCCTGTCCAGTCTTGACCCCTTTGCTCATCACTCCTCCCTCTCTATAACTGAATTCCAGGAGTTCAGTTCAGTGTTTAGCTATGGGCATCTGCCTCTGCTTCCATTAGCCACTGGATGAAGGCTCTAGGATGGCATATAAGGTAGTCATCAATCTCATTATTGGGGAAGGACATTTAAGGTAGCCTCTCCACTATTGCTTAGATTGCCAGTTGATGTCATCCTTGTAGATCTCCGGAAATCTCACTAGTGCCAGATCTCTCCTCAAACCTATAATGGCTCCCTCTATTATGGTATCTCTCAGCCTGCTCTCCTCTATTCTTCCCCTGACTCAAATTTCTTGATCCCCCATGCCCTCCTAACCCTTCCTCTTTTCCCCCTCTTGTAGGGAGACACCCTAGCCCCGCCCAATAATCATGGGACAGGTGCCAGGTGGACCCAGGACTCGCCCATAAGGGCGTGGTGAAGGAAAACCGGTGTGACATAAGGGAGCTTTTTAAGGGCTGCACCGAAAGACCCTAGCCTCTTTCTGGCCGCACTTGCTGGGTTCCTGTAACCTAGCTCTGGCCTGCATTTTGCCCTGGTGTTTTCTTGAATAAAGAGACTTTACCATCCCTGATCACAGTTCATCTTTGAGCACACACTGCAACCTTTAATCTTCACCCTCTCTTTCTCTCAGCTCCCCCTCCCATCTCCCCCCCCCCCCATGCTCCCAATCAGCTCAGGAGATCCTGTCCCATTCCTCTTCTGGTACTATGAATATCTCTTTTAGCATTCTCCCTGTTTCCCAGACTCTCTGGCAGTGGGATTCTAGGCTGGCAATCCCCTGCTGCATGTCTAAAATCCATATATGAGTGAGTGCATACAATGTTTGTCTTTTTGTGACTGGATTGCCTCACTCAGGATGGTTTCTTCTAGTTCCATCCATTTGCCTGTGAATTTCAAGATTCCATTGTTTTTTTCTGCTGACTAGTACTCCATTGTGTAAATGTACCATATTTTCTCTATCCATTCTTCAGTTGAAGGGCATCTAGGTTGCTTCAAGGTTCTGGCTATTACAAATAATGCTGCGATGAACATCGTTGAACAGATGTCCTTTTTGTATGAATGTGCCTCTTTTGGGTATATATCTAAGAGTGAAATTGCTGGATCTTGTGGTAGATTGATTCCCATTTTCCTGATTTCCAAAATGACTGTGCTAGTTGGCACTCCCACCAGCAGTGGAGGAGTGTTCTCCTTTCTCCACATCCTCTCCAACCCAAACTGTCATTGGTGTTTTTCATTTTAGCCATTCTGACAGGTATAAAATGGTATCTCAGTTGTTTTGATTTGCATTTCCCTGATGGCTAGGGATGTTGAGCACTTTCTTAAGTGTCTTTCAGCCATTTTAGATTCCTGTACTGAGAATTCTCTATTTAGTTCTGTACCCCACTTTTTAATTGGATTATTTGTTTTCATTTGTGTCTGGTTTCCTTGCTCTGAAAAATCCATAAACCATAAAAGGTGACATACATATCTGTCTTAATAAAAGTATAGAGTGTGTGTTGTACAGAAATTAGCCAAAGATTATTTTTTTGTTTTAAGTTTGAGCAGGTAAAATATATGTTATATATTTTATAGTCTTTCTTGGTTTACTTCTTTGTGTTTGTTGTCAGAATTTTTAAGGGGTCTTCCTTGATCAAACCTGCTCCATATCAAGCTGGAATGAATCCACAGCCTCTCATTTCTTGTGGAACTGAAAACAAAACCTTTCTCCCAAAATAACATTTTTAACTTAAATCAAGGCATTTAAAAAATATATAGGTTGATTTAATCCAGCAGCTTTCATAATCCAATGTGTTTTAGCAGCTGTTGTTCCTTCATTAGCAATTAGAAAATCTAAAGACAACACAGTAACATACAGGATCCAGAGTCTCCGTGTATTTCCCATCCTTTTTTGTGGAATTTATTATTTTACAATTATATTTTTATGACTGTTTATACCCTCTTTTCTTTTCTCTCCCAAGCCTTTGTACATTTTTAAACACACTGTAACCTATTTAGAGGGTTTTACTGTCTGGATTTGCCCTTACTGCCTATCTATAATCTATTCTGTCTGCATGAGCAAAACTTAAACCTGCCATGTGGCTTAGTTCATGGCTTGCTGGGAGGGCTCTGGCTACACTCATGGTGACAGCTCAAGCACACAGACAACTACTGGGAGAATTGTCCCTATACTATAGTCTGTGTACTATGGCTGGCATGAGAGACATGAGACTAGGATGTTGTGTTTGATTCTGATTTTGTGTGTTTAGAACCTTTTTAAAACTATCTTAGGTCTTATGTGGATGCAGGTTCCCTACAATGGACACCATTTATAGGTGGAGGTTTCTCTGTGTCTCAGCAACTGCTCCCAAATAACCACAAAGAGGCTTAGTATTTATCCTAAATATTGGGCCCATAGCTCAGACTTGTCTCCAGCTAGCTCTTACAATTTAACCTATATTTCTTATGTAATTTCTACCACATGGATTATATCTTGTTACCTCTTTTCCTACACATCCTACTTTTTTTGCATTTGGCTTACAACTCCTCTGACTCTGACCTTCTTCTTCCAAGCATTCTCTCTGCCTTGAAAATCCTGCCTAGCTATCAGCTAATCTGCTTTTTATTAACAATGAGAGCAACAAATGTTCACAATGTACTAAAGGAATATTCCAGAGCAGGTCTCTAACTTAATCTGGCACTTACCAATAAACTCAAGGATCCTCCTATCACTGCCTCATTAGGAGTAGGGTTACATGCAACCTTACATGGTGTTGGGGATCTGAACTTGAGTAATCATGTGTTCATGCATGGTAAGCAGTTTACTAACTAAATTATCTCCCCAGTCTTGCTACAACTTCTTGAGACTAAGACTAGACAAGTGTGATAAAGTTCACTCCTTGTGAAAAGGAAATGATAATAACACCTAGTATAATTTATAATGGGATTCAATGAGTTCTTTACCCACAAGTATGACTAATATCTAATATTAGGCTTATGTATGACTAATATCTAATATTAAGCTTGTTCTTATCACTGCTTCCCTCAAAGAAAGAAAGATAAGAGTGGGCTGTTCTTATAGTTGACAGTATTGATTACCCATCAATACTTTAATTAGAATGCCATTTTTTCCTTTCAGATATCAACTATCATCTAGCCAGGATATACTCTTCTTGAAAGGAAGTTACTCTATCTTAGAGCCTGTAGTCAGAAATTTTCTGACCCAACTGCCTGCTCCCAAATAACCAGCAATCTCTTCCCAAATTAATGACTTGGAGGCTTAATAAAAATTATAAATTCTTGGCAAATATCACAGGTGTGTTACTAGCTAACTATCACATACAAATTAACTTATATTTCTTATCTATGCTTTGCCATATGGCTCATTGCTTGTTACCTCATTTTCTGCATATCTTGCTTCCCTGGGGACTAGCTAGAGTCTCCTCTGACTCTGCCCTTCTTCTCGATTTATTTTTCTAGTTTGGTTGTCCTGCCTGGTTACTGGCCAATCAGCTTTTTAGTAAACCAATGCAAGTGACAAATCGTGTACAAAAGGATTGATCCACAGCAGGAGTCCATTTATTTGATTTGGTCTAAAGGCAGTATAACATGAAGGGAGGGGTGGTCAAAACAACAAGAGACATAAAAGTAGAGGTCAAGAGGTCACAGTAAATGACTGTAGATAGGTTTTATGCTGTGGTAAAATACTGTTGTTAAATATATTATATGTTTGTTGACTAAATGTCTCATAATCATGCTAAAATGTTCTGTACATTGATATCTTGGAAGAAAGTACATGCTACTTTCTATCTAGATGAAGGAGAATTTGAATGAAAGTTGCTTATTACATCAATCATTCTTATACTTAGAAGTTGATAGGTATGCTATATTCTGTGGTTATTTTATTTTAGTTCTTTTTATTGAAAATAGATTTCTTTGCTTACACAATATATCATGATTACAATTTTCATATACCTCTACTCCTCCCAGTGCTTTCCACCTCCTCTGACAATCTTCTCCCCTTCTGTCTCTCATTTGAAAACAAACAGGCTTCTAAGGGATAACAATAAAATATAATAAGAAAAAAGAAAGACTCACATGATGGAATTTAACAAAACAGAGAGAAGACAAAGAGCACAAGATAAGGCAGAAGAAACAGAGACCTATTCACTTATACAATCAGAAATCCCACAAAACCACTAAACTAGAAGTCATAATATATAAGAAAAGGACCAGTTGCAGACCTGTGTAGGCCCTGTGCATGCTACCTCATTCTCTATGCATTCATATTTATTTTGAAATTGATTTAGGAGGCCTTATTTTCTTTGTTTCTTCCATCTCCTCTGGCTCTAACACTCTGCCTTCTCTTCCTCAGGGTTGCCTGAGGGGAGGAAATTGATTGAGACATCCCACTTCCCATTTAGGGCTGAATGTTCTAAGGTGTCTTGTTCTATGGCTGTGGACCTTTGTAATTTTTCCTTTCTAATTCAGGAGAAAGCTTCTCTGATGATGGCTGAGCAAGGTTATGTGTGAGTATAGCAGAACATTATTAGGAGTCATTTTATTGCTACTTCTCTTTTTGTTTTTTTTTTTCTATTTTTTTTTTATAAAAGTAATATTAGGTTTTACCCTATGTCCCTGGGATATCTAGTCTCAGGTTCTTGGTTATCCAAGCAGTGTCAGGTCTGAGTTTGATGGGGAATGTACTGTGTATGTTTATCTTATTGATTGCTAAATAAAATACTGTTTGGCCAATGAGACAGCAAGTAGACGGGACTAGGAGTCAAAGAAGATTCTGGGAAATGTAGTAGAGAAGTGTTGATCCAGGCAGGAAGTGACATAGCAAGGAGACTCATTTAAGTAAAGGAGAAACAGGAAGCGTCCCTTTTTCCCTTTTGCCTCCTCCAGCTGCAGAATGTGAGCCACCGGCAAGGAGGGACGCCAATAAGGCATCCAATAAGATAAGTCTTATAAAATATGTAGATATATGATAATTGAGACTGAGCTAACAGATGAGAATCCTAGTCATTGGCTAAGCAGCATTGTACCTAATACAAGTTTCTGTGTATTCATTTGGGCCCTAACTCAGGTGGGCAGCTGGTGAAAAGCTTACATGTGGCAGTGGGGCTCAGCGGCTTTTGGCAGAAATATTTAGCATAGCATGAGTTCCATCCTGTGGAGGCACCTTAAGTCACCTTAATAATTGGTTCGTTATTCCCACAAGCTTTATGCCACTATTAAACTAGCATATCTTGCAATCAGGAAACCAGTGTTGATCCAAGGTTTTGTGGCTGGATAGGTTCTTATGTTTCTCTTTTAGTAGCATACACAATACCTTTCCTATACCAAAGACATTAGCAAATAGGGATAAAGGTTTTATGTAGGCACTAGCTTAATTTTTCCATATTCAATGAGTTGTATAGGTATTGTTCTTAGCAATGGGGCCTGGTTGTTAGTTTGTTGAGAGCAACCCATAGTCCTATCAACAGCCAGGGTTGTTTGGAGGCTCCCATGGTACACATTTGTCCAACAACTCAATTAGATGTAACCTAACCCAAGTACTAGAACCTCTATTTGGTGACAAGAGATCGACAGTTTGGCCTTAGTATCCTCCTTACTTTACAATTTTATTTAGATTGCTTTTATGTATGTATATATTGTAGGAAGTTTCTGCTGTATTAGGTTTCCACACTTCCCCTTAAATGACCTTTAATTTTAGTTGTATCTCCCAACAAACCTTCCCTTCTCCCGCTTTTCTAAGGCTATTCATCTGTTCCTTCCAGTCCCTTACTCTATGGTTTTATGAATTGTAGCTTGATTATCACTGACTTAACTGCTAATATCAACATATAAGTGAACATATAGCACATTAGTCTTTCTGATTCTGAGTTATCTCACTCAGGATGACTTGTTTTTCTAGTTCCATCCATTTACCTATGAATTTTCTGATTTCATTTTTTAACAGCTAAGTAATATTCCATTGTATAAATATTCCACATTTTCTTTGCCCATTAAACTGTTGTAGGACAACTAAGTTATTTCCAGTTCCTGGCTATTATGAATAGAGCAGTAATGAACATGGAAGAATAAGTTTCTCTACGGTAGGTTGAAGGAGGTATCCTTTGGGAATATTCCCTAGAATGGTACAGCTGGGTCTTGAGGTAGATTGAGCCCCTTCTTCCTGAGGAACCAAAATACTGATTTCCATGGTGGCTGTACATTGAGCTTCAATAGCAATGAATGAGTGTCCTCTTACTCCACATCTTTATCAACATGAGCTGTCATTTAGTTTATTGATCTTAGCTCTTCTAACAGGTGAAAAGTGAAATCTGAAAGTAGCTTTAATTTGCATTTGCATGATAACTAGAGGTGTTGAATAATTCTTTAAAGCAATGATTTTCAACCATGTGTCATGACCCCATTGGGCTCAAATGACCCATTCTTGGGGTTGCATATCAGATATTTTGCTTAACAGATATTTACACTATTAATCATAACAGCAGCAAAATTATTGTTATAAAGAAGCTATGAAATAATTTTATGGTTGGAGGTCATCCCAACATGAGGAACTGTATTAAAGGGTCACAGCATTAGGAAGATTAAAAACTACTTCTTTAAACTGTTCCTCAGTCATTTGAGTTTCCTCTTTGGAGGTAGAGCGTCTAGATCTCTACCTCATTTTTCAATTGTTCTTCTCTTCTATCCGGTTCAGTGTATCTGATTTTAAGTTTTGTGCAGAGTGATAAGTATGGATATCTTAGGATTCTTCCATGAGCACCTGTCTGATTCGTCTGACACCATTTGTTGAAGATGCTGTCTTTTTTCCAGTGTTTATTTCTTGCTTCTTTATAAAAAATCAGGTTTGTCTAGTTGTGTGGATTTATGTCTGGGTCTTCAATTCTATTCCATTGTTCTACATGACTAGGTTTGTACCAATACTATGCTGTTTTTATTACTACAGCTTCATAGTACAAATTAAAATTTGGAATGGTGATTCCCCCAGCAGATCTTTCATTATTCAGGATTGTTTTAACTATCCTGGTATTTTTGTGTTTCTATATGAAGCTGAAATTGTCCTTATCAAGGTCTGTGATGAACTGTGTTGGAATTTGGGTTGAAATTACATGGCATCTGTAGATTGCTTTTGGTAAGATAGTCATTTTTACTATATTAATCTTACCCATCATTGGGTATGGGAGATTTTCCCATCAGAAGGTATGTTGAAATACTTAAAAATTAGCAAAGAAATATAGCCCAGATAAGGAAACTCTCCAAACGGAATGTAGGGCGGCCTAACCCAGAAACTGACTAAGGCCACTACTATGACTTAGTGCCTGGAATTTACCAGCCACCAGCAATTACTCCCTTACAAGGCCATAAGATAATTGGGTACCAAGAATTCCCAGATGGCCACCCTCCCGGAGGGGCTCATTAAGGAAATAGATTGCTCCACCAGCCAATGTGTCAATAATTAACAATTAAGGGTCCCTATGAAACAAAGAGATAGCTACCATTTTCTCAGGCAAGATTAGTTAGCACATCCTGAGGTCTGCAAGTTTTACAACTGGTGGGTCAAGAGGCCATCTGATTCCCAGCCCTTCCCTCAAAACAAAGGGCCTCCTAGGAACCCATGACTCTGGTCACATACTCAAAGGACAGGGAGTCGAGGCCCTTCCCTAAGCTTGGGGTTTTTGCCTTTAAAAAACGCTTGTGCCTGGGGCACGGGGCTCCTTTCTAGCATGCATGCTGAGAGAGCCTGTTTGTACAAAAGTCCACCTTTCATTAAAGCCTCTTGGTGTTTGCATAAAGTTTCCACCTCTACATGGTGATTGGGGTTGCCGAGGTCCTGGGAAAAGATCCTGGAGGCCTGAGCTTCCAGGGGTCTTACAATGTTTTGTAAGACCCGCTCGGAATGCTTCTGCATGTCCCCTGCCCCTCTGTCTTCCCCGCCTGTGCCGGTGCTGGGTGTTCTCTCTGGAGCAGGCGGGAGGAGCAGATGACTGAGGGCAGCGCAGCGGGGACTGAGCAGGGCAGGGCCAGGGTTCGGCCAGGGGCTGGAGAGTGCAGCGCGGGCGGCGCCTGGAAGGGGAACTTGAGCAGCAGTGCTGCTTGTCCAGGAGCTGCGAGCGGGGAGCCGCCTCCAAGGCCAAGGACACGGGGGCCGCGGAGCTGCCGGGGCCTCCCAAGCCTTCACCCCGGCAGGGCTCGCGCCCCCGGCCCGCCCCGCCTGGCACCGCGCCTTGGGGCTGGGGCCGAGCAACGAGCACCAGGTGGGCCGGCCCAAGGGCGAGCACCAGGTGCGTTGGCCCAAGGGCGAGAGCACCAGTTAGGCCGGCCCAGGGCCCCGCCCCCACACCTCCACCCTCCGTCCCAAGGTCAGCTATCCGGACGCGGAGGGAATTGAATCTGTTGTACCAGACACCAGACCTTGAGAATATGCTGATCTGGAATGGCTCTGTGTCTCATTTGAACCATCCAATAGAAATGATTCTGTATTTCGCCTCATTTGAAAAGACTCTGTGTTTCACCTCATTTGAATGACTCTATACTTCGCCTCATTTGAATAACCCTGTATAGCGCCTCATTTACATTGACCAATGGGAATAGCTCTGTACAATGCCTCATTAGAATTATCCAATAGAATCCCTGTTTCTAGCTTGCGCCTTTTTCCCTATATAAGGACCCCTTTCCCTTGGCTCGGGGCGCTTGGCCTCACAGAAGCTAAGTCTCCCGGGTACCCGTATCTCCAATAAAGCCTCTTGCAGTTTGCATCCAAGTTCGTGGTCTCGCTGATTCCTGGGTGCGGGTCTCCTTCTACGAAAGTACCTCTTCGGGGGTCTTTCAGTTTATTGATAATTGAGAATTACAAATTATGTACTGATGGGAGATGTCCTTCTGTACAAAATGGTGCCCAAACACAGAGCAAGAATTTCCATGTAAAACCTGACAAATGCTTGAAACACAAAGGAACAGAAGCAAGCAAGGCTTCTTGGTAGCAGCATTTTCTTAGGTGGGCTCAGTTTAATAGAGGCAAGAAGATACTCACAACTCCTTTAAAAGAGGCTTCCTGACTCAGCATTGGTGGCAAGAAGCACATACGGCTCTTTTAAGAGGCCCTGCTATGAAATAATTAAGTGGTGTTGGCAAGCAGCCAGTGGGATGCTTATGTTTTTGGTTGTGAGCCTAGCCTTTAACGGCTGGGCCATCTCTCCAGTCCAAGGCATGCTTCTTGATGGTGACATGAACCTAGAAACTTCACAGATTTGTGGCAATAAGCATGGCTCCCACCAGTACTCTGCTGTCGTGGGATAAAGACCAAACACAGGCATCTTGTCATCTTTAGAGAGCTCTCGGTTCCATGCTGCAAAACTGGAGTCTTTCCTTTATTTAGCATCTTCCTGGCTATTTCTTAACCATGCTTTCCTGACCCTGAAACCATTTCTCTCTCCTCCTATAAACCCCTCTGCCAGGTTGCTCCTAACCACCTGTCCTCACTAGTTACTTACACACCACCACCCTGGTGCAGGCCTATTCAAATGCTTAGTTCTGTAGAGATATCGTTCCATGGAACCAGTCTTTTCATGAGCTCCAGCAGAATCTGGATGAGTGAATGCTAGAGTGGGCCAACCCAAGGCCTGGCTGTGGGTTTGGGAAGTAGTTGAGCTTTCTTTCTGCTGTGTCTAGTGAGGGACAGGACCAGCTTTCCAAGGCCAGGCAAGATCAGGCCAGATCATCATGGCCCTCAGATTTCACCATGCATGGTTTCTATGGCCCACTGAGTTAACATGGGGCACCAACATCAACACAGACTCCAACTGCAGCAGAACCATGGATTCAGTCATGCTCCTCTGTAGCAGCTCAGATAGGATGATAACCTACTCTTTCAGCAAAGTAGCTGGATAAAAAATTAACCCACAAAATCAGTAGCCCCTCCATATATAAATAACAAATTGAGAAATAAATCAGAGAAACAATACCTTTCATAATAGCCCCAAATATTATAAAATATCTTCAAGTAATTCTGACCATATAAGTGAAAGTCTTGTATGATAAACACTTTAAGAAATTGAAGATGACACCTGGGGCTCTGTTGGTATCTAAGGACCATAATGCCACTGGGGCCATGCCAATCTGTGTGGTCTGTACCTCCACCTGGGGCCATGTTGACATCCAGACTTGGACTGCTGCCAACGGCCATGATTGCTCCAGTAGGAAGCTGTATTCAAGTTTGTGGCCATGTTGCTACCATGAGGCCTGGACCACAGCCTATATCCTTGTTGGTGTCTGGGTGAGGGGGTCATACTGCAGCCAGGGCCATACAGATCTGAGTGGCCTGAGCTGCTACCTGATGCCAAGGTGATGTCTGGACCAGAGCTTCAGCTGACAGCCATGTCTGGGTCTGTAGACCTACTGCAGTCAGGGTCTGTGTTTATATCTCAGGCTCATGATGATGCAGATGTCTGTTGTCTGGGACCATGTTAGTATCTGAAGGCTGATGGTGTACGTCCTTCTATATAATATTTTTCTTATTGGTTGATGAATAAAACACTATTTGGCCAATAGCCAGTAGAGGCAGGAAGATAGATGTGGCTAGGGATGAGGAGAATTCTGGGAGAGGTAGGCAGAGAGACCAGGCCAAGAAGAGACACAGAAGGAGTAACATGCCAGACTATGGGTAAGCCACACCTTATGGCAATACATAGATTAACAGAAATGGGTTAATAATTAAGTCAGAGCTAGGCAATAAGAAGCCCTAAACATTGGCCAACAGTTTAATAATTGATATAGCATCTCTGTATGTTCATTTGGGGTGGGACAAGAAAACTAAAGCAACAGAGGGCTGCCTCTGGAGCCATGTCGATCTGAGTGACCTTCACTGCTTCTTGGTGCAATTGTAACATCCAGACCATGGGCCAAGCACAGCTGGGGACTGTGTTGACATTGGAGGCCCCTATTGCCACCAAAGGTCAAACGGAACCTCTTAGTTGGGACTGCAACCTGTGGTGCTGGTGTCTGGGGGCCAAAAGAAGCACATTCATACAACAAAGACATCTGTTCAACAATGTTCATAGCAGCACTATTTGTAATAGCCAGAAACTGGAAGCAGCCTAGATGCCCCTTAACCAAAGACTGGATAGAGAAAATGTGGTATATTTACACAATGAGTACTACTCAGTGAAAAAACCCAGTGAAATCTTGTAATTTGCAGGAAAATGGATGGATCTAGAAGAAACCATTCTGAGCTAGGTAACCCAATCGCAAAAAGACAAACATGATATGTACTCACTCAAATGTGGATTTTAGACATAGAGTAAGGATTACCAGCCTACAATCGACACTGCCAGAGAAACTAATAAACAAGGAGGTCCCTAAGAGACACATACATGGTCCCCTGGAGAAGGGGAGAGGGTCAAGATCTGCTGAGCAAATTGGGAGCATGGGAAGAGGGGGGAGGGAGCTAGGAGAATGAGAAGGGGAGAAGAAGAGGGACATGAGGGAGCAGAAAGTATGAGTCATGGGAAGAATACATGATAACAAGAATGGAGATATCATAATAGAGGGAGACATTTTTGGTTTACAGAGAAATCAGGCACTAGGGAAATGTCTGGAGATCTACAAAGATGACACCAGCTAACTATCTCAGCAACAGAGGAGAGGCTACCTTAAATGCCCTCCCCTGATTATGAGATTGATGACTGACTTATATAACTTTATCCTGCAGCTGGTGGAAGTAGAAGCAGACACCCATAACTAATCACCAATCTGAACTGGAACTCAGATGCAGAGAAGGACCAGTGAAGAGCATAGAGGTCCAGACCAGGCTGGTGAAACACACAGAAACAGCTGACCTGAACATCCGGGAACTCTTGCTCCCCAGTCTGATAGCTGGAATACCAGCATGGGACTGATCCAGACCTAAGGAACATGGGTTTCTGTGAGGAAACCTCAGAAATCTATGGGACCTCCTGTAGAAGTCCAGTATTTATCCCTAGCATAGGTGTGGACTTTGGGAGCCAATTCCATATAGAGGAATACTCCCTGAGCCAAGACATACGGGGGTGGGCCTAGGCCCTATCCCAAAGGAAACGAAAGACTCTGATGACACCCTATGGAAGGCCTCACCATCCAGGGGAAGCAGAAAAGATATGTGACAGATAAGGTTTTAGTTGGGGGGTAGGGGGGGACAGGAGGGAAAAGGGAACTGTGATTGTCATGTAAAACAATCCTGTTTCTAATTCAAATAAAAAAAGTTGGAAAAAATAAGAAAAATTTGAAAATTATTGGAAGTTCATTAACCAGCCACATTGGAAGATACTGTTCATACAAAATATGTGTTAAAAAAATAAGACCCTTTAAAAGATGAGTTTAGGCAACATCAAGAATCAACTGCTGAAGTTGAAAGCAGCCCTACCCTGATTCTGGCTGGTTGGATTTTTCTTCTGTTTTGTTTGGCTTTAACCACCTGGAGAGCCCCTGTCTTCCCAGGAAGAGACTTGGTCAACAATGAGCATCAAGATACGAAAGATATTGAGTTTCTCAAACAAGCCATGAAATCCTGCAGTGAGTAAAAGTAGAAGATTGTTTCAATAAGCTCATAGTTGAAATTGAGAAAATTTTCTTTGAACATCTCTGTGACTACTGTAAACAATGTATATAAAGTTATCCATTTTAACTGTATTCATACACTCATAGATTAAAGACAATTGAATGGCACACTGTGGTGTACCTCATGCCCTGGAAGCATGTTCAGCCCAGTTAAGCTAACTTAAATAAAAATTTTCATTGAGAATTGGGAAGAGGGAAAAGAGAAAGTAATCATCTACACAATTGCCAATATAGAAGGGAAACTATGTAAAATGTAATTGGATTGGAATCTGGAAATGATTAAAGCTAAACTTAGTGAAAGAAAAATAATAAAGAAATATGAATGGCTTATAAAAATTGGTGAGCAGATAAAAACATGTCACCACAGAAGCCAATTAAAAAATCTCACTTAATAGAACATCATAAACAATTTTTTAAAAATTAAAATCAAATTCTAAGACAGTAAGTGAAAACTTTATGTCCTTATAGGTACAAGTGTATATATATACAAGTACATGTATTTACAACATTTAAACTGAGGTAAATTTGTCACAAAATTCAAACATTAAGAACAAGCATTATTTGTTCTGAAAATATTTTTAAAAATTACTTTGAGTTTTAGAAAAATATATGATGTATTAGCACTAACAGAATACTAAGGAAATGTATATGATAAAAGGTAATTATTTATGTAAGAGATAAAATATTAAAACAAATCATGAGAAAAATGAAAAGGATAAGAAGACTACTTACCATTTCTCTTTTAAAACTCATGGAAAACAACATAAAAGAAAGAATGTAAGGGAAAATTTCCCTTCTGATACAGAGAAACAGCAAGAGCCACAAACCTCAAACCATTGAATATGATTGCCAGTGCTGGATCCTGGACTTAGATGAAGAACTTGCAGACTTGATGCTGGTTGATTTTTAGCCAAGTACATATTTTCTGAAAACTACCAACCATAACACAAAGCAACACAACTGTAGTTGTTCATGGGAATTGAACCTAGTTTCATATTTGCCATAAATTGCCTTTGGAAAATGCCAAAGAAGCCTAGTTTGGAATGATGAAGTAGGGACACTATGAGAAAACCATAGTGATAGCAATTTGTTTTATTTAAGATTTGGTTTCCTAGCTTAGATATTGTACAGAGTGAAGTGAAATGTGTGTGGGGGGGCATTGGAGTAGGGGAGGAGGAAAGCCAACAACAAAGCAGAATACCTAACATTAGCCATTTCTTGAAGGCCTGCAAGTCTATTATAGAACAAAAATGAAGGGAAGTTGTGTCTTCAGCACAAAAATGAATGAACGAAAGTAGAAGTGTGTTCCAGATGATATTCATACTGTGCCTCCTTTTTACACAAGTCTTTGCTGGAAACTAAGGATCATTCAGTAATGAATTTCAATCAGAAATTAGCCAGTGATGTTCTTGTATTTGAAACTACCAAAACAAGATGAATCCATACCATATCAAAAGATAAAAGCCATTGATTACGGTGAACACCAACTACCAAATTATGACACAACATGCAAATTAATCTTTCATAATCTCAAAATGATTAGTTAATGTCGTTTATCCTAAAGAAGTAAAGACACAAGGGATACACATGAAATCAGAAAGTCATACACCCATAGAAATGAAGATCCTATAAACAGAACTCGGAGAAGAAACAGGAAGTAATTTAAAAATGTTAAAGTTATCACAGAAACAAAAGAGAGAAAAATTATTGAAGTGAGATCAGAAACATGTGGATATGTTTGAGGCAAACAAGTAACAAAAGGAAAATACCAGCTAATTAAAAAGTACTTCAAAATGTTACAATTGTGGTAATAAAGGACATGTGGGCCACACATGATTGTTTTGAACGGAACAGAATGCATAGAGACTGTATTCTAATACATTGTAGGATAAAACTTAAATAGAGAAGAGAAGTCTGGGAGGTAAAGATTCAAGAAGTATGCATTTAGCAGAGGAAGTTACAGAAGAGAGTAGACTGCCATCTGGGCTTATAATTGGAACACAAAGAACTGCATCTTAGGGCAGGACACAGTATAACTCATGAAAAGAACAGCGAGTAGGAAAAAATCTCTAGAATTTTACCTCCTTAAATTTCTTTCAAGTGCAGCAGCACTATGTACATAAACTTGCGTATCGAAATTCTACAGCATAGTTAGTACAAAACAGTGTGAGAGCTGAAGTTACACTTCAAGTTTTAATTTCTATGCCTTAGAAAATCATGAAACTAAAATGTCTCTGATCTGCAAGCCCTTTGCCCAAGGACAGATAGCTCCTGAAGTGCTGTAGAGTATTGTTTATAGTAGATAATAAGCCACAAGTTTTCACTCTCCTAAACAAGTTTGTTTGCCCCCATCTGGACCAGATGTGCTTAATCATATATGCGTGGTAGGTATATAGACAGGAAACACGTCAGGATGTATGCTTGCTTCTGAGTGGACCTGATGGGAAATGCAATGAATTACATTACACTCCTTCTTAAGTCCTTGCAAAACTTGATTCACTGCCATATTTTCAGGAAAACCAGAGATGGACCTGGCCAGTATTTAATTAAAGCGTGCTTCAAATTGGACTTTAAACTTCGGGAGTGGTCTTACGGGATTAATTTATGCTCTGTGGGATTATTGAATTATTTCATGATTGAAAGGTACACTAGCCTACTAGAGCATGCAGCTCTGGCAGGCTTGCTCTTCTATCCCCTCTCCCTTGCTAAAAACATTAGATTACATTCCTAAAGCTAGCCAACAAAGTCTATTCCCTTATTTGGTCACTTTCTCTTGCTGAGGCTAACTACCAAGGTCCGGCTATTGAAAACTGAAGTCCAGCAATCCTTTAGCTCAGCTAATTAATATGCCCAATTAAAATTGAACACCTCATTCTAACACAAGGTTTCCTCCTTTACATTTATAAACCATTTGTCTATAGTCTGTCTCCTCTCTAACCAGAGGCAGTCCTTTGTCCCTCAAGCACAAACGTCACAGCCCCATTTCCCTTGTTCCCTTCCCCTTGTCCCTCATTCCCTATCTCCGTTACCACCACATCCTAGCTCATGCTAACACAGACCTCCCCTCTTTCTCTTCAAAATTATATCTGCAAGGTCATTTGCTGCTGTTTTTCTGTCAGAGTCAGAAAGCAGACACTTTAACTTTTTTTTTCCTGCTTAATAGAGGATCTCTCTTTTAAAAAGGTATCTGGGTGTGGTTTGTGCTTTACTGGGGGTCTGTGAGGGAGCCCCACTGTGTAAGACTCCCATTCAATGATAGCTAAACTAAAGGTTAATCATTGTATAGAGCTCAGTATGAAAGTGACTGCCTTCAAACAGTGTAGAAAACTTTTGTGGAGTAGCCAGTCTCTTCTATCTGACAGTTGATCGTCTCGCTATTTTTCAGAGTGGAAAAAAGGATAGCTATTATACCTCAATAAATCAGGCTGGAATACAGTGA
Source organism: Cricetulus griseus (assembly GCF_003668045.3). Classification (NCBI taxonomy): domain Eukaryota; kingdom Metazoa; phylum Chordata; class Mammalia; order Rodentia; family Cricetidae; genus Cricetulus; species Cricetulus griseus. The sequence goes on from NC_048595.1 coordinate 401,658,290, forward strand.
AGATCCATCCTGCTGCTATCATAGGCTTTAAAGTCATCTTACTGTAAAGATAAACTAGGTTCATTCCTGTTTATAATTAAGTTTCCATTTTCTAGGATGGGGCTATGTCCCCATCTGTAACTTTAACTACAAATGGTTCTGTGCTGCCTAATCCAGGAACGGCCATCATGTCTTTGTTTCAGAAAAGTCATTTATAACTATCTTACCACCATACCTTTCTTTTAAAAGGTTACCTATGCCTACCTGTTGTTTTGACTATCATGTAGTCCTACCTTACAGCCATATGTTTTTGTTTCAGGAGATAATGTTTATGTTCTGCTCCTGTAACCCCATCTACTTTGCCCACAAAATTCCCCATTTGGAAACCCCAGCCTGTTGTAGCCATCTGTAGTAACCCCACATTTCGGTGTCAATCTGTTGTAATATATCTTTGTGGGGCTTCAGTCAGATCCAGATGACTTGCCGGGTTTGTGTCTGAGGAGGGGAGTGTGGATTGAGAAATGGCAGGTAAAGATGCCAAGAAAAAAACGGAGATACAGGATAGAGTCGGGAGGGCAATAGAGTGAAGACTGGGTGCTCCAAATTTATTCTTCAACCTTCTTAAGTACCCCAACTAAAAGTGGAACATGGCAAAAGACTTCTTTATATTTATAAGGAACAAACAGACTTTCTTTTCTTAATTCTCAAACATTTGGTAACCATAACTTAGACTTAATTTTCCATTATCTGGACTTGAGAGTCAAGAGTAACTACACCTAAAAATAAGTCTGTTGTTATTTATATAAGACATTCACCACCAAGATCAAGCATCCAACAGTAGACACACCTTAGACCTTTAGGTCTTATAATTTTAACCCTGGAAGACTAAGAACAGTTTTGAACTTTCTGACCTTGAATCAAAATGAAGCAGAGTCATCTTTATGGGCCCCAATACCTGCCCTTGAGCTATAAAAGTCTTGTCTTTCTCATATCCAGTGCTGACCTCTTAAACTCTGTGTTAGGGAAAGGCAGCCTGTGAACAGGGATAAAAAGACTTACTTTAATTAATTGCTTTCTTTCATTTGTTTGGCCATGGTGATTTGGGTGGGTGGTCCTGTTCCTTGCATTTCTAGGATTAACAACAAATCATGGTAAAATGCTTGACATATATATATATATATATATATATATATATATATATATATATGCCCTGGGTTCAGTTTTCAGCCCATTTAAAGCAAAATGCAAACTAATACACATCAAAGACAGAAAAGAAAAAAAGAGATACTTGTGATTATTACAACATCTTTACTAACAGGGAATACATAGAAACTTATTGAAATATATTTTTAAATGTCAGTAATTTCCTTATAGCAAGGAACTATGAAAACTTCACTTTTCTAGTTCTGAATATGACTTGTGAATTCCAGTACTTTCACAATAAAATCTAAAGAAATTTAAAATCCTTCCTAGTTTACATAAAAGATCAATGCATAAATTATTAATTATTTTTTATCATAACTGTGGTGATATCTTGCTTGTACAAATAAAGCCTGTCTGAGGGTCAGAGAATGGGGTTTGCCACTAGCTAACCCTAGGGGTCTGGAGGTCTGTCCAGACAGACAGGAAGTGAGGTATCTGAGCAGAAACAGGATGTAAGCAGGAAGAAACAGGAAATCACTCTCTTGTCTGCTGAGACAGTAAAAAGGTAAGGTGTGGCTTGGCTTGCTCCTTCTCTCTGATTTTTCAGCATTTCCCTCTATATCTGACTCTGGCCTTTTGTTATTTAAGAACTCAATTTACACTTAACTTTAGTTAAAACGATATTTTACAAAATAACATTATTCTTGACAAATAAGTAATTTCTTGAATTTTAGTAATTTTATCAGTTAGTATAGGCATTTTGCTAAGAGTAGAACATGTCTTTAAAATTAAATCAATATTTCTTAACTCACATGTTATATTAATATTATTTATTTCTAATTATATTGATCCTATATTGATTTTTTTTATATATGAGATTTGGGTAATTTAAAAATTACCTTTGGCTTCCAGGTAAGAAGTTGTGTTCTGATAACGAAAAAGAGTCAGAATAAAAAAATTGCTAATGCTCTAATGCTGTATTACAAAGTAAGGAAGAAATTTAGAAATTAAAGGAGGTAGTAATGGGATGTCTAAAGAGCACAGATAAAATGACAGACAGCACATGAATAGAACAATTCCCAGTACACAGATTCCCACTAGGTGTGGAAAGGTAGAAGACACATCAATAAGCTCATTTCTTATTTCTGAGTAGAACTAGGAATGAGTTCTCAGGAGTAGGATAGTCAATAAACAGGAGCCCTATGAAATGAGAAGAGTTACCCAAACCAACCAACAGGCAAATTTCATGACAGAAATACAAGAAAAATTAAAAAGAAAGGTTATTTGACTCTTCCAGAAAATTTTTCAACTCTTAATTCAACAATACTAAAATAAGTAAAATGTCATACAGCATTCAGGCTAATACTTAGGCAGCTCAAAGGGCCCTGTGTTTCATGGCCACATCATGGCTATGTCATGTGTTATGGGGCTGTGTGAGGACTCAGTATGCATGTGCAAGCTTCCTCTTTTAAGCGGGCACCTCCACATGCTCTCACTCTCTCTCCCTTCATATCCCCCTTCCCTCCTCTCTCCTCTTGCTCTCTCCCTTTGCCCCCTCCGTCCCCTCTTTCTCTCCTCTCTTGCTCTCCCTTCTCCACCCCTCTTCTTTGCTTCTCTCTTTCTCTCTACTTCTGGTTGGCCAACATCCCCCTTCTCTTCTTCCTTTCCCTTCAATAAACTCCATGTGGGTTTGTTGACTTGTGGTTCATGTTTCATTGCCTGTCACTGCAGCAAAAGAACAACACACCCAAACCAGGTCTTTTACCAGAAGTTAGCAACATAGAAGAAAAAGTGACTGATACAGATAAGGAACTCTGCAATAGGAAAAAACTGAACAAGAAAATTGATGCCAAGAAAAAAAAATCTGAAAAGGAATGCTGGAAACAAAAACCTAAATGAACCAAACCAAACATACAATAGAAAGCATGACCTATGGATTTGACCATATATAAACAATGCGCTTCCATGATGGAGGACAAGAGTAAGGAAATGCTACACTCAACAACAAAACCATAACTAAAACAAATGATCTTGACCATAACACTAACAAACTTTGAGATATGCTCTTGAGATGAAACCTAAGAACTACTAGACAGAAGAAATATCTAAGACAAACACTAAAGTCATGGGAAATATACTGAAGTAGATTACATTAGAAAATCCCCACATTTAGAGAAAAGAGAGAGATTTAGAAGCCCAAATAGAGAGAACCGTTGTACTGGCTGTCTTTCTCATTGCTGTGACAAAATGACAGGTATCAAGCAACTTGGACTATGGAAGGGATCATTTATGCTTTCAGTTGAAGTGGATACAGTCCATCGTGATGGGGAAGTCACAGCAGCAGGAGCTCTAGGAGCTTTGGTCATATTTTATACACAGTTAGGAATCAGGCTGATGAATCTGAGTGCCCAACTTACTTTGCCTTTTTTATTCAGCCCAGGACACTAGTTCATGGAACAGTGTAGTCCACAATTAAAGTTTCCTATTTTAATTAACATAAGCTTACCTCGAGTCCTTGGGACTCTAGATACTGTGAAGTATACAATCTATGCTAAGCACTGTACCAGCAAGGAACTGCTCCATGATGATTGTAGTCGAGATGTTAAAAGTGCATCACAAAGAAACAATATTATAAGCTGTAAGGAAAATGATCAACTTGTAAGGCAAAGATATGAGAACAGCCATAAATCACTACTCCAGAATTCTAACAGATTATCTAGGAAAAAAAATTAACCATTAAAAATTAAACCATACCACATTTCTGATAAGTCTAAAAGGTATATACACAGAGTATGTAATTTAATTCAACATAAATTGAAATATACAGTCTACCCAGCCCCCTTGTGAGATTTTCTCCAAATAGGCCACATTGTAGTGAAGGGACCAGCCCCCTCTGCTTTAGCAGCCATGACAGGCTACAGAAAAGACTCAACATGTGCTTGCCTGACCTTGTCCCTCCTGCCCTAGTCACTAGGAGGTCAGATACCCTCCTGGTGCCAAGGTCCGAATCAGAAGTTAGCTGGCAGGGCTGTGCTTTACAGCAATGAATGAATGAAGTACCCTAGCTAATGGGGTTAGCTTGTTAAACAATAAGAGATTCTTTGCTTTTGCATTGGAATGGGTCTCTTGGTGAATTTGGAGTTCAGAATTTGCGCACAAAAGTAGGTCACAAAGCAAGTGTGAATTATGAAAAAATTTAAATACTTGTGTTTTATCTAATCATGATTAGTGAAAGTGGAAATCTATAGCAAGAGACACTGTGCAAAAATACTTGGAGACTGAATAACACGCACCAGAATGACCAATTGGTTATTGAGAAAATTAAAAAGGTTTTCGAATCAAATGATAATGAAAGAGCAATGTCCTAAAACTTTGGAGTTTAGCTAAGGCAGATTTACAAGTTAACTTTATAGCAATGAGTGCTTACAATGAAAAGAAGTCACATAAAAAAACTAATGATGCAATTCAAGAACTTAGGAAAATTAGAGCATTTTAATGGCCAAATCAGTAAGCAATAGAAAATAGTAGTTATTAGGGCAGAAATTAATAAAAATAAAGACTACAAAAATACATAGAGATAATCAAACAAAAAGTTGATACATTGATAATATAAACAAGATTGACAACTCTGTCATCATACTAACCAAAAGAGAAGGCAGATTCAAATAAAGAAGACTATAAGTGAAAAGGGAGGGTTACAGAAACTTCTAATTAAATACAGAGGAGCCTGAGGAAATTCTTGGTAAATTCATATATCAGAAAAAGGACAATATAGAAGAAATGAACAGATTCCTGCACCCACACACAATATAATAGAATTAAGTCATGAAGACATTAACAACTAAACAGATCTATAATAATAGATTTCAATAACAACAAAATTTATATGACAGCAAAATCAATACCAGTGGGTTTTAGATTATTTTTATTTAAGCTACATTTAATGCTAGTAGCTACAGGAACCATGGGATGAATCCGTAAAGATTTCCTTTTTATCATTCTCCACAGTAATCAATGAACTAGTTATGCTTTGCCTCTTCAGAGTTATTTATTGAATCTCTCTCCACCTCCCTTCCCTCACCCCCTCCCACTCACCACCCATCTACCCCCAACCAGGCTTCTATACCTTGGTGATTGCAATCTAAGTAAATGGTTGCTAATGGGAGCCCAATCTCTTTTGGCTTTGCCTTTCTTCTGGGCTCCTGGTGGTAATCAAAGAAGAACTAGGATGTGCTCTCAGGGTGCCCTTTTCAGTCCTGAGTCTCAGAATTCTTCACACTTCATGAACACAATGAAGAGCTGCCTAGGAAGTGGCTATGGAACATGGGAATCAAGTGAACTGACATTTAAATAATATAAACTGTGAGATTAAGAATCCAATTTTACAGTGAAAACAGCAAACACAGTAACATAAAACACAACAAGCAAACAAAAACATCCACAGGCCCAGTGTCTGCTCTTGGTTTCTCCAATGGATGATTGCCTAATAGTCACAAAAATAGTTTGTATTTAGTGTTACACATCACAATCCTTTTCTCATATATGGAATCCTTGCATATCTTGTGCATATAATTCTGGGAATGTAGTCAACCTGAAGCTAGTTTTTAAGATTGCTTCTTGTATTATTGCAGTCATTCACTGAAATCTTTCAATGCATGACTGTCACAGGAATACAGAGTAGGATGCCATTGGTGTCTCTGCACAGAGAAAAGTGCATACCACAAATAGCAGAAGCCCTAGGAATCCTGACCCCAAGCCAGCAGGAGGTGGCCTAAGAGCATAGGGTAATAGGGGTCATAACCTATCTGTGAAGTCTGTGGCATCAGGGAGAGATTTGTAAGTGAGAATTCCAAGAAAAACTGGGCTTTGTGAGTCTGTTAACAACAACAACAACAACAAAAACGACATGTGTTTAAAACAGCTATGAATCTGTCCTTGAAAAACATGTAAATTCAGAGGCTCAGGAGATAATACCTAAAGTGTTGTAAATGCATGAACTGCCTTCTCAGTACAAACTTCTACACTGTCCAGTATTCCTATAGCATCGCCAATGCCTGAGCATTTTATAAAAACTATGAAATTAACATTAGTTCTGTAAATGTGACTGTAATGAAATTGGAACTTATTATTTTATGCTAGGACATCAGTCACTCAAAGACAAGGTTGCCATACTAGACCTACATCTTTCCTTTCTTCCCTTGGAATGGTAAGACACAATTTCACAGAGAACTTGTTATGCAAATTTTCAGAATAAAAGATGGGAGAGGAGAAAAAAAACAGGGAAAAACTAAAAATCAAGTACTTCATTGGAAGAAATGATGATTAGATATTATAAAGAGGAGTTGGAGTATTTTCTTAAATTTTCCACAGAAACTGTCAAAATGGAAGTCATTGGATTTGACTGTTGTCCCTTTGTTGCCAAATAGAATTAGCAGCGTATCAGTATCATCCTGATGACTTTATATCCACTGCTGATTGACTATGATGACTTGGAAAGATTGTGGTTGCTTTTAAATTACAAGGGGAATATTTCTGAATTGTAGGGTATTGTTTCTTCCATATCTTTAATTATTTTTTCTGAAATTGGCAGACAATGAGCCATTGCTATCATTGTCCAATGCAGATATTAGTTTTAGCTCAATCGATATGAACTATAATTTTACTTTACTAAAAATTTAAAATTCAAACCATTTATGTCTTCCAAGTGAAAACATTTACATGATATAGATGCTACTTTAGAAACCTACAATAGCTACATTTTAATGTTAGAATATTATAGCAACATTATTGCAACCAATCACAAGCCAAACATTTGATTTGTCAACTTCCCTGACATTTTGGTTGTGAGCATAGACTTTAATGGCTGAACTATCTCTCCAGCACATTAATATGTAACTGAACAGATCCCTCTTACAAATCTCAGTCATAGTATATAATATTTTTTCTACTTTATGATATCTTATGCTGACATTAGATTTGCTTTTCAGAAGTCAGTGAACTTTTGAAAAAAAATAATTCTAAGCCATCTTGAACATTCTATAAACTTCCAGATTACTAAAGAAATTTTCTCATTTATGAAATGATCCCAGATGTTTTTCATTTTTATGTTTCATGTAAAAACTTGCTCACAAGGAACAAAAATAGAATGGTGTGACTCATTAGGAAGTATTTTCACATATTCTGATGATTGCTCAAATATAATTGAACAAGAACAACCTAATTTGTTCAGAAGGAATACAAATTCTTATACTGATGAAGCTCTTGAAATTAGATTTCAACATATATCTAAATTCAATATCCTTCAAAAGCCACCACCTTCTCTTCAGCATAGTATACACTATGACAGTCCTGTGTGAATATGAAAAACCTCTGGTTTACCTTCTGCCACCATTTCTAAGAACTTTAAAATTCCCAGTTTACATGAAAACATAGACTAGCTTTATAGTATTTTAGTGAAAACCTTGATATTTTGTGACAGAGTCCTGTTAGGTAACCCCGGGGTCTGCCTCAGCTTTCCAGGTGATTCCAGCATTCCCCCATGTAGACCGAATTCCAATTAAATCACAGTGAAGATAGGAGGCCTGGGAGCACAGTGCAAGCCCAGCCAGAGTAAGTGGAGATATTTGCTCAGGAATGCCTCTCTGTGCTGGCCAAGATACTTCTGTTTGTTTGTTTATTGTCTGAGACTTTTCCTCTCCACCCAGTCCTGTTTCCTCTGATCGACGGGTTACTTTTCAATATGCCTTTCACTTGTAACTCCATTCTAACTTCTAATCAGACTTTATTATAACTGTAGACTTTACCAGAAATGCACTTCTGAACTTTATTTAGTGAGGTGAGAGGAAAAAAAAAAAAAAAAAAACCTCTAGAATTGAAACTAGATCATAGGGGTATAAAGTTTGTTTCCTATACTTACTTTGTCTTTACTGATAGCATCAATCTCTTTAGTGGCTGGTGCCCTCATTAGTAAATCATCTGCCATAATATTTAAATGCTCAAAAGGAATTGTGAGATAAAAAGAGTATATGTGTGATGTGTATTTTGAGAAAAACTCTACTGCATAGGCTTATTAACATAACTAAATGACTATCTTAACTCTCACTTTCATGCCATCCAATATTGCCATTATTGATTGTCTTTAAGGTATTGATAAATACCTGATTTCTAGATCTACACAAAACATCATCACAAAATGGTCTGTAAAATATATTTCATTTCTGAAGTCTATTAACATATGTGGATATATTTCCATGTAATTATCAATAAAAAAAATGTCCAAGCAGGGCTAAGTACAGAAAAATCAAACAAGAATACCATATTTCTGTGCTTACATTTGTCAACATCAGGTAAAGCAGGCCAGAGTTAGAACAAACCATCACAGCACAAGGTGAAGAAAGTAGGATGAGTACATGTCAACACTATAATGAGAGAGGGATAGCAAGGACTCAGCCTCTCCAGGGGCCAGGAGTAACAAACACACTCACCAACCTACAGAACCAACAAGGAAGACAACGGATTCTAGTCATTGAATTTGCATTTTCAGAAACTTCTGAGTGCAAAAGAACTAATTTCTTCTGATACCATAATGTTTTTCTTTTTCTTCTTTGTTCTTGTTTGCTTTTGTTTTATCTTTGAGGCAGAATCTCATTATGTAGTATTGACTGGTCTGGAACTTACTGTTTATATCAGGCTGTCTTTGAACTTGTGGTGTTGTTTCTTCCTGTACCTCCTGCGTGCTCAGATTATAGGTGAATGTTGTATTTGTAAAGAGCAAAGAGACTTGGGTTACTGAGAGAAATGAGAGTGAAAGTAGTATGCTGTTGGATTATGAGAGAGCTTGTATCACTGATGACTTTCAACTTAGTGGGGAGAAGAGAGCAGTGCTTTCATAAAGAAGAGACAATGAATGCTGTTTTTCAATGAAAACATGTAAGCAAAGGTCTGTAACATCAGTACTGAGGAATCTGATGCAGGAAGGTAGTGGACTATAGGCCAGCCTGAGCTACATAGTGAGATCCTGTCTTAGTGGAAAAGGGGAATGAAAATCATTATGGAATGCATTGATCTGTGGTAGGACTGATATGTGCCTCTCCAAAAGTGATAGAAATTGTGAGAATTGCCTGCTGTTTGGATGTAAGATAGAGCAAGTGCTATAGCCAGAGGGGGAAAAAAAGAATCCTGTAGTAGACTTTTTTTTTTTTTAATTAGATAAGGTTGGAAAGAGACAGACTAGAGACAATCATGTTTATGCTTTTATCTGTAGAGACTCCAATGAAATGAATGTGCATTGTTCCTGAGATAAAGAAAATATGTGCAGGGTTTATTTCTCCTATATTGAGGAACATTTCTGAGCTTTCGTCTAGGTTGTGCCTCTGATGAAATTTTGGAACCAAATACACATAAGTGTTAATGTAAGCCATGTGAGTCTTTTCATTAGTCTGGGAGGAAAGGATGAGAACTAGAAGTGAATTTGATTGTGACTACAAAAGAGGAAAGAAAAACCCCTATTTAAGACAGGAAACAGTCCTGTCTTACTTCACAAAGCAAGACTTTTCAAGTTAACATCTGCCTGTCTTCTCAATCTGTAAATTCCATTATATGTGTGGAAGGATACATTTTTGTTTAGTAATATATCTCATTTAATTTTTTACTTTCCTCTAGTGTGAGCTTTAATATAAACAATAAACTTAAAAACGTGTTTTTCTACAGTCTAAGATAGTAAGCTGTGGTTTGAAAGACTTTACTTCAAGCCAAGAAATACTTGTCTGACTATACCATTATCTGTGTCTTTGTGTTCGAAACCAAGACTAACTCCACCATTGTCTCTTACAATTGCTAATGGACAACCATATTTGTACCCAATGAGCACAGAAGTACCCCCTAGATAATATATGCCTCTACCTTGCTCTGGGTTCTGTAATTCAAAATCAAAATAGAAAATACATGATCATTTTTCTATTTAAACAGCGATCTTCCTAAATCCAGCCACACTGAATCTTCTAGAAGAGAAAGTGGGAATTACCCTTGAACAAATTGGCACAGGAGAACGATTCCTGAACATCATGCCAGAAGCACAGACACAATCAATAAATGGGACCTCCTGAAACTGAGAAGCTTCTGTAAGGCAAAGGACACAGTCAGTAAGACAAAACGACCACCCACAGAATGGGAAAAGATCTTCACCAGCCCCACATCTGACAGAGGACTGATTTCCAAAATATACAAGGAGCTCAAGAAGCTAGCCACCAAAACACCAAACAATGAAATTAAAAAGTGGGGTGCAGAACTAAACAGAGATTTTTCAACAGAGGAATCTGAAATGGCTGAAAGACACTTAAGAAAGTGCTCAAAATCCTTGGCCATCAGAGAAATGCAACTCAAAACAACTCTGAGATACCACCTCACACCTGTCAGAATGGCTAAAATCAAAAATACCAATGACAACCTATGCTGGAGAGGTTGCGGAGAAGAAGGAACACTCCTCCATTGCTGGTGGGAGTGTGAACTTGTAAGACCACTTTGGAAATCAGTATGGCGGTTGCTCAGAAAAATGGGAATCAATCTACCTCAAGATCCAGCCATTCCTCTCTTGGGTATATACCCAAATACTGCATGTCCATACAACAAGGACATATGTTCAACCATGTTCATAGCAGCATTGTTTGTAATAGCCAGAACCTGGAAGCAACCTAGATGCCCCTCAACTGAAGAATGGAAAGAGAAAATGTGGTACATTTATACAATGGAGTACTACTCAGCAGAAAAATGCAATGGAATCTTGAAATTCGCAGGCAAATGGATGGAACTAGAAGAAACCATCCTGAGTGAGGTAACCCAATCACAAAAAGACAAACATGGTATGTACTCACTCATATATGATTTTTAGACATAGAGCAAAGGTTTACCAGCCTATAATCCTCTTCCCCAAAGAAACTAGAAATCATGAATGACTCTAAGGGATAAATGGACCCCAGGAATGGGAAGTGGCATAAACTCCCGAGCTAATTGAGAGCATGAGGGTAGGGGAGTGGGTGCTGCCACAATAAGAGCACAAGAAGAAGAGGAGAGGAGAAGAAATGGAGGAGCAGATATATTGAGTTGGGGGAAGAATAGAGGAGAGAGAGCAGGATGAGAGATACCATATCAGAGGGAGCCACTATAGGTCCGAGAAGAGATCTGGAACTAGAATGATCTCCAGAGACCTACAAGGATGACACCATCTGACAGTCTGAGCAGTGGAGGAGAGGATGGCCTAGAAGCCCCTCCCCTGGAATGAGAGTGATGACTACTCTCTATGCTATCCTAGAGTCCTCATCCAGTGGCTGATGGAAGCAGAGACAGACATACACAGAAATACACTGAGCTGAATTCTGGAACCTAGTTGAAGAGAGGGAGGAATGAAGAACGAAGGGGTCTGTACCAGGTTGGAGAAACCCACATAAACAGTTGGCCTGAAAAATGGAAAGCATGTCGACCCCAGATGCTCTTTGGGAGGCCAGTACGGGACTAATCCAGCCCCCTGATCATGGATGCCATCGGGGAGGCCCGTGCACTCCTGGGAGCCTCCGGAGGTAGACTGGCTTTTTGCCCTGTGTATGTGGGGGACTTCGAGAGCCCATCCCACTTGAAGGGATGCACTCTGTCTCTGAACACATGGGGAGGGACCCAGGCCCAGCACAGGAAGATTTGGTGGACTTGGTGGAGCCCCGGTTGGGGGCCCTACCCTGCCTGGGGAGTGGTGGGTGGATGGGGTGGGGGGTAGGTTGGAGGTGGGGGAGAAGGAATGGGGGTAAGGGGAGGGAGAGGGAGAGGGGAAGTACATGTGAAACAAGCCTGTTCCCTAACTTGAATTAATAATAATAAAAAGAGAAAAAAAAAAAAAACAGCGATCTTCCATATTGCTGAAAGCCAATCTCATAAGTAAAGCAACCGAAATACCACTACCATTGTTAACAAGATTTTCTCTTCTGATTAAGCTAATTAAGTGTACACAGAGGAGCCTGTGATGACTAATTGCCTTTACTTTGCTACAAAACATGACATGTTCAATTGTATTATGTCTTATAATTACTTTCCCTAAATAAGACAATAAGACATGAAAATGTCCAACAGACATATGAAAAGATAGCCATAAATCACCCATCATCATGAATATGCACAACAAAACCTTAAATATATTTCACCTCACACTTATTAAGCTGGCTTTTGCTAAAAGAAAAACTAACAGTAACAAGTGTTGGTAAGGTTGTAGAGAAACCGGAATTCTTTTATGTTGCTGGTGAGTGTTGTGTGAACGAATGACTACTCACTCCTGAAAGAGAACCAATGACAGACCAAAGTAAGGACATCACCAAAGCACAAATTGGAAAAAAAAATGAGTTTTACTGCAGCTACTTACTGAAATAAGAATGAGGGGTAACTTTCAGGAGCAGAAATGATTGAAAGACAGCTCCATCATGAAAGCTCACCCCAGAATGAGTGATATCTCATAAAAGCTTGAGGCTTGGAGTACAATGGAGAGTGTCCTTTCAGATAGTTCAGTTAGTCTGAGCCTCTTCTAGTCAATTTAGCTGGTTTCTGTTTATCTGTGAGTCTTTGTATTAGCTTGGTTAGTTCAAGAATCTCTCAGAGTTATTGCTGTATATGTAGGCTTGGAGAGGTGAGAGTCTAGTGTGGCGGCCAGTTTCAAGGACTTCCTTAAGCTGTTGTGTTGTTTACTTCCTGAACTTGATGAGCTTCTGTGTAGGGTGGAATGTTTCATCTCCCCTTAGAACATCCCTTGCTTCACTTCCCTATGTATATCTGGTGTCTCAATAAGCTTCCCTTCTGCTGTTTTACCTCCTTTTTAGCATCCTCTCTTAAAACAACCCATTGTTTTATCTTCCTTTTAGTATCCTGTGTTTTAAGAAGTGTGCCTTCAAAATGGGAAATTTTACTCTCAAAGGGAACTGCTACCTACACAAGATTACTATGTGGACAGGTGAATTTACTTTGGAGAACAATATGGCAGGTCCTCAAAAAGGATAAAGCAGAGGGCCCTGCTGTCCATCAATCCTACTAGTTAGAAAGAACTGGAATTAGAACTTCACAGGTGCTTTCACTCCAAGGTTTATTGCAGTTTCATTCATAAGAATCAAATTATGGAAAGAACTCAGATACTGTTCAGAGAGTAAAACCATGAAGAGTTTATCTCCTTTGAATGCCTTGTGGCTTTTACTGGGGGTGCATGAGGAAATGTCTATTTATTCTAGGTAGGTCATTAGTGACAACCCAAACAAATGACTCTACTGTTAATCCCAAAGATGCAAGGAGAAAGACAACTGACCCAAATCATCACGGTCAAATTACTAAAGCAAAAATTAACTAAAGCAAGCTTTTTTATTCATGTACACTCACTGCCTCCCCATAAGGCCAGGTTTGAGAAGTTAGCACTGGATGTGAGGAAGACAAGGCTTTTATAGCTCAGGGGTAAGGGGTTTCCAAATGTGGGATTTGATGAGCAAAACAGGCAGGGTTACAGGAGCAGAAGAAGATAACGAGGTAATCATAGCAAGGTAACCATAACAACACTTTTGAAACAAAGGTAACATTGCAAGATGGTTATAAAAACTTTGCTTTTGAAACAAAGACATGATTGCCGTTTCCTGGAACCTGCAGTACAGAACTATTTGTAGTTAAGGTTACAGATGGGGCATAGCCTAATCCTTGAAAATCAGAGGTTTAGTAATAAATAGGATTGAGCCTATCTTACTATCAAGTGGCTTTTAAGTCTCAGATGGAAGCAGATTGATTCATGACTATTCCTTGTGAATCAGGGATTTTACTTAGGATATTTACAGAAATACGGGTGATGAGTGGGTTTTAGCAGTCAGAGGTACTCAAAGTTTCTCATAGGTAACTGAAGGGAAAGACGTAAATGTGCTTTGGAGATTGGGAGGGCTGTTTGGGATTCATCACATTCCAAATCTTCATGATCTCTTAGACTTAGTCTATATCAATTAAATATAATAATATAAGGAAGAAAATGATGTGTGTGGTGATATATTATTTATTATTTATTAAAGCTTGCCTGAGGGAACAGAAAGCAAAGCTAACCACAAGCCATGGAGCCAGGCAAAGATGGCACACACCTTTAATCCCAGGGCTCAAGGTCACACTGAACTACATGAAACTGATCCAGGCCTAAAGAAAAACAGCTCAAACAAAGGTGATCTCAGGACCTGGGATAGCACACCTTTAATCCCAGCACTAGGAAGGGAAAAAAAGGAAGAACCAAAGGGTCTCATGTGAAGTTTTAGTCTCCAGCCACGCTGAGGAAAGGACAGCCTTTCCAGCTTGAGGTAGAAGTAAGAGCTAGTGGCTGGCTGCTTTGCTTTTCTGATCTTCAGCTTGATGCTTGAACCTCAATATCTAACTCTGGCTTTTTATTTTTCCTGCTACACATATGTGAACTCACTCATGTCTGACTTTCAAGTTCCTGAAGGAGGTATTCTGATGTTGCCTTACACAGTTTATTAATAGTGTAGTGAAAATAGTTATACCCCATATCATATGTTCTAATATTTATTTTTCAATTTCAACCTCTCCACAATGCACATCATCATAAAATGTCAAATTAATCTCCTTTAGTGTCTGACTGGTTTGTTTTTCTTCAGAAGGATCCCAAATCTATGACTCAGCCTAAGGAAGCTGCTGTATGGGGGCCTTCAGGCTGTGCTCCTGCTATCAGGGTTTGCTTCAAGTGTCTCATCAGCTGTAAGTCACTCTGAAAACTGAAGGATGGATATTTAGGGAATGTCTTCAAGTTTTGAGGAAAAAAACAAACAAAACTTTGCTAAATGGCTTAAAATGTATTTATAAAAGACTATCTGAATATTTAATAAATACTGCTTCAAGAAAGACTGTTTTAAAAATCATGTCAAGATTGGCCAATGAGAACTGATTCATAATATCAACAAGTGAAAAAAACTAGCACAGGAAGTGAAGCATTTAAATAGTTGTTTATCTTGAGCTTCTTAACATCGAAAAGAAATATTCTTTGTAAAAGTTTGAAAATAAAAAAAGACAAACAAAACCACAACTCTGTCTGACTGTCTCTATACCTGAATGAAAGAGTTGATGTCTTCCTAAATGGTGGGAAGCACTGAAGCAGCAACTATCCGTGCAGGAGAATAAATGTCTGAGCTGAAAGAAAGAGAATTAACAGCAAAGACAGCCAGACAGTATGGAATCAATTTCTACCTGGCAATAAAACTGAAAGGATAGTGTTTCTTTTGTGAAATATTTTCCACATTGGTTTCAGCAATTTCTGCATCATTAGTAACATCTGTGACAGAAAGACTGAGAAAAGAAAATCAATTATAATGGGAAGGGAGCAAGAGACCAGTGCAGGAGAAGCAGAAAAAGAAAGCTTTGCCTAATCCCACTTCTTCATCTCCAGCTTTCCCATCCTTGTTTTCTAGTAACATGAAATCACAAAGGGAGCTGGGGTAGCCTTAACCACAGCAAGGTTTCCAACATCTGTGTACAGGACTGCAGACCAGAGGTTTAATCCGAAATTTACTTCTTTGATACACCAAGGAAGGTGGACAATTTTTTTCTGAGAGTTACAGAAGGTTAACTGAAACTCCTTCCTGTTTGGCAGGCTCTCCATGAAAGTAGGCATGCTTGGAGATTGTCTTGTGTCCGTGAGCTACAAGTTAACTTTGCACTGTAACATTTCTATGAAGATAAAGATTTTAAATGTTATCTGGTTCATTTAGGCAAATCATCACAATCCTTCACTGGAAACAAATGTAATGAATTGTTCTGCAAGTTTAGGGCTTTTCTCCCTCCCTCCCTCTCTCTCTCTCTCTCTCTCTCTCTCTCTCTCTCTCTCTCTCTCTCTCTCTCTCTCTCTCTCTCAAGTTGTATTATATCTTACCCCACATCCTATGAGCTGGTGTTTCAGTGTAGTTGTGGTGTGGAGAGAGAATTTCTTTTTACCTGACTGACCAGCATTTGGCTAAGTCAACGTGCTGGATGTTTTCTGAAAATATTATTACAACTGTAACTCCTCAAGGTATCAGCACTGATGTTCTACAGAAGCATGAATTTTTTTTCAGAGGATTTCTGTGAAATCCTAATAAAAACTTTATTTATCTACCATGATTTTGTTCTTAATGTGTATTAGGCACAGTGCTTATTGTAGAGACAAAAGTTAAATGGAGATGTTGTAATAAAGAGCCCAAAATATCCAAAATAAGTCTCAGTGCCTGGCAAAGAGGAAAGCATGAGGCCTTCAAACTGAGATTCTTGCATAGCATCATATAAACACCAAAGCAAGAATTAGTATTTTAGTTATGAACTGATTATTTTCTATTCTATAGTGTTTTCAGTTTACAGTAATATAACAAACTCTCAAAGGCTGATGATCCAGTATCAATCACTAGCAGCCCAAATCATTTCCAAGGTCAACCTGTGATTAAAGTCTCTGCCTACTGATTGTACATGTCCAACATCACTGTTTCCTTAGAGTGAGAACTCTTTCCCCACTGTGAATAGTTGATCAGAGAAGCTGTAAAGAACAAAATTAAAAACAATCTGCATAAAAACCTTCTACCTTTCAAAGATACTGTCATAAAATAAAGATTGCTACTCTAATGAAAAGTGATTTTAGTAAGAGTTAAGACATGTAGCAATGAGGGAATTGTGAACACATCAACATTTATGGTTTGTATTAAATTACACAGTGATTTTATAGCAGAAATAAATAACTGTTCTCGAAGATAAAAGTATGTCTCTGATTTTTTTCTCTTCTTCCCCACTCTTTCCATGAATGAATATTTATAAAACCATTTACTAACATGTAAATATATATGTATTTAAATATATATGATTAAAAGTTGACATAAAGCTGGGTGTTGGTGGTGCACGCCTTTAATCCCAGCACTTGGGAGGCAGAGGCAGGCGGATCTCTGTGAGTTCAAGACCAGCCTGGTTTCCAGAGAGGGTGCCAGGATAGGCTCCAAAGCTACACAGAGAAACCCTGTCTCAAAAAACGAAAAAAAAAAAGTTGACATAAAAGTTGCATCTTCTGGTTTCTCTGTGTTTTTGTTCATATGCACTCATGTCTATTACCTATATGCTATGGAATGTAATAATAAGAATCTTTATTCACATTTGTCACTTCAACTATAAATAACTGACAATGACATAGTGTTGAAACTTATTTGAAATTTAAAGATAATAAATGTATTGAAATATATTACTCCACCTATATGAACAATTTTTATTCACCAGCTATTTAATAAATAATTAAATTTATTTTTAGCTAATATATATATTAAGGGGAAATGCTGGCCATGCCCTCTTGAGGGCTGCCACTGGTGATGCTGACCACGAACTCTTGGGCATGGTCAGAGTGATGTAGTAAGGCTTTTATGCAAGAGTCGCACATATGTGACTCTCTCTGTTCCCTCACCTGCCTGGTTATACAGGACTGGCTCTGTCGCATGAGTACTTTCCTAATAAACTATCTGTTTTTCAAACTAGCTCTGACTCTATTGCAATCCGCATGAATTGCATTTCTCAATAATATATAATGTATTTAAATTATCATTTCACATGTATACATATTTTCACCTCTGAGGAATAACTTTCTGGTCAATTTCTTCAGCTATGAAAGCCAAAAGTTGAACAATGTTCAGGTTTTCTGGCTATAAATTTATGTAATTAAAAAGTTTATCATTTGACTCCAGCAAGAATGACCACCATAGATTTGTGTGAAGGTAGGAAGAAAAAGTAGTTATTAAGAAATCTATTTTGTAGGTTTCCTTTTCTAAGTATTTGGTATAAGTTTTCAGAGCATATAATAAAAAATGAAACAAATTATGAATATATCAATTTTAACTTCATGATATGCATATACAAAGTGGGGACAATAAATCTAGAGGAACACAATCTCAAATAATTATCAGAGCACTGTGGGTGAGTGAATAATTTGGTCTAAAATGTGTCTGTAGCTGCTAAGAAGATAAAATTTATTAAATGTGTAACATTGGCTTAGTTGAATGTCTCCCAAGGCTTTCTATTTACAGGAATAGTAGCACTATATAAACAGTGTTTTCTTTCTGAATTTCCCAGTTAAATAAATGTAGAGGCATTCATCACTTTGTCTTTGTTCTTTGTCATTTCTTTGTTCTTGCTACCACTCAAGTTAGTACTTGAGGACTAAGGCATGTTGTGTATATTCCCTATGTGTCCTTTTCAGCTTTTTTCATGAAAAAATTGGCAAATTGAGACATATGACAGATTAGTAGATGCTGAATGAAGCAATCCTTATTTATGACCCTGACTCTGCAGGTATAAAAAATAGGTATATCAATGAGCCAAACATTTACTAATAAAATTATAAAAATATTTTAAACAATTCTTATATATATATATATATATATATATAAACATATATATACATATATATATACACATACATACACATATATGTATATTTTTACCATTGACTAAAGATAAAAACAAAATTGCATACTAATAGTATGGATGTGTGTTCTGCTTTTATGTAAAAGAGAAATCTTGACTGACTATTTGATAGTGTACAACATACAGTAGCTATAATGTTTCTTGGAGTTGTTGATATTTTAATTTTATAATAGTCAATGCTAAGAATGACATCTTGTGTAAACACATACTACAAATTGGCAGATGTTTGGAGCCATTTAGGAGACGTGTAAATTTTCTGCTAACCCACAACCAAAATCTACTTACAATATCATTTTATGAAACACAAACATAAATTAATTTTTTAATTTTTATTTTATGTGTTTGGGTTGCAAGTATATTACAGACTCAAAAGTAATAATGTCTGTCAGTTTTAATGACTACTCAACCTGTGTCAATCATGGAGGAAACCTTACTGATTATTACCTTAATAAAAGACTTTATAACTTTGCTATTCACTGTGAACTCTTCAGTATTTTTGTATTTATGCATACTCATCTCATGTCACACAATATTCTTTGATGGACAATCTGATTCAGTCTTTAAATTAGTATTCCCCTCAGTCAGGTGAGAAAAACTTGAAAATGTTTTCCTTTGACATGTTCGATTTATTTATTTTATTTATCTTTATTTGTGGAAGTGTTATTTTCTTATTTATTAGGAGACAAGGTCTCACTGTGTAGCCACAGTTGAATGTGAATGCTGTCTGTAGTTCAGACTGGTCTCAAACTCATGATCTTCCTGCCTCAGGCCTTAAGACTTGAATTACAGGCACACTATGTATGCCTAGTGAAAATTTCAATTCAAAATACATTCAAAATACATTAGGAAGATGCAGGTTGAGCCCACTTACGACATTCAATAGATATTCATTAACTCACCTAATAATGAAAAAGGATGTTGCTGAATTATATTTAGATGTGAATATACTCATAAACTGCACGTCTACCACACTCAGATTCAGAAGCATGGCATAGATGCATCAGAAACTTTATATCCATCTAATTTTTGATTTTACAAACATATGTTTTGATATTTTATTTAAAATAGTTCTTTTGCCAAAGTTTGTTTGTTTATTTATTTATTTATTATGATTTTCTTATTGGTATTTCACTGTCACTGTTCTAGAGGAGGTGGAGACCCAGGAGAAAGGAGCCTATAAATGACGTGGACTAAATCTCATGCAATCACAAACTTTATTCAGAGAAGCTGATTATTTATACTTTGAGGGTTAAGAAAAGGCACATGGGTAAACTGGACAATCACAAGGGCAAGCTGCAAGTGGCAAATGTTTTCTCACAATAGCCAGCTGTAATGAATGAAGTGAACTCATTCCTATCTGCTACATCTGGAAGAGGCATGAAAACTCATTCTAAGAACTATTCCATGTTTTTGAAGAAGTTGAGGTCACAATACCTTTGTTTTCCTTGAGTTTTCCCACAAGCACTCAGAATTTCCCTCACATGCTCCATTCTTGGACCGTGTTGTGACATCTCCTCACTTTTTTAAATGCAGGATATCCAGAGTAGTCTTGATTTGAGATATACATAATCTAATTTTCATTTGATGCATAGGTATCCTATAAGCAAGAAAATTATAAACATAATGAATAATATCAGAACAGTGAAAGCATGGTGTGTAATACTCTGCCACCCAAAACAGGGATCCTAACTATGTCCAAAACTATTGGTTACATATGACTAGTAGTTCTGGTATCATATAGGATGTAAGCCCATATTTTCCTTTAATAAGAACACCAGTGTTATGATGGCCTATGCAAATGGGAAGTGAATAAAATAAATGCATTTCTTCTTCAAATGAATGAATGAGTCTATTATGGTCTCAAGGTTTAGGCGCAACCACAGAGTCATTAGTAAAAAGATAACAAGAGATGTTTCCATCCAGTCTACAAGTTGAAGCAAAGGAGGATGAGGAAATTCCCAATACACATGCTCAGAGGCACTTGCCTCAGAGGCACAGGTCAAAACGGCCAGAGAATAATTTCTTCCTTGGTACACAGGGCCTTAACTTCACCCAGGTGGCAGACTTCAGTTCTGGTGATATGGTCAATAACTCTTTTTGCCCTTTAGCTATATGTTTGTTATCTTTCTGATGAGTTCCCTTGTCTCCTCACCCTCTATGGTTGTCCATGATGGCCTGAGGTTGGAGAACCTGGAGAGGAATCATAAAATTTCAGGTGATCCATCTTCAATGACAGCTACATATACTCCCTCCAAATTACTTCATGAGAAGAAATAATAGGGCATGTTAATGTCTCAGCTTGCCTATTTCCTACTGCAGTAAAAAAAGGGATGTTAAAGTGTGAATGGTTATGATACTATTTCTGGAAATAAACATAAAACATATGACAGAATCTGAATCAATATTTAAGGATTAATGAAATAATTGTACTAGATGAATCAAAACAACCAGTTCCACCTATTGGGCTGAGGAAAAAAGATATATCAATACATTGATGAATATCTGGACCATGAATCCCTCATTTACCTTTAGATGAACCATCTATAAACTAAGTATCTGCTTGAGGAATAGGAGTTGGACAAGTTTTGTAATTTCAAATTCATTTTGTATGAGAAAATCTCATTTATCAGCTGGATAATGATTTTCTATATTTCTATAATGTAATCTGAAGATGAAATTCGAAAATCAATATAGTTCTAGAATATTCTTAAAAACTGTTTATTAGCTAAGTGTAATAAAACATGCAAGGATCAAATCCATATAGTTGTTGATATCAGGTCCTCCCCTGATTAACTAATTGAGCAAGAAGAATATGGTAAGCAATTCATATTTTATAGCCCTTACATTGTACATAAATCCATTCCAAAGGTAT
This sequence comes from Cricetulus griseus, assembly GCF_003668045.3. NCBI lineage: Eukaryota > Metazoa > Chordata > Mammalia > Rodentia > Cricetidae > Cricetulus > Cricetulus griseus. Next base: position 401,679,762 of record NC_048595.1, read on the forward strand.
ATCCTCTTGTGCTGCAATACTTACAGAAGACAATTTAGTGGGAAAATAGGTTTAATGGCAGTGAAGGATCCACATGATATGCAAATGCCTTTTTTAATCTGGATTCAAATAGCTGTAGTTTTTGTTTTTGGAGTTTTTTTTTTCTTTTCCTCTCATGATAATACAAAGAGTATTCAACACTGTCTCTCCTTCTAGAGTTTTAAATAGGTTGTTTAATGCATTATTAGGTTTTTCTAAAGTAGATCATAGTCAGTTAATATTCCCTAAGAATTTCTGAAAGTTGTTAAGTTCTTTTAAGCTGTCTTGTCTAATGGACATACTTGGGATTTAACATTTTTTCTTATGATTAGTTTTTCCATATATCCCACAGTGTCTGATCTTTCTACCTTTTTCAGGTGCACATGTAGCTTATGTTGAATTTCCTGAGTCATGTCATTTATGGATTGTAGCTCTTCCTCTTTGGATGTAGCTAACAGGATATCATCCATATAATGAATAATACAAACCTGAGGCAAGGTCTGTAGGGAGACACCCTATCCCCGCCCAATAGTCATGGGACAGGTGCCAGGTGGACCCAGGACTCACCCATAAGGGCGTGGTGAAGGAAAACCGGTGTGACGTAAGGGAGCTTTTTAAGGGCTGCACCGGAAGACCCTAGCCCTTTTTCTGGCCGAGATTGCTGGGTTCATGTAACCTCGCTCTGGCCTGCATTTTGCCCTGGTGTTTTCTTGAATAAAGAGACTTTACCATCCCGGATCACAGTTCATCTTTTGGCGCATGGTCCAACCCTTATTCTTCAAAGGTCTGCTTCACAAGCTCTAAATCCTTTCCTGTGTAGTATTGACACATAGTGGGGACATGCCTTGAGGTAGAACAATTCGTTGAAATTAGAGCTGAAATTCTTTACGATTGAGTGAGGGCACAAAAATGGTAAAATGCACCTTATCATCAAGATGAATATGTATAGTTCAAAGCATTCTTTTAAATCCAAAATAAAGGCCAATCTTTAAGATTAGTTGTGTGCACAGGTAAACCAGACTGTAAAATGCCCATTGGCCACATGGTGGCATTAACATTCTGTAAGTCAATCAACAATCACCATTTACCAGATTTCTTTTTTTTTTTTTTAAGATTTTATTTATTATGTATACAACATTCTGCTTCCATGTATATCTGCACACCAGAAGAGGGCACCAGATCTCATAATGGATGGTTGTGAGCCACCATGTGGTTGCTGGGAATTGAACTCAGGACCTTTGGAAGAACAGCCAATGCTCTTAACCTCTGAGCCATCTCTCCAGCCCACCATCAGCCTTTTTTTTTTTCCCGTGATAGGGTTTCTCTGTGTATCTCTGGAAACCAGGCTGGCCTCAAATTTAAGAGATCTGCCCGCCTCTGCCTCCCGAGTGCTGGTATTAAAGACTTGGGCCACCGTGGCCTGGCCCAGATTTCTTTTAATTACAAAAACAGGAGGATTCCAGGGAGAAAAGGAGGATTACATGTTCTCCTTTTTCCAACTGCTCTCAGACTCGTAAAGAACCTGTAACCTTTGCATTAGAAATGGGTCACTGATGATTTTTTTCAATGGCACCTTTGAAAAACCCACTCTGTGTTTAGGAACATAGGTTCAGTAATACCTTGCAACTCTTTTTCTAGTCCTCTGTTTTGATATCCCATCTTTTACATAAATCAGTGCACTTGTGAAGAATAGGTAGCATCAAAGGTAGGAGTATGGATCTCTGTATTAGTTTGTTGTAGAAAGTCTCTACTCCAAAGACGAACCCCAACATGAGTACTGTAGGACTGTCATTAAGCCTTCTGAACCTAAGCAGTGTAACTTTGTAGTGAAAGACCCCCAAAGAGGTACTTTCATAGAAGGAGACCCGCACCCAGGAATCAGCGAGACCACAGACTTGGATGCAAAACCGCAAGAGGTTTTATTAGAGACGCGGGTACCCGGGCGACTTAGCTTCTGTGTGGCTAAGCGCCCCAAGCCAAGGGAAAGGGGTCCTTATATAGGGAAAAAGGCGCAAGTTAGAAGCAGGGATTCTATTGGATAATTCTAATGAGGCATTGTACAGAGCTATTCCCATTTGTTCAATGTAAATGAGGTGCTATACAGGGTTATTCAAATGAGGCGCAGTACAGAGTTATTCAAATGAGGTGAAACACAGAGTCTTTCAAATGAGGCGAAATACAGAATCATTTCTATTGGATGGTTCAAATGAGACACAGAGCCATTCCAGATCAGCATATTCTCAAGGTCTGGTGTCTGGTACAACAGACTCAATTCCCCCCCCCTCCGCGTCCAGATGGCTGACCTTGGGGGCGGAGACCTTGGGACGGAGTGTTTCTCATCGGGTGGGGGCTCAGGGGCAGGGCTCCAGGCCGGCTCACTTGGTGTTCGTTCTCATGCCGGCCCACCCGGTGCTCGTTCTCGGGCCGGGCGTGCAGCAGGTGGCGGGGGAAGGCCACCGGGGGTGGGGATCGGGGAAGCCGCCGACAGGAGGAAGAGGAGACAAACTTGAGAAAGAAAGGGCTAAGGGGCAGGGGTCTTTCAGTAGTACTTTATGTAATCTACTTAGAGCTCATAGTTCCCAATAATATCAGGTTTGAATTTACCACCAGGCCATGAGAGTGGCCATTCTTCTATAGTTTTAATAGAGGCATCAACTCCAGAATCAATCAATCCTCCACAAGTTTTTTCTTTTATTTTTAAAACCAATATTGGTGTATCATTTTCCATCAATTAAGTATTTGGAACTACAGTTTTGCCTTTACTATCAAATCCTCCCTCTTGAACTACATTTTTTTTCTGTGAAGGGACTACATAAGGCAGTACTCATAACAGCATTTTTTTCTCCTTCTTTAAATTGCCAACCAGTGAGCACTGTGATCATAACCTCAGTTTCTCTTGTATAGTCTTCATCAATGACTCCTGTATGAACTATGATTCCCTTCATGGATAAACTACTGTGACCTAATAAAAGTTCAACTGTTCCAGGGAATATAGATCCATGATAACCTTTGTGTAACTTAAAAGATCATTGGAGATGGGAAATGACAATGTCTTTAGGTCAAGGAATATCAGTAGCAGCATTTCCTGAGTAGCAGCTTGTAACAAAAGAATCAATTGGTTATAATGTGAGGCTGGTACAAAAGTTATTAGTTTTGGCTTTCAGCCCTCTAATTTTACAGGGACTGACAGGGGTCCTTAACCCATTTCTCTGTTATTGACTGGCACAGTTATTGTTACTAGAAAATGTGTTGCTGTCCTTATCAAATTTATATCTGCATTAGCCCAATGATTCCTTTTCTAGCATTTAGGTCATAAGACAGGAGCATGTTATATATGGATTATAAGCATCCATTTGTTCTAAAGGAAATTTACATTGTTTCTTTGAGTGACTAGGCCACTCAATTGAAACATTGTGCTGACATGTTTTTAAAATCATAGGTTTATTTCTAAAGCAGCTAATTTTGCTCTATGTTTATAGATTCCCACATTTCTACATAACTTCAGAAAGCCCATATTATTTCCTAACTCCCCCTGAGGTCTAATTATTCCTTGGCAATCATCACTGGCATTATCAAAAGCCATCTGTTTTAATAATCACTCTTGATTCTGTTCCCCTTTTTCTTATTTCTCAATAGTATCTTTGGATCTCCCTATGAAATCAGCATAAAGCTCAGAAGGACCTTGCATCATTTTTATATAACTACACCCGAAGCTAGATCCTCTACCAAGTTTTATCCAATGGACTATACCTCTGTCCCTAACATATGGGAGGGCTGCAGGAGGTATATTATACAATGATAATACCATTTCCTGTCAGCATTTCATATGTGACATTTCCAGGATTACCCCTTAGTCCTAGTTGTCAAAATTTTTCATGGGCTTCATCCAAAAGCCACATTTGCCACTGATGAACCTGGGAAGGGTCAAGAATCATTTTAGCAATTATATTAAAATCATATGGTAACCATTGTGCACTACTACTCCAACCAAAAAGATACTCATAGCAATATGGAGCAGTAGATCTGTAGGAAACACAGGCTTTTCTGAAATCTTTTGTCATACCCATGCCTAATCCTTGTTAAACATTGTGATTTTGCTGAAATTGTCCTGGAAATACCAGGAGCAGTTCATGAGTCTGGGAAGGGATTGGGAAATGAATTTCATTGCCCAGTTGTGCCCTAGTTGCCTATGTTGGAAACTTCACATTTTCATAGGCTCTCCTAAATCCTCATCAGGAAGTGGATGAAATTCAAGATTAGATTAGTTGTCAAATTCCTCACCCCATGCTTCAGGATCATTTTCAGGCAATGGAGGATACTTGTCTAAATGAGGCTCATGTAATGGAGCTGAGGGAGTCATCAATGGCAGAGATATTGGTGGCGCTGTTTTTACTTTTGATTTTGCCAGCACAGGGAAAAATTCACTTTTTTTTTTTTTTTTTTTTGCCTTTAACAGTTTTAAGATTCGATCATCCAGTTTACATTCATTCAAGCAATTAGCCATCTCTTCCTAATGATTGATATTCTCATTATCTTCTAATAACAGTTCAAGTCAATGCCCAAGTAACCCAAAATTGAACAAGGATCTGTCTAACATGTGATTGCCTGACTTTGCCTTGGTCACTAGGAGGTCATGCCTCTTGGCAAGGAACCAATCAGAAGTTAGCTAGCAGGGCTATGCTTTTTGGCTCTAGGTGTTCTTTACAGACAAGTGCACAGCAATGACATGCAGAGCATAGCAACCACCCTGGGAGGGCCTATGGGCCATAACAACCAGTTGACCAATCAACACAGGGCAAGTCCTCCAAGCCTGGAGGCACACCAATCCTGAGCCTGTGCATACCCCTAGACACTCCCCTTACGCTGCCCTATAAGATCTTTGTCCTAGGGTTTCTCGGGGTCTTTCCCCAGCCATCTGCCATTTTATAGCCATGGTGGATGGATGAAAGACCAGAGCTAATGGTGTTAGCTTGTTAAACAACTGCAATGAAGCCTCTTGTGGTTTGCATCAAGTCTTCGCCTCTGCCTGATGATTGGGATCGCTGCATTCCCGAGTGGTCACCCCAGGGTCCAACCCTGTGGGGAGTCTTTCATTTGGAGGTACCACGGGAATCCGAGACCACCCCTCACCTGTGCAGAGTCGATCTTGGTGGTAAGAGGGTACCTTATTCTGTCGTTCATTTTGTTTGTTGAATTTGAAAGGCGCTTTTGGTTTAGTTTGGCTTGTAGGGGTCCAAGTGCTCGTAAGGTATCAGACTGCGAGTGCCTGTAAGGGTATCTGACTGTGATAGGTAGACATACTTGGACGATCTCAGGCTGCCGCTCTGGGGGATGCCCCAGGAGGGACGGGGACACAAGGATGCTTGGAGTTCTCCTCAGGAAGCAACTTGCCCACCTGGTGCAACGACCCTCTGGGTCACTTTCATTTTTGTGGCACAACGCTGTGCACGATTTGGAACTCTCTGTCTGCTCGTTTTGTTTTCTGTGTCTTTTGTGTAATTTTTGTCTTTTGTCATGGGACCAAGTTGCCTGTTCCATCTTTAATGGGACGGGGAGGCGGGGGTCGCCCAATCTGTAGGGGGAAACTTGGTTGTGGACCAAGTTGTTCCCCATGTGGCTAGCCATCTGAAATTCTGAATAGGACTCTAGTCTGTGTTACTATGTTGTATGTCCAAGTTTCACATTTGTACTGTATGTTTGTCCTGACTCTGGAGGTCTTTCAGAACAGCTGCTGCTCTGGACTCCAGCAGCGTCTTTCGCTCTGTCCTTACCACCCACGCACATGGCATGCGTGGGTCAGGGGTCTTTTCTTGCTGCCCTGAGCACGTGGTGTGTGGGACAGGAGTTCCTCTGCCATGTGCCATGTGTTAGAGTGTGCTATGGTGGAGTCCCCTGTCTCTGAGCACATGGTGAGGCTGCTGCTCTGGACTCTAACCACTGCTGCAGTCCTCACAGCTGAGCCTGGCCAGTGCAGGTGAGTCTATCTCTTCATCCTCATATGCCTGTCTGTGAGGCATTTAAAGTGGGGCTCTCTCTCTGCCCCAACTGCCATCCTGCTGCAGGTCCTAGCATTCAGCAGGAGTTTCCCTGCCCTGAGCATATGGCTTGCAAGACCACCATTTTCTTGGCCTTCTCTGTGCCCCACACATGTGGTGTCCAGAATGTTGGGGCAGGGAAGCAGTGAGGGTCTCTTTCCCACACCTGCATTGGCATAGGGTCTGGGATTACCAGCAGCACCCTGCCCCCCCAGGTGTCTGCCCTGAGCACATGGAGCTGGGGCAGGTCTGGCCTAATCGGTCGTTCTAAAGAAATGGCCATAAAGTTATTAAAAACTATAAGAGGGAAAAAAAAATGTAAATTGTTTACTATAGTTTCTCATATTTACAAATAGTAAATTTTAAAAATTGGTAATATAAGTTAAAATTTTAACCATATTAAGTTAATTCTGTTTAATGATTGTTTTGCTAAAATGTTCTATCTGTTTCCTGGCATAACGTAAGTTCTGTTACAAGCATATAGCTAAAACAAATGGTGCAGGTTACCGCCATTTTGCAGTCAGCCACATGGCAAGCTGATCACGTGGCTGGCTGGCTCATAGCCATTTTGCTAAAGTTGAAAAAAGATACTTGAACTGCCATCTTGACTAAAGGTAACCACATAGAAATTAGGAGGTACCATCTTATAAACAAGATTTTTTAATTAAGATTTAAAATGTTAATGTTTCTATATATTACAGAAAGACATTAATGTTTGTGCTTTTAAAATGTTAATGTTTCAATTCAAAATCATTTTAAAGCAAAGCCTGACAATGTAAAGTTCTAGTTTTATAAAAGCTGCTAATCTGAGATGCTAAAAATACAAATTAATACAGTTTAGGTTTTCAGAAGTTAAGCTTAAGCAAGCAACTAAAATGTGTACATGTTGCTACTGTTTAAAGAATATGAGGTAACTATATGCAATTTAAATTCAACTGTGCTGTTTCAAATATTTTACTAAGTTAAAACCAGTTACAGTCAGACTAAAAATTAATTACAAAAATAAGGCCTTACTTTAGTCACCTATGTGCATAAGGCAAGTAACTAAACAGACAGACAGACCTCTAATGCTTCAGAGACCTGCAGAATATGGCATTTAAATTGTTATCTTTAAAGTTTATAATATCAGACAGACTGCCAGATCCTGACAGTGACCCAAAGTCTCCAAAGAAGATTATGAGGTACCCCAGTTCCTGCACCTGGATGATAACAACGCTGATCAGTGAGTGAGATGCTCAGATGAAACACCTGCTGCCTGCCAGGACCTGGCCCAGACTGTGGACGAAGCTGCTGGACACTGGAAAATTGATTGCACCCCCTTTGCCTAGACAAAACAAGGTCAGTCTTTTCCATGTCTCTCTTCCACAGAGAGAAAAAAACCTCTTACCTTATTGGCCTGTCAAAGATTACTGTTCTTTGAGACTTCTGCCTCCTATGCTGATGGAGACTTGGGTATGGCTAACTGTATATGGACTGGCTCCTGTCACTTTTTAATAGATTCAGAAACTGTATAAAATTTACCCTTCTCAGATCTCTGAATATATTAATGGTTGTCAGCTTGGCGGCATCAGGCAGCCAAAACTATAAGACTATAGTCACCTTGAAAATATAAACTTAAAAAAATGGCTTTTCATCAGGCCTAAGGCACCTCTGTCCAATCCATACCTGGCTCTCTGGACAGAAGATGAATGTACCTGCTTCTAGCCCAAATCTGTAGTTTTTGCTAGGACTCAAAGTTACAAATATGTTTCTGCTGTTTGAACAGATATCCAGATATCTGTTTTTTTCTTCACTGAGGGTTTCAATAAATAAGTTTTAACTTATGTTCCCAGTTTAAACATGTCTTAAACAGGTTTCTGCTTCTGGCAGACACATCTGAGTATCAGTTGCTGACTACAGCCTGCCCCTAAAGAACTTCGAGCCCTGGAGTTGCTGTGGATGTGAACCAGTCCAGCTGATGTGGACACCCCATGTCTCTTCAACAGTCTGCCAACCAGCTGCTTCCCCATTGCCTGAATTCTCTTTTTGCTTTTGACTAGCATTTCAGCCTTCTTGGGTCCCTAACTTTATCCCAAAGTCAGCAGGAAGTAGCATGGGAAAGAATATATTGCCCATTTTCCATGGTTGAAATACTAAGTCAAAATAAGCTCCCTTACATAGGGGATGCCAATATCACTCCCTCAGAAAAATTGGAAGGACTAGAGAAGTGCCAAAGGGAGAGAGAGGCCAATCAGAGCTGGTTGGAAAGCTGGTACGGCAGGTCCCCTTAGTTCACTACCCTGGTCTCCTGGTCACTCGGGCCTATCATTATTATCTTGTTACTTCTCACTTTTGGTCCTTGTATTCTCAACCACCTAATGATTTCCATTCCTGAGAGAGTAAGTGTGGTCCAGGTACTGATGCTGTACCAACAATATCACTCACTCCCTGATGGGGATGCTGGAAAGACAGCAATTCCATGATTGGAATCTTCAAAAAGAAAATGGGGGAATGAAGGGACCAGCTCCCTGTTTTGGCAGCCATAACAGTCTAACATGTGCTTGCCTGATCTTGCCTTGGTCACTAGGAGGTCAGATGCCTGCCTCATGGCAAGGAACCAATCAGAAGTTAGCTAGCAGGGCTATGCTTTATGGCTCTAGGTGTGCTTTACGGACAAGTGCACAGCAATGACATGCAGAGCATAGCAACCACCTGGGAGGGCCTTGGGCCATAACAACCAGTTGACCAATCGACACAGGTCAAGTCCTCCAAGCCTGGAGGCACACCAATCCTGAGCCTGTGCATACCCCTAGACATTCCCCTTACGCTGCCCTATAAGATCTTTGTCCCAGGATTTCTCGGGGTCTTTCTCCAGCCATCTGCCATTTTGTAGCCATGGTGGATGGATCAAAGACCAGAGCTAATGGGGTTAGCTTGTTAAACAACTGCAATGAAGCCTCTTGTGGTTTGCATCAAGTCTTCGCCTCTGCCTGATGATTGGGATCGCTGCATTCCCAAGTGGTCACCCTGGGGTCCAACCCCATGGGGAGTCTTTCAATATGTCTTTTCAATATTCTTTCAGACTCTGTGTCATACTCCTTCATCTAAAGTTCCTTCTTCTGGCAACCAGGACTATAATCATATCAACTTGCAAGCAGTCTTGTAGCTGTGATTTTGATACTTGATACTTGCATTCCTCCTTTCTTTAAGAAATGATACCTGAGGTAGACATAAGGCAAAGTCTTCCCTGGTTTCTGCCCCATTATTCTCTCATCTCCCCACTCTATTATCTCGTAGTGGGCTTCACATCCCTGATTTGTGGCACCACTTGTTTACCAGTCTAAAGGTAGTGGGACCTGAGTGAATGGAGTTGATAAATAAGGGGAACTAAAGTCTCATGCAACAGCCAACTTTATTTAGAGCATCTGGCAATTCATACTCTGGGGGTGAACAAGAGTCACAAGAGTAAATTGTACAAACACAGGATAAGCATCATGTGGTAGACAAAAGCATGTTTTTCCATAAAGGCACATAAACAAATAACAATAGCCAGCTGTAGTGAATAATCTGAAATAAATTTGATCCTATTCACTACACCTGTGAGGGACATGAGAGCCCATTCCAAGAACAATTTTGTGTTTTGGAGAAACTTTGGTCACAAGACTCTTGTTTTGTTTTCTTGGATTGTTCTCACAAGCACACCAATCCCTTCTTGGATCAGGTTCCGATATTTTACACTTCTGAAATTTATATGGTGTTGGCTAACTTATGAAAGATGTAACAGATAAAACCATGGTAAAAATGGTCCCACTTCATCATTTATATATGTTATGTTTGAGAACAATTTCTATGTAACTATAATGTTTGAAATCTACAGTTAAGGAAAGAAATAACCAAAGATAACAATCTGAATAATTTCAGAGTCAGCATTTTGTTCTCAACAAACTTAAGCTCCCTGAAAATATCTATCTTACTACAGGAGATACTCAGAGCAGAGATGCATCATACAAAGACAGCATGGTTCATAGTTTGGGTTCTACAGCAGACATTTCCAGGTGCAATGAATCTTAATTCACTATTTGTTAAAATGAAATATATAATCAATTTATTCAATGCTAAGTACCAACATAGGAGCACACAAAACTTGCTATTTCGATTATATTAAAGGTGATTAGACATGCAAATGTTTTATACAGTATCTGTAATATGGATAGGTCTCAGTAAATGTTAGTTTTGAAGTTATTGGTGTGAATTGCTCATTAGATCAGCAGCTAAAGGGATGCCATTTATTTTTTTTAAATTTTGCTCTTTAGTGTCCTCCTACAATTCCAATAAAAATTAAAAGTTTTAATGACTTCCTGAAAATCATAATCATTCTTGACAAATAGAAAATCATCACAAGCAACAAGAGATCACGTGATTTTCAAGATGACCTTTTAAACTTGCATTCTTAATATTCCTAATTATAAAGTATTCTTTTGTTTTTAGAGATATAGTCAATGAAGCTATTGTCTTTATACTATAGTTTTTAATTTTGTAAAATATTTTCCAAATTCTCTTACAGTCAGTAATGAAAAGATCTCTGTCTCCTTTTATGAGTTTGAAGTCAGGGCTCCTTGCCAGGGACACAAAATAGAATGCCACTGACCTTAACAGCATGCAGCCCGTTATTTGAGGAGGAAGATAAAAGGATAGAAGTCCCATTGAAAGAAAAAGTGCTAAATATCATTCTACATAATAATGACAATTCAAATCTGATTTTTACAACTTACAAAGTCTAAGTTGAACAATGGTTGCCTGCTGAAGACTGAATTTAGTAATGTGTTATTTGAAGAAAATAATCATCTGTCTATCCAGCAATTCCTTTGGAAATTCCAACAACACAACATGAAATTGAGAGAGAACAACTGAGATATCAACATGAAAGAGCAACATTATTTCCAAATTCTTCAATGCATCTCAATGTGATTCAAGATGAATTGTCCAGTATGGAAAATTCATGTTTACTCTTGTCTTTTGAAATATACTTCTGAAGTTTTTAAAATTTATGTAGTTTTTTTGGTGTGTGTTTGTGTGTGTGTGTGTGTGTGTGTGTGTGTGTGTGTTCGTTCAACACATGTGAGCTATGGCACACATGTGGAGGTCAAAGGAAATTGTTAAGAAATATCCCCTGCAATGTATGATGTGGGTTCTAAAGTCAAAACCAGGTAGGTATTCAGGCTTAGTAGCAAGCGCCTTTACATACTGAGTTAATTTTCTGACCCTACTTTTGAAATCTGAATGATTCTTTTTAGCCACAGATAGGATAATTTGTGATGTGCTTATTTTATTTGTATTGTAAAAACAAATCTATGTATGAAATATATATTCATATGATAATTACCATAGTTGTATTATTTACTTTGACAAAATATGCAAGATTATATTTTATTATTTATTATTTGGATATCATATCTACAATTTAAATGGCTCCAAATATTGGAATGAGGTTTAAAAATCCATGTACACCATGTTACAGTCACAAGTTAGGTAGGTAGATATGACCAAATATTTTAAATTAGGTCACATTATCTTCTCATTGAGTTAAGCCTTTGTAAAAGATAATTTAGCTACTCTAAAATCACTAAGAGATCATTTTTTTAATCTTCTAAAAGTTATCAGCTAATTTTTAAGAAAAGTTATTATGCTACAAGAATATAATTCAATTAAATGCAAGAAACCATTAACTTAATGGAATGTGATTTGATAAGGGCTGATATTCTTCAATATGAAGGGGAATTACATAAACAACTATAAATATGACAAAGAGATCAGAGTTACAATAACAATAAAATTATGTCACTGTGGTATTCAAATAAATTCACAATCTTTTTGATCACCATCTGGAAAAAGAAAAAATGGAATACAATATGATGGTGGCAAAGAAATACTCTTCTATGTGTCTCAAGTCTCCGTTGTATGGAACTGTCAGAAAGCGACAGCTAAGATCTGCATTGGGAGACCCAATACTGTAACACATAGAGCCTACTTCCCCTTGTGTTTTATTTGCAGTTTCCAGCTTGCAATTACAAACTCCTCTACATCCTTGATTTCATTTCCATCTATTTTCCTGTATGATAGAATTTTTACTTACTTTTTTTGAAACTAACTCAAGTATCTTTGAATTTTTCATTAAAAACACATAAACTATTTCTTGTAGACCTTTACTCATAAGACATTTGAATATGAGTAGCAATTTCACAAGTATAATTTAGGCAACCAAATAGGGATTGTCAAAAATGGTGGTTTTTCATAGGCATTCCACAGACTCTTTCAAGTCTTTTGAACAACATTGTACCAGAAATTTTTCAAAAGATAATTTTCAGGTTTCTTCTTTCTGCTATAAAAATCATGTCTCCTTTTCCTTCATTTTCTGTTTTCATTTCCTTCTCATCTACTCTTTTATTTCATTCAAATTTGTATTTATTTCTTGGACATAGACTTAAGCCATTCCTCTATTGATTCTGGTCAATGTTTTGCTCTTAGACCAGTCAGTTATTTAAGGTATAATGCTCCATAATAACTTTAAAGTGTCCTGCAATCAAAACACTAAGATATACCTTTCCCATCATGGAACTTGGAGTCAGTGATAATTTGGAACTTGTTGCCCTTGCTCTGTCCATCTGTACTAATTGTGACTCTTATTTGAGTCACAATAAAACAAAGGGTTTTATTCTTCATGGGTGTTAGGAACTCAAATGACCAAAGTGAACCACATAAGTGCCTGAGGTGCCTTATGTTTTCTGAAATCTGGCTAAATTAATTTATAAACTCATGATAATAAAAATCAATAAGGATTCTTGAAGTTTTATAAGAGACGTACTATAGTCATGTAGTTAAGTGTACCTATTTATAATTCCATAAAAGGAACAGTTGGAGAATATAGAAGAATGACTCTATAACATAATATCCAATTCCCCAAAGACTTAACATGGTATTTTCCTGAACAAAGAAAGCTTGCTCCCTAGGGACAGATCCTTTGTGTCAATCATCATGAATAAGAATTTTGTTACCTTTGTCGTAACAAAGAGACTCTGAAAATACAGAGTCTCTTCCTGGTCTGTGAAAACTGGGAATGCACATGGAAATTATGACAAAATATTTTTTAAAATATCAAATCTTGTCACCTGAGGCAAGAAGATGGCTCTGTGGATAAAGTGCTCACATTCAGCAGTCCTTCAGCACAGACATAACAGCCTGATGTTGTGGCATGTGCCTGTAGCCCCAGCATATGGGTTATATAAGGGCCAGAATCAGGAGGATCCCAGAGTTTTTCTGGCTATCCCATTTAGCCAATACAACAAGGCCTATATTCAGTAAGACTTCCTCTCTAAAATAAATAAATAAATAAATAAATAAATAAATAAATAAATAAATTGAAGAGCCACATAGAAAGACAACTGAAATAGGCCTCTGGCTATCACATATATATACATAGGTGCACACACCAATGTACCTTGTAAATTTAGAATTAGTATATATAATATAAAAATTCATGAAATGTTACTAATGGATGGTATAGAAAGTTGACTTGCTATTTAAGATCATTCCAAATAAAGGTGAAAAACTATATGAAACTGAATGTATATAAGAAATGTTTGTGCTTTTTGCAATGATAATGTCCACATTCAAATGATGAAAATGGTAAAGACAAACAAACAATAGCTACAACAACAATAAAAAACAGGTAGAATGGATAAAAGAAGCAGAGAAAAGCTTGAAAAGTAACAATGCTAACTATGAAAGGCAGATGTGATACTGAAAATTCGCCCAGAAAACAGACAAAAGACACAAAAACCCCCAAATATATGACAAAACAATCTTAGACATGGAAGCATGTTTAGATGTGTCAAAGTGTGTCTTATAATTACAAAAGAAGTATTAATAGCAAGCAGATAAAAAATTGATAACATGTGGACAAAACTAGAAGAATCACTGAAAATATCAGGAAAGACAAAAGTACAAGAGGTTGAGTACTTTGGGAATTGGATCATCAGATATAATGAGAAGAGAAAGAAAAATAGCAAAAGAACCAATTGTCAATAATAAAACTACTAACCTGAGCACTGACATCCAATTAATATGTTATCAGTAATGTAGACAAAATAAAGATATGTCAGATGCAAAAGGATGAGCAGAGTTCATGACCTGCCACCTGTACCGAAGCACCTCTGTAGAAAATACTTAAACAGTACCAGTTTTCCTTTTTTTTTTTTTTTTAACAATTTACAAGCAATTTAACCCTTGAAATATTTTCTAAGTCTTCAGCAATCAGAGCTGATAGTGTTCACATAGTGTTCAACTATAGTTGCTTTGATGATGATCAACATACACAGATTCATAAAATAGTACTAACAGTCAACACAGGCCCCTCACTTTCAAGTCTCGCTTCTCCCCTCCTGTACTACAATAGACTACAGTTACAGGAGATTTGGCCTTCAAGATGAAAGTAACAATTCTGGAATTGCAGAACAATATACACTTGGCCCCTGACAACATGTTCCATGACTGCTGCTCTGTTCTGTACATATAAGCTGCTCTGTGGGACATACTGTCAGAAAGGAACGAACAGCTGGTATTGTCTTCACACACTGTCTAGAGAATGCAAAGACAATCTTGTGAGTTGATGAAAATTATTTTCCAGATGTGGTTTGGTTCCTTTATCAGTTGGGCATCTGCACTGATCATTCCAGACGTCCTTCTTTGCCTTGATAATAGAAGCATCACAAAACTTATATTTTATTCCAGATCAACTAATAAAGAATTATTTATCATTAGAAACAAATAAAAATAGAAACCAGGAAAGTTTTCTCAGAACCATAAGATTGCACAGTTCTAATTCTTTTTAATATGGAGTGAATTTAATTTTGGTATTTTCCATATGTGTTTATTACTTGTTTCTCCAGGTATTTATTATGCACATTAGTAAAATCCAGGTCCAGTGACATGATTTAGTAGGTAGAAGCATTTTCCATTCAAGCCGTGGTACCTGAGTGTGTTCTCAGAACTCACAGTGGAAAGACAAAAGTCAATCTTGGAGGATATCTTGTGATCTCTAGGGGAACATGTGCACCACACATACACTATACATACATGCACACACTTACAGATGTATATAAGCAGATGTATCCATACACTGATACTTAGTACACACACATTATAAACACACTCATACACCTCCACAATACCCACTGTACACATTCACACACACTTTCACACACCAAACACGAACACCTTACAAACCCTCACATACACACACAGTAATAATAAAATAAAACTTTTTTAAAAAACAAAGTACAGATAACTATAATTGGCTCGTGATTTTAAAATTGTCTGATCTAGTGTATTGCAGATAAATATTTCCCCACCAGACAGTGGTGGTGTGCATCTTTAATTCCAGCACTCAGGAGGCAAAGGCAGGCAGATCTCTGAGTTCCTGGCCTAGACCTGGTCTAGACCAGGTTGGCCAGAGCTACACAGACAACCCTTGTTTTGAAAAAGAAAACATCTATTTTCCCAAAGCACAATGAATTAACTACTGGTTGTCCTGGGTGTGATATTAACTAGTCAGTAATAGTTATGGCTGCAGTTACACTCCTAAATATACTAAAACCCTCCAATGTCTCTGTAGCTGCTATGTGTTAAGCAGAGTACATGTTGTAACTGAATTGTATTTTCATGAAGAAGAAAGCTAGTATTTCCAGTGCCTTAACCCCTTGAGTGCATGTTAAAATATACTTTCTGGGTTTTAATAGGGCTGATGTCTACAAAGGTCTCTGTGGTTATGTGATCCAATCTATAGAAGATTACAGAATCCATTGGTTGTTAAAGTGACTAACCTGCAAAATTAAAGGAATGCAATTTAATGACTTCAACAAGGCTGTAGCTCAGCCACTGGTTCTAGCAATGAAAATGGTATGTGTGCTTCTAAACTTCAGTACACTTTGATGAAACAGACTTTTAAATATAACTGATTTCCTTGCCCTGTGGGATATCACAGGTACCACAAGGCAACACTATGCATGAAGTGGGTCTGAAAAGAAAGGATAAATCCTGATAGACTACAGAACTGAGTACAGTGCAGCCAGGCAGGTAGATGCAGCCCAGTTGAGAATACTGAAATAGACCAGGGAAAGCTATGCTGCCCATAGCAGCTCCTTAGTATTCTTCACTGGGGAGGACACAAGATGAAGTAATCCAAATAATAAAAAGTGATAGCTAGATGGTAATGACCTTCCTGGAGACTAAGTATACTTTTCACTGACTTTCTAACTTGAGGATTAACAGACTTCATTTAAACCCACTTTTACAAATGCACTTGACCTTTTGACCTACCCATGATTCACCCCGTCTCTGAGCCTGTCCCATATGCCATGGTGTATTTCCTTTACTTTCTACAAAGACTGACCTCTCTTACATTTGCAGTTTATTATCTTGTCAATCTCTACAGCATACAGTGTATCTTTATTCTGTCAGATACATCAGTCTCCTGTTTAAACAAAATAACTGATCTGTCTTAAATTCACAAACACCATAAGGAAGTCATTAGAAGTTAAGTGATGTAGGTAACCTCAGTCTAGGTAACCTCTTCACTTTCAAAGACTGTTTTAAAATTTATTTACTTATTACCAGATATGCATGTTTGGCTTGCACGCACTCTATACACCACAACATGCCTGATGCCTGTGGAGGCCAAGAGAACATTAGATCTCTAGGTGCTAGAGTTAAAGGTGGTTTTGAGTTGCTATGTGGATGCTGGGAATTGAACCTGGGTCCTCTGGAAAAGCAAACATGCTCTTAACTACTGAGTCATCTCTCCATATCTCAGAGACTTTTACTTTTAAGAAATATTTTCCCTGCTACCTACAGCAGTGATGAACCCCATGTACTTTATTGATCTCAGTAAAAGCCAATAAGTTGCTTTTGTTTATTTATTAAGTATCACTAAAAAGAGTCTTCCTTACAAATTTCCTGTCTTGAAGCCGAGACTTCTCATAGAGGAAGTCCATGACATCGCCCTTCCATGGCCTACCTCTGCAACCATATCCAACTTGAATCCTTTTCAAACTCCACAATAACACAAACCATTTCATAGCCAGTTGCTTTTGTTTAGGTGTCAAATCATCTTAGTTTCTTCATTTTACCCATGACTGTTTTTGTTTTTTTCTTTTTTTCTTTTGGATACTCTCAGAGGTTATGCTTATTATCTCTCTTCTATGACTAACTTAGCCATATCCCTTGTACACATAGGCATACACATACAACATTGTATTAAAATTATTTGTTGGAGTAGCTCACTGGTTGTTCTATGTCTCTGAACTATGACATTTTCTTATAGAATCTCTATTTCTTGTCCTTCTTCAGTGTTAGGATTGAGAAATAAAGGAATCCACAAAGGCTCATATAACACGGTGTGGTTGCTGCTGAGTTATTGGAGACTCAATGGATTCTGAAGGCTGTGACCCAACAGATGGATTGATTCCTTGATGGACTCATGATCTGATGATGTAATGGAGTGGTGGAGAAACTAGCAGGTGAAGCCCAGCTGGATTAATTAGGCAACATCCTCACTCTTCTTTCTCTTTGCTTCCTGCTGCAGGAAGGGAAGTGAGCCACTCTGCTCTACCACCATGGTGTTGTGTTTCACCACAGCCTAGAAATACCCACATTTGCCAACTGTGGCCTGAAAGTTTTGAAACCACAAACCAAGAATGAATCTTCCTTTGTTTCCCTTATGGATTTGTTGCTGCAACAACAACAACAAAACTCTATTACATTTTCAGTGTTGAAGACATTACACATGGAATCAAAACCTGGACTTCTTGACTCACCTTTCACTTTGCTTTTTTGATAAGACCTTAACTATATATGATGTAAACACATATGTATTTTTAAAAATTTTAGGATGTCTCAATTCATGTCAATTATACTGTTCCATTGCAAGCACTCCCCCTTAAAAGTAACAGAAAACTTAATTTAAAAAATGAAAAGATGTACACCATTTCTTATGAACCAAAGCTTTATGAACAGGAAGTGTTCAAGATGCCTTAGAGTCCTAGCTCCACTGCTAAGTGGCTCCTTTCTTGATGACAGGTTGTTTTCTACCATGGTGGCATACTGGCTATCACAGTTGGACATGCCATCTACAGCACCTCATTCCCTGGAGTGGTGGTGAAAGCTGCCGATGGGAAGGATGAGGCAGCTAGGATCCTGGATGAAAGCGGAGCAGATTCCCTGCCAGTAACCAGGTAAACAGAGAATCCTGAGCCCAGCATTATACACAAACGACTGTTTTGACTCACACTTTTTCACTTTCTGCAGTGACTAAGTGCATTGTATCCTATAGTGAAACTTACTTCTCTTGGGGTAGAGAAAAAAAGTGCAATCTATATTGTTAAAATATTTTGATACAAGCTGATATTTTAAATTTTATGCTCATAATATTCGTATTTTTATGTTTCTAAGTCAGACAAATCTCAAAGAAATTCCTCAAAGCATCTAAAATAGAATAGGAGCATAAAAATCATTACTGTGCTCTAAGACATGAAAATTAAAACTGAGAAACATATTTGGCAAGTAATGAAAAGTTGTTTAAAAATACTGTGTCATCCAGAGTTCTCCTTGATGAGACAGCAGGTAAACTTTGTAATTGTTCTCAAAGCTCTATAAAAAAAACTACATAAAGTCAGGTCAGTGAAAACAAATGCTGAAAATTAAATGTACTCATTTTAAGGAAAATACTAAGTTGGAAACATTCTTATTAAAAGGTATTTTAGAGCATATTTTATAGCTCTCTTCATGCTGGGGTGCATGGTAACAAATCTTTTGGAGGAGATGTAATCAGTCTTGGAAAAGGGAAGACTAGATTAATTTGAAGGCACAGGGGCATGTTCTAACATGCAAGCTTCGAAAAAGCCATCGCTTCATTTGTAAAATTATTGATAACACATGAAATGCACATTTGTAAGTTTTTTTAACCTGTGCCTATGGCTCACATGGTGACAGGGTAAGAGCCCCAGCACTTAGCACCTCCATCTACAATAACAACTACTTGTCATCTCACACTGTCCCTGTTTACATTTTGCAGATATTTTTGCTTTTTTCTTTTAAAACAGAACCAATAAAATACCTCTCAGTCTTTGTACCAGCTTTTACTATGTTGTTTGTTACCACTCCCTTCTGTTTACAAGATACTTCAAAGATGTTTAAAACAACCAGTACAACCACATCTTCCTATGCAAAGCCTCCCTAAGCCTCATTCTTAGTAAAAATTCTTTATTGACTCACAAAGTTGCATAGCTTTGCAGGGCCAGCAGCCAACACCATACTTCCAATCAATAAAAAATTGAACAAATAAATCCAATAATTGTCTGGCTTTATAAAGAAAACTACAAATATCAGTTTAGAGTTTAAATTCTCTATTTAATTGATTGCATAACCAAAAGATCATCTAACCTTCCATGAAGAAAGTTTGGGAGGGTTAAAACATTTTCAGTTAATCACGTCCTTTAGATGCTCTTTAATTCACATTTTGAATGTCTGGCCACATTTCTGTACATCATAACATACACAGCTAAGTGATATAGATTTATACACCTGTAAAAAACAGATGAGATTAATGATTTACATATTATTTATTATTCTAGTTTTGATGAGATACATTATTTAATAACTTAAGATTTTGGGAAAAACCAAGGTCAGACATTGTAACTTACAACTCTTAAACATTTACTTCTGAATGTCCTTATAAACCAAACCTTCTTATAACAGTATACATTAATATAAATTCAATTTTTAAACATCTTCCAGAAAAATGTTACTTGAATAAAAGGAATTACCCACATTTTTATTTATGTCTTATTGGCTAGTAAAAGGAAATATTGAAAATGAGGTTTTGAGAAATAAGAAACTAAAGGCGCACTTTTCTGTGAGTAATTCCTGACCAGTTGGGTCATGTTTGGCATAGTTCCACTAGAGAGACTGTTTTAGAAATGTACTTTCTGCCTATGATTTTTATGGCAAGTGCTTAAGGTATAGAATGTGTTCCACATTACTTATGATCATAGTGTGCCAAACTAATGAATTAAAAATAGTTAATGTGGGAAGTCAAGAAAGAAAAAAAGACCTTTGCCAAGTTGGAGGGAAATGGACTCAGACATGCCTCCTCAGTGTGGAACAAAGACATTTATCATGTGCTCTCTGTGTGCAGGATCACCACAGTGTGGATATACATAATTGACAACAGATGTTAATGTGCAAATGCATTTTCATTTTCACAAAATTCTCACATTTAAAAAAGATAACATGTTCCTGGTTGTTACACATTAGTGTATTTTCTTGTATCTTACTGTAAAATAGATTCTGGCATGAGTAACAGAAATTTCAACAAAGTATATCTAAATGCCATGTAAGTTCAGGTGTGTGTTTGGGAAGCCACATCCCAGAAAGATCCCTTAAGACTCCTTCTCTTCAGGAGCCCAGATTCTGATACTTCTCAGGGGCCAGAGGATTATTCTGTTCAACGCCAGATAGGAAAACATGATTCATACTTATATTTGTTTATTACAAGTTAGAGGAATTTTCTTGCATGCAAATTAAAAGTATAATTTAGAACAATGAAACTTCAGAAATAGATGATAGGTAAAAATAAAACTAAGATTTGCAAGTGTGTGAGATAATGAATATCTATTCCAGTAGATACTAAGCCAAAATACATTATTCTACAAGGTTTTCCTAACTGACCAAATGCAGAGGGTACCATGTATACCATTCTGTTTCTTAATTTTATCTTGAGCTTGCTCTGAGATCTGTCATTTCCTACTTGTGCTGATGAGAAATTTCTTGTTTTTATTTTCTGTATGCCATGTATTGATGCAAGTTATCATGTGAATTAAAACAAGGCTTTACACCCCATTTCCCATCACTCTTCCCCACAAAACAATACTAGATCCTATCTTATGTTTTTCAACATTATATTAAGCTGATGCCAACCAGCAAGCTTCATTCCCACTGGCTATTGGTGATAGTACTCATATGTAATGAACGATAAAATAAAAAACGAAGCATAAATTAATACATACACAGGAAAGTATACTAAGTTATACTTCTATGCAAGTTATCACGAATTCTTTTGCATTGTTCTATTTACAGATTTAAATATTTAATTTACCATGTTAACTTACAGATTTTACTTAATCTTTTATGGGTTAATAATAAAAGTAATATACTATACTATACTATAATATGTAAGATAAAACAAAAAACTAACAAATTGGAATTATACAAAATAAATAGAAGGAGATGAGCCCAAGAACAGGCACGAGAAACAGAGACACACTTGTTCACACACTCAGGAATCCCATTAAAAACAATAAACTGGGAGCCGATATATATATATATATATATATATATATACACACACACACACACACACACAAGGGAACTATCTTAGGTTTTCTATTGCTGTGAAGAGACACTATGGTCATTGCAACTCTTATAAACAAAAATATTTAATTGAGGTAGCAGCTTACTGTTCAGAGTTTCAGCCCATTGTCATCATAGTGGGAAGCACAGTGGCATACAGGCAGATGTGTTGCTACCTATCTTGATCAGAAGGCAAAAGGAAGTCGTCTGTGACAATGGGAGTAGCTTGAGCATAGGAGAACTCAAAGCCTACCTCTACAGTGACACATTTCCTACAAAAAGACCTCACTTACTTCAACAAAACCACACCTCCATTTAGTGCCAAACTCTTTGTCGGCCATTTTCTTTCAAATTATCACAGGAACTGTAAGAGAAAAAGAGAGAAGAAAAAGATATAAATAATAGACAAAAAGTTAAAAAAATGATAAAGTTGAAAAAAAAGAAGAGTCCTGACATTGTAAGACAAGGATCCTCCAAAGATGCCATTAACTTCTTTTTCTCTTGGCAATCTACTGATGGCCCCAGTGAGACTCCCTTGAAGAAAACTAAATGTTCATTTGCAAATAGTTATGAATTGGAGATTGCTTCTGCATTCTGATGGGGGCATGTGCCCACTTCTTCTTGTAGGTCTGTGGTCCCTGTTGGTCCCCAACCATGCAGGCCCTGTGCAGTCCCTGTGGTTCATCTGAGCTTTGATCATGTTGATTTAGAGGGGCTTTGTTTTCTTGGTGTTTGGGATTTCTTTCTTCCTATACTTAATACAATAGCAGCCATAGAACACACAACACAGGTATTGGCTGAAAACATTATTGAATTAAAGAATGAATGTCATTTATTTATTTTATTAAGTATCTATCAAATTATACTTGTTTCGCATCACTGTTCCTGACTTCAAGCTCTATTACAGAGCTATAGTCCTGAAAACAGCTTGGTATTGGCACAAAAATGGACAGGAAGATCAATGGAATAGAGTTGAAAACCCTGATATTAACCCACACACCTACAAACACCTGATTTTTGACAAACAATCCAAATATATACCCTGGAACAAAGAGAACAAATGGTGCTGGCATACCTGGATGCAAACATGTAGAAGACTACAGATAGACTCAAGCCTTTCGCCCTGCACAAAACTTAAGTCAAAACGGATCAAAGATCGCAACATAAACCCAGCCACACTGAACCTATTAGAAGATAAATTGGGAAATACCCTTGAATTAATTGTTACAGGAGATCGATTCCTGAACATAACACCAGTAGCACAGACACTGAGATCAACAATTAATAAATGGGACCTCCTGAAACTGAGTAGCTTCTGTAAGGCAAAGGAGACAGTCAGCAAGACTAAACGGCAGTGCACAGACTGGGAAAAGATATTCACCAACACCACATCTGACAGAGGACTGATCTCCAAAATATACAAAGAACTCAAGAATCCAATTAAACACCAAACAATCCAATTAAAAAGTGGGGTACAGAACTAAATAGACAATTCTCAATAGAGGAATCTAAGATGGCTGAAAGACACATCAAAAAGTGTTCAATCCTTAGCTAGCAGGGAAATGCAAAGCAAAGCAACTCTGAGATACCATCTTACTCCTGTCAGAATGGCTAAAATAAAAAACACCAATGATAGTTTATGCTGGAGAGGCTGTGGAGAAAGGGGAACACTTCCCCACTGCTGGTGGGAATGCCAACTTGTACAGCCACTTTGTAAATCAGTATCTCGACTCCTCAAGAAAATGGGAATGAGTCTACCACAAGATCCAGCAATTCCACTCCTAGGCATATACACAAAAGAATCACATTCATACAACAAAGACATCTGTTCAACGATGTTCATAGCAGCACTATTTGTAATAGCCAGAAACTGGAAGCAGCCTAGATGCCCCTCAGCTGAAGAATGGATAGAGAAAATGTTGTATATTTACACAATGGAGTACTACTCAGCAGAAAAAAAACAATGGAAACTTTAAATTTGCAGGAAAATGGATGGAACTGGAAGAAACCATTCTGAGCGAGGTAACCCAATCACAAAAAGACAAGCATGATATTTACTCACTCATATGTGGACTTTAGACATAGAGTAAGGGATTACCAGCCTACAATCCACACTGCCAGAGAAACCAGTAAACAAGGAGGACCCTAAAAGTGACAAACTTTGTCCCCTGGAGAAGAGGAAATGGTCATGATCCCCTGAGCAAATTGAGAGCATGGGAAGAGGAGGGAAGGAGCTACGAGAATGAGAAGGGATGAGTGGAAGGATGCAAAGGTCATGAGGGAGCAGAAAGGTTGAGTCAGGTGTAGATTAGAATAAAGGATATTTGATAGATAGGGTTTTAGTTGGTAGGGAAGGAAGGGAACTGGTATTGTCATGTAATTCAATCTTGTTTGTAATTCAAATAAAAATGATAATAAAGAAAGAAGAATTTAGGTTGGTGAGATGGCGCATGCCACCAATACTGACAACCTGTATTTGATGTCCTCACCCACTAAGCCAAAGAGAATAATCAACTCTTTCAGGTTGTCCTCTATCTGCTATGTGTACACTGCACACACAGACATGAATACAAACACACACATACAAATAAACAAATGAAGCTGGTTGCTTTGTTCTGCCTCCAGATCCCTCTGTGGGGTTCGGTGGCAGGAAGGATCAAATTCAAGTGGATCAAAGACGTCAACATAAATCCAGTTGCACTGCAGCTAATAAAAGAGAAAGTGGGAAGTAGCCTTGAACACATTGGTACAGGAGACCACTTCCTGAACATAACACCAGTAGCACAGACACTGAGATCGACAATTAATAAATGGGACCTCCTGAAACTGAGAAGCTTCTGTAAGGCAAAGGACACAGTCAACAATACAAAATGGCAGCCCACAGAATGGCAAAAGATTTTCACCAACCCCATATCTGCCAGAGGGCTGACCTCCAAAATTTACAAAGAACTCAAGATGCTAGTCTTCAAAACACCCAATAATCCAATTTAAAAATGGGGTACAGAACTAAATAGACAATTCTCAATAGAGGTGTCTAAAATGGCTGATAGACAGTTAAGAAAGTGGTCAACATCCCTTAGCCAGCAGGGAAATGCAAATCAAAACAACTCTGAGATACTGTCTTACTTCTGTCAGAATGGCTAAAATCAAAACCACCAATGAAAAGTTTATGCTGGAGAGGATGTGGAGAAAGGGGAACACTCCTCCACTGCTGGTGGGAGTGCAAACTCATACAGCCACTTTGGAAATCAATATCGTGGTTTCTCAGGAAAATGGGAATCAGTCTATTACAAGATCCAGCAATTCTACTCTTAGGTATATACCCAAAAGATGCACATTCATACAATAAGTACATCTGTTCAACTATGTTCATAGCAGCATTATTTGTAATAGCCAGAACCTGGAAGCAACCTTGATACCCCTCAACTGAAGAATGGATAGAGTTCATTTACACAATGGAGTACTACTCAGCAGAAAACAAAACAAAACAAAACAAAACAAAACAAAACAAAACAAAAAAACAATGGAATCTTGAAATTTGGAGGCAGATGGATGGCGTTAGAAGAAACCATCCTGACTGAGGTAACTCAGTCACAAAAAGACAAACATGGTATGTACTCATTCATATATGGATTTTAGACAAGGAACAAGGGATTTCCAGCCTACAATTCCATCACCAGAGAGTCTAGGAAACAGGGAGGACCCTAAGAGAGACATGCATGGTATCCTAGAGAAGGGGAAAGTGACAGGATCTCCTGAGGGGACTAAGAGGATGGGGAAGGGGAGAGGCACCTGGGAGAAGAGAGGGAGAGAAGAGGAGGGGAGAGGAGGATATGGGGACCAGGAAGATTGAGTTGGGGAAATAATAGAGGACAGAAGGATGAGAGATACCATAATGGAGGGAGCCATTATAGATTTAAGGAGATATCTGTCACTATTGAGATTTCCAGAGATCTACAAGGATGATACCAACTGGCAATTTAAACAATACCTTAAATGCCCTTCCCCAATAATGAGATTGATGACTACCTTATATGCCATCCTAGAGCCTTGATCCAGTGGCTGATGGAAACAGAGGTAGACACCCACAGCTAAACACTGAACAGAACTTCTGGAACCCATTTGCAGAGAGGGAGAAGTGATGAGCAAAGGTGTCAAGACCAGGCTGTTGAAACTCACAGAAACAGCTGACCTAAACAAGGCAGAGCTCATGGACCCCAGACTGATGGCTGAGACCAGCATGGGGACTGATCCAGACCCCCTGAACATGGTGTCAATGAGGAGGCCTCAGCAAATGGGACTTTGGGTGCCCATTCCACATGGAGGGATGCTCTCTCATCCTGGACACATGGGGGAAGTCCTAGGCCCTGCCCTGGATGATATGACAGACATTGGAAATCCCTCATGGAGGGCCTCACCCTCCCTAGGGACAAGAGGGGGGATGGAGTGGGAAGTTGGGAGGTTGGTGGGGGGGAGGGGAGAAGAGAGGGAGAGGAGCTGGGATTGATATGTTAGTCAGGCTTGTTCCTAACTTAATTAACTAAAAAAGAAAAAACAAATAAATACATAGGTAATTCTGTGGAATAAAACATTTTAAAGAATAATTAATTCCTTCAAAGTCATATTTCCTGGTTTTCTCACAAAAATGGATTAATATCAAAATGAAATTATGAGATAGTACAGGAGTGGCAATCTTAGAGATGGTAATGACGTCATTTTAACAATACCGATTATCCATATTTTGGAAATTCAACTTGTTTGAATTATTTAAGTCTCAGCTATGCATGGCTGAAATTACTTTA
Source organism: Cricetulus griseus (assembly GCF_003668045.3). Taxonomy (NCBI): domain Eukaryota; kingdom Metazoa; phylum Chordata; class Mammalia; order Rodentia; family Cricetidae; genus Cricetulus; species Cricetulus griseus. Next base: position 401,706,058 of record NC_048595.1, read on the forward strand.
GCATCTGACTAAAGAAGTCACTTTTAATTAATGATGACAACTCATGAATTAATCGTGAATTAAACACAGAAAATTATATTAGCTAATGGCAATTTAACTAAAGTAAGTTTATTGCTATTAAATAATTATTTCAATCTATCTGCATATGTGGAACATTGTTTAAACCCATTATATACTATAAAGAATTTAGAATTTGAAATGGCATTTATATTTTATTTAAACATTATGCCTATTCTACCATTAAAAAAATCACACAGCCTCATGCTGACTGAGTGACTACAAAGGTTAATCCTATATGTAAAATGGTCACCAATACTTTTTCAATGGCTTGATATTTTCTGTTATTGATTCATTATTTTTAGAAATTATTTCTTATTTTATGCTTGTGAATGTTTGACTTACCATATGTCTGTGCGCCATGTTCATGCCTGGTGCCTTCATAGGTGAGAAGAAAGGTCAGATCCCTGAAACTGGAGTTGCAGAGGTTTGAAGAGCCATGTGGGTGCTGGGAATCGCACACAGGTCCTCTAAAGAGTGGTCAGTGTGCTTAACTGCTGAGCTATCTCTCCTGGCCCTATTCCCTTTTTGATCCTACAACACTAAGGAAGCTCAAAATGAGACAGATGTCAATTGATAAAGAGTATTTCAAAATCATTAACCTATTCAATTTATGACATTGTGTTTAACAATAGAAATTCTATCTTTAAAATCAGTTATAAGGTTTTGTATTAGGATATACAGATCTATACATATCTAATATGAAAAGTTGGATGAATATAAAAGTAAAAATATTATTGAGCCCACATAACAATCAAGTAGTCATCTGTCTGAAGAAATATGGGCTCCTTCAAAAAAATACAGGATGTGAGCACTGACTCACTTGAAGAAACAAATATTAAGAAGGAACATAGGGTACCAAACAAACATTAAAAAAATCAACTAAATGTTTTGTTGAGTTTCTATTTTGTATGAATGTATAATTTCCTTACTGAAACACAAGAGTAAGTACCACTGACCCTAGCATTTGTTTTTAGATGCTCACAAGAAAGATTTATGTCAGGCTGGGTATCAGGGATATTATCTCGCTTCATGGAGAATTCAATATCTGTGAGAAAGGCAACAAGATCTTTTGGAATTAGCTCTCCTGTGTACACTGTTGGAATATAATCTTGAGATGCTAAAGACTTACCTGGCACAAATAGGCTCTAGACTCAATCCCTAAAACCATGAAAAAATAATTAAGGAAAACAAAGAGAGTGAGGAATGGAGAGGGAGAAAGAGAGATGGAAAAAGAAAAGAGAGGAGAAAAGAGCAAACCCATTTTGAAATAGGAGATGATGAAAAGCAACATTTATAACATTAGAGAATATGTGGAAATTCATTCTACTTTGGGAAATGACAGAAGAAAAAAAAATACCCTTCAGAAAAGAGGTTTCACGTTGCTTATTGGAACCAAAACAGATAAAAAATCTTTAAAAAAAATTCCAAAACAAACATAAAAAGACAAAAACTAACATGAAATACTCCAAGTAACATGAATAACTTTCAAAAATACAAAGAAATAGTTTTCCAGATAATCAAAAAATTGGATTATTTGGGGCTGGAGAAATGGCTCAGAGGTTAAGAGCACCGGCTGCTCTTCCAGAGGTCGTGAGTTCAATTTCCAGCAACCACATGGTGGCTCACAACCACCCGTTATGAGATCTGGTGCTTTCCTCTCGTGTGCAGATATACATCGAAGCAGAATGTTATACACATACTAAATAAATAAAATCTTTAAAAATGGATTATTTATAACAGTGTTCACATGAAAATTTTAAATAATTCAAGGAAAATAAATATGATATCAGATAAAATCTTAGACTGACCCAGCTAATTAAGGAGATCTAGAAATAATAAAAATGCAAATGTAGTGCCTAGGAATGTGATTTCCTTTTTATTTGTAATTTTTCTATTGACCACTTAATATAAGCTACATTGTAAACAGCTTACTTTTGAACTTGTAAAAATTGAAATGCTATTTTATCTGATGATTGTTAAATCATCAGTACCAGATGAGCATATTGGTCATTAAAAATAAATGATTATCTTTTTATAGGAATAGAAATATAAGAAAAAAATGGAGGGGCTCAGTGGTTAAGAGCACTGGCTGCTCTTCCAGAGGACCCAGCCTTGATTTCCATTACCCACACAGCTGCTAACAATCATCTGTAACTCTAGATCCAGGGAATCCAACACCCTCTTCTGGCCTCCATGGGCACCAGACACCATGCACAAACATACATTCAGTCAAAAGAACATATACATAAAATAAATAAATAAAATTTAATTTAAAATAATGGCTTTCTCTTTGAAGTACAAACTCCATCATTTTTTGGTTTTTAATGTCTATGAGGAGTGATATATTTTTGAAAACCAGGAAGCTGCTCAACCAACTGAAGGCCTATTATCAGTATTTTGTAATACAAAATATAATGCTTTTCCAGAAGTGTACCCTTGCAATTCAATAATGGATGTTACTAGAAAATTCTAGTATGAAAGTAACATATTAATTCTGTAGCCTTCCCTGATATGTTCAGATTCAGAAGTAGGTTAAGAAAGCTGAAAACCAATGAATCCATGTCAGCAAGACATTATGGAAACACAATGGCAAGCTCAATGGTGTCACTAATAGTTGTATTAACAATCCCTATCATTGCATCATTTAGAAGTCAGTTCAAACTTTCTGCGATACTGTAATTTGAGTAAATTCTTTCTCAGACATAAAAACTAATTTCTAATTACCGAGTTGTTTCATTTCACAGGCATGTTACACTATCCAATATTCAGTATCTTTTCTTGCCCTTGCAAAATTGTGGTATTCCCAATCAGAGACTATTGAAAATATCATGTGAGATTTTCATGAGAAAAACACTCTATGTTCAATACAAGGAGTAAAATTAGGTAAAAAATGTGATAAAAAGTGATAGTCTGCAAAATTATGTCTAATGTTTCTGATATAAAATGACTAAGATTTGAACTTCACATGACTGGTCCCATAAAAAATATTAACATCAACCTTTTACTGTTCCAGGATTTTGGTTTTGAATAGTTGAAGTTATGGAGATGTCTCAATGTATATTATAAAATTCTAATGTAAAAGGAAGTCCTCTGTAGATTCTTAATGCACAATGTTTTACATAGAATACTTATCAAGCAAAGGGAAATGAAGGTATGGAAATTTAAGATTTCTTTGTTTTTATTGTTGGTTTTTGGATTTTTTTAGCACTGATGTCATATTATCACTTAATTTACTAAGTATAAAATATGCAAATGGTCTTCTAAGCTTTTGGAGTATCAACAAATTGTAAAGCTTTAGTGGCACTAATTCACTTGATGAATATGCTGTTTTAACAAGAGTTTGTTTTGGCCACCTGCAAGACCAGATTTAGCATCCTCTGCATATATTTTAACATATGTTTTTACATGCTTAAAATCACTAGGAAAACAGAACAGAAAACCATGAAAGGTTTTAAGAAATCATTCTTTTATATACCATATTGGATAGCACACAGTACTTATCTTCCATTATGGTAAGATAGTTACTTCATAAACACTAGAGGTTACAGATGTGTTAAGAGAAACTAACATGAAAAATAAAATAAAAAGCATACCATTGAATAGAAAAGAAATCTCACTTGTTTTCATTTCTTCTTACTAGAGAAGAAAAGTCTAATTTTAAAGAAATGGAAAACTTTATGGAGTGCCAAAAGCATTTTTCCAAGTATCAGTGTTCTTTGGCATACACTCTCTATATATTTATCCAGATGTTAAGAGTGGGGATTATGAGATTTAATGATAACTGGATACATTTGAACAATAGAACAGTAACAAAATGAAAATAGATTACTAATTTTGAAATATACTTATTTAAAGAATCCAGGATCATGTTGTGCAATAAATGTTAAATTACATTAGGGACAAAGACAAAGACAATATTGCACTTCTGTACCAGAAATAATTAGACTAGGAAGAAATAGCCTAAAGATGTACATCACCACTTGTTGACATCACAAAGGTACATTTGGATAAATGTCTTCCAAGTGTTTTCTGAGTGTTAAGTGAGATTGAGGAAAACACAAGCAAGGTCATGTGGGAGGAAGACCCACACCCTGATTGCCATTCAGCTCCATGTGTGAGCTCTTAAGCAGCTGACTCCTTGTCCTCAACTACAAAAGGAGATGTGTCACAAGCTAACCATCATTATAACAGGTATCTAAGAAAAAGCTTTTGCTTTTGTTTGTTTGTTTTGCTTTGTTTGAGACAGGGTTTCTCTGTGACTTTGGAGACTGTCCTGGAACTAGCTCTTGTAGACCAGGCTGGTCTCAAACTCGCAGAGATCTACCTGTCTCTGCCTGCCTTTGCCTCCCGAGTGCTGGCACTAAACGCATATGCCACCAACGCCCGGCTGAGAAAAAGCTTTTGTTTGGTTTGGTTTTCCTTGAAGTTTTGAAGGTGTCAGCCAATTATTGACTATCTTAGTACTTTCTAGGCTGTGATGAGGCAGCATTGTGGGAAGTATCTGGCATGCAAAGCTATGCAGTTCATGGCTAGGAAGTAAAAAGAAAAGGAAGAAGAGAAGTTTAGTCCCTCTGACAAGCCTTCGGCCAATGATCAAAGCTTTCTCGTAGGTTCTATGTCTTAAAGTCTCCATCATTTCCCGATGGTTTTATACTGGGGCTTGAACTTTTACTACTTAGATCTTTGAGAAACATGCAAGACTCAAAATTCATCAAAGAATAAATTCACTGCCCTCAAAGAATATCTGCTAACCAATTGAAATGATTGTGAATGCTATAATTCTGAGAGGTCTGGTATGACACACCATTGGTTATAATTATGGTAGCCATCATTGCTGGCTAAGTATGTATCCACAAATACTATCTTCCGTCTCAGGAAGGACATCATTCCATGGTGTCTCAAGAAAGTGAGTGGAGATGGAAAGCATCATTTTAGGCATTTTTAAACCCAGGTTCAGAAATACAAATACCATATATCTCCCTATGTGCTGATCCTAGCCTCTAATTGTTAAGTATGCGTGTCTAGGAGGGAGAAAATACAATATGGGGCTGGGAAAGGGCTCTAGGGGAGTAGGGTGGAAGGATGCTACAGCAAAGTGCAAGGGGCAAAGAGTACAGTATGCCGAGAGATGAAGGAGTAATAGCAGAGTAGGAGAATGAGCTGAAACAAAGTTGGTGTGAAAATCCTACCTGGAAACTTACTACTTGTTAAGCTAATACTTAAGAATAATAAAAATAAAATAGCTAATAGTGAAGAAAAAGAGAATGCGATTACTAAATAGAGGTTTGCTGCTCCCTACTGAAAAAAATAGGAAAGAAGACTGTGGGCAAGCCCTCTCCTACCATAGCCTGCAGTGTGAAAATGAGAATTCATTGAGAGGACCTACACTGTGAAGTCTCTAAAACAACTACTTAGTGGAGTGTTTCCTAAGGATGAGCCCTCGTAAGTGAATTCAGTTCTGGCCCAAAGGGCCAGGCTTCACCTGAGCTGGCAGCAGAGATGTGCGTCATCAACCGTGTGCTACTGGTTTTGCAGGCATGAAAGATGCAAGAATGAAGGAGTGGAGGAGTCTTGTACCACCATTCCAGAGAGCTGCTGAGGTCAGGCAATGTATGACAGTGTTTGAATACCAGTGAGGCAACTCTGAGAGGTTGCTGTGTAAAGCTGGGAAAATGAAGCTGTTGCAATGGAGATTCCAGGATTTTACCAGAACCAGGGAATGTTTGCCAAAGACAGCTGAGTGGATGGCATGAGCCAACTCAAGGGAGGGGCTTCCTGTGCAGCAGACAGCTGTACTGCAGAGGCAGGACTGTCTAAGCTGTATGGAGCCCAGATGATTTCATCACAAGCTCCAGATGCCAGACATGGAACTATAAATTTGGTGTTTCCCTGCTGGTTTCAGGCTTGCTTTGATCTGATCATTCCTTGCCATGACCTCATTGCTTCTTTTGGCAATGGGAATGCTTACTTTGTCATCATATGTTGGAAGTATGTAATTTTTTTTCAGAAACAGAAGCTCAGAGTTATGAGAGTTTCTGCATCTTAGAGGAGACTCTGGCCTCTTGAATTGTATTGGATTCTTATACACAATGGAGAATTCAAAAGTTGGAACAAATTCATTTTGCAGCATGGGATACCCAGGAGCTGATGGTGGCCAATGTCATAATGCTAAGGATTGGATGTGAAATATCCACATATTTTTGTGTGTTTGAATGTTTGCTCAACAGTTGTTAATCCTATTTAGGTGGACTCCAAAGGTTAACTGAGCCATTACAGACAGGACTTGAACCTTAGGGGTTTTGTTTTTCTAAATATCTGTTCTTATTTAGTTAGCTTCTGTGGGTGTATGTATAGGAGAATGCAACGACCCTGGTGTAGTGCATATGTGAGCGTCAGGAAAAATCTTGTGAGAGTTGGCTATCTCTTTTCCCTATATATGTCCCAGGAGAATATTTCTAATCATGAGTCTCTACGGTGAGTACTTTATCCTATGAGCCACTACACTGGCCCAGGATTTGAGGTTTGACACACTGACCCCACTTTTTGTCCACCCTCTGCTTTCTGACTTCGAATTCGATGGTACAAGCTGGCTTCCCACTCCTGTCACAGTTGTCAACTTTCCACCATGGTTGAACATATCTCCTTGAAGTATGAACAGACTAAAGTCATCTCTCCTTCAATTACTGCATGTCAGGTATTCTGTTGTAGCAGTGAGAAAAGAAACTAATATGCTGATGTATTTCCAGTGTTGTGATTTTTGAACAATGAGAAAATTTCCCATTCTGTTGTTACATCTATTTCCTTAAATGGTGGTGATTCTTAGACTTTTTGAGTTTGCACTTATTTCATTGTACCCTTCTATATATCTTGTTATTTAGATAATTATGATTTTTTAAATGAATAAAGGTCCACTTTATTTTGAGAAGCCTTTTGGGAAAATGGAATCATAAGATTTGCCTGATACTCTTAGACTAATTTTGGACATCCTGGGTTATTTATTGCCCAAGCAGATTGAGAAGCCCTGGGCTGTATCATTCAACACCATCAGCAGGGACTCATATTGTCCACTTTTATAAACATCTGGCTACCATGAAGCATTCAAGTAAATACAATGACAGTTTTCAGCAACTTTGAGTCATAATTTAACGATTTTGTGGAAAAGTGATGTCTGTAAAAAATTTTGGTTGGATTTGCATAATCCATTGTGCTTCCACAAATAACTTTTATGTATTTCTCAATAGTTGCTGAAGTATTTCACATTTCTGATTCTTAAATGTAAATCATTCAATTGATTATTTTTCAACGAGTAGTAATTTTTACCTAAATATCATTTTATTAGAATCATAATTTATCTGGCATGTTTCTGTTTTACCCAGTGGACATTTGCATAATGCTAAACATTTGCTGTCTGTGTTTGTTGTTCACACCCTTCAAATTCCTTTAGCCTTCTCCCTTCTTACTCATCAGTTGGCATAGTTGAAAAGATTCACTTCATTTGAGTAAATCAATACCATATTTTTAAGAGAACATTTCTATTCTTCATGTATTTTTTGTCTTACCACCAACATTTTAGGAGCTTTTTTTCATACAAATAAACCTAGAATTATACTTAATATGGTTTTTAAAAGAGAACTATACAAACAGTGGTGATCCTTTTATTGCTTATTTGAGGGTAAAAATAGATCCTGAAAATGTATTTCACTATTCATCTAAATAATTAACATGGGCTCTTTTCTACTAGTTTACAGGAATTTGCAGAAGAAGATTTTGAACAGTGAGCTGGAAGCAGGAAAGAACTCTGTACAGAAAACATATTGACACACCAAGGTCTGCAGAAAATTAATACTTGTCCCTTAATTTGCATATTTGGTCTTGTGTTGTCATGTTGATGGTCCTATCAGTATAAATTAATTTTACTCCGAATCCACATTATAGTTTTCTACAAATCTTCCTGAACAATTGGGAGTAGACAATAGGAACAGAGACTTCCTTAATGACCTAGTATCTCAGTACTATTGGAGAATGTAGTAACACTCTACTTTCTCCCTCATGTAAATCTACATTTTCATAAAACAAAGTAGTACAAAACAAATGCAGGTTAGTACAAGTATAAAGGCACTGAATGCCAAAGTTATAATACAAAGTCATCAACTGTAATTTTCTGAAATTGAAAATAAAAAATAATTATTAAATACTCTGAATATGGCATACCTAATGTGGTTTCAAAGTATTTTTAAATGGTTTAAAGCAACAAAATGTGAATTTCATTTCCTAGAAAGAAAAAAACATTAATTAGACACAAACACATATGTAACAATTTAACCAGAAGTTAAATCTACCCACTAGGATAAGCATTGTCTCACAGCTCTGCAGAACTGTTACCTCTGTTTTCTGCTTTGAAGAAGCTTTCACCATTAAAGTAAAAATAAGAATACAGAAAGACAACTCATTTTACTCAGTACATTGTTTTTAACATTTATCCTTAATGCTCTGAAAGAGAGGTATCAGATTATACTTTAGGAAAGCTGAGAAATACAGATACATTTTAGTAAGGACATTGAAGGGTTAAATTTAAAGTTGAAAAATAGCTGTGCAGCCACAGAGGAGATATGAGACATTGAGCTCATTATTTTTATTTCTCTGCTCTTCATCTTAGAAAAGGAGAAAAAAGTTTTCAGGAATAAAAGTCGATAAGATACACATTCAGTTTTGAAACTATAAAGTAACATAGAAAACAGAGTAGAAAGTTTATGGAGGCTGAGGAAGAGACAGGAATAAGAGTCTTCTATATGGTATTGGTTTTGAGGGCACCAAGAGGTCATGGAGAGCAGCAAAGGCTTGGCACCATATGGAAAGAAGAACTGGATTCCCTGCAGAGAGGCCAGAAGGCTATTTGTGAAGGTCCAGCTCCAGTTTCAGAGGTGACCCCAGGATTAAAGGAGTCATGGAGAGAAGCTGAGGTTTGGTACCAAATGGAAGGCTCAGGTTCCCTGAAGAGAGGTCAGGGGGTAAAGTCTGGCAAAGGTGCCATCTCATCTGCAGTGGAGATGCCAGTGCTAGGGACACTGCCAAGGAGAGTTGCATATGTGCAGTTGACCTGGCCTGAACCTGCTATGCATACTGGATGTGCTATGGTATACCTACAATACCTTGCAGGCACTACAACCTTACCCAAGGTTTAGATGTAAGAAGATACAGGGAGAAAGGCAGAAACAAACAAGATGCAGAAAAAATCAAACTGACAAAATGCTCATTCTTTCTTCTGTACTAGTAAAACCTACCATGCTGAATCAAAAATCTGTGATGATCACATACATAAGACCCTCATGAGATGAATCACCTTACTAGAGGCACATCAGGCTTATGGGACTTAAGGGGCTCACAGGGCAGAGATAACAAATCTTCAGGAGTCCTTCACAGGGCTGTCTGACTAGAGGAAGCTTGCCCAAGTAATGGAGCTGTTACAATGGAAACTGCAGATGCAAATGTATTTTTCCATATTAGCTTTGATTTGGCAGGAGACAGAATAAAGGAAGGATGAGAGGAAAGTTCAGGCTTCTTACAGATGGGGACAAGACATAGTAGAAAAAGACAAGAGTTATTGGAGTTACATGAAAGCAAGTGTGGAAAGATTTGTGTGGATCCACAGTTTCTAGGGTAAAAAAAAAATGATAAAAATTGAAATTCTGTGCCTATGAGCTCAACATGGCTTTAAATCCCAAACGACACTTCATCCAAACAGTACAACAGTTACAGGTGGTTTTGACTGTTCTCTGCTAGGTGAGTTCTCAACACAATGGCCAAGGTTGTCTATTGGTAGGGACCATGTGAGATACTAAACTGAACAAAATAACGAATTGAATTGTGGGTTGGTTGTTCTCCTGTTAATGTTCGGAGTCCTTGGGCTTTAGATGTAGAAGCCCAATATACCTTAATTTGTAGTAATTCCATAAAGCATCTGGGGCTTTTGATGGATATAGAGATACTATGGTATAGGTAAGAAAGGATTAAGTTTAATTTGGAGTAGACAGCAACCCCATGGCGCATACACTGTGCACATCTCTCCTTGTCTGGAAGGATGCAAGGCTGACACATGTTTTGCATAAAATCACTAGAGAGTTTTGCCATACAATGCAAACTGTAATGGCAGCCAAGTATGCTTGGGTAAAATGGTAGCAAGCAAAAGTGAGGGAATATTTGCTCAGTTCAAGTCCATTTCAGAGTGCAAGTGCTCCAGTAAGAAATCTGGGCAGCTTCTGGGGAGCTACTGTGGCTTCCAGAGGCTTAGATAGGGTGATGGTTACTATTAGGGCTGCAGTACCCAGTAGTGACAGAGAAACTGATAGATGTAATTGGATAAACCATGTTATTGGTTTTCTTTGTTTGTTTTGTTCTGTTTGCATACCCTTGAAGGCTGAGTCATATTATATGATTTCAGTTAGATAGCCTTCATACATGTGTATATGTATATATGTACACACATGTACGTACATATATACATACATACTTGATGAAGGCTCTATGATGACAATTAAGGTAGTCACCAATCTGATTATAGGGGTAGGCCAGTTCAGGCATTCTCTCCACTATTGCTTGGAGTCTTATCTGGGGTCATCCTTGTTGGTTCCTGGGAGTTTCCCTGGTACCAGATTTCTTCCTAATCCCACAATGGCCTCCTCTATCAAGATACCTCTTTCATTAATCTCACTCTCCCATTGTGCCCCCAATTCGACCATCCCAATCCACTATGTTCCCATTCCCCATCCCCTAGCCTCTATCCTCTGTCTCCAGTTACCCAGGGCATCTCATCTATTTCCTCTTCCCAGGGAGATCCATGCACCCCTCTTAGGGTCCTCCTTGTTACCTAGCTTTTCTGGAGCTGTGGATTGTATCCTAGTTATCCTTTGCTTTACATTTAATCATTTATGAGTGAGTACATACTGTGTTTTTCTGGGTTTGGGTTTATCTCAGGCAGGATGATGTGTTTTTCTAGTTTAATCTATCTATTTGCCTTCAAATTTCATGATATTTTTTTCTGCTAGGTAATACTCCATTGTGTAGATGCACTACATTTTCTTTCTGGATTCTTTAGTTGAGGGACATGCAGGTTGTTTCCAGGTTCTGGTTATTAAGAATAATGCTGCCATGAACATAGTAGAGAAAGCGTCCTTGTGGTATGATTGAGCATCTTTTGGGTATATGCCCAAACGTGGTATAGCTGGGTGTTGATGTAGATGGATGCCCAATTTTCTGAGAAGCCACCATACTGATTTCCAAAGTGGCTGTACAGGGTTGCACTCCCACAAACAGTAGAGGAGTGTTCCCATATTACACATCCTCTCTAACATAGTCTACCATTAGTGTTTTTGGTCTTAGTTATTCTGACAGATGTATGGTATCTCGGAGTCATTGTGATTTGCATTTCTCTGATAGTTAAGGATGTTGAGCATTTTCTTAAGTGTGTCATGACCATTTGAGATTCTTCTGTTGAGAATTCTCTGTTTAAATCTGTAGCCCATTTTTTTAACTGGATTATTTGGCATTTTGATGTCTAGCTTCTTGAGTTCTTTATATGTCCTCTGACATATGTGGGGTTGATGAAGATCTTTCCCCATTCTATAGGCTGCCGTTTGGTGACAGTGTCCTTTGCCTTACAGAAGCTTTCCAGTTTCAGGAGGTCCCCTTTGTTAACTGTCAATTTCAGTGTCTGTGCTACTGGTGTTATATTCAGGAAGAAGTCTCAGGTACCAATACATTCAAGGATACTTTCCACTTTCTGTTCTATCAGCTTCAG